>NC_063255.1:71075364-71786197 GCF_020740725.1 Corvus hawaiiensis | reverse complement strand
AACACGCATATATCAAACCAGGAGTCCCGTGGAAAGGAAATATATAAGGACAGACAGATTCTTGCTAGATGTTTCAGAGATGTTTATTCCTCCAGCCGCATGGCCGGAGCTCTGCCGAGGAACTGTTCCAGTCACGGGACCAAGGGTCCTTCTGCCCGCGCAGGGAACACAAACCAACCAATGGGAACGAGGCTGAGCAGGGGCAGGGAAACCCCGTGTCTGTGCCCTCAGGGCCCCTCTCCCAGGGCTACACGGCGGGGGAGGGACCCCAACACTCTGATGTTACAGCAATCAGGCAGTCCAGTAGAAAAGGGAGAAAATCTGGAATTCCAGAGAAGGAAAAGCAAAGTCTAACTCTCAGTCTCTCTCCGGAGAACAAGAAACTGAAACAACTGGCCAAAAGCTGACTGGAAAGCCGCAAGCCGGGTGCTTCCTCACTCCCCTGCTGCAGCTGGGGGGGAAAAAAAACCCTGCTATCTTTATGTGACCTTGAACAAGCTGCAAACTGCTTTGAGAAAGTTTTGCTCCGTTTTTTCCTTCCCCCTCTCAGGCTCAGTTTAGAGGCATAAAAAGGCACAAAAATTAATTTCTGGGCATAGGCAGCGATATGGGATACACATCATAAGGTCACCCCAAGACAGAAGAGAATGAATTCCTTGTTTTGCTTTGCTTGCACATTTACCTATTAAACTGTTATTATCTCTGCCCAGGAGTTTTCTCGTCATTACCCATCTGATTCTCGCCCCCATTCCACAGGAAGCAGTGAGAGAGGGGCTGTGTGGGGTTCAGCTGCTGGCTGGGGTTGCACCATGACACTGCCCTTAGTCTACATTGGTGTGAATGGAGATCCCTCAGTTCTTCATTCCTGTACACTTACCATTTTATCAAGCTCAAAAGTTGCACCACTATGGACCAGTAAGGTATTGCTGGTGGAGAGTAGATCTCGGCTGTGAGACTAGACTGGGTTAACCTGCTTCCTGGATTATTCTCACTTCTGCTCAGGCAGCGTACTTGGCATGGAGAAAGTACCCTTCCTCCTGGCTGATTTTGCTACAGAGGAGAACATCTAGTTGCTGGCAACAATGGGGAGAGAAACTGTCCATTGTGCTGCTCTGGATGAGCAGTGATAAGAAACTTCAGGCATAGGAGTGAGGAAAAAGGGAAAGGAGGAAAGACAAAAAAGGCGAGAGCAGTTATCTTCCTTCAGCCTCTGCTTTCAAATATGCGTTTGGAAAATGGCAAGACGGGCCCCCTCTTACAGTAAGCCCAGAGATAAAACAATTTGAGGGGACTAATATCTTATGGCCCTTATCCTGAAAACTTAGAGACTCAAATCTTAGTCTGTGCAGTATGGGAGATTTGTGCTTGTGAGGATTAGGTGGAGAAATGGGGGAAAAAATTTTAGAAATCATTTTATGTTTGATGAATTGCATCATAAAATTTCTAAACATACTGTTGTTCTGGAAAAAAACATATTCTTTCGAGAGTGGGAGGAATACTTTAAAGGATAATTTCCCTAACACCAAGCCTGCATATGCAAGTATAGAAGAATTTTCCAGCCTAGAGATCAGAGATCTCACACCTAGTAACAAATTACAGTTTTAGACATAGCACGAGCAAAAAGTGAAGCATCATGGAATCTGTAAGGACATAATCTAGAATTTGATTCTAGTCAAATTCTGAGTTAATATCTTTTTCCTTTTTAGGATATTAAGGAATGTAAAAGCCTACCTAATTTTAACTGGCCTGCATACTTATTTGAAAATGGCAGTCAGTCAGGATCTGGCTGTTCTTGATTTGTTTTTTGCTGGCTGGTGTTCTGTTGTGTTTACACTAAATACATTCTTTATGTATTATTAAATACTTTATCCGTCCAGTACAGTAAAATAACAACAGCAGTTCACATTATGAAAAAACCTCTTTTTTTTAAATAAAAGTACCTGATTTTGTACTCTAATAAGAGATTTTAAAAAATATGTCTCAATGTTTGTCATGGTTTAACCTCACCAGCAGCCCAGCCCAATGTCCCTCACTACCCCACCAGCAGGATCAGGGAGAGAATTGGAAGGGTCAAAGCTACAAAACTCATGGGTTGAGATGCAGACAGTTCAATAGGGAAAGCCAAAGCTGTGCACACAAGCAAAGCAACACAAGGAATGAATTCACTGCTTCCCATGGTTGGGCAGGTGTTCAGCCATCCCCAGCAAGGCAGGGCCCCATCACCCTAATGGTGACTTGGGAGGTCAAACCCCATCAGTCCAACATCCCCTCCTCCCTCCTTCTTCCCCCCGCTTTATACACTGAGCCTGATGCCACAAGGTCTGGAATATCCCTTTGGTCAGTTTGGGGTCACCTGTCCCAGCTGTGTCCCCTCCCAGTCTCCCAGGCAGCCCCAGTGTCCTCACCAGCATCGCCATGTGAAAAGCAGGAAAGGCCTGGGCTCTGTGCAATCCCTGCTCAGCAACAATAAAAACATCTTGTATTATCAACTCTGTATTCAGAACAAATCCAAAACACAGCCCCATACCTGCCACTGTGAAGAAAGTTAACTCTACCTTGGCCAAAATCAGCAGTGTTTAAATGAAAGGCTTGGCTGCTTACTGATACCTTTAAAGTTACAGTCTTCATTGCAACCATTGTATTGTCTAATTCTTCATGTGATTCTCATGGTTGAATGCAAGCTGTGATTCTCATGGCTGAATCTCAATTTCAGGGCACTTCAAGAGGAAAAAGAAGGTTAATGTCACTGGTCTGCTGAATATTTGGGTAGTATATACAGTGAATTATCTATTTGTGGGGGTAGTTTGCCTTTTCATATTTGTTCTGCAGATATAATCATCTGCTGTTCAAATGTCAGTGTAAAGCTTTACTTTGCTGGAAGGTAAAAAGCATAAATATGATGCATAATTTCAACCCATTGAATTGCAATAGTTTACAGTCTGCTTCCACAATGACCTGCCTGTGTGTTGGTAACACACAGTGTGCATATTTGGAAGTGCTTAGGAGTCAGGGTCTCTTGTATGGCTGTAATCTTAACTGCCTATCTCTCATTACAACAAGGGAGATAGTTGAATGTTTTCATTCATGTTCTGCCCAAAATAACATCTAAGTGTGTTTAGGTAGTGGTAACCCTATTTCCAAAAGTAGAAGGCAAACTCTGGAGATCCTCTTCATATCTTATACGGGGTATGAATCTGAAAAATCTTCGAAATAACATGGTTTTTGTTTGTTTGAGGTGATGACCGCCTCAGTAACTAAAAAACCGTCGAACTTGTAAACATGAAGTATGGTCTGCCTGAAGATGGCAGTATTTGATTTGGAAGAATGAATTCTGGAGAGAAATGCAGCTTTGATCCTGTTTTATTATTCATCATACCATGGCACCTAAGTGACAGGCTGTCAATAATTAAAGGGAGGGTAGGAGAAGAGAGGGCACATGTTTCACCGTCTTCTGACCTGCCATAATTTTTCTTTCTCTCTCAGCATAAAGATTCTCTACTAAGTGTGTAGTAATAATCTATTTTCAGGCATTACAACACTTGCATTCAAGCCTCCAGAAATCCTTACCTAGGAAACCCCTAATTTCATTTTTTTCTTTGCTTTTTAATAACATGGCAATTAAGATTTGCCCTTCCATGAGGTGATGATGATAAAAACATCAGCACTATAATGCTTCCATTTTACAGTTTTTGTGTTTGAGCATACGTTGAATTTACACTACTAAAAATTATTTTGTTTCCAGATAGTTAAAGGTTAGCTATGAACTACCACATTTAAGTTACAATTTTGTGCAGCTACAAAAGGGCTACAACCTTAGGAGAAAAAGAAGTAGATAACTTACTAATTATTCTCTCTAAATTTCTTGTAGCAATTCACAGAATAATTACAGTAGCAAGTCTCTTCTTTACAGGAGCATTATGTGAAAAGTCATGTGCAAATAAACAAACAAACCAGCACAAATCAAAATAGAAGTTATCTTATACAAAAATCTTGGGCTAGTCTTATTTTCAATGTATTTGTGGAAATCCAGTCTGTATTATGCATGTGTGCTTTTTTCACCATTTCAAGTAATGAATTTAAAAGGGTTACATGAGTGTAAGAAGCGCTCTTTGTTGCTTTGATTAAAGACTGCGCAGTACTCCTGAGGTCAATACGACTCATAAGTGGACATAATAACTACAATGCTCCTGGCTGCTAACAGAGTTGAGAAATTAGTTTCTGGTAACATGGTAACCTGTTACTATTTATGATAGTTGCTCCCAAAGTAGAATTGTGATTCTCAAGCTGGGTTTTGAGTCTTGCAAGATCAGAAGAATGTTAACTAGTGGGGTTCCACAGGGCTCCATTTTAAGCCCTGTGTTCTTCAACATCTTCATAAATGACTTGGACAAAGGATTTGAAGGTACACTAATTTTGCGGATGATGCAAAATGGGGAGGAACTCCTGACTCCCTCAAAGGTGGTGAGGCCTGCAGAGAAATCTCAACAAACTTGAGAGCTGGGCAATCACCAGCTATATGGAGTTTAACAAGGACAAGTGATGGATTCTGCACCTGGAATGGGGCAACCCTGGATGTATATGGACAGGCTGGGAAATGAGAGGCTGGAGAGTAGCTGCAGAAAGGGACCTGAAGGTCCTGGCTGATGGCAAGTTGGACATGACAGCAGTGTCCTAGATGCCAGGAGGGCCAGCCATGTCCTGGGGAACGTCAGGCACAGCATCACCAGCCAAGCCAGGGAGGGGATTGTCCTGCTCTGCTCTGGGCTGGGGCGGAACCACCTGGAGTGCTAGGGGCAGTTTTGGGTGCCACAATGTACAAAGGTTATAAAGCTATTAGAGAGCATCCAAAGGAGGGTCATGAAGGTACTGAAGGGTCTAGAGGGGAAGGCATAGGAGGAGCAGCTGAGGTTACTTGCTCTGTTCACCCTGGAGGAGGCTGAGGGGAGCCCTCCTTGAGGCCTTCAACATCCTCACAAGGGGTAGAGGAGAGGCAGACACTGATCCCTCCTCCCTGGTGACTAGTGACAGGACCCGAGAGAATGGCCTGAAGTTGAGCCAGGGAAGATTTACATTAGACACAGGAAAAAGGTTTTTCACCCAGAGGGTGTTTAGGCACTGGCACGGTAACTTAGAAGCTATTAAAGTAATTTAAATGTGTTAGAAAAGCTCGGAGGAATTTTTAAAAACTGTGAAGTGTTTCAGGGGCTGTCTCCTACACGGGATTCATACGTGTACTTTTAAGAGCAAACAAACCATGTCACACCCATGCCATTGCCTTTTTCGCCATATAATTCTAAGGAAGAGAAGTGGGAAAATTACATTGTTGGAAAATTAGATTCCACACAGGCACAGACAGAGAATACAATCTGTCTAGGTATAGGATGTCTAAATATAGAAGTAGATGCCAAAACTTTCTGGGAGCAACACCTGCCAAGATAAGATTCTCTGGGGTTTTTTATAAAAATAAGTGGGACAAGTTATACGGTTCTGTCTTGATAACCCCCAAGATAGCAAGTAAACAGTCCATGCTAACTTTCCATGAAGATGGATGTTCGAAGAATCACCCACAAATAAAATTTTTAAGAAATCTTTATGATAAATTTATAAATTAATAACATTGTTCATGTTGTAATGTCTTCCTTTCATGTCTGGATTATTCTTCATCTCTCTGTTCTGCCCACAAATGTTTTTTTCAAGCAGCCAAACAACAGAATAGCTGAAAATAGATGACTCACACTGCTCTATTATTCTGCCTAGTTAGAGTCTGTCTGTTAGGCTGATGGCATAAACTTAAAACCTTGGCAGATGTATGTATATATATTAAATATAATCAAGAATGGATAAAATATTTTTGAAAAGGTAGTCTTTGTAGCAACCTTTTTTAAGCAGTGCCAACTCTCTTCAGTCTTTGTCTTTGAAGAGAAATTGGGGCCTTTGCCAGAATTCGTGTTAACTACTGCTGGCAGAAACCGACAGGCAAACTTGCCCTTTATCTGGAAGTAGCAGCTGCAGCACCAACATTTCAGAGAAACTGTATCTCTCAGTGAGCTCTCAAGGTTTCATCACCTTGCTCCCCTAAGAGGAATTCTGTTAATCATTAGTATTTGGGCAAAATACGTGTCCCTAAAATTAAAAAAAAAATCTAACAGGCAAATATAAAGAGTCAAGGAAGATGAGAGGCACCTTGACAGGTTATAATAATGTGATTGTTAGGACAGTTTCAGCATTTTGCACATTTTAGTAAGAGGGGACATATCGCTAAACGGTTGACCTATACTGAACGAAATGCACATATCTTCCCCATCAGTATGCCAGGGAAATGCATGTGATACGTATTATGAGATCAGCTAGCCTAACCAGAAAAAGAGAATGCATTTCTCTTTGGGTTCCATGGTGTCCCATGGCTGAGGGATGGTAGAGAACAAAACTAGTTGTATTAAAAAGGGCATAAAGCAAGCTTTGTATATTTCATGTGCACCTTTTAACCTTTCCTACCAGTGTGTTTCCAAAGAGAGGTAAAGATTATTTGAAGACATCAAGGCTCTGCCTTAGCATGGAAGTCTCCCATTTGCTGTTACAATACTGCACTCAGGTTGTTGCGTGTTGGATAGATATTCCCAACTCATCAGGTTTTATCCATGTACAAAGTCCAGCATAGCTCTGTGGGACTTTGGGTTGTAAGGTCAAGTCCTGAATTATGTACTGAAATAATTCTCCTGCACTAGAAGTTTAAATGAGGGATCTTGCCACAAAATGCCTTCAGTATGTAGGGACCAACAGAGACAGTTGTGGACAGCTGCTGCCTTCCATGCTCCATGCGGGACTTTGCAGATTTGGCTGCTGATCCACTTTCCAGATGCATTTGTCTAACAATATCTGGCATGTGGGCATGGAGTGAAAAGATCCTCTGATGCAGCCGGCTGGCATTAGCTGTTGGCTGTCTGTGCCTGGTAAATGGGATCCCAGGCTGGGAGAAAACCTGCAATGCTGCTTTCAAGGAATTGAACAGAGCCAGAGGCCTCTCTCCCACCTGTGCATCAACACACTGTAAAAGATGTGCTTTTTTGCTGCGTAGGCTCAACTTCTCTGTCAGAGATATACTGTTTAAATATACAAGGGAGAATCTGGGGAGAAAAAAAAAGATTGTGAGGCTTCCTGTAAACTAAAGGAACAATGAGATAGAAATAAGTGAGCATTTGAACAGCTTTTCTCCAAGTATTAAAATAGGAAAAGTTTAGCTTATTGATATAGGTTTCCTCATAAGAAAAAAAAATCCACGAAACAACTGTCTGAAAATGTTATATAGAAAATGCTATTCTTGCTTTAACTGCTCAGGGTGTTGCAGACACCTTGAAAAATTCTTTAGGTGCTTCAGAGGATTCTTGAAAACTGGTGCCCATTGTAGATCTTGATCACTTGGGAAAAACATCTAGCCTCTAGTTTAACGCAGGTTTTGAAAGTGTGTCTTGGGCATACAAACCCAGACCATCAAAGTACCTAAAGAAAGAAGTAAATCCATTCTTTCACTGTCTGTGTAAATGAAAAAGTACTCTTTTGCACATCTGAACCCTGCTAGGCAGTGCCTGCTTTCTTCTTTGGCAAAATGTATGTATAATACTCTTGTTGCAATCCATAAAGTACAGTATATTCCTCTTCTACCTGTGTGTCTGTTGCAGGAAACTGTCCAGCTTGCAGGCAAATATCATTCAGAGGATTCACAGAGAGGTTGTTCCATTTTGCAATACAAGCAAAAAACAGCGTGGCATGGCTATGGTGGGTGCAGGAAGTGTCATACCATCATAGGAAATCAGTAGCAAAATAACTTCATGTCAGTTTTTGCAAGAACTAGGGCATATGCTACCTAATTTTGCAGAATGACATGACTTCTGAAATCTAATATTTACTCATTTTCTTCTCAGAAGCATACACACTGCCTTGTTCCAAAGTGGGATTATTTAGAAGTAATTGCACAAATTGCTTGTCACATACAATATTCCTTTCCTGCTTGAGAAGCACTCTCTCAACTGCGGTTAATTTGGACAGTAGTCCCTAATATTCATTAATTAAAAACCAGTATTCCCTGTGGATTTTCTGGTGTCTAGTTCTCTGCTTTGTACATCAATATAAATTTGAGTTGGTTATGTTCTGTTTCCTAGTAAATTTTCAGAATGAAGGTCTTTACTCACGGAAATGCTTTGGTCATGATATATGTGTTTAAAATTAGCTAAAGTCACTTTTCAGTATAATTAACATATCATTAAAATGGCCCTGTAGTGTGTTATGCTCTTCCAGAACATTTTGTGCACTAACAAGTCTTTGGAAAGAAAACATATTATTTTGACAGGTGCCTTAGATGTATCATGAAAATTTCTGTGCAGGGGCTAGCAGTACATGTTGGAAGATATCTGCATGAAATCAAGTTGAATTAGTTGCATGAAGTGTAGTTACATTGAATGGGGTACAAATGATGGAGGGACTAGTAGGAACAGCTTGGTGAAGCTGTGGTTTTGAAAATAAGAGAACCATAGCCTAGAGTAAGGATCAAAAGAAAGGTGGACTTGGCCCGTGTAATTTTACTGGTTTTCTGCATTGTCTTCTGAGTGCTTAGATACTTATTGATTTAGGATTGTCAGTACTAAGGTGGGCTACATAGTGCAGTACAAGTTGATGTTAGATAAGTTCTACTCCTATGGGAACCTCTACTGGTGAAAAGTCAATTAGTCGTACCTGCAACTCCTCAAGTCCTCGGGTGTAGTAGTATGTCACACACAAAGTAATCCTATGTTTCTTTCTATGGCATGTGCAGTTCACATTCAAAGCATTTTTTTCTAAGAGGAATATCATTTCAAGTTAAAAAAAAAACAAAAAAAAAGGCAGCTTTACCTTTAAGTTATGTTAGTATAATTAAAATCAGAGGCTGCAGATGAAAACTTTGATCTGAATGCAAGAGAGCAGTGAAATACCATAACTTGGTTTGCTCTTTCCCGTTTGAGCTGGTGCAGCTCATACAAGTACACCACTACAGAAACCCAGTAAGCCATGAAACTTGGATTTCTTGTCAACCAAAGTATTTTAATGTTTCTTCACAAATCAGACGTTCCATTCTGTTGTTTGCTATCATTTGACTTGCTTGTTCATAAGATAAACTGCTTTTCCTATTTAAATGTAAAAATTTTTCATATGCATCAATGAGACACTTTTTGTAACAAATAGATGAACTGGAAAAGGGATTCCTTGGTAGTGGTTACCTAATACATATCTTTCAGGAGTTAATTGAAAAGGTAAGCCTCCCCTTCTCTTCCCCGTAGTCCATATTCTCAAACAACTTTGCTTAAGGAAAAGCCTTAATGTTGGCACTGGCACTCACAGCCACCAGTAAGAGAGGGACAGAGGGCTTTTCCGCTGTCCTGGCCATTTGGAAATCTTAGCCAACGCTGAAATAGCAATGGCTTCAAAACTGCAGGGAAGAAGGAAAAAGGATAATGTGAGTCCTTCCTGAGTTTACTAAGCGAGCTATACACAGCAAGTACGACTCTTACAGGACAAGGTGACTTCTAAAGATTAATGAATTCTGATTCACGGTACCATGAAGAGAGAAAAAAACCTGTTATCTACATGCACAGAAGGGGAATATGAGGCACAGACAGGATAAGACAGCCTATAGTCACATAGGAAAGCTGTGACAGAGTAAGAAATAGGATACAAAATTTGCCAGTGATTTCCCATGATGTACTTACTTACCTCATTGCCCCCATAATGGGGGCTGGGAATTAATTCAGTTCCACATCTTAATACTCATAGAAACTCATGTGGGGGAAGAGAGGTGAGGTGTCCAGGACTGTCATGCTTCCCTGAATAACACAGTCTCTGAGAAAAATCCAAAAATGCTGGAGTGTCTTAAAATGTCTGATATGATTCGACTTCATTAGGATTAAATGTTCTGAAGACTTCATGATGCAATGTGTGTGAAATAATTTGGAGATGAAAAGAGAACAGTTTCCAGTTTGAAGAGATTTATTTTGAGACTTCAGACAATTTTACATTACTTTTTGACACACAACTTGTGATCTATCAGCATGAAAGGCTTCAGACTATAAAAAATCGAGTTTTAATTAATATGTAGATGGAAAATTATAAACCCACCCTCCTCTCTCATCTGCACTGTATTTGATTTGACAGCATTTTAAAGTCATTACTGGAATTTTTTTTTTTTTTACAGTGTTATATCAGTATTTCCCAGCTTTTGATTCACAAGCAAAGTATTACTCACAAGCTCTGAAAATAGCACTTGTGAACAAACGAATCATTCGTCCTTGCAGCCCACACTGACTGGGACTGCAATTAGTGTGTTGCCATTATGTTACTTGCTCCACATTTTCCCAAGGATCAAGTAAAAGTTGAAGGCAACTTATTCATAGGAGTAAAACTGTTTGAAAAATTAGCTCTAGTCTGGACTTGGAGACAAAAATTGTGGGGTTTGACTTTGGCGGTCTTCCAGATGACCACCCAGCTGCTCTTTCACTTCCCTCCCCAAATCAACAGGAGAGAAAATAAGATGTCAAAGCTTGAGAGACAAGATTAAAGACAAGGACATTATTTACCAGTCACCATCATGGGCAAAACTGACTGCACCAGTGCCCGGGCATGAGCATCCAATGGAGTAATGGACTGCATGATGGAGAACCTTTTTGTTTTTCTGTTAGAAGCTGTACTCTGTACAGTTTGTGGAAATAGTGCATGAAACTGTCATAAATGCCCATTTAGAATAGTGTAGAATAGAACAGAATGGAACATAACAAAATAGAATAGCATATTTCAGTTGGAAGACATGTACATCCAATCCAATTTTCTGACCATTAAGGGCTCACCCAAAGTTGGGGTGTGTTACAAAGGGCATTGTGCAAATACCTGTTGAACACTGACAGACTTGGGACATTGACCACTTCTCTAAGAAACCTGTCCTGTAGTCCAACCACTCTGTCAGTAAAGAATTGCATCCTAATGTCAAGTCTGAACCTCTCCTAGTGCGGTTTTGAGCCATTTCCAGGCATCCTGTCACTGGATCCCAAGGAGAAGAGATCAGCACCTCCCTCTCCACTTCCCCTCCCCAGGAAGCTGCAGGGAGCAGTGAGGTCACCCCTCAGCCTCCTTTTCTCCAAATTGGACAAACCCAGATTCCTCAGCAGCTCCTCACAGGACAGACCTTCCAGCCCTTCCACCAGTTCTGTTTCCCCTCTCTGGGTGCATCCAAGAGCCTTCACATCCTTCCTAAATTTTGGGGCCAGAACTGCACACTGTGCAATCCCCTCTGTTGGCTGTCTGTGCTGTGTCTGATGCACCCCAGGATGGGGCTTCCCCTCCTGATGACTGAGGGGGAGCCTGCTGTCCACCAGCACCCCCAGATCCCTTTCTGCAGAGCTGCTCTCCAGCCAATCCTCTCCTAGTTCAGGTTTGTGCCTGGTGCTACTCTTTCCCAGATGCAGAATCTGCCACTTGTTAAATTGCACACCAGTGATGATTAGCCAATGTTCAATCTATCTAGGCACTTCTACAAAGCCTTTTGTCCCTCAAGAGAGTCAACAGCATTTGTGGTGCAAATGCAAACATACTTGTGGTGCATCCAGCCTCTGCATTCAGAAAATTGATAAATGTGTGGAATAGAACTGTCCCCAGTACTGAGCCCTAAGGAGCACTGCTGGCGACTGGTCTTCAGCCAGATGTTGCCCCATTTGCTACAACACTTGAGTGCTGCCTTTCAGCCAGTTCTTCACCCAGCTAGCCATGTACCTGCTCATCTCACAGTTGGGTCACTTCTCCGGAAGGATGCTGTGAGTGACACAACAAAAGCCTTTACACAGCAAAAGGTATCATCTGACTCTATGTACCCTTTAATGAATATTTCTTCAGTGTCTTTAGTACTCATATCTTTCAAGACAGATGGACAATTTGCAAATCAAGAAAGTTATAGCTGGGTACCTTACTGTTTCGCAGTCCACACAGCTTCTTGCTCTGATGGCAAGTCCTTCTTTTAAGTAATTTGTGCAGCTGCTGATTCATTTAGAGTCTGCTGTATCTTGACAGCTGGTGACATTCAGTGTGGTGGCTGAGCCACAAAAAGGAAGGCACCTCCTTGCTCTGCCTGAGGTTGCTCTGTGTCTGAAGGGAAAAGTTCATACCCTTCCTGTGGGTGTCTGCAGTGTAGGCTGGCACAGGAGAAGATGATGTCAGGCTACAGGCTACAGGTGAAGAGAGGTGACAGAGTGAAGATTGAAACACTGACTTTCCATATAGATTTGGAGAGTCCTGAAAGTCCGTGGAAGTCAGGAGGCAATAAAAGTTTTTAATCTCAATATGAGCCTAAATGAGATGAATGCCTTGCCAGGCAAGTGAACAAGGCAAGGAAGTATTCCTGTATGAATCCTTTAGCTACAGTCTGTCTGCCTTTCCTCTGTGTTTTCTAAAAACTTTGCTCTATCCTAGTTTGTGCTCAAATGAAAGACAACCTTAAACATTCAAGAGCACTTTGTTGTACAGGTGGAGCCACTCCAAAATTCTCATCAAACCATTTTCATTGTACTTGTATAGGTTATATATTAGTTGCTTCTGTCATCTTGCTGATGTCACAGTGCTTTCAAAAAAAGGCAATCATGTCCTTTGTTTAACATGTATTAATTATTTGTAGTCTGTTTTCTGAGTGTTTTGTAAAACATTTTGAAGCGACTCATTACTGGGAAAGGGATATCATTAGCGAACATACCAGCTGAACATAACTGAACAGGATGATCTCATTTTATTTATAGCTTCACAGATGATAGAAATGAACACCACAGGCCGGGGGTTAACACCAAATTATTTTCTACTACATTCAGTAACTCACAGTGAATTAAAGTAGGGATCTATAGACCAGAAAAAAACCCCAACCCACCACCCTTCTATCACGTTAAGCCTTCTTCTTGTGTTATAGCTTTTAAAAGCTTCATTTCTCTCTGAAAAACAAACAAAAGGTGGAAGGAGAGCAAGAACCCAAAACCTGAATCCCACTCCAAATCCCATTGACCATAGGTGCTTGGTAGGTCTATTGCTGTGCATACAGCACTGCATTTCTTTTTTTTTTTTTGTATTTTTGTGGGGTTTTGTTTCTTCTGAGATGTCATTCCAGTTAGCTGTATTGCTTAAAGTGCTTTCTTCCTTGCTTATGTGAAACATCTGTGATGCTTGGGTCTGCTGCACTGTTTTTCTCCTATTTTTTGCTGGTAGGCCACAGTGACTGCAGGAGGACATCATAGAGGATACTGGGGGACCAAAAGGGAGTGCTAAATGTGACCCAAAGTTTGCAATTGCGGAGATGTGCTTGTGTGGGCCTACTTAGCAAGGTCTGCCTCCTGCTATGAAAGGAAGGTCCAAAATACTGCTTTTTTTCCTTTTCAGTTTGGAAATACTTACTAAATCTAAACCAAAATCTGGGAATTGGTTTCCTCTCCATACATAAATTTGATACAACCACCAGAAATACGAGTACATCACATGGGATGCAAACATTTAATCAGGGAAGTTATTTCAACTGAACAACTTGACACAGTTTATTTACTAGTTCTCATCAGAGCTTATTATTAATTAGAGATTTGGCTTCCACTGAGTTATTAAGAAAAATATAAAAATCCTGGGCTAAAGTTTTTTCTGGAAAATCTGTGTGCCCTATTCAGTGTCCTCACACATCTGACACCATTTTAACGTCTCCCAGAAAGAATTTTTAATCCAGTTGAGTGTTTCTTGCACTATTAGTAGTTCATACATAAGGGAATTATAAAATATCAGACAGATGCAGTGTTGTGCTAAGCAACTGAAGATAAAGATACTAGTGTCTGCAAAAATCCAGATCTACAATCATTTATACACTGTCAGCCTGTTGGACGAATTTTTTTTGACAGAGCTACAGGGCTTTTCTTACAGTGAAATTATTTTGAACAGATTTGTTTGCTTCTTGGCCTCTTCCTTTGCCTTCTTCCATCATACTGTCCTAACTTTCAAGGTTGCCAGTCTTGGGACTAGGAGCAATTCCTTGGGACTAGGAGCAATTCTATATTTAACTGCCTTTTATATTCTTCAGGAATATTACTGTTGTGATTACCTCAAATTAAATCAAGCT
The DNA here is from genome assembly GCF_020740725.1 of Corvus hawaiiensis. NCBI lineage: Eukaryota > Metazoa > Chordata > Aves > Passeriformes > Corvidae > Corvus > Corvus hawaiiensis. The sequence continues at coordinate 71,772,051 of NC_063255.1, read as the reverse complement.
AATTTTTTTCAAAGAAAAAGGATATGGGATTGATCTATCTGTCCACAATACCATTCCTCACAGTTATCCTTTCTTTACAGCTATATTTTCTGAGAGTGTTCCAAATACAAAGCAGAACGTATACATTTTCTAGACCACCATTTGCAGTTTCTCGGTCTGAATCTCAAAAATCTGTTATCAAAGCAATGCTATCATTGACTTACTCACGCTGCTGCAGGCATATGATGCATGTATAGTACAATAGCTGACCCAACAGTTTTGTTTCATGGGGTACTTCCATTCTGTTGAGAAATTCAGAGGTAAATCATCAAAATGCTACAAGATTACAGGAAAAGCTTCAGCTCTTTGATGTTACCTCTGAAAGCTGTGGATGTAACATCCCATGGCACAGGGGATACTGTACCCTGTGCAGCCAGTGCTTAAGGTCAAGGGCACATTTGTGCCCTGTAATGTCAGAGGTGCTAGGTAAGGAATACAAATATATTTTCTACCTGTGGCAGGGAGTGTTCAGTGAGTTACACTGATATTTCCACCAGTTAAGCTATAAAAGTCAAACATCCGCAAAATAATCAACAAGGACTTCTGTCATGATTTTAAAATAGGAGTTAAGGAGTCCTATATTGTTTCCTTATTTGCAGTGGCCATTGATTTGGATGTAATTTTCCACATGTAACCTGTGTTTACCTTTTAAGTGTATATTCACTGAAATTTCATTTCCATACTTTATTTTAAAACACATTCACAGTGAAAAATGCTTTATCACCACATCTGCCTTAAATGAGTGTTAACTTCTCTTTAAAGAATGATGGGGTTTGGTATCGACTAAAGTGTCTTTCAAGAGAATTCCAGTTTTCGTTAGGACTGTTGTGGTTTAACCCTAGCCAGCAATGAAGTGGGCTGGGAAGAGAGAATTGGAAAAGTGAGACAACATATGGGTTGAGATGCAGACAGTTCAATAGGGAGAGCAAAAGCTGTGCACACAAGCAGAGCAATACAAGGAATTCATTCACCACTTCCCATGGTTGGGCAGGTGTTCAGCCATGCCCAAGAGAGCAGGGATGCATCACAGCAGTGACTTGGGAAGAAAAACACTGTCATTCTGAACATTGTCCCCTTCCTTCCTCTCCCCCAGCTTTGTATGCAGAGCATGAAGTGACACGGCCTTGAATATCCCTTGATCACTTGGGGTCAGCTGTCCTGGCTGTGTCCCATCCCAGCTCCTTGTGCACCCCCAGCCTGCTCACTGGTGTGGTGAGAAGCAGAAAGTCCTTGACTCAGTGCAAGCCCTGCCCAGCAAGAACAAAAACATCCCTGTGTTATCAACACTACTTGCACCACAAATCCAAAACACAGGCCCACGCCAGCTACTGTGAGGAAAATTAACTCTATGCCAGCCAAACTAGCACAGCACTTTTCACTATTTAATTTTTAACTTTTTTTAAAGTGTTTCGAGTCATTAGAATAATAGTTGCTTTAAGCTTAATTATCTTTTTAGAAGATTCAAACTTGGGTTTTGCATGCTGGCACTGCATTTTTACGTATGGAATATATATAGTTAAATTATGATCATTCCCCCTATAGGCAACCACTAATTTTTGGCTTCAGCTCTGCATTTCTGCATATATCTGGTAGGTGAAAAACATGAGACTTTGATGTCTAAAAGGAAAAAAGCTTTATGTTTAGAAATTCTCGTACAGCTTTGTTACTGTCCGCATAAGAGTACTTAGGAAGAACCAGAAGTTTAAATGGTCGCTTAGAACTATATGAAAGATCATATACTTGTGTCTGGGATTGAATCCTGACCTCACTGAACCGAATAAAAAATTTGTTAGTAATTAACTTAAAAATTTATTTCTTCTCTGTGCGTTTGTTGCCTGAAGTCTAACAGATTCATCTTGAACAAATGCTCTCATTTTAGAGAGACAACAATTTGCACTTGTAACTTACACATAAATATAGATTCCATACTTAGTTAAAACTCAATGAGAGCAGCTGCTTCAGATATGGTGAGCTCAAGGTTAAAGCCATATTGCATTGTATGAGACATTTTGACGAGGCATTTGCTGTTGAAAAAATCTGAGAGAACATAAAAAGGACAAATTCCAGTTTATAATAATATTGAGCTTTATTCCATTGTGATAACCATACTGGAGGTTATAATACAAATCTGAGTGAGTTTGCATATTGAGTAAAGCCATCTTTAATTGATGATGGGTAAAAAAAAGGTATCCGTGGAAGAGTTTAGGCAATTTGAATTGCAGGATCAAGATACGTTTTTGATCTGAGTCAATTCCTTGTATGGTAATTTCTTGTAATGGCTTTTACCTTAGAGGAATACAACCTATAGCATTATGTTACCCAGCAACCTCAACTTTTCAAAAAGAAAGCCATAGAACTATTGATCTGTGGGGACAAAGAATTTTGTCCTTTTTCCTGCTTCCAGAAAGGGAAGGATAGAATTTTACATGAATACAAAAGGAACTTTTGCTGTTCATACAGTCATTATCCTTCTAAAAGAACACCAGTCCAATACTTATATTCAAGCAACTGCAATGCCATTTTACACTTCACTTAATGTGGAAGATTTTAATAGGAAAAGGTGCAGTAAGTACTCCTTCATAACCAGCCAAATACAGTTTCAAAGTAACTGTCCCCCAAGAGTGCAGAACTTCATGGGTATCAAATGGCTGAAACTATACAAGATTGACTTACTAAGATTAAACATGGAAGATATAACTTAAATATTGTGCAGTGTCATTTCTCTCAGAGGTCCTGAAGTGGAAGTGCAGCTCCTCAACAGCAGAAGGCAGTGGAGCTCAGGAAGAGCTGCCAGCAGCAACAGGTGCTGCTGCTACTCCACAGCGAAATCCTGCCCCAAAATGCACAACAGCAAAGGAATCACAGTACCTCCACATGTGTTGTGTGTGAGGGTAGTATGGGCATTTTACAAAGATTGCAAGGTATTTGTTAACAAATTCTCATTAATGGATAAAGTATTGTGCAGTTGATAGGACAGGTGTACTCCAGCTGCCTTTACTGATTTGAGCAAAGTAATTGACGCAGTAACTCTTCTTGACTCAGTATAACAGATGTGAGCATTCTTTCTGCTTTAACTTGTTAGTACTTCAAGAAATATTTTAAAAAATTTCCATGTTATGCACAAAATAGAAACCAAACACATTACATAGACTCACCTTCTTTGTTAAGGGGTCCCTCTCTCCATCATTCAGTTGACAGTAGATACTACTTGTTTATCTTTTAGATTCTAGATCTTTGCTTTCATTTAGAGATTGAACGTAAAAAGTAGCCTAAAAATGAATCTTTCTAGTAAGAGGAGTTACACTCTTGAAGAACAAACACAAATGCACACAAGAGATGCTGCGGGGAAGAAAATATTAAGAGGAATTTAAGTAGAAAGATGTGATATCTTTACAAATAACCAGGCAGGGCCAGAAGTCAATATCAGAGATGAAAATCAAGTGTCCCTAATTCCAACACCAGGAAAAGAAGAAAAATCTGCAGAAGACAGGTATTCAAAATTTAGAGCTATTTTTGAAGTTAGGTTATAAAAAGTTAGAATAAAGCTTTGATGTATAAAATTTCAAAATAATATTAATAAAATATTTGCAAAACTGGCAAAAGCTGTTTCTTGGACTAATAGCCTAAAAGTGCAAAAGCAAAAGGATACATTTACAAGATGATTTAAAGACTTATATGTTTTTTCCAATGCAACTGATAATGTAGAATTAAATGTCTTAGTTATCCCACCTGTTGTATGTAGAGGATTAAGATCCAGTAGAACAGGAGTCACAGAAATCAGTGTCCTCTTAATATACTTATCACACTGGGCCTCAAATGAGCAGCAGCAGAAGAGCATCTGGTACCTAAACCCTACTGGAATATGTGTGGTGGAGTACCAAGAAGCTTAGTGTTATTTAGATTCAGGTTCTGCTCATGCCTAAAAGTTAGAAGTTACAGCTGGGAGGACGGAGCTGGTGAAGGCTCAATACGATGAGATTAGGCATGAACTGAGTAGCTGTCTCCCAGACATTGTGTTGGAACTTGGATCCAGAAGCACCAGTCCATTCTACCTCAGGATAAAGTAGATACAAGTGGGGAAATATTCTAAATAAATCTTTTTGAAGTGAAGAGGAAGGGCAATTTAAAACTAAAAATGTGCATAGTTAGACTTTTTTGTGTCTCCAGCTTCTTTTCATTTACTTCAAATTCAGTACTTAATGCTGTTTTGTTTCTTTTCCAGAAATGAAAAATCCTGTCTTGTTCTATTCCCTCTACCCTGCGTTTAGTAAACAACAGGTTATATACCAACCTCTGTTTCTCCACATCAATGATTCTATTGGTTAATGGCTCCAAGTGGAGGGACTGCTGGGCTACTGTAAGCTGTTTGGCACTGTTTGCTGCATGCTGACTTGTCAGCATCAGTGCTCCTTTGCATTAGGCTGAAGCCTCAAGTAATATACTATTTACATTCTGCTCTCATCCTATCCCCTAAGGGGTGTTCCCTTGAAGAGGTGAAAAAATCTATTTTTCTCTGTCCGGTAGTTTTCTTGTTATACTTGGGTTGCTAAAGTACCGTTCTGTACCTAAGTTCCCATTGAAACAAGAATCGCTGAAAATGAAAGAGCTTTTTCTTTTTCTGATAATGTTTAGATTTGGAGTTTATTCTGTTTTCACAACATATTCCAGCAACAGGTCTTAAAGCAAGAGAGTACAAAAATTCAATTAAAGGACAATTTGAGAACCTTACTTGAGTTCAGGTAAGTGAAGAAGGCCCAGAATTTCTCATTAAGCTATGATGAGCTCTAGTAAGAATTACCTTGAATACGCTACTTTTTTACTATAAGAATGACTTTACAAAGCTGAGTTCAGTTAGGCTGAGTTCAGCTAGGCTGAGTTAGGCTAGATGTATATGTAGAGTTATATGGAAAGGAAAAACAGGTAAAATGCATTCTGAGCAGGGACTCCTTTCTGCTCTTGGACGTGACAAAACTGTTGTATCTTCATCAAAGAAGGAGCCTGTAGCCTACATTTCAGTAGTGTGAAATAATTTCAATGCATTTAATGTTCAGTCAGCTTCAGAATTGACGCAATTCTTTTCATTAAATTAATTTTCATTCTTCTTCCAAATGTAACCTCACATGAAGATTGTCCATGTAGATTTAAAAAAATTTTCAAATATCTTTATTGGTTCCATTTTCCTTTTTAAAGCTAAACTTTAAAGCAGTAGGCAGCAAGACCTGTCAAATACGTATTTTTTATATATAGCTAAACCAGAATATTTTGTCTCACTGGGCTTTGCTTCAATTTTCAGTTAAATCTTCTCCAAACTTTGTTTTGAAGTTATTCTTACATGCAACTGTCCCAAGCAGAAAGGACGGAAACTCCTTCTAGCTTATCTTCCTCATTTTTTAAACTAAAAATGAAAAATTATTCAGCAGTAACAGCTAAGCAAAAACTAGTTCCCAGTCTCTACTTTAGTCTTTGTTGAGACCCTAGTTTTTGTCTAGAGCTGCTTTGATAGGTGTTCATAACTTTTCCTTCTTTTTTTAAATTTAAATAGGATAAAAAGATAAGTAGAGAATGATCATGTGTTTGAGATAGTGGAATGTACTAGGATTTGAATTATTTAAATTATATAAAGTCACAAGTGTAGAAAATAACTTCAAACTGCTTTAATCCCAGAGTATTGAATCAGAAATCACATTCTTGAAATTTGTCCTACACAGCCTTTTCTCTGGCATAGTTTATATTGATTTTTCTGTAGAGAAAAAATGTAGATTACAGGGAAAAATAATAAACATATCAAGGTGGCTAGTGTTCAAACTTTATCTAGCACATAGATCAGAACTAGATTAGAAAAGTAAGGCTATGTGTACATCGAACATTTTGTATTTGCTGTTGTCTTTTTTTCATTGGCAAAGGTAATTATTGTTTAATTAACATCATCCTCTAAATCATTACTAATACATGAGTTACGCTTGGTTTTGTATCATGCCCCTGTATCAGTACATTAATTTCTGTGCATTTGCCTAACACGAAGAAAATGTACTCCCTTTTTCTGTACTGCTAATGAGGCTGTGTCTTCTTTCTGTTCCCATGAATTCCCTATACTGCATAGTTAAATGAGTTTTGTTCGAATATACTTCTTTTTCTGCATGTCAGAAGAGGCACATAAACTTAGTTTGGTGTTCTCTGCTTGATATATATCTGCTAGCTTTTTTCCTTGGATATTTTCAGTCAGAAAGAGATAAAATTGTTTCAAAAATCTAGCAAATCTAGGTAAGTCTTTCAGGAGTCCCTTTACTCTGTCAGCAGTTCTTTTGGGTTTGGGCTTTAGACACCCATAGTTCAGATAATTTCATCATAGCCAAGCCTCAGCTATTTTAGACAAGAACACTATACCATCACTTTTATAAGTGAACACAAACCCTTGCTATTCCTACTGAAAAACTATTTCAGAATACTTTCAGGAGTCAGAAACAGTCCTCTTATTTACAACCTAGATATACCTTTGAGCATCTTATAACCATTGGCTATTCTGTCTGCAATGTCTACAGGACTTTTTCCTAATACATCATTCACAGCAAGCATCTCTTTCATGTTGCTAGGCCAAAAAAAGTGATGCTCTTCCAGACACCTATTCTAATATGCATCCTTTGTTCCCTTGCTTATCCTAATAATCTCCCCTTACAACTTCTCAGTGTTCTGTCTTAAATCCACTGTATTGACTCTTATGAATATATGAAGTAATCTTAATCCTATGTATTTCGGGCTTGATTCTAATATTGACCTAAGTGTGCTATTTAAAAAAAAAAACAAACAACCTAATATATACTTGTTTTAGTAAGAGAGAAATGGCAGAATCAAATCTGATATGAAAAATAAATGATAGTTTATTAGGGAGAATTATTATTTTGAAGAAAGTCTGGGATTCTTCTTGCACGAAGAACTGTGGTTAACAAAAAAGTCTGCAGACAAAACCTGTACTCCCTAATAAAACCAGACTTTGGAAGAAAGGTAAATTAGATAAAAAGAAACGATGAAGTGTATAATAAAAGCAGTTGCTTTCAATTTTAGTTCTTTTCTCTCAGTTTTCTCATCAAAACTCTAAATTTTTCAACTTTTCAACCATCACTTTCTTTTCATGCAAGTCATTTGTTACCCTTAAATTCTAGAAAGCTGGAACAGAGAATGCATGACTCTAAAAATAAACAAAAGGCTTTAAAATTGTGCTCGGAGTCAATCAGAGTGGTGAGATTATAGTGATCAGTTTAGCAAGATGCACATTTTCATTTTAGCCAGGGAAATAGTAACACTGCCTTTATGCAAATCAATGACTTAGAACCACTCAGAGCACAGACAGGGGACAGTGTGAGAAGTACTTGCACTAGTACAGAGAAGTAAACAGCTCAGCATTTTTAAGTGAAGTGACAGGGGAATGATTTTCCGAAACTGAGCTGTGAATGTTACTTCATAAAAAATTGGTTTGAACTGTTATTTTTAAACTTTATCTGTCATGAAGTATTTAAAATGCAGATGTGTCCCTAAAAGGTCATAGAAGCAGAACACACAAGAAAAGAAAACCGCAGGGAACCTTGATCGGCAAAACCACCTGACAGCTAACATGTTACAGCCTTTGTGTACAACCGAGGTGATAATCTAGTGTGGACATCTTGCAACATGTTTCCATCCACAGCTGTGTTAGCTTCCCTTCATTATGTTACATGTGAAACAAGAAAACTGTGTTAAATAAAGTTACAGCTATTGTGTGGTGGTGAGTGGCGGGGTTTTTTTTAAAGATCCACTGTCTTTTTGAGTTGGCTTTCTTCAACGTGGACAGAGAAAACTGAACGCAAAAAAATATTTTAAATCTGGCAGTCCCCATGCTTAGCAGCCTGGCTGGCACAACAGTTCCTGAGCATGTTGGCTGGCTTCCCTTATCTGCTGAAGCACTTCCCTCTCTGCAAACAATAAAAAGGGATCTTAAGCCAGAATGTCTCTCTTCTCCCAAGAGCAAGATAAGAGGGAAAGTATATGTATGGGGGATCACTGGAGGTGCAAGGGCATCCCTTGCACACAGAAGCTCTGCTGAAACTATGAAGCAGATCTGTTTGTACTCTCGTTTCACCAGAGGACTAGTGGCTGTGCTTTCTGTAGTCGCCAGGGGTTTCTGTTGCTCTCAGCACACCTTCCTCACACTGGAGAACTCCTTTCATATTCAGACTTCAGGGTACATGTGTTTAATAAATGCTCCCAGAAGTTAAAGCAGATGTTAGAGTTTTGTTTTCTTGCTTTTCACTTTTCCTTCCTATTTTTAGCAACCTCTTTTGTCAGTCTACTCTTCAGAGAAACTATCTTTGCACACAGGTTACTTTTAAATGCAGCCCCAGTGGGAAGCAGCTGAAGGCAGCAAGGCATGACTGCACACTGCTTATCTGCAATGGAAGGAAGGTCATTTCTTTGCTCTTAGGTCAGGCCTAACCACCAGTTCTCTTTCTCACTCCTCCTGGTCATGACCTAGGGGGTGGGGTTGTTTCAAAATTACTTTTAATGCGGAAATTTTTGGAGGACAGAGTCAAATGCCTCCTGTAGCTGTAAGGCTTGAGTTCAAATTTCAAAGACAGAGCATAAACATAGCAAAACCAAAGGGAGCTCTACAAATCTGCCAATTTTAAGAAAGTTATTGTCAAACAGGTGGTAACTAAGACATTTTAAATACAGGACCCATTTATCTCACTAGGAATTGTAATTCTAACTCAACCCGTCAGAGCAATATGTCCCATAAAAAGTATTGTGGGTATTTTTTTACCCCTACTCATTTGCTTGGTCTCAAGGGAGGCAGAACAGATATCCACCTGCTGCTAAAATGTAAAATGTAGAAGAACTGCATTCTTTAAATCTCACTTTTTAAAGGTTTTTTCATTTAACTCATTCTCTCAGGAATTAATTCGCTGAGAGAGGGAAAAAAAAGGCAGGTATCCATTATATTTTGAGTACTGAAAGGGATTTGTGAGTGATAGTTCCTACCGACATATATCATGAGATATTTACAAATTCTTTGAAAACAATCACAAAAGAGCTAGTAGTATTCTCATATGTTGTTAATCTCTTTAAAATTTGATAGTGTATATAGTGCAAGAAAAAATAATTGAGATAAAGATGAGAAGATGAAATGTAGAGCAAAAAAGCTGTTCAGCTTTTTGTAATCAACATGACTTGTATCACCAGCAATCACCAGACTTCTAGGGTGAAGTACACCCTATGGGTGTACTTCAAGGTACAAAGAAGGACTAGGGCCTCATTCCATTAATCTCACTGATGAAGTATTTTAGGTGACAGAGGGTAACCCACACAAATGTAGGCAATACATGAAAGATAAACTGGAGAGAAGTAACTTGTCAGTAGAAAGGCCTGCAGACAGTATAGTGACTTCTTGAACTAAGGAACGCATAGTCAGGATCTCTTTGCCATACAAGCTAAGATGGAGTTATTTCAAAATCCCAAACTGAACATAGCAGCTGTATTTTCACATTAATTTGTGCCCTCAGCTAATCAACCACCCCTTTCCATTTGTCTTGCAGAGAGCACCACAAAAGTTTTCAGAAAGTTAACTGAAAAGAACGCAAAAAACCTGTGAGCAAACACTGGCACTGTGTGCCTCCTACTTCTGTACTCATCCCATCAAGTTCTATTTTCCTAATGTTTCGGTACCCTGTAAGAGCTGTCAAGGGTCACTTACTGCAGCCTCTGTAATTGTCTTGGTGTTTAATACAAAGGCATGCTATTGAAGATGCATGGTACATAATCACAAACTGCCATAGTCGCCAGATACCACTTGCTGTCTGAAATCACAGGGTCTTCCCCTGGTGACTCCAGAAGTCCTCAGGCACCATCAGTTCTTGCTATTACATTGCACAATAAACTGATATGTTCTGTGTGGCTTACTCCCCCTTTTGTGTCATTCATGCTCAGTGCAATTATACTGCAGGATTTCCTAAGTGGAAAACTCAGTCAATGTCAGGGTTTATGACTGAAAAGTAATTCAGATTTCAAAGTCTTTTATGAATTTAAGTCTTTAATTTTTTTTCTCTAGAGGCAAGGAGGCAAGAGAAGATTACGTGCAAGTAAACCTGTGAAATGAACGAAGTTCTGCAAAACTTGGCAAGGAATTGCTATTTTTAGCAAGGTTTTGAACACATATTAAACCACACTGCTCTGCTTTGAGGAGATAGTGGATTCGTAATAACTCATTCCTACCACTTTTTCTCTTAAGCATGATACTTGAATACTGCAGCTCAACTGAAGTTTGATAACAATCAGACTTACATCAGTGTCACTGCATTAACCCTGGAGAAAGTGATAAACATGCACACAGGGCTCGGAAGGCACTGTCAGTCTAGTCCAAAACTACTGAAGCCTCCTGGAACCAGAACTAGGCAGTTATCTCAGAAACAGTATTTTCCTGTTCTTTTATTGCTAAGCGAGACCAAACTGGCACCATTCAGAGCCAGCTCTAATATTCTTCATCGCTGGCAGCTGATAGAGTAAAATAGTTGGGAAGCAAAACCCATAATCTTATGTTTTCATAGGCAGTAGAGATTTCTCTCAAACTAAATCTGTATCCTCATCCATTACATTGAGGCTTGAAGGTAGAGGTGCGTTCTCCATGTTCTGGAAGACTCCGAAGAGTTATGCACATTTCCCAAGAAGTCGTGCAGACTGCATTTGTTATCTCTATGCAAACACTTCTTCCTCATACATCACCTCGACCACTGGACCATTCATCTCTGCAGTAGTTAGTTTTGGGAAGTAACAGAAGATAATGTGAATGCTAGAGTACTTTAAGATGGAGGAAAATGCTGGTAAAACACAGCTAGAATTTGGGGTTTTTTAAGATTAAGAGGGCGGGTGGAGGAGCAGGTAAGCAGCCTTGTAAGTCCTTACAGTGAAACCTTTACTGAGAGGGTGAGTTTGTGTTAAACTTGAGCCTCCCAAAACAAATTTGTTTGAACATGAGCAAGATAATTTATCAATAATAAAAGACAAATGTGGGAGCTATACATATGCCTCCCTGTTCATTGAGTTCCTGGATTTGAGTCAAAAAAATCTTTTTTTAATGAAAAAATCAATTTTCTTGCATATGGGAATGTAAATTTAACCACAAGTAATTAAAATATAGAAATTAATATTCTCTATTTTCTGATGCACACATGCAAGATCAATATATGACAACTAATATATGCCTAGCCAGGCAGATATTCATAGAGGGCATTTTAATTTCTAACCTTTACTTTTGCCTCTCATCTGGTTTTACTAAGATATCTAGAAAAATGCTGATTAATATTTTTGCATAATATCCAGATCTAACTTTGAGGAGCAAAAATTATATCACATAAGTAAAACATTCAGATTAAAATTACCACACATGAACTCTTCTCTTTACCACATTCATATGAATTAAATTTTTTTCCAGGCATGTACAGGAGGAGAAAGCTCCATAGTAGGAAAAAGCAAGTACTTACAAATAAACCTCACTCTTAAAATTGAAGAGCAGAAAAGTAATTTCACATATTTGGTTCTGCCCAACCCACTAGGTTGACAATATAGGCAAAATTAAAATTCCCTCCTGGCAAAATCTTGGGGTTTAAATGTATTATGTAATTTTTAAATTATACTCTCTAATACTATCTATTTCTGAATGTAACTATACTTTGCTGTCTAGTCAATTTTTAGAGCCACTGGCTTGAATTCTAGAAAAAAATAGTACTACCCATAGCAACTAAGTTAAAAAAGCATCTGAAGTCTAGTGCTATTCCTTCCTGACATTTCAGGTTTATCAGGAGGTTAATTAAACACAGTTCCAGCATTGCTGCGTTGCTTTAGGGCACAGCGCAACAGACCAGGTTTTTCTACCTGCAGACTTTGGAAGCCTTAGGAGACACCAGTTTAAGACCTATGGCAGGTTTAAATTGTCTTTTCTCCTTCACATTTAGAAAATGTAGTGAAATTCTGTCCCTCAGCATGTACTACTTGGACAAAATTTGTCAGTGATATTCTGCTTATGGCCAGAATGGAAACAATGTGCATCTCTTTTATGTGATGGCTTTTTGTCACAGTAAAATTTGTAACAGCCAAATGTCTGTATCCAGCAGGTCTTAGAAAGTTGTGTGGTGTTGTGGTTCAGCTTGGTCATTGCCAGCCTTCTACAGTATTTATACCTGGACAAACACAAAGGCAAGAACCATGATTAATTTACAAAACTATTTTGCTCTGGTTATTCCTTTCAAGACATTGAAGGCTAAGCTATCATCACAAAAAGCTGAAAAAATACATAAAGAGCATTGTCAGTAACTTGCCTATAAACTTATAACCTTGCTTGCCACTAATAAGAAGTGATGAGGCACACGTGGAAAGCACATTTATGTATTTCCTCTTCTCTACAGTACAATCCTAAATTGTCTCTTGATCCTACAAAAACAGGCTTTTTAGGTGATAGGGATACCAAAGGATTTCTTGATCCATCCCAGTTATCCAGTTAGCATCTTATATGTTATGCTGAATGTTAGTAAATCCAACTACCATGCCACTACTTTAATTTCTGGCTTTTTTTGTTTCTTTGTTGTGTTCATATTTGTGGACATTCCTTTCTTTCAATGACAAGCTGCACGTAAGTGATATTTTAGTGTTTGGATTAGAGGTACTGTATGTAAGATCTTTGTGGAAAAACTCTTCTGTGCAATATCATTCTGTCAAGAAAATGGAAGAAGAATCTCTGAAATTAAAACTGATATTACCTCTTTAACTACTAAGATTTCACTTGCTCATGTTTCATTGCATTAACATCCCAATAGATATTGCAGAAATCAGGTTAGTAAGATTCCAGTCAACATCATGGGGCAGAAACAATGCTAAACAGTAGTACAAAAAATTAGTTATTTTTGTAAGACAAATTAGATAGCTTTTCTTTTGAGTAAACCTTTCCTTTAAAGTCTTCTACCAAAGAAAGTGCAGAGTCCAATCTTGTTTAATCTTAGAGAAACAAGTTTGGAAATAAAATGTTTCCTAGATTGTTGGCTTTTTTTGTCTCATCTACATCATTAATATTTTACACACCTCCATTTCATGTGGGGCTGTTCGTACGACAACAATTTCATTGAAAAAACAGACTAGCACACACTAATTCAAAGAAATATTTCTTATGTGTCATAAGATAGGAAAATATATGGGTCATGGGCTAGAGTAATGCAACAAAACTCGGTTCAGTAGCACTGCAGAGGGGCAGCATCGATAGAGTTAGGAGGGCATCCACTCCTCCACTGCTGTGAATGCTTAGAGGAAAAGCACATGCTGCCCTGGTCATCATTTACTGCAAGAACAAAGCTTTGTGGTTTCCATGAGAGAGCACTGAACAAGTACAGTGGTGCAGGTTAAGGCCTTGATTTGGGCATTGCTATTTCATGAACTGGGGCATTTGCTGTGGTTGAGATGGCACATGTTCCCAAGTCAGACTCGAGGCCATGAATACCACAGGGCAGGTTAAGCTCTCTCCATCCTGAATCTCTTTCACAGAACAGCTACTGAAAGTTTTAAAGGCAAAACTTTGGTGCAACATGAAATAGGGTTGCCCCAGGATGAAGATGTTTCTGCCCAGGGCTGTTTTTTCACTCAACCAGTGCTCACAGGTATGGCTGCTGCATCCCCCAGGTTTTCTCAAGAGGAAAAGGAACTGCTCTATGTTCATACTGGTCTCCTTGGAGAAGATACAGAGGGTTTTCAAAAGAGTAGTGAAAGTTTTCCTTGTCTCAGGTCTCTGCCATGCTAAAAGGCACCCTCTTGACCAGACGATTCTCATTCATCCATCTCTGTTCTCCAAAACATCCCCATTATTTTGTATTCTTAAAAATACATATTGTTTTGAATACTACAATAAGGCTAAAAAATTACATTTTTCAAGAATACATCTTTACAAGTCCTTCCTAAAGAACGTGTGTTTACTCTGGCTGAAGGGTTTATCATTTCTGTTTGCTTCAAAAAAACAAAATCAGACTATCCTTTTAAAAACCTTTTTTAAAGGATTTTTTAAGAGCTGCATCATTTTAAATACATAGAAAAAAGTAAAATTTCTGACTAGCTTAAATTGCTTTATTGATTTCCAGTTATAACTTTGAAAATAGAAATAGAGAAAACAAAAAATATTTAAAAAATTGTTTTCAAAATAAGAGGGAAGAAAACCCCCCAGGCCTGTAACTTCATTAAATTGCTTGTTTCTTCTAATTTTTATAAGATCAGCAACTTGAAATATGTGTATATATATATATATATAAATATATATAATTTTTTTTCTTTTTTTTTGTTACTCAGGAATGCTGTTATGAACAATATTATCTATCTTACAATGCATGAGTGAGTTAGGGCACAGATGAAGTAGTTCAAATAAAGAGTTGTCCAGTTCTACTCCTGAATCAAATCTTGACAAACGACTTTCAAAGTCTTCATGTTGTCTCAAAAGACATACTAGAGCATAATCCATATTTTTAAATTATTTTGAACATCATTAATAGTATAATCTTGATCTTCTGTATGATCCAAAATTCCATTATGAAAGTAGAATAATTCCGAACCAAGTGAGTTTTATTTCTATCCTTTCTCACAATTTACTTAATTATCTTTGAAAATGTTATTTTTTAAATCTTATAATGCCTTAATTAGGTTACTAACAATTACCATACTGGCACAAGAGTATAAGGTTGGTTTTTTCTGCATTGAATCCTCCTTTTAAAAAAATTTTTTAAGCTTTCCTTTTCTTTGTTTTTTGTGGGTTTTTTTAAATCTCCTTCTGTGTTCTGTTTTCTATTTCTTTCACAAGCTCTACCTACAGTTTTGCTGTAAAAACAATGACAGTAAAGGAATAATTACTTCTTTGGAATAAGAATTAGAACTGAATTACCTACACTATTGCCTTAAATCTGTATCTTAACTTCAGTTTAGTGTTTAAATTAATTTGCAATATTTATGTCATCTGGATTACATTAAGCAAAAATAACCAGTAGCTATAATTATTTACAAATGAAATCCACATGCTGTAGTCTTGGTTAGCCCATGGTTTTGTATCAGTAACAAGCCAGTCAGTGTATCTGTCTGAATATAAATACAAAATTGCTGGATTGATTAAAAAAATTCTGAGATGCAAAGACTTTGACCTTCTATGGAGTGGCGATGAATGCATGTGCAAACCACCTCGGTCTAAGAAAAAAAATTGTTTAAAATATAGAGGAGAAGATTATTTCCACGAGAACCCAACTGCAATTATTCCTGTGTTCCATACAGTTTACAGACTGATTCCTAGCAGTTAACAGAGATCTTGTTTTCTCACACAGATATGCTGAAAGTGCTTTTTCTTTTTGTTTATGTCCCGTGTCATTTTTTATCTCCAAATTGTCTATTCTTCCCGGTATGACAAGTAGACAAGAGAAAAGGTATATTTCATCCAAGGTAATGTGATGGATCATATTGCCCTAAATGTTCCCTGGTGGCATTCCAGCATCAAAGAAATATAACTTTCCCTCATTCCTCTATGGTGGGGGGTACAAGGTTGGAACTGATGCTTAACAACTGGAGTTTTGAGGCATCACAACATGTTTTCCAGCTTGACCTTGGCTGACACAATATTCAAGACAATATAATAGATACTGCAATTTTGAATTGTTTCAGTTGGTCCTTTTTTTTTTTTTTTTTTTTAGAATAAAGTCTATAATTAATCCATTTTAAATTAAGCTATATGACACAGTTTAGTTCAATATAAAGTTTAAAAACAATTTTATAACGAGTTATTTTGGAAGTTGTTTCCTCTTACACACAAATTAGGTATACTTTGTTATTTTCCCATATAAGGACTATATGTATAAAAATGGAATTATTTGTAATCTTCTTCAACAATTTGTTACTCTGTGACCCAGACTTAAAATACTTGCATTATCAAGCTGGGATAAAGAGATCTGAAAACCTATCTTCACTCAGGATCCCATTTTCTTTGTAGGATCTTGAAATCCTATCTTCTGCTTCCAATTTTACCTGTAACTCTTTTTGTTTTCGTTATAATAAAGAGCTTTGCCTGTTTTGTTAACTCCTTAATATTTTCTTTTCCTCCCCTCCTCCCCTCAAACTCTGATTTTTTTGTTGCCTATTTCCTCAGAAATCACTGAGTACTCTTAAGTAAAAGCAGGGAGTTTTACGGGAACAGGTTTAATCATCTCTTCTCCTGTATAGGTTTTATGGAAGAGATTCCTTTTCTAAGACAGGCAGCCCAAGTTGCAAAGCTGCCTTCACTGGAGTATTTGGATTATACCAGGATGGTGCAAAGAGTCTGGACATTCCTGATTTTTCCTGATCCCTCTGCATTCATTTACTCAAATGGCACAGTAAACAAGTTACTCATTTGCAAAGAGAACAAAACTTTTGTTTTGTCATTGTTTTTTTGCTAACTTTAATCAACATTGTCTCCCTTCTAGCACTAAACTTTTCCGTAATATCAACATCATGTTAGGGGGGAAAAAAACACAAAGAGAAAACAAGTTTATTCAGTATATTCTGTTATTCAGTACTTGAAAACTCTACTTCCATTTTTCAGCATCAACACATTAAACCTAAGTTGTCACCATAAGCATCTATGAGAAACTTTTATTTCCAATTCCCTAGTGCGGGTTCTTACTTTCTCAGAGAGCCATGCAGGATCTTCTGCTGTCAGTAAATAACAGGTCAAATGCTCTTTATTTTCCTCTTCCAACATGATCACTGTGACGAGAAGGTGCCTGTGGGTACAAATCTTCAAACTCAGTGCTGTGCCTGTTGCAAACCTGATAGTCCACACAGCCAGAAGCAATGACTAAAATAAGAGGATAAAGAAGAGAGAGTTGTAATCACCATTCATTGGTTTAGAAATGTCATGCCAGTCGCATTTCAGTCATCGTGTGATATTAATACTAATCAGCATATATTAGCAGCCAGACATGTTCACAACTGTTCTAACAGCTGAGTGCCTCCAAGCTAAATTGATTTCATCCCTTAGACACCCATTAACACCTCTCCTTCCCATTTAGATAATAGAACACAGTTGTTCAGGGGTGTTTATGAAATGACATTCATTTGATTGATAAGTGACCTTGACTGAATGAGAATATATGCTTGCTGGAATTTAAACTATCACTTTCCTTTTCAATAACCTTGTCAGAGTTACAGGCCTCCAAATCCTCAAAGAATTTAAGCAATCACAATCAGTAAATACTGATTTTATTTTTTCCTGAAAAGTGTGTTTGGGAGGATTAAGCTTTAAATTAAGTTTTACATAATAATATTCTAATTGTATAAGGTGCTGAAGTAATCTGAGAAAGATCATCTGCTTTTAAAAATAAATCAATGTTTAATTATTTGGGTTTTGTACCTTAATCCATTTTGAACATCTCACTAGCTCTAGTATGCCATTCTTACTAAGATGAAATGAAATATTGAAGCTTCATATATTGTTAATATTATAGTGCAGATAATCTAGCCATGATTAATTAAGAATATTGGAAACCTCTGATAAAATGACAGAAAAAAAAATCAGTTCAGAATAGGAAGCTTTTCTAGAGCTGCATTATGAGAGTTTTTCAATAATAGATTAAACATACTAAATAATTAAAATGTCATTTGATTGAAACCAGACCATTCGCCTTCTATTTCAGCATTACATCCTGTAGCAGGCCACACTGTCTTTTCAGCTCCAGATATGGAGGCAGTCCTTCCTTTTCTGTACACTAATTCAAAAAATGCATCAGACAGAATTTAAAAGCAAATGACAGACACTGACTAGAATATTTAAGAATACGAATGAAAATCTAAGGTTAGGGCTTTCAGGGACACCTGAATGTAGTTAAAGTCAAATTATTTGGGGAAAACTACTGAATCCCAACTTTCTTTGTTCCAGGGAAGATACTTGGGATGTGAAGATGCAGCCACTATGAGTATTCACCCTGATTGCAATCCCCCAGGGGATGCACTTGAAGGCTGGAGCCCTGATCATTCTTGCTGCGCAGCTGTTTTTTTTCCTGATGTTATCCTGAAGGGTAGAAGGACACCTGAGCAGCATCACCCCTGTCATAGCAGCCCCAGCTGCAGCATTTTGTCAAGTTTCTGAGGCACTTAGGTGCCTTTGATGTGAGGCTGGATATGAGCAGCCTGTAGGCTGGTTCACCCATCACGAGTTGGACAGAGTCAGTTAGTTACTCTGTTGTGATTAATCAGGTACAGCCCTTTTACAGCCTTTTCTGATAAAGCTATTTAAAATATTTTTTAAAAATATTATAAAAGTAAAATGCTAAGTGAAATAGAAATTTTCAGGTTGCAAATGCTCCCAAGTGCAGGTGTTTCATGTATAGCTGGAAAGCCTCAGCAGGAGGAAACCCACCCCAGTATATTCCACAGAAATGGAGGATTCTGATCCTGGCAGGAGGCCACAGAGAGTTCAAACACCAATTGCCTGATGCTGAACAGGCACTTGGATTGATGTCTTCCCCTTTGCAAGACATCATGCCCAACAGACAAAAATTTGTTTCTCCTTTAAATTTTTTAAATGCAAAGGCTAATTTAGAAATGTTTTCATCCCAAATTTGCCAGTAACTGATATAAGTTATTTCCATTGTATGGAACAGCTGCTTACACTCAATCTCATTTAAGTGAGAGACAAATGGAAGCAAAAGCATTCAAGAGTCAGTTCAAAGTTATTTGCATAGGTTAATTTAAGTGCGGGGGGGAAGATAGCATATTTTCTCTATTCCACTATTACACCTCTTTTGGTAATTTTCTCTCTGCTGCTGAAAGTGAAAAAAATCAATCAGTTATGATCCTCGAGGTCTGGTGATCACACAACACAAAATCATGTTATTCCTTACACTAATCAAGGGTCTCACGTAATTCACAGTTCAGCAGCCTCTGCATGAAGAACATGTTTCTTCTCTTCCTAGTGAGCAGTGCTCTGTAACCTACTTTCCAATAGCTAAACCAGTAAAAGTGACAATCTGCCTTCAGGGACAGCCTGAGCTTGGGCTGCACTGGGCTGCCCATCACTGGCTGCAGCACCAGTGTCACAGGTTTTTCAGTTTTGGGCTTTGCATCTCCCAGGCGAGGGGAGAGATGCCAATGCTGTTAAGAGAGGCTGGGAGTACAAAATCAGATACATTTAATGTTCATGGTATGAAACTTGACAGCCTCAGGTAAAGCTGAAGACTTATATGAAGACCAGAATGTAACACTAAAAAAATAGTTAAGACAATAACTTTGTATATAGGCACAGCCGACATAACATGAGATAGTGAACATGGAATAAATGTTCTTATTCAGTTGTTCCACTGTTCAGGGAAACAGGTGTTAATACAGGAAAGAAAAAATGCCAGGCTACTTTTGAAGAAAATAAATGGAGTTGCAGAAACGGCATCGGCACTCTTTGTCCTAATCAGAAGAGCTGGCAATGCTCCAGGCTGTTGTCTAGTTTCTTGGGTCAAAAGAGTTGAAATGATTTGAATGTAATACAAAATAAACATCACAGTCAATATCGCAATGATTATTATAAGAATATTTTTACATCATTATCTCTCATATTAATTTTGAACTGGCATGGTAAAAAAGACATGGGGTGTTGGCATTGAGTTTAAACATGATCTTTTTGGGCTCACAGGTTTTTTATTAATTCTTTAAAATTTGATCTTACATCATGGTATTTATACTTTCACCTTGATTGCTACAGGAATGTTCTTCTTTAAAGAATTTTCAGGAAAGAGAGATGGAAAACTAAATTATAACTTGACATACAGGAATAGAATAATGTGAACTAGGTTGTTCACATGTACTATTGCCATGTATTATTCTCACTGATCATAAAGCCTTCAGGCTGATTTTCAGCTGCCAGATGCAAACCTCACATTTAATTTTGAGATTGGAATCTAAAAAAGGGTGGAAGTTATTTGTCTAACTTGTGTTTATGAGATCTTCTAAGTTACTGAATGGTACTTGAGTAACTATTGGATCACAGTGATTGCTGATCTAGGCTGTGAATGCTCACGCTACCCTGCTTGCTTCTGCTGTGAACAATTCAGATTGGTGGCCCAGTTGAAGGAATTGTATCCAATGCAACAACAGATGGCATCACTTTTATATTTCTGTCAGCACTGACGTATCATATCACAGCAGATCTATGAGCAAAGCTTTTAAATTGAAGGTATTGTGAGAG
The DNA here is from genome assembly GCF_020740725.1 of Corvus hawaiiensis. Lineage (NCBI taxonomy): Eukaryota > Metazoa > Chordata > Aves > Passeriformes > Corvidae > Corvus > Corvus hawaiiensis. The sequence goes on along the minus strand of NC_063255.1, from coordinate 71,751,770 downwards.
AAGACTGCTGGTGTCTTGAAAAATTAATCATTTTATTGTCCTCAATGATGCCTGAGATGAGGAAAGAAGAAAAAGCCAGTAGATCTTATAAACTCAATTTCACCATCAGAGCCTGAGGTATGCTTGAAATTCCACAGGCTGCACATATTTTGACAAAATTCCTTCTTCCTGAAAATAAAGGTCTGCACTGGTATGATTCTACTTTTGCCTTAGCTGTTCCTCATTTCTTAACTCTGCCCCAGCCAGAGCCAGCACACTGACTCAGCCCTGCTTCTGCATGATAAAATCCCCCTACATCCCGTCCTTGCTACTGCCAGCACAACTACTTGTAGGGACATCCTGTGGATAAAAGCCGGGGACTAATCTGACAAAAAAACTTGGCAAAATAGAAGTTTCAGCATTCAGATTAGTGTCTGTACATGCTGTCCTCCTTTCCCAGGTAGTTCTGTTAACACAACAGATGGCTTCACACAGCGGGGAGACAAAGGAATGAGCAGCATGAAAACAGACAGCTTATAGTAAGACACACATTTTTAATCTACCACTGAGTAATAAACCAGGATTTTAACTTGCACTTAGATTTCTATAGTGCTGATTAATTCCCAGAATATCTTTGAAGGAAAAAAAAAAATGCCCTCAGTTCATTTGCACTTGAATTTATTCTTGTGCCATCTTCTCGTGCACCAAATTTTCAAAAAAGCTGTAATATATGGAAGACTTAAGTTACTTTTGTGGAGTTCTGCTCTCTTTTTTTGTGTTTCATGATTAATTAATATTCTCATTTTCTGTGTAGATACAGAAGTTACACCAGAGGTCTGCTCAGTCAGACTGAAGGTCCACTAGCTCGGGATCTCATCTGCAATGGTAGCAGACAGATAGTGGAGAGTATAAACATACAGTAACATTTTTGAAAGTGAACACTCACTGAAGAACAGTACTGGCTTTATTTTGCCAAACTCATTAAACTCCATTACATATTCCAAAGTGTTTCCTCTGTTGTATCAGAGAGAAAAAAGAAAGTTATTTACCAAGACACCAGTTGCCCTAGACCTGTACTGCAACACTTTTCTCCAGGGAGGTAGTAAGAACTTTCCTTCCAACTTCAGGCTGACTCAGCTATGACTAGGACAAAAAAAAAGGAGCAGGAGTAGTAAATTGGCACCTGGTAGAAGCTTTGAATGACTTGGAAGGAAGCTTGTTTGCGTGTGTTGATTGAGACTGAAGAGCTGGACTTCTCAAAGGCCAAAGACAAGAGGGTATGGTTGATAATCTGACCAAATTGTACCGGAGGCAACAAGATCATTTCACTGGTAGAATAACCACATTCAGAAATGAACACATCCAAACTAACGATGTATTTATGAATAATGCACATCTCCTAGGCTACTCAATTTTACGTCGGATCAGATTAGTGAGCAGATTGAAAGGATTGATTAGAAGCAAAAGCCACTCTGCAGAGCAGTGATGAAAGTGATGAATTCAAGGACCATTGCATTCAGGAACTATTTTCTTTCTAGAGTTTCCATGGTCTGCAAGGACTCAGTGGCCACAGGAAGTGACAGATACTGAACAAAACTCTATGGTATGGTGGATTTCTAACTTTTTTTCCTTGAAGTCTTAGTGTGTTGCCAGTGTAACCTTTCTGGGGATACACGGTGCATAGGAAAACCATGTTAAAAAATTACCCATGACATGCTCAGCATCTTATTTGAGAGAAGAACACATTCTCTGAGAAGTCTTTACATTTCTATGTATATGATCCCAAAAGGATCAAAGCCCCAAAATGTACCTGGGCCCTTCCCTCCATTTCATTCTTCCAACAAAAATTGCACAGTAAACTTAAGCAATCACAGGTAGCCAGTGTCCTTCATCTTTAGTTCTCTTTCTTTTCTGAGACAAAATGAAGAGGCAGCCAGAAAATAGTGCTTAATCCCTTCCAGCTAAATTTTCCCAGTCCTTTTTAGGAATTGCCTGATCCCTCTGTCTTAGGTCCAAGAAATGAATAAATTTAGCATAAAGAGGAAAATCCATGCTGTTTGTTATGCCTGTGTTCTCAGTTTTGTGGCTTGGTATTAGATAAGTTCTCTTCTTAAGTCTCGTATAAAAGCAGCTCAGCATCTTCATTTGCTCCTCATCAGTGCAAAAGGAGCCTCTACACATAGAGCTCTCTCTGTACATGCTCTGATATTTCTTTAATAAATTGGAGAGTGAATGCCTTGGATTAGAATAAAATTAAAGACTCTTCTTATAGCTTGTCATATATGTCAAAAGTACAAAACCGATATTTTTCTGATAAGTGTATTTTTCTAAAATAAAAATTACTGAAAAGTAATTCTTCTTGTTATATGCATGCTGTATTTCATCTCTGATTCGGACAAAAGAGCAGCTCAGTCACTAAACTTATTCATCCCTCAGTTGAAATGCTTGACCAATGTAAAAGTTGTCTTAATTTCAACATTAAAGAGCTTTGTTGATTGTGGGAAATACACTATAAAGATGTTTCTCTCATGTGTAAACTGAGTATTCTGAGACAGAAAACAGACCAGGAGCTCTGAAACACATGATCAAACAATTGTGGCCATCTATGATTCTACTAACTTGCAGCTGCTTGTCACCAAAATTCTGGTAGAAGTCTTTCATATATGGCCAAGTCTACATACTTCACAGTGAGCTGTGCACAGATCAGGACTATAATACAGCTCACCTTTGTCAACCACATTTTACATTAAAGATTTGGCTTACAGAGCAACCGGAGCTCAAAAACTTCCTTCTGTTTTCCGACTCAGCTACTGGGCATAATCTTCAGAAAAAGATCAGTTAGACAGCTGGGAAAATGACATTTTGAAGCAGTGCAATAAGGTTTGCCAGAGCTCATCTCTCAAAGATTTTGAGGAAAGTAGAACATCTAGATACAATGATGTATAACAGTTAATAACTTTGGATTTTAGGGAAGGTTTCCTCTCCATAGGCCTATGCTAGAGCAAGCCTTGAAGAAGCTAGAGACTTTAAGTTTCCTAGGCCACTGGAAATTTGCTTTTAGATCTTTTTAGAGGAACCCATGGAAAATTCCATGGAATTAGAAAGAATATTTCTCAGTTATGACCAGCTGGATATCTCAGCTGTTTTTAATACCATTGACCAAAAAGTTCTGTCAAGATACTGAGATCTTGACAAAGCTTAAATGAAAAGTGTTCCTGTCTATTTTTGCCATTTGTAACTAGAAATACAGATACACCTGGATTCAAATGTTTTTAGAAAGAGAAGGAACATGCAACTGCTTGCAAACTCTTTTGTAAAGATTAGATTCTGAACAGACACACTGGCTCTTCTGTCCTTAAACTTGTGGGTAGCTTCCCCATTCCTTCATTTGAATATTGTATGTTAATTGGCCTGAATCTAAGCCATTCCCTGATGTGAGAGGGCAGGTGATGACATATTCCTCCAAGCAGGTACAAAGGACATAGCAATGCTTTTGTATCCAGCTCCTCTCACTAAGCCAACTTGATAAAGAGTGGATTTGAGTAATTAAACAGATGTGAAAAAAACATCTCTGTGTGGGAAGGATGCCTACTTGAAATGGCTTTCTAAAGATCAACCATTTTCTTTTGCAATTCCTACATGTTGATGATAATAACTATCAAGTGAAGCATTTAGTAGAAGCTAATATTGGACTGCAGATCTAAGATATATTTAGCAATTTCTGCTGGTTAATGAGTATCAAATGTTGACCTAGAGGTTACAATTGCTTAAATGGAACAAATTTTATTTGTCTTTAAGTCACATTCATCATTTATTTTCCCAGTTCTATGTCTTTGACTAAACCAGATTGAAATCCCAACATCTCCACCCTACTTTCATTCTGCTATACTAATTAATAAGAAGGGTTTTGTCATTTGAATGTGATTGAATAAGAAGATGCTTTAAATTTTCAAGTATCATAGTTTCTATTAAATGTTAAACCAGTCTAAAAGCAGCTTGGAGAATAACTTACAGGCTCTGGATGTGCACAATGCCTGTGTAGGCAACTTTTCAGAAAGATGGACAGCACAAAGTTTGGAGTTCAAGTGCCGTTTATGCAAGAGATTTTCTCTATTACAGACATAACAGTCAGTTTCCACTGGATGGGGATTCTAAGCTTTGCTAACTTCCAGGTTAGCAGCTCTATAAGAAAGACTAATTCAAGTTACTCTTTAAGTTACATTGCAATACGATTATTGTAATTGCAACTCACTAATACACTTTTAATTAATTACTTCCATAAACTTAATATCGTGGATATAAGTGAGTAAGAATTGGGCATTAAATCTGGGGATATATCTTATTCTTCCCTCATCAGGAGTGTTCTCTTTGAAGGCCTCCTGGAGACTCCCTGGTATTTGACAGCATCAGGTGTCTCTTCTCTCTGAGGGAGATCCAGGCATGCATCTCCCTATCAAGCACATATAATATGTTTCACCATCAAACTACAGCACAAATTAAGGCAAGTTCAGCAGTTTTCCTGTTCTTTCTTGCTGTGCTTATAGTTTGCATCTCTTTTTAGGTTCTGACTATATTTGGTGTGTAAAGAGTTGGATCAAGCACCCACCACTTCCATAAGGTTTGTGACATGGATCCAGAGGGAGCTGTGGCAGCTGGTGGGCAGTGAGCTGGTTAGCACTGAAAAGGCTGAGCTTTATGAGGAGAATGTACAGAAATCAATGTTAGGTGCCCAGTGCATGCTGGTGTCTGTAACTGACACCAATATTGACCTTAAATTTCTCTTGTGATAGACTGCAAGTCACGTGACATTTGGAAAGTTACAGTTTTGGGCTTAAGTGGCTTAGTATGGCAATTACTAAGATTTAAAAATCCATTTGTGAAGTCTCAAGTGTATCTTGTGAGACTGAGTTCTGTTTTAACGCACAGGTAATCAAATATAATTAAGCAATCATCCAGTTCCAAACTCATGCTTCATCACAAATAAACTTGTCACGTTACTAAATAATGTATGATACAGAATGCTCTCCCCTCATCTTAATCAAGTTCAAGAGTTTATTCTTTAGGATTTTCCAAGTTTTCAAACATATGGTACTACTGGTGGAAAAACCCCATGAATTTCATGTCATTCAGACCAGTAATTCATGTGTTTTTTCCACCCTACATGTTATATACAGTTTGCCATGAGCTGAGTTTGTCACCCAGCATTTTAGTGACATTTAGTGATATACGGCACTTACATGACGTATAAAAGATGCTGCTTTGTGCTTTACCTATTAGAAAATAATCCATATGCATTCAAGATAACTTTGCCTCCAGGTTGTAAATAATCTGAAGCAGATGTGACATATAGACCACATTCTATTTCTATTCTGGACAATCAGCATTTTCCAAATAGATTGTGACAACAGCTTTTCATCTCTTACATGCATCATTCCAACATGTTTCACTAACAGATGGGCAATTATAGATATAGGAACACAGTATACATAGATCGTTCTCAAAGTAAGAGCTAGTGCATATTTCTATCTTTAGATAACTAGTCCCAGAAAAAAACAGAAGAGGTGCTTAAATACTCTTCAGCATAGTTTTGGCAGTCTGATTTTAGTGTGAAATCATTTTTTGAAAAGAGACTCAGAGACTCCAGCTCTGATCTGTGAAATTCTGGAATTTCCACTCACAATAAACAAACATTGATAAATTCACATGCAGTAATTCCATCTTTTTTTTCTTTTCAACAAAGCTTATCAGAAGAGTGAAAAACTGGAGTATGAATGTCTTTGAGATTCTATAAAGTGCTAAATAATATTAGCCTTTTCAACAAGTCTATCCTGTTTGCTTCAATCACAGATCCAAAGGAAGTGTGAGGCAGCCAGATGGCCAGAACACTGCATCTTAAAGGGAAAAGAAAATCAATGTGAGAACATTACATGATAGAACAAAGTATTCCTTCTTCATTCAAAAGATTTTTTTTTTTTGGAAGGATGGAGAACTGCCAGAATGGCCATATTGCATTAGAAATGTCACTGTTTGCAGCAAATGTGAAATGTAGCCAGTTTCAATCAGTCAATATTAGCCCATCAGTCACTCCAGACTCATCCTCCGTGAACTCAAAGAAACATACATCAATCTGCAAACTTTTTTCCCCTGTACTGAAATGTCCTAGCATCCCTCTGTGAATTCCTGCAAAAAGTGCTCCTTTCCTGAGCTTTATAGCCATATCACAGCAATTTCCCCTCACATCTAGCTGGACCTTTTCATATTGTCTGGTTTAACCAGTCCCATCCACCTAGCACAAGCCCAGTTACACCTCCCAGGGAAGTGTTCAAGAGCTGAAAGATGTGACTGCTGACTCATCTTTTTTTTCTTTTCCCTAAATTAGGTGCCAGTAATGTTCACATTTAGAACCAAAAAAGTTTTGATAAAGAATAAAGTCTTGAATTTTATCCAAGATGAGGGGAGAGCATCCTATATCAGACATTATTTTGTAGTACCCACTATCATGCACTGGTCTCTCCTCCAAGAAACAGACAAGAAAAATGTGTCTTGTTAACATAAAGAAAAACTATTATACTACACATACATGATGTACCATAATGGATTATAAAACAAATATAAGTCATAAAAAGTAAACAGAAAATACAGTGTTCATTTATTCCTCCTCATACCATAAAATGGCTGAGTTTGGGAGGGATCTTCGGAGGTCACCTGATCTAACTCCCCCTGCTCAAGCAGGGCCACCAAGAGCTGATTACACAGGGCCATATCCAGATGGATTTTGTATACCTCCAAGGAGGGAGACTCCACCACCGCCCTCAGCAACCTGTGGCAGTGCTCAGTCACCCTCACAGCCTGCCCTCCGCCTCTGCTCCTGTCACTGGGCACCACTGGCTCTGTCCTATTTGCTTCCTCCCTGCAGATGAGATCCCCCTAAACTTTCTCTTGTCCAGCATGAACAGCCCCAGCTTTCTCAGCATTTCCCCCTAGGACAGATACTCTAGTCCATCATATTCCTGACCCTTCACGGGACTCTCCCAGTATGTCCATGTCTGTCTTGTACTGGGGAGCCCAACACTGGACACACTCTCCAGGTGTGGCTTCAGCAGTGCTGAGTAGAGAGGGTTATCCTTCAACCTGCTGGCAATACTCCTAACATGTCCATTACACAGCATACCATTGGACTTCCTTGCTGCAAGGGCACATTGCTGATGCATATTCAACATTTGGTGCCCACTGGGATCCCTGGGTCCTCTTCTCCCAGTCCCCATGATTGACCAAAGGTCATTGAGAGTGGTCTTGCAGTGACACCAGTGCCCTCAGCACTCGTGGGTGCATCCCACCACAGCCCACGGACTTATGGAGGTCCACTTCACTTTAAGTATTCACTGACCAAATCCAAGGACAAGGATCTTCCACATTTTATTTTCTCCTTCCTTTCTGACTGGCCTTGCTAGTAAGGACTGAGACAAGAATGGCGTTCACTATCTCAGTCCTTAAAACAGAGCTGCCCATTACAATCATTTCTTCTTGGTCGTCCTGCATGGTTTGGGGCCAGGTGGCCCAAACACTACTTGAAGAAACATCTGGCTTCTTTTGGCTCCTCTTGCACTTTGAGGGTGGAGCCTGTGCTGTGGCTGTAAGCCCAAAGGTGGGGCAGATGTCTTCTACTGAAGTCAGGATCATGAGCTCCCAACCTTCACCTGCCCCCTCCCAGCGGCAGCAGGAACCATCAGGTTTCTCAGAGACTCATGGTTTTCCTCAGTGATTGTGGACCTCATCCCTGGAAAGTTCAGAAGCTTCCAAAGCAGAATCCAGAGACTGCTGCACAAAATGATCCCCGTTTTTGCTGTGCTTTCAGGACAGGCAAGTAAAGATTGAGGTATTGGTTTCAGGTATTGGAGAGAAAGTGCACTAACTCAGCAGTCAGCTCTTTCTCCATTACTGGGGCAGTGAAATTTCCTTCTTTCATCTTAGTTTGAAATTAAACTGTATCTTTTTTTTTAAATGGTAATTCTATTTTTTCTAATAGTTTGATGGACATTTTAAAGCTGTATTTTTAATGACAATTTTAAAAGTTGTCATTAACATTTAGAAATCAGGTATTTAAAAAAATTCCAACAAAACAGAGATTTTTCTTCCGGCTCAAATACTGGAATACGGAAAAGAATAAATTATTCATGAATGTTGCTAAGACAGCATCTCTGCAGTTCCTTTAGAGTTACACCTGTTTTCAAACTTTTTCTTCATATAGGTTCTGGCATTCCTGAAGCTAAGCATGGAGGCTCACCTGATTACAATGAAAACTCACAGAGGAAAAAAGTTGTTTCCAGCCAGATTTATTCCTTAATATTGTTCACTTTGATCCCTAGTATACCAGTATTTAGACAAAGAAGGATATGAGTATATCCAGAACTAAAAGCACAGATTATTAAATTTACCATCAAATGCACCAGCTTTTTTTAACCATATTTCAATATATTTGCACATTGTTTCCCCTATCTTAGCCTTATCTTCACTGAGCTGAAACCCAGTCTGACATTTTATCAATATGTTGTATAGTGCCATAGTATCTGACCATGGGATTCTGTTGAATGTTCAACCAGATCTTGTTCAGATGAAGGTGACAAAGGAGAGCTCACTGAATGACATAATCAAGTAGCTCCATAGAAAAAAATTGTTATGATCAGTCCTGTGTTTATAAAGAAAATCCAACCCAGAAAACACATAGGGCCTTCTATTTAGCCTTTCTATTTAGAAGTGCCAAAATGAGTAGCATTATTTCCATTTTATAGCTGAATGGTTGTGTGGCAAGAGTGCCTTCCAGCCACCCTACTTCTTGTTTTATAGATGTCAGACCCCATGCTACTAAAGCTTCAGTGCTCTGTATTACCAGCTTAAATCAGCACACCCTCTCTATCTGGAACCAGCAGAAACTGAGCACAAAAACTTTGTGGGAAGTGTTCACAATATGATGCTGTGCTCTGCAGTTTAATTCCTCATCAGCTTCAAAGCTCAGGAGTTCACTGTAACACTGTGCCCTGATCCAGAGATAAAAATAAATAAAATGCCATCCAGATCCATGCAGCTACACAATGATGTAAAGGCTGTAGCAAATCTAGTAAGGTGTCCTCTAACTCAGAAGTCAGACGAAGTGGCAGCTGAAGGAGGTACATGCTCAGCAAAAGGGCTCACATCTTTTCCACATCCTCTGGTTGCTTTCCCCACTGTCATCTCAGTATTACTATCCAGACTGAACTTTAATCAATTTGCTCTTAGCCATGCCACTGTCTCTACCGAGCTTTTAATGAGATGCTTGATCACATTCTCAATGCAGGATGCTGCAGATACAAAATTCCCTCACAGACTCCCCTAATTGCAATTGCCTGATACTTCTATTGAGCAGAAACATGACACGATCCTATCAAGTGTCCTTCATGCTAGAACAACTACAACTCATTTACTGATTATTCACTTCCTTATTTAATAACAAAAAGCTATGCACAAATCCAAACATCAAATAAAGTAGATTCTTAAAGGCTGTTTTAATGTCTCAAAATGCATTTAATTTAGTTTTGTCTTTTTTCTTCTTTAGAGGATTCTTGCCTCCTACTTTGTTACAGTAACAGGATTATTGAGTTTACCTGCTTATGCTGGAGAATAGGTCCACACAGCCAATGATGATAAGATAGAATTGCTGCAGCCTGGGGGGTTACTAAGAAGTATCTTCCATAGATTGATCCTTACTATGTGTGGGTTGGTGTACTCATGTCCCCACCCTCCAGCATAATAAAATCAAAAACGTCATTGAAACAGTAGTGAAAATGAAACATTCCTGGGTGCCTCTTTTAACTATGTGCATTAATTCCCTGACATGTCTTCCTGTCCTCTCCTCTTCCAAATGATTTAGAGTGTTTTACCTTTGTGCTGCAGCGATTATGTCCCCCATTGCCGCAGAAAATCATTCACATTTTGAAACTGTAATGAATTGATACTACGGTGGTGACTGTGGGATTTCTCAGTGAATTTTATTTAGGAACACAGCAGTAATATCTATCAGTAATGAATGCCTGCAAGACACAGTGACAGAATACACATATATATATATGCGCAGACTTGCATTAATTACTATGTCCTTCTTTTACCCCTAAGTCTTATTTACATTATTCCAAGAGATTAATTTTTCCTCTGTATCTTATTCTCTTTTCTTTCTTCCCCTAAGCAATTTGCTTTCTTTGAACAAATTTTTAATTTTTGTGCTCTTCAGCAATCCTATTTTTTCATATGTCTGCTGCTGTAGATAACACCATGACATAGAGGCAATATCAGATATGTTCTCCTTCTCAAATAAAGACAATAATCTCCTTCTAAAATAAATGCTATAAATTCTTAAAATCCACTTATATCATGACTGTCTTATTGTCCTGGGTTGCAGTGTATTCTATTACCATCCTCATGAGCTGTCGAAACCAGGTGAGGCAGGGTTTCCTTGCCTCCTGCCTCCCAGACTACCTTCTGTTAATGAGCCTAATCAACGCCTGGCCTCATCACTCATCATCCCATTGTGAGATGCTCCACCCAGAGGGAGGAACCAAACATTCATCCTCGATATAATCTGAGATTCTGAACTCCAGAGACAACCTTTCCACTGGATTTCCAGAGGACAGGAGCTACATAGCCACCACTGGACCTTCTGAGGAAGAGCAGACCCTTTCTACAGGATCACCGCTTCAACAGAACCACATCCACCACTTCAGGAGGACTGCAGCCACCATTCTACCAGACTGCTACTGCCACCGTGACTAACAGGGTGTCAGGTTGTATCCTGACTCTGTCAGTTTGAACCAGTGTTTTCTGCCTTCATTATTTGATTTTCCTATTAAATTGTTATTCTGACTTGGTGCCTTCCACTGGTTTGTTTTCAAACTAGTACACTTATCAAACAGACTTTGAGGTGAATAATTTCATTTTTTTAATCTGTGCAGGATAGAAAGGCAATTCTGTTATAATTAATCTTTCACAAAACACCATGTATGTTTTATGTCTTACATAATAAGTCCTGCCACTTTGCTGTTATTTGCTGGAACTGTAATAGAGTTCAAAGGCCTTCACTGAGATCAGGATCCTATTATAATAGCACTGCCAAGGGGCAAAAGAACTTCACCCTCTGACCCTGTGAAAAGAGTGAAATTAAATTCAGTAATAATCTTAAGTATGTCCAGGCTAGACATGGACAACGAAATACGTGGATTAAAGAATGAAAATACTGCTACCCCTGTTTCTTTCTGCGGGGTAGAAAGTGACAGCAAACTTTCATGACTTATCCAGGACACACAAGGAATTCATGGCACAGCCAGACACAATTTTTTCAGTCAATAATGCTATGGATCTTTATTTTTTGCATCTTTTTGTCAGTGGGAGGAATAAGGTTTAGGCTGAAACAGCATAGAAACAGTAGTATTTTGAATTGCCATGTGTCAAACAGAGGTATAAAATACAGATTTGTGAGCACACAGGTATCATTTAAGACCCAGCACTATGACAAATCTGCACCAAAGGGTATTCTGAAAGCCATTCTTTCTGAGGTCTTCCTGTGGAGCCTGAGGCTTGATTAGGGACTCCAGAGGACAGCAAACTAAGCTAATAAGAACTGTGATGAATGGGGAGAAAGGGGCATCTAGAGGAAGCAAGGACTCAAATTTGGAATAAAGGAACAAAACTGGTTCTGTCATAAACTGGAGGGAAAGGACTAGAAAGGAACAAATTTGCAAAAGGGGCATGAACTCACAGTGACACAATCTTCTTTAGAAATTAGATTAAAACTACAAATTCCCAAATCTCAGAGTTCCTAGACTATCAGCAAAACCTTCACAAATCCTCTTTACTATCAGTCAGTTTTTGAAGACACTATGGTGCAGCTCATCTCAGAGCTGTATAGAGACTCAGCATGATCCAGGTGAGTATCTGTATAGTGGCACACAGTCCACAGCTTTGCTTTGTTGCTTAGGCTTTAAAAAAAAAACCATGGGAGATCACATGCAAAAACATAGCTTAAAGCATTATTGATGTTTCCTACCCAAACTTAATAAATCCCTCTTGTGTCTTTGCATTATAATTCGGAAATTTATTTTACACAAGATTTGTTCCCCATCCAGTGCTCTCTGGACAGTCTTGCTCTAGGGACAAATCAGAATTATACAGAGTAGGATGCTGTATAATCCTTCCACTAATATTGTGTAAGTTAGAAGATGTGCAGCAGTGGATGTAGCAGGAACTTGATGAAAAGAAGGGGTGGTCTGAAAATTCAGGGGAATGGAATGATGCCCTATATAAGGGTATCCCTCATTCTCTCATGGATCTCTCAAGCAACATCACCGAAATAGAACTTTTGGCAAGTGGTCACTACCTCTGTATTCCTCTCTCTTGCAACCCCAGACCCTTCCTGTGGTTTGAAAACATTTGGTATCTCTATCTGCAACACAGGCAATAGGCATTGAATGTATCCAGTATCACATCTAAACCAAAGCATAACTTGTATCTAAACCATCTGAAAAATCAGTTTCTAAGCATCTCAATTTGACTGTCAAAAATAGTGGATATTTTCTAATTTATTCTCTCTCAGTTCTCTCTCTGTCAAATTCGAATAATAATTCCTCTTCAGTGTGCACAGAAGTGCTGTGAAGATAAATTCATTAAGATTTGTAAAGCACTCAGACACTGTAGTGATGAGCACCACAGAAAAGCCCAAGAGGAAATTAAAAATTCTGCCTTCAGAGCAGAACTTAAAAATGTGACATGGCACCATACACTGAACAACAACAAAGAAACAAAATTATGAGTAGTTCCTTATTCAGGGAGCATTATCTATGTATTGTGCACAGCAGGAAGCAGGAATCCCTGGTGGGGAGCAGGTCGTATGTGATCAGTGAATTAAAACCAGGCTTATAGTGCATGCCCAGAAATAGGAAAATAAAGGTTGGTGGACAATCCAAAGTCTGACAATTCCAAGAGTTGAGCTTTTGGCTGTAAATACATGGTAATTTTTTTCCAGAATAGTTTTTATGTTTAATATGTAAAAAGCTTAAAAGATCTCTATCTCCCTTAACTCCTTTCACTAAGACATGACAGTGGCCATAGTTTGTCTAATGTTATAGTTGATCTCCTAATTCCGTAGATTTGATGTAGTATTTATCCTGCTTCTCTCAAGTCAGCTTAATACCTTCTTTTAAATGTGTAGGATCCTACCAGAGACAACCGATTTTTTTAATGTAACAGTGTCAAGTAAAATGAATGCTGTTAAAAGAATCTGAAGAAAAAGTCAATTGTACCAATCTAATACCTGTTATATGAATGAAACCCAAAATTTGCTGACTGAATTATTTGAAAGACATCAATCCCACCCAAGATTAAGTTATCCCTAACTACAGAATTGTCTTTTTAGACTTAAATACCCATAGTTAAACAAACAAAAGGCTGCACTCAGCATTTGTAAGTATAAAAACTAGATTAAAAATTCACACTGATAGCTTGGTTTTGCCTTCAGAAAGTCACCTTTCTAATTCTGTTGGCAGTGCTCTGATTGTCTGATCGTTTTTCATTGCTCTGATTGCAGCACCTTTCCTTAATAAGTCAATCAGGAAACCCTGAATGTGTCATAGTGTCCCAGTAGCCCATATTCCTTGCTTCACAGAAAGCTTTTAATAAAACATAGACTAATGATCCTTAAACGTATGGGACATTGGGGTTTTAGAAATAAATATACTTTTTCTTATTATTTAAAAAAAAAATTCTATAGAAAGGGGAAGAGCTATTCTCAAGATCTCTACAAAACAAGCAGAGACAGGTAAGTAATTTAAAACACTTTTCCCCTAAATTTTTAGAATTTCTCCTCAGAATACCTATGGGGAATTAAAAGAGAGAATTGGGTTGTGAGCTGTAAAACCTGCCTGCAGAGGCACATGGCAGCACAAAGGAGCACACGGCGGCACACAGAGGTTTGTCTCCACCGGACCCTTGGGGGAGGAGGTGTCACACAGCAGAGCCCTACCAGGAGGAGCCTGCCGGGAGCTGACGGACGGGTGAACAGCGAGTGATCACCCCACAGAAGGACATTTGGAAAGTGTGTTGCTGATGTAGCAACAGTGAGAACGTTAGGAAATACTGTGCCTTAGAAAAGTGTATAAAACCAGCTCATTCCTTTGAATAAACGATTCAGATTCCCTGCCGGTCTGGGTCCGAGATTCAATCGCTAACAAATACCAGGAGTTTGGTTTTGGTTTTGCTGTTTGTTTGGTTGGTTTTTTGTTTACTTGTTTTTTCACAAAAATGTATGCCTGAGATGTCACTTTTCCCAGACGGTACTGAACAATCTTAATATTCTATAATTTCTCATACATATGGAAGAGAAAGGAAGGGCACAAAAGTTTAAAATAATAGTTTGTTAGATAGAAGTACCTCTACAGCAGTCTTGTACTTTTGTACACAACTTTATTTTACAATGAAGGACAATTGACAAGGTATAAAGTAAATCAAGACTGCTAGGGATAAGGTGTATTTTAATTTATGAGTTTAAGTCTTTCAAGTTTCCTTTCTATTTGTATGTGGGTTTAAAGGTTAAAAATTAGAAAAAATTTTAAATGACAGCATGGAAAGGGAATTCAATTTATCCCCTTTAAAAAAACTATTTGGAGTTCATGCATATGAGTAGTTACTGAGTACATATAATGAATGCTTCAGTGGTTGGTATCCAGTGATTGCTGGGTTTAGTGCTTTTCCATTTTTATGTTTTCCCACATTGATAGGACTCTAGTGAACACCAAATATGAGTGTAACCTGTGAAGAAAATATTATGTATGTTAAAACTGTAAGATTTTATGTCACAGAAATACAGATAATGGTGAAGTTAAGTAAGTCTGTCACACTTTGCTGGATAAATGTTCCATTTTTGAAAGATATCAGGCAGTATTCCTAACATAGGACAATGTATTAACTTTACCTGAATCACTGGGCATCTTTCCAGAAGCAAGGCTAGAATGAGACAAGCATAAAACCAGCCATAATCGTAAAGATTGAGAGAAGAAAGAGTCTCTGTGGAACCAAACGATGAATGGTCTGAACTCATCACCCGGGCCAAGTACAACAGATGGGTCTGAGAAGACACCCTGTGACAATATATAGCATGTCATTTTGTGCTCCAGGCAGCAATTACCATAACAGAGCTGGAAGTTCTCATACTTTATCTTCATTGCCCTGACAATGGGTTTTAGATTTCCAATGAATTTTAGAAATCCTCTGCCCCAGGTAAATTTGAATGCTTTAGAGAGGTAGACGGAAAATTCAGCCCCTGGCAGACATTTGCTAAGAAGCTTCAAGAAGTTGGCAGGTGTAGCAGAGGCGTTTCAGCATCCCTGAGTACTTCAGAAATCTCTCTTGATCACTTAAGTGTAATGCAAGGCAAACTCCTTTTAAATCAAATTCTGTAAAAACGATTCAGATCTGAATTTTCACTTTGGGCAAAGGGGAAAAGGACATTCAAGAGACCTCAGCGGAAACTCTAATATGTAATGTAATGCAATGCAAATAGTTGCAGGTTTTAGGTCACAAGCTTCATTAGTGATACCTTCTGTAATAGTTCCGTATATTCTGATATCTGGAAAACAATGAATGGAACATGTTAAAAGATATCCTGTCAATATCTCTTTTACACCTACATCTCATGTTACTGTTGGTAATTTCATCATCAAGCCCATTTGCAGAACAAAAATGCTGTTGTGATGAGGTGCTGGACAGGCTTCAAGACAAAAGACTGGAGTATTAGAAATTAAATTCTCATCTAAAATTAAATTCTCATATAAATCCCAGTGATGAAGAATTCCCAACTTTCTTTCACATCCACCTTAATGTTTTTATAAAGAAGAAGATATACTTTTTTTTCTGAAACAATGTTTTCTCTTGAAAGTGGAGAATTCACACATTTCAGAAACGGGCAATTTACCAAGTACTGATCCAGTTTTTAGCTCCTGCTTTGTTACATTTTTAATCAAAAGTAATGCTTTCAAGTACACTTAGTACTAGGAATATTCAAATATACCACAAATTTATACGCCTTGAAGACCTGGCTGGTATCCCAGCCCTGTTTAGCAACCAGTAAAGAGCTACCATGAACAGAAGTCTAAGTTGGTGAGTCTCAGCCTGTAGAGTCTGCATTACTTAGAAACTGACAGAGCAGCCTGGCTGGCCTTAAGAGAGGGAACAGGCAACAAACAGGCACAATAGTGGGCATTTACTCTCACTGCAGAAAATCTGAATGGCAGGTTGAAACAAACAGAGGGGAGAACTTCAGGGAGGCAGTACCCTTGTTTTTCCAGGGCTGAAGATAAATAAAAATTGCTTGGTCAGAATTCCTGTATGGGAGGTTCTTGTACAGCAGGTTACAGGATTAAGCACTGTACACTGGTGAAGCAGATCTTACACAGTAAGTTTCACAGAAAATTTTCTTCCTGGTATTTCTAATGCTTACAAAGCTGTAATAAGATGCATGTCTCATTCATATGATGGTTCTGGGAAACAGCATACAGATTACATATTTATTCCAGTAGGATTAGGATGCATCCCTTCACAGAGATCAACAACAGCAGCTTTCTAAATTTGTCAGATCACAGGTGGTAGCCAAGGGAAAAGTTTATAGTTTGATTTCTGAAGTGTAACATGAGGTACACTGTCCAGAATCTATCAATCAGAGAAATCCAAATTTTGCAAACACACGTCTACAAAACCAAGATATGTTCTGTTAACTATGGTTGAAAAGTACTTTTCCTAGAAAAAAAAAAAAAAGAGTCCATGAATGACATGAAATCTGAAAATCCTCTAGCTACCATAAAATACTGTTAGTTATAGTAAGATGGTGAACCAACAACATCACAATTAGAAGGCAAGCAAAAAAAACTCAGTAGGAATTTAGTACAAATATCAAGCTTGAAAAAAGCAAAGCAAAAGGTTAAAAAAAAATAAATTCAATACAGTTGAAATAAAGCAGAAAAAAGATTCCATAGAATGATAGTGTGTTGATATGTCAGTGGGCAGAAAAGTTGTATCAGCGAAACACAACAGCACAGCTCTGGGTATGTTATGCTATCAATATGCACAGCCAGACAGAAAATAAATTACAGCAGAAAATTACTCTTATGTAATTGACATTAAGTAATTCTTTGCTGTTCCTTACCTTTCCAATTTCACTTAAAATATTATCTTTCTGTAGCAGAATTTAATCAGAATGTAATATTCTTTACTAGAGTTATCTGTGTGAGAAACAAGATGGGTTCTTCCTATCTTCAGAAATAGAAGGGATGAAATGAGTGTGAAATGAGAAGGTATCAGAGCTTCTGAAATGGACATTTCATCTCTAATATACTTATGGCCATATGCTGTAGTGCAAAATTTCAAGTAAGATACAGTTCAAGGGTAAAATTTTTACAATATGGCACAATAATTTTGCCTTACTCTCACTAAAGGATTTCCGACACTTTTTCAAGAGATCCATTATTAAAACTCACACTAAGCGGATTCCAATTTGCAGTGTTTATTAAAAGCGGATAGTGTTTACAATTTTGATTAAAGTGATGTAAATTTCTCCTCTCCTCTCCTCTCCTCTCCCCTCCCCTTCCTTCTTTTAAAAGGCATTGCATGATTTATGCAGTTTTAATAAGAGATTTATGTCAGAATTCATGGCTATCACCCAGGAGCCTGAGAAGAAAGTTTAAAAATTTAATACACAGGTGGAATGTGGAACATTTATCCTTCTGAAATAAGAGGTGGATTCTAAGCTAAATTTCACCTTTCTTTTTCTCAATAAAAGTGCAGATGATTTAATGTGAAAATTAGAAAAATGGCTACCAATTAAATGAAAAGAAGCAATTTTGGAGCTGAACAATTGGAATTTGATAGTTGCTTAAGTTGGTGACCACTTTACAATTTCACTATCTTGTTGCCCATTAAATCTATACTCACTCTCAATTTGTCAAGTTACAGCTAGACAAACACTTATGAGTTTGTTTTTTTATTAATCCAGTCCATCAGATAATAATTTTTGATTTCAGCTGTCTACGAGTTTCTTCCAGAAACAGTATAACAAAGTTAACATAAACCCCACGTGAATATTCCACAAACCTTGCATGCCTTCTGAAGAAATGCTACAGGTTTTCGCAACACTGAATGAACTTTTCAGCTTTCCCAGTGGTGAGACTCAGCATCTACTATGTAGAGAAGCTGTTTTGTGCCAAGCAATGAAGTACAAGATGAAAAGGAGCAAATGATTTATTCCTGAATTTGACTATAGTTAAATCTCCAAGCTATCAAGTGAATTTAGACTTAAGGACAGATATGATTCCATAGCTTACATCAAAGTTATACCAGATTCTGTAGTGCTAAACTGTGACAACTGGCCATATGCAGATTTGAAACTGGACTACTCATATGGCACTTGAAGATGAATGTAAGAAGCATTTTTAAATACTGCTATTGTTTTTAAAAAGCAGAAAAGATACAGTATTTTCTGCATAAAGTCAGAAAGTTACTTCTGTACTGCATGCAAACCAGAATTGCAGGGAAGAGAAGGACTTAATGAACTCAGATGAACTTTATTTAGTTACACATGAAGATCTATCTTTAAATAAGCTCATTAAAGTTGTCACATCAGGTGCTCATCAAGTACATATCGAATACATACCAAGACAAGGAGCCAGTGCTGGGGCTGATACTTTTTAATACCTTCATCAATGGCATGAACAATGGGATTGAATGCACACTCAGCAAGGTTGCAGATGACACCAAGCTGAGTGGTGCAGCTGACACTCCTGAGGGATGGGATGCCATCCAGAGGGACAGCTCGAGAAGTGGCCCATGGGAATCTCATGAGGTTTAACAAGGCCAGGTGCTGGTGCTGCACCTGGGTCAGGGCAACCCCTGGTGCCAACCCAGGCTGGGCATGAACAGATCCAGAGCAGCCCTGCCCAGAAGGACTTGGGGGTGCTGGGGTGAGAGCTGGACATGAGCCGGCCATGGGCACTCCCAGCCCAGAAAGCCAAGTGTGTCCTGGGCTGCATCCAAAGCCCCGTGGGCAGCAGGGGAGGGAGGGGATTCTGCCCCTCTGCCCTGCTCTGGTGAGACCCCACCTGCAGAGCTGCCTCCAGCTCTGGGGTCCCAGCACAGGAAGGACATGGAGCTGTTGGAGAGTCCAGAGGAGGCCAAAAAAATTATCAGAGTTGGAATTGTTCAGCCTGGAGAGGAGAAGGCTCTAGGGAGACCTTTCTGTGACATTTCAATATTTAAATGGGCTGTATAAGAAAAATGGGGAGGGAGTTTTAACATGGCCTGTAGAAATAGCACAGTGTGTAATGATTTAAACTGTAAGAAGGTAGATTCAGGCTAGATAAGGAAGAAATCTTTCTGGTGATGTTGGTGGAACACTGGAACAGGTTCCTTAGAGAAGCTGTAGATAACGCATTCCTGGAATTACTCAAGGTCAGGCTGGGTGGTGCTCTGAGCAACCTGATTTGTTTGAAGGTGTTGCTGCTTTTTTCAGGATGTTGCACTACACGACTTCTAAAGATCTCTTCCAACCCAAACCATTCTATGATTTTATGATTCTTTGATTCTATGAAGTATTAAGTTTGTGGTTTTCAGAACAGCTACTAACAGGCAAACACAACATAAAGTCCGTGTAACAAAGTGACTAACTCTAATTTGCCTTAACCTTTACAGTTTTTAACTACTCCTTACCTTTGCATTTGTACCTTTATTCATTGACTATATTGTGATCCTTGTAAGGCTTTGAACATCCTCCTCTACAATACTTTTGTAACTAGAGTAGGATGTTATGCATGCAACAACATCCACGACATCCTACAACAACTGGGGAGCAGCTCTCCTGGAAAAGAGCTGAAGGTCCTGGTGTGCAGCAATTTGAGTGATTCAGCTCTGTGCCCTGTAGCAAAGAAGGCCAAAAGCATCCCAGCCTGTAATAACATGAGCACAGGTTAAGGGAAGTGGTTATCATGCCTCATGCAGCTCTCGTTGGACCACATCTAGTGTACTCCTGACTCCAGTTTTGGACATCCAGTAAAAAAAAACCATTGACAAATAGGAGCAAGTCAAGCAGAAGGTCACGAAGACCATAGCTGTGTCCCTCAAAAATCCCTTCATTCACCATTCTTCTGATGGGGCACTAGTTGACCTCTGTGGCTCTGCTCAGCCTCACGTGGGACCTTCACCCCTGTGACAAACTTCCACCTTCCCCCATGGGCACAGGGGCTCCATTTAAGGAGTGCTGGTCTCCAGCCACACCTGCCCATATGCTGGCCTGTAGGGTGATTTCTTGGCTTGATCTTGAACCTGCCCTATCCTCATAGACTTGTGAGATGCCCTGGACTTGGGGTTGCTCTTTCCTTCATCCCATCCACACTGAGCACCTTCTCTGCTCCTTTCCTGGGGTGCCAAGATGGCTGTGAGGTTCCTGTCCTGAGAGAGATGGGTTCCCCTTGTCTCCCTGGGCCTGGGGAGCACCTGGTCCTCTGCTGTGCTTTGGCACCTAGTCTTGATTACATTTTGAATTGGCTGGTTCTCTGCACTCACAACTGAAATGTTGAGACATAGGTGACTGGAAACAAGGCATTGTCACATGGTGACAAATACTTGCGGGGTTCACAGCTATCCTTGTTACTACATAGGTCAAGGCAACAACTCTGCCATGTCTTTCTTGAATGGAGAATAGTTATGTGAGACATTTAGAGATGTTTATTTGAGTAATTCATAGAAAAGGTGCCAATGGAAATCTTGGATTAATGCAGCAAAACCAGTCTTGCTACATACACTCTTTTCAAGGTTAGACATGTTGTTGCATTTATAAAATATATAAGAAGACACTCAGATGAAACACAGAGGATGTGTCTTTAAATGTACTTGTCTCATCATCTAAAAGTACCATAACAAATCAGATAAAACCAGTACTTCCTACAGTTGAAAAAGATTATTTTTTAACTAAGCACAAACCAGATATCTAATATAAACTAGCCAAGAAATTTCTGTAATTTGATATTGAAAGTGACGAATGCTGATAAGCTACAGACATCATATTCTGTGCACTTCAATCAACAATTTTAGTGCAGTTTCAACTAAAATGGTATAAACATAATCCTAGAATATCTACTGAGCAGGGAAAATCCCATTTTTTAGAAGACACACTCTTCATGATTACATACATTGTCAATAGAGATGATGTCAACATTTATGAAACAAAGAAAACTATTTTGATAAATGTTTAATTTAAAATATATTTTGTTGACTTTTTTATTTAAATAATGAAACAGAATCAAGTCAGAAACTTGTCATATCCTGCTTTGGATTCTAGAGGGCACAAGTGATTTACTGCAGCTGATTAGACAAGGGCAAAAAAGGTAAAAACCTACTAATCAATTTGATACAGTTTCACCTGCAGGTGTTCAAAGCTGGGAGATGGGTATCTGCCTATTTTTCATTTGTTGCATATTGCTGCAAGCTGTGGAATTCATCGTGCTGGCCTTTGGATATGCTCCCACTTCATCAGTGCCTATACACACTGGCTTCAATGTGCAGGGTATCAGCACTTCCCAGGAAAGGCTTCCTGCTGTGTGGAATAATGGTCACTGTCGCATAAAACCCTTGTTTGCAAATCCTGCTGCTGGTTTCAGAGTGATTCACTTGCCAGAGGTCTCATGGAAAAGTGTGTGCGTTCTCACCCACCCTTAAAACATGGTGTAGGCCAGCCAGGGGCTACCTAAACTGTATAAATGTGATATAATCTGCTAAGTACTCATTACGTGTCTAGTGGCACAACATATTAGATACACCAGCAAGCACCAGCTTAATTTCCAGGGCTAAGATCTAGTCAACTGGCCATCATTTTACCAGTAGGAGGTAGCAGTCGAATTTGTATTAAAATCTTAGAAAACTCCATTGATCAACTGATCAACTCTATTTGATCTCCATTCTCTCTCTCTCTTTCTCTTTTTTTTTAAAATAGTAGTCTAAAAATTATTTTCCCCCAATTGACTTTCTGAGAGAAACTATTTGTTAATGTATGTATGCTTATTCACAGACCTGTCTAGCTGGTCTTTCCAGGCAAGATGTGTGAGCTCTTACATAGTTAGAAGCAGTTTGGGATGGACTCAGAGTGTCAAAAACTGTATGGCACATAGCTCTTTCTATTCAGTTATTATTGCTGTGCCATGTAATACTTATAAGACAATTTCAGTTGTGAAATACACTCTGCTTCAAGAAGAGTAATGATGTCTAAAGTATCCCAGGGGACTGAGCTCCAGGAATCTAAAGCAGTTTCTGATCAGAAGAAATTCCATTTTAGAGAATTTCTAAAGAAATCCCTGTGTCTCTCCATAAAAGCTTCCAAGTAAATAATGGCAAAATTGACATTTTTTGCCTTGGGAGCTCCACTGTTGTCTCTTCCTAAATTCTTCAGCTCCGTAGTTTGCAATGACATGGTGTCCCTCCAGGTACTCTCTTACTAATGGGTACTGAAAAAATATTGCCGGACAGGACAGTTCTATTACAAAAAGACTCAGGATTTTAATAACATGTTTCTGACATCAGGAACACAATAGTACTTTGGCTTTTCCCTTGAGGTCTATCTAGGTAGCAAAACCAAAATGATAAAATATGGGGCAACTTATACCCCATTCAGAAAAAAAACCTCCCAAGTATGGAAACAAGGAAGTGAGAAAAATATTTTAACAGGTTTTAATATTGTAATAACCCTTGGCACCAGACAAAGGTAAAAATAACAGTAGAGTAATCCAATTTCACAAATCAAATCCATGCAACTTTTTTTGTTCCATCTAGGGAGAGGTTTAGGGAAGAGCTACATCTCTTGGTGCACTGGCTCTGGGAAGCACCTCTCCATCACTTTTCCTATAAAGATGTCAAGTTGCTTAACCAGCCATGGTGCTGTGGAGACAAATTTATACAAACCCTTCATCCTAAAGGCTTTTCCTTAAAGAAACAACACCTAAGAAATATGTAATCTTATAAACTCTCCCCTCTGTTTCATGTCTGCCTTCTTGGGGACTTCCAGGTTAATGAAGAAGTTTATCTTCTGCTGCTGCTTACATTTTAGAAAGACTCCTGTTCTTTACCATAGTAGATATAAGCTATCCAGAATAATTAAATCTTCAACCTGTTCTGCTGTCTCAAGGCAAAGGCTGAGCTTCTAGACCATGGACTAACAAGTTCTGTTTTAAAGATTTTTTTTGTTTGCTTGCAGGATTTTATTTAGTTTTATCAGTTTTGTTCACAATGTAATCCTACCAAAAGCTGTGTCAGCACAACCTAGGGTAGTAGCATATTGCACCATGGGAGGAGGAATGTGCATTGATTGTGAAACACAGGAATACTTCAAGCTGAAATTTGTCCTCAAGGTGGTTTTTTTTAATACATTGAAAACTGTTTTATACAAATGTATTCACAGTAAAGGCTGTGATTTATTTAAATGTATCAAGTAGCTAAGCATGTGCATTACACTTCTGTCTTCTCGGAGTAGAAAAAATCTCCTATCCCAGGTTTGGAGGGGTCAGTATGATGCCACCAAAGAGGTATTTTCACCCTGTTGCTTCAGGAAAGGCACTGTTTAGTAGCAATAGTAGCCTGAGGAATTGCCACACTCATCCTCCTTCCCGGAGACTCACACTGAGCCTTGTGTGGCTGAGTTGTACTGGCCCAACAGCTTTCTGGCTGTGGTGTTCAGCAGATAGGGAGCACACTTTGTTTGGGAAATCATAAGACTTGCATAATGAATTATGTACATTTTAAAATAACAGTAAGAGTATTTTTTTAAAGCTAGGTAATTTCCTTTATCTCTTTTGCCGAACAGTTGTATAAACACTTCTGGGAGCAGAAGTGAGGAAAATGCTGAAGACTGAGGAGGGAAATATCTCTAAGGTGGAAGGGTAGCAGAGGAATCAACACTGACTTCAGGTATTTTATCCAAAGATTTAAAATCATGAACAGAAGTCTGAAATAAAATACCAAGAGAAAGCTCAGTGGGCTTTTACCATCCACATACAGCTGGCCTGCTTTCTTGCAGCTGGAAAATGAATTTGCTTTAACACCACTGACATCTTTTAAGGTGGCTTCTGTACCATCAGAATGGTAAACATTTACACTGTTTTCCGGTCTGGACAGGTAAGCAACAAAATATAAATCCCATGATTTTCAAGGAGAGACATTTAGCTGAGAAATTATTATTCCTTTAGCTTAAGAGTAATAACCAGATCTGGTTTTTTGGTTTGGTTGTTTTCTGTTGGTTTTTTTTTTTTTTAATTAGTTAGGAGCATAATAATATGGATTAGTAATGCTGCTCCATAGAGCTAGAGGTAGGAAAATTAAAAGTGTGTCAGTCTGTAATGCCATCTGATGCACAGGATAAAAATTGGGCTTGTCATATCAGTAACGTGGGATCATTGAAATGACATTGCATAAACTCTAATTATTTTTCAATTGATCTAAATGCCCAGGAACTTATCTATAGGTCTTCTGTCTCCTCCCTTATCACAAGTTGATGCAGGACATTATTTAAACCCCCTGTTAAGATTCCTGTGTGTGTGCTCCAGTACTTGAGCACTTTATCTGAGACCGTCTATTAGGATGCATCTTATTACTAATTAATGGTAACAGCAGTAAATTTATCAGGACTTTAAACAGTTTTAGGAAATCAGGAGCCTGAATGTAAAATCAGAAATTTGAATGCAAAATCAGAAATTTGAATGTCTGTCTTTAGCTTTGGATTATGAGTGGATGCTCCACTGCATGCTTGTTTTTTGTACTCAGGCATTAGCAAGGATCAGTAGCAGATTTTAAAAATAAAACCACAACTTGAGTTCCCTCACATCACTGGCAATCTTTCCTTATGTCTGCTGAGTTTTAATTCATTGTAAAATTAAACAGAATGTGCTGGTTCCTTTTACTTCTCTGAGAAGTTCTGTGGCAGATTACAGTTTACATAGATGAAAAACAAATTGTGCATGTGCACATTGAGCCTGCTTATTTGTCTACGTATATACACATATATGTGCATATATGCAAATATTTATGGAAATGCACAAGTATGCTTACTTCTGTTAATTCCACCATCATTTATTTAGCCACCATAGAGAAGCATATATTCAAATTAATGTGCATTGGGATGGAAAAGCATAGGCAAGTACTAGGATTTAGGAATGTGTATCTGCACCATAGCTTATGGCTGGGAAAATCCTGTCAGGTTATTCTAAGGAAACCTCCAGGCCCCTTAAACACAAAATGTGTAGTTTTAAATAGCACAGCATAGATTTGAAAAGGGTTTGAAGTCAGCACTAGTCAGATCGTGGTGTTGCCATAGCAACAGACATTGAAATTCAAAATATGAAGTACAAAATAGGGGTGGGAGAAAAAGAAGGGTAGAGAGGAGAAAAATAGCAAGTAATAATGAAAATGTCTAAAAAGAATATGAAAATAAGACTTCTATTATCAGTGATAGAATAACTATAATATCCTTATTCTGCTCACTATTATTAGCATTTTTTCACCTTTTCCATACAAAAATTTGAAAATGCTTTATAAATATTAACAATCTACACCTTCTAAAATCCCTCAAGGAAAGTATTGATGTTGTCATTTATAGATAGAAATACTGAGGCGGAGAGTGCTTTGCATAAGTAGAATACCTACAGCAGAGGTAAAACGAGAGTTCAGCTGTTTGCTTAGCTCTGTGTTCACATACTCTTTGCTTCATTGCTTTAACATCCCTCAGTTTTATGACGTTAATATCTGGATATGCAATAGAAGAACCAGAGTAATTTTCATAAGAGTGGTAGCAACAGTATTCTCTTCCTGACACAAAAGCTCTGGTGCTTTAATACATATTTTGTATAGTTATTTAAATGTTTTCTGGTATTTCTTTACCATAATAGTGACACAAATTAAGAAAAGAATGAGTAAATGGTAAAATGCATTTTTTTTCAAAGATATACAATAGTTTAGAAAAAGACACTCTTTCATGCCTAACTCATCAAGGAACTGCAGCAAATCTAACTCAATAGGAAGGAATTAATATGCTTTTGTTGGGGATCAAGGAATCATACTGCAGGTTAAAAGCCGGAGATAACACTTTTGTTGGGTTTTCTTTTAAAATCTATTATTTTGTCTTTCACAGACATCTGTTTACAATCTTTACTTCTGAGTATATATCTATATTAAACTTTCTGTATTGCTGACTTGCACATAATAGAATTCCTTAGTATATCCAGGAGCCTTTTTTTAATATTGAGTTTTGCTATGACTCCCATTTTACTTCAGCATTTTGAAAGAGTGATAATAAGGAACTTTCCATCTCTCTATTTTCTGCATTTATATTTCCCTTCCAGGCATGTAATTTAGCTTACAGTCATTATTCTTGAAGTAATATAATGCTACAATATGTCTCCTAAGAATAACTTAGAGGTTTTTCAACATCAATATCAGCGGTATAGAACAACAGATAACTTGCATGTCACATCCAGGAATTTTAGGCAATGTGCCATAAACAAAGAAACTAGATAGAGGTAGAAAAGAAACATTAAAAATCATGAAAATGTGCTGATTGAATTACAGACTTGCCATGTAGCAGAGGAGTTGCAGCAAACAGAAGAACAAAGGGAAAAGGATTCTTGAAACCTACAGCTTACCTGAATAGGACAAGAGTTTTACTACTTAAGTAGCAAATCCCTGGTATTTCTAGGGTCACAATGGTGGGTGAATAGATTATGATAGACTGAAAATTCTCTGGTAGTTGGAAAGCCAGAAGAAACTGAAGCATGAACTTATAGAAAATGAGTCATATGAGAGGTGAAGAAAGACCCAGGATACTGAACTGATTTCTTCAAGTGTTTTTATGAGACAGCTGCTATTGTTTCAGGTGGTTGGGCCATTAAGTACTCTGCCTGGTAGCTGTTGAGGAGTTGCACCATGGAACTCGGCATGTGTCCAGGTGCTTGCCAAGTTTCTCGGGAGGCATTTTTGTGATGAGGTGTGAAATAATGCTTCAATGCCACCGTTGTCCAATCCAGCAGGTATTAAGTACTGATGTTGATCACCTCTGGTCTAGTATGAAGATAGAATGTGTAGGAGTGAACATTAGGAGCTGCTGAGGGCAAAATGGAAACTTTCAACATGGTTTATGAGCGAAATCCTCCTGCTGCATCATGAGGTTCTGAAAGGTTCTAGCTTTCTAACATACTCTTCAGAGAGGAACCTAGGTGCGGCTGGATCCAAGCCCAGTCCAGACTTGGTCAAGAGATTATGTCTGAAGATTTTTATAAGCATAATTGAACCTTAGTACAGCTTTGTCCTGCAGAGTTAAGGATAGCAAACCAATATATAAGAATTATTTATTTTAGTTGATGATAAAAATGCTTAGACTAAGGGACCTTAATCAGAATTTGCTACTACACAGTGAAGATAGTTATAACTACTAGTATAGTGCATGAATTATTGAAGCAATATTGAAGGAATAATATTAAAGCTAGCAAAAGAATTATGAACCAGAGATTGATGCTACCCATACCAGCAATCAAGGGCAAATCCTTTTTTCTCAGCCTTGAGGAGTAGCATTGAAGGCCATCCCCATCCAAGCGTGGAATCTCTCCACACACTCTGTGAAATGGTGTGCTGGAATTCCCTGCCATTAAAAAGAGAGGCTGGGCTTTTGTGGTATAAAATGATTCAGAGTCAAACGTCTCTGGGCCTCCAGCATCACCTCAGCAGCTTGAGATAAGTTATCAGCACTATCACTTGCTGGTGCCTCTAACAGCAACTTCACCTGCCACATCCTCACCAGTGCCGGTTTCCGTCAGGAGACATTGTTCCTCACATCCTCAGAATGTCTTTGGGACTGATGAATTGTGCTGATTCTTCAACACCAAACACAGCATGAGGCCCCTTCTCCATCCGCCACTGAAAATTTTTGCAAATAGGGTCCAGTTCGAGCTGGTTTACCCCCACTTAGGCAGAGCATCCTGCTACAGGAGCAGAGGGGGGAGGTTGGAAGAAAGTACATCCGGGGACTGACAGAATGTGTTGAAGCAAGAACACATCCATTTCCCTGATCCTTCTTGTCTCTTCTGATACTTGCAGGAAGCAGCCTCTCCAATTTTGTACTTAGGCACTGGGCCCTGGGTCAGCCTTGGGAGGAAAAGGGCAAAGGAAATATGTACTGGGCTGAGTGAAGGAATGTGTTCAGAACTGGAAGACTGGGATAGCGAGGAGAGAAAAGGATTGAGATCTGCATCTTTTTACAAATAAATTTGCTAATTTGGATTTTAATTGCAAGTGCCGATGTACTTTTAAAGCTCTTTGTATTCAATTGATTGCACTTTCTATATAAAACTAACAATTTGATTTTCAAAATATTTTGCATGTCTACACTACACTGCAGTGACTATAGTATAGGACTATCTCTTTTTCACCTCTATTTAACAAATACATGAAAGCTTTGGGGAAAAAAAGCCAACCTTGTTACATTAAAAAATGCATAGACTCCTTTCTTCCTCAAAAATCAATTAGGTTCTTGAATAAAGCTTAAAAAATTCTAATCAGAAAACTAATGAGGAAAGGTTTTTCTCCTCTCATACCACTGCCTACCAGTTTTCACAAAGCTGAACGGTTTCAAGGCCAGCTAAACTATCAAACTGTGGACAAAAATCACGCAACATCTTCTGTAGGCATGGGAGACTGACAAGATATCTGCCCAACAAAATACTCTATGTTTGAATATAGCTGAACCAAGACTGGCTCAGGTTGTTTTCACCTGCACTTGCCATAAAACGTTCTAATTGATTTCTTGTTGCTGCCTGTTCTGAGCTTCCCCTCCCCCCTCCCAAAGACATGTGCTCCGAGTTCCTTTGTTCCAAGCGCGGGCAAAGCCAAATGTAACTCAGACTCTTCAGCAGTGTCTGATTGGCCGCTCACCCCGGGTCCGCCCCCAGTCATCCCCTTTCCCCTTCTCCGAATAAAAGATGGTCGAGGGGAGGCAAACGCTCTCTCTCAGCTCAGCTACCTTCCTGTAAACACCTCTGGTCGTCTGTCTCATTTGAAGGCTTCTAACTGCAGGGAATTGAGCGAGCAGGGAGCTATATTTCTCCCTCTTTGCTTCTGCTGATGGTATTTGCTCTGCAGCTGATTCAGGTACCGATTTTAGAGCTACTAAAGTGCTAGATTGCCCGTGCTACCTCTCAAGGCTGCTCGAGGCTTTCTAAGGCATTGAAATACAAGCGCTAGCCGGTATAAAGCTGAAAAGATACCTTCCACATTTGGCGCCCAGCGTGCTATCTCTGAACTCCGGTTCTGAGAGACTTTAGGGTGTCCCGGCAGCTGTGTCTGCTGGAGTTAGCTCTGCACGTCCTGCTGTGCCAGCTCTGTGTGGCGAGGTGTTACTTTTTGTGTAACATCGAGCCCAGAGCCTCAGCCTGTGCCCTCCCCCACGCCACGTGGCGAGGGAACGGCTGGAAAGCAGAAGACCCTTCTCGCGTTTTTTTTTCTCCGGACCTGCTTTCCTGTGATAAATCCAGAATTCTGGTGAGTATTTCCCTGCTGGTTTAGGGGCTCCTGTCTTAAGCTGGTGCCGGTGTAAACTTTCTCTTTTTTTTTCCTCCTTTTTCGTGAGTAAGGGGTTGAGGTTTCGTGTGCATTCATAATGGGATCTGAAGTTTCTGCACACCATAGAGAAATATACCACCAAGTTCAAAGTTACCTTTCTTTAACTGGGCATAAATACCCTAAAAATCTAGTTCAATCTTTTGTACAATGGCTTTTTCAGTACTTTCCTAATCTGACCTCCGAAGACATAAGATCTGCTGAATTTTGGGATAAGGTGGGGAGAAAACTCTCCTCTCTGAGGCGTGCAGGAGATGAAACAGTTTCAAAATTCTTTCCTCTCCTGTTACTAAGTTATACTTTGCCGGAGAAAAAGGCAGTACATGAAAAGCCACTGCAAAACCCCCCTGTTAATTCCCTTATACCCTCTTCCAACCCCTGTGTCCCGGACCCCTCTTCCCCTACTCTGGAAAACACAGCTAGAGCAGACTGCTTCTCAGCACAGGAGAGCTATCGTCCTCCTGGCTCGCCCGTGTTTCCTCAGCACCCTGCCTTGGATGGGAATCCAGAGCCCATCCCAGGACCTTCCCAACCCCTCTTCTCCACTCCCTTTTCCCCAGTTTCTAGCCCTCATGTTTCAAGCGCGCGAAAAAACCCCTTCTCCCCTGATCTCTTTGTTCCCAGGGACAGCCATTGCCATGTGCTCGCAGCCCGGGAAAAAACCCCTCCCCCCAACCGCTTTTCTCCGAGTTTGTTTGTCTCCAGTAATGGCGGACGCAATGTTCCTTCCTCGCCAAACTACACCTCCCACAATCCCTTTCTCCCCCATCCCACAAATCCCTTCTTCTCCCCGTCCCCTCCCACTCCTGCGTCACACCCCAACCCCGCCCCCGACCCCTCCCCTCCTCCGGCCGTGTCCCCGCCTCCACTCCCCGCCCCTGCCCCTCCACTCCCCGCCCCTGCTTCCCATTGTCCCGCCCCAAGTCCCCACAATCCTGTGACTGCCCCTCTGAATCCGGGAACCCATGGCTACCAGGAAGTAACTCCAACTGCTTCTACTACACTCTCTTGTACTAGCAATGGAGCTAACCCTGACTGGAAACCCCTTTCTTATTCTGATATTAAGGATTTGTGCAAGGCAATTAAGGAGTTTGGAATGCATAGTAATTATTTTAAGAGCCTTTTAAGTGCTACTTTTGCAACTCACTTACTTGTACCTCATGATTTACTTACATTAATGCAAACTCTTCTCACACCTGGTGATTTTATGGTGTGGAAAAAGCAATGGAAAATAATTTTATCTGATTTATTGAAAATTTTGTGGCAAACTCCAGATAATTACCTGGATTTTGAAAACAATTATATCACATTAGACCTTTTATTTGGTGACAATAATATGGCAAATCCTCAAAAACAAGCAATGCTTATCCCTCGTCCAGTTCTTACTGAAATCACACGTGCTGCTGAAAAGGCCTTAACATTATTACCATCTCAAACTCCTAATTCTCATTATACCACCATCAAGCAATCGCCAAATGAAAATATTATTCACTTTTATAACCGTTTGTACGAAGCTGTCTCTTCCCAGGTCCCTAATCCTGACCTCCAACAAGCACTCCTACTCAAACTTCTCCAAGTTAATACAAATGATGCTTGCAAACAAGTCATTCTCACTCTCCCGCTGTATCCTCCTCCTACTGTTGAATCCATCCTCGAAGTCTGTACGAAGAAGGTGCAGCTGAACACAGCTGCTCCCTTTTTGAAAAAAGTGGGGATGGTTGGGGAGGTTGTGGAGAATGTTACAGGTACAGGAGAAACTCAATCGCGCGGTAACTTTGTATGCTATCGTTGTCAGAAAAAGGGACATGTAGCTCGCAATTGCAGAGCAATTATAACTGCTGATAAAAACTCTCCAAAGACTGTTTCCCCAGGTCAACAGCAGGGAAACTAGCGACTCAACGCGTCCTAACAGCTCCGCGTTCAGACATAAATAGGGCTGCAGACAAAGCAACTTGGACTTCTGGACTCAGGTTTAAGGTAACCTGTGATAAAGCACACCATTTCAACAACAACAAACAGACGGTAATACCCATTTCATTCCAGAATGTGGACCACATGCCAGAATTTACATACCTTTTTGTTATTGGGGACACTCGGGAAACACCTGCTGGGATAGAGGTTACACCCACACTCATGAAAATGGATCAGAACGGGTGTTCTAACCTAATTGTACAATGTATATATCCACCGTACTTTATGCCTAAAGGTCAAGTCATTGCACAGGCCTTTCCACTGCCCAAATACCTGCCCACAGATGGTCATATCCCAGCCATCTGTTGGACTGAGGTTTTGGGAAACGACAGACCTGTAATAGAATGTAAGCTCCGTTACAAATCACATAAAATCAGTGTAATGGGAATGTTAGACACAGGTGCTGATGTGTCTGTCATTCCATTTGATAAGTGGCCTACGCAATGGGAATTGCAATCTCAGGGCATCATACAAGGGATTGGAGGTACCCAAATTGCAAAGCAGTCCAAACACACCATCCAAATTGAAGGTCCTGAAGGACAAATAGCGACACTTCGTCCGTATGTCCTAGACACCAAATTCACCCTGTGGGGAAGGGATGCCATGTCTCAGTGGGGAACAAAAATTGATATCACCCCTAGACATCAAAATTTTCCCTTGCAGGCCACTGAAGCAGAGTGCCATCCACATAAATTAACTTGGAAAACAGATGAACCCGTGTGGGTTAACCAGTGGTCGATAAAAAAAGAAAACTTAGAGGCACTCAAAACATTAGTAGCTGAACAATTGGCTAAAGGAAATATAGTTCCAACCAACAGCCCATGGAACACACCCGTGTTTGTAATACAAAAACCGGGAAAGAACAAATATAGGCTACTCCAAGATCTTAGAGAAGTTAATAAGGTTATTGAAGACATGGGACCCCTTCAACCAGGTATGCCATCACCCTCAATGCTCCCACAACATTGGCATTTAGCTGTTCTTGACATCAAAGATTGCTTCTTTCATATTCCACTCCACCCTGCAGATGCCCCCCGATTTGCATTTTCTGTACTATCTCTTAATCATGAAACTCCCATGGAACGTTATCATTGGCTTGTGCTTCCCCAAGGTATGAAAAATTCCCCAACTCTCTGCCAAGAGTATATTGCTAAAATTCTATCTCCCATCCGTGCCAAAGCAGAGAAAGCCATCATCCTGCATTACATGGATGATGTGCTGGTGTGTGCTCCCAATAATCAGTATCTCGAGCAGACACTTAACATGGTGGTTGAGGCCCTAGAGGCCAAGGGCTTTGAATTACAACCTGAAAAAATGCAGAGAACAAGCCCTTGGAAATACCTCGGACTCAAAATCACAGAAACCTCTATCACCCCAACACCTGTCACCATTAATAATAACCCAAAAACATTAGAGGAAGTGCAACAGATCTGTGGGACACTGAAGTATTTAAGGTCCTGGTTAGGACTCACCACAGAGGATGTAGCTCCTATTGCAAACCTAGTAAAAGGGGAAGGCGGTCCAGCATCCCCTAGATCCCTGACAGAAGAGGCAAGGCAGTCTTTCAAAAAGATACAAGAGCTCATTTCCACCAGACAAGCACACAGGTATCAGCCCTCCCTACCCTTTAAGCTTGTCATTCTAGGGAAGGTACCACGCTTTCATGGCCTCATATTTCAGTGGGACAAAGAGCAGAAGGAACCCCTCATCATAATTGAATGGGTATTCCTTCCACTCCAACCTCCTAAAACCATCACACAGCCACAAGAACTAATGGCAAAAATTATCATGAAGGGTAGAGCAAGGCTCCGCACCCTGGCAGGATGTGACTTTGCATGCATCTACTTACCTGTAACAACTGACGCATTAGATCACCTGCTCCAAAATAATATAAATTTACAATTTGCATTAGATAGTTACTCAGGCCAAATCTCAAATCATTACCCAAAACATGACATGTTTAATCTGCCATTCTCTTTCATCCCTCGAGAGATTCAAAGTAGAAAACCCCTCGATGCGATTACCGTTTTTACTGATGCCTCAGGAAAAAGTAAAAAGTCCGTGGTCACATGGAAAAATCCAAAGACGCAAAAGTGGGAATCTGACATCGAGGTAATCCAGGGATCACCACAAGTAGCTGAATTAGCAGCTGTTGTTAGAGCATTTGAGAGATTCAAAGAACCCTTTAATTTGGTCACAGACTCAGCATATGTAGCTGGAGTAACTGTTAGAGCTGAGCATGCTCTCCTAAAAGAAATCTCAAACAAGAAAATTTATGATTTACTCTCAAAATTAATTTATCTGGTTTCCCACAGAGAGCATCCCTATTTTGTCATGCATGTGAGGTCACATACAAACCTGCCAGGATTTATTGCAGAAGGTAATCGTAGAGCTGATGCTCTGGCTATGCCAGCAGACATAGTTCTATCAGCCGACTTACCAAAGCTCCCCCAAGTTTTTGAACAAGCAAAATTGAGCCATGCCATGTACCATCAAAATATTCCTGCTCTTATCCGCATGTTCCATCTGTCGCGGACACAGGCAAAAGCAATAGTGGCAGCATGTCCCAACTGCCAGAAGCTACAGCTTCCATCACTGGGCATGGGGGTCAATCCCAGAGGTATTAATAGCGGTGAAGTGTGGCAAATGGACGTCACACATTTCCCTGAATTTGGGAGATTAAAATACGTTCATGTTTCTATTGATACCTTCTCTGGTGCTATGTATGCCTCTGCACATGCAGGTGAAAAGGCTAAGGATGTTGAAAAACATCTTGTCCAAGCTTTTGCTGTGCTCGGTATACCTGAGGAGATAAAAACTGATAATGGACCTGCCTACACCTCCCAGGAGTTTAAAAACTTTCGTCAGCAGTGGGGATTTCGACATGTTACAGGTATTCCTCACTCCCCAACTGGACAAGGCATTGTTGAACGTGCCCATCAAACCCTCAAGCGAATGCTGCTACAACAATCAGGGACCGCCAAACTCAACTCACCTGTCCTCAGACTCAGCAAAGCACTGTTTACCATAAACTTCCTGAATGGCACCTTTGAGGATCCAAACCCTCCCATCTATCGTCATTTCCAGAACACCAGGAGACAGAAACTGCAGGAAAATCCAGAAGTCCTGATCCGGGACCCAGAGACTCAAAAAATCCAAGGACCGTACAAACTTGTAACTTGGGGACGTGGGTATGCCAGTGTATCTACCCCTCAAGGACTGAGATGGATCCCAGGGAAGTGGGTAAAACCTTATGTCACTTCCTCAAAAGTTAAGGAGGTTAAAACTGCCTCCTGGAAGAGACGCCGTAAAAAGAATCCTGATTTAGCACCTTCATGTAAACCCCCTACTGCAGATCTTTATGTTAATCCCTTAAGTTAAGTTGCACTGTTTTGCACTCAGGTTTTTGCACTGTATTTTGTAAATCTTCGTCCTGATACTCCATACCATAGATGTCCTGACTAAACCCCTGAGTTTTGACTGGGGAACTAGTTTAAAGGCATCCTAGGTACTGTCGAGTTGTAGGGATGATAGATTACAATTATATTTTGCACTGTTGTTTTGTTACTGTTCTATGCACTTTTAAGTTACTAAGAGTTACAACCCAGCTTTAAAGAAAAAAAAATAGGGAATTGTTGCTGCCTGTTCTGAGCTTCCCCTCCCCCCTCCCAAAGACATGTGCTCCGAGTTCCTTTGTTCCAAGCGCGGGCAAAACCAAATGTAACTCAGACTCTTCAGCAGTGTCTGATTGGCCACTCACCCCGGGTCCGCCCCCAGTCATCCCCTTTCCCCTTCTCCGAATAAAAGATGGTCGAGGGGAGGCAAACGCTCTCTCTCAGCTCAGCTACCTTCCTGTAAACACCTCTGGTCGTCTGTCTCATTTGAAGGCTTCTAACTGCAGGGAATTGAGCGAGCAGGGAGCTATATTTCTCCCTCTTTGCTTCTGCTGATGGTATTTGCTCTGCAGCTGATTCAGGTACCGATTTTAGAGCTACTAAAGTGCTAGATTGCCCGTGCTACCTCTCAAGGCTGCTCGAGGCTTTCTAAGGCATTGAAATACAAGCGCTAGCCGGTATAAAGCTGAAAAGATACCTTCCACAATTTCTTACAGCAAATTCAGTGTTAGCATGTAAGATTTTTATCTCACATCTAACATAGTTGGGAATCTACAAATGTAAATTACATCTTAAACTCCCATTTTCTAACTAAATAGCTTTTTTTCCCCTTCAGTACTATGCATATTTGTTTACAACTGCATATAGGTCTCAATTTGCCTCAAGGTGCATAGAGATGAGGTACAAAGGAATGCAATTTTTTCTCATTTCATAAACAGGTAAATAAAGGAAATTACTTCTATAAGATATTTGGGAAGAAAAGGTGTGAATGGCTTAAACAGAGGTGGAAAACTGCACACAGCAAAACTTCATTAGCTCTCTTTAAACACTCTGGTCTAAAAAAGAAGCCACGAATTGGAATATGACTGCTCTGTGCACATCTTGGTTTTTAGCCTCCTTCCTAAATACCAATCACTGCCAACCTCTCAGGGGAAAAAAAAAAAAAAAAAAAAAAAAGATACTTATCTGTAGCTCCAATCTAAACTGTTAAGGGGCTCTTCAGTATGTATGAAATGGATTGTCCTACCAGACTTTGTTATTGCTGCTTCATTAAATTAATTTTTTTTTCATTTGCTTTGAGCATAATCTATTATAAAAGACAATATAAAAAGCTTTAATATTCATGGGTTTTCCCCTAAACCTGTCAAGGTAGTGTCACAATAACAGGTTTTTTCTTTTTCTTTTTTCTTGAGTCTTTTTTTCCTCCATCTTTTTTGTCTTTCTTTTTTTTTCATCCCCCCTTTTTCTTTCCCTTCTTTTTTTGGCCTTCATTTTTCCTTCCATTTTTTTCTTTCTTTTTCGTCGTCTTTTTTCCATTTTTTTCCTTTCCCCGTTCTTTTCCGTTTTGTTGTTTTTTCTTTCCCCTTTCCTCTTTTTTCCTTTCCCCCCCCCTTTTTTATTTTTCGCCCCTTATATTTCCCCCTTTTTTCCTTAAACCCCCATTCTCTTTTTCACCCCCTTGCTTTTTTCACTTCTCGCTGCCTCTCCCTGACGCGGAGCTGCCGAAGCACCAGAACACGGGGGGACTCCTTGTCCGTCTGTCCGCCGGCAGCTGCGATGCCCAGGAGTGACTGTCCCAGCATCTCCCACCGCTGAGCCTCACGGCCCCCGTCCCGCCGGCACCCACACATCCCTGACGGCGGCGCGGGCAGCAGGGACCCGCGGGGACGCGAGGGGTGTCCCCACGAGGGGTGAGGGGTGTCCCCACGAGGGGTGTCCCCACGAGGGGTGAGGGGCGTCCCCATGAGGGGTGTTCCCACGAGGGGTGAAGGGTGTCCCCACGAGGGGTGTCCCCACGAGGGGTGAGGGGTGTCCCCACGAGGGGTGAAGGGTGTCCCCACGAGGGGTGTCCCCACGAGAGGTGAGGGGTGTCCCCATGAGGGGTGTCCCCACGAGGAGTGAGGGGTGTACCCACGAGGGGTGAGGGGTGTCCCCATGAGGGGTGTACCCATGACGGCTGAGGCGTGTACCCACGAGGGGTGAAGGGTGTCCCCACGAGGAGTGAGGGGTGTCCCCACGAGGAGTGAGGGGCGTCCCCATGAGGGGTGAGGGGTGTCCCCACGAGGGGTGCTCCCACGAGGAGTGAGGGGTGCTCCCACGAGGAGTGAGGGGCGTCCCCACGAGGAGTGAGGGGTGTCCCCACGAGGGGTGAGGGGCGTCCCCACGAGGGGTGAGGGGTGTACCCACGAGGAGTGAGGGGTGCTCCCACGAGGAGTGAGGGGCGTCCCCACGAGGGGTGAGGGGTGCTGCCCCGAGGGGTGTCCCCAGTATCGCGGCGCGGGGCGGTGGGGGGCTGGGGAGCGTTGCCGGGAGACGGAGGCGCGCAGGAGGCGGTGGGGCGCGCGCGCGTCAGCGGGAGGCGGACCGCACCGCCATTGGCCGGCGGGGCGGCGGGCGGCGCCGCGCCCATTGGCCGGCGCGGGGTCACGCGGCGCGGGCGGGGCCCGTGACGCGCGCGGCGGCGGAGGGGGCTCGGCTTGTCAGGTAGGGACGGTCCGCGCGCGCCGTCCGCGCCCCCGCCGGCGCCGCGCCCGCGCCGGGGTCCGACCGCCCCCGCCCCGCCAGCGCCGCGCCCGCCCCGCCCCGCCCCGGCCCGGGACCCCCGGGAGCGCCGAGAACAGCGGGAGCGCCGGGACCCCCGCCCGGCTCGGGGGGGCGGGCGGGCCCCGCGCCGGCTCTACCTGCGGGCGGGGCGGGGCGGGACGGGCAGCGGCGCCGCTTGCGCTTCGCTGCGCCGGGGCGGCGGCGGCGGCGGCCGCATCCGGTCGCGTCCCGGTCGCGTCCCGCGGGGAGGTGTCAGAGGCGCCGCTCGCCCGGTGGCGGCTCCGCCCCGGCAGGGCAGGGGCAGCGTGGCGGGCGCGGATCGCGCCCCCGCCCCCTCCCCCTCCCCGGGTCGCCGCCGAGGTCCGGGCCGGGGGGCGGGGGGAGGCAAAGGGCGGGTTCGGCCCTGGGCTGCCCGGCGTGTCTGTTCCTCTCCCGGGCTCCGGGCGAGCTGGAGGTGCTGGGACTAGCGGGAGGACGCGCCGGCCACCGCCAGGAGCTGTGGTGGGTGACCATCCCCGCGGCCCAATAATGCAACAGCCGAGGGGGTCGGTTTGGGTTTTTGCGTTCTCTCCCTCCTTGGTCCCTCCGTGACAGCTCTGTACAACACAGCGGCTGCCTTAACTTCTGCATTAGCGTTGGAGCCTGCACGGTGGGGCCTTCTCAGTGCAGCTGCCCCGGCGCTTTTCGTGTGCGTTTTAATGCTTTGTGTGTTTAAGACTTTGGTATCTGCAAGGGTACTGAATACTCACATATTTGGTGTTCGAGAATAGATTACACTGAAGGGCATTAAACATCCCTTTTCGTATTGGTGTATGTTTCTGTTTGGTTTGACTTTACATGAGCATGCACCCCTGAAATGACACATCCCGTGTGAACACCAAGGGTTTTGTAAGGCCTTTGAAACAAGCCAGCTCATTTTCTCTTTGCAGGAGGGCATCACTGCTTTTCAAGTAGGTGAAATAACTTTTCCGTGCTTTGAAACAGACTGGCTCAAAGTGGCTTTGTTGCTCTGCTGTATTCTAATGCAGATTCCTTTGAAGACTTGCGGTGTGAAATAAACCAGGCGTGGTGCATGAAACTTCTTGACTAAAAAAATTTATTGGGTATTAAAATAAGTTAATTTTAGTTGCTGAATAATACCTAACAAGGAGATTGCTGCTACAGTTTATTACATGTAAGTGCTAGTCTTTGAGAGTCTCAAAGAGGTGGGACATGCACACATCATCTGCTCACAGTCAAAGCAAATTGCAGATGATGGACACGTAGGTTCAGATGGAGTAATGATTATTGTTGGTGAGACTAATGTATGTTCCCTTATTTTATAAATGTCTTTTTAATGTGGTGACAGAAATTGTCAGTACTGTTAAAATTTTAAAGTTGTTAACCCCAGAAGAGTTGGACTTCAGAGATATTTCTTTGAGGGAGGATATCAAGTCTCATGTGTACAAGGTCGCTTTCTAGCTGAGCAAAAGCTCAGTTATCCATCACCTTTCCTGATTTTCCACAACTGTAACTTCATGTCACAACTGAGTCTTTCAAAGGAAGATCCTTTGTCACTTGGTATTTGGATTGCCAGTATATAAAGTGATCATGTAGAAATAATTCTGATACTTGAAAGCAAAGACAGGCCGGAGAAGGTGACAAATAATATAGAGAACAGAAATTTTCAGTTCCTCTGAAGTTGTTACATAGAGCTTAAAGACTAACTAGCAACAAAAGATAAAATAATGTAAAAGTGTGTGCCACAGGATGTCCAGCCAATTTTTGTATCAAAGAACTTTAGTGCTGCAAAGGTGAGATGGACCTTTGTTAAGAGAGGAGGAGAGGTGACATTTGCTCCACTAGATTAGGGATATTTAACTAAGATCATAACAAGGGAAGTCAGGCTTGGCTGCGGGCGTTGCACTGCAGTTAGGTGCCATGGGATGTATATTTCCATACTTAAAATGTTCAGAGCTCATTGTTATTCTTCCTGCCGTGGAGAGCAGAGCTGCTTTGGTGGTATGAAGTTGTGTTAGATGTGAGAGTGGGGCAGGCATCTGGTGGTCTGTTCTTTGTCCGTGGGAAACCCCCTCTCCCTGCCTGGTCTGCCCTCCCCACTTGCCGCCTGCCCTCGATGTTCCCTCAGCTGGGAAGCAGCAGGATGGAGGAAGGTATGTTTGCCATGTCAGGCTGAAGGCGGAGAGAGCTCGCAGCATTCCCGGAATTGCTCCATACAAGGAGATGGGCTAGGAGCATGAGGTCATTATTTCACAGGGAGGAGTTTTTTTGCAGTGTGTGGGAAGTAGGTCTAGGAAAAGGAAAAGAGATTTTTTTGCTGGGGGGAGGAGAAACGAAGCAGTAAAAGAAGACAGGAAAGCCTAAACGCATTCTAGTAGGAAGTAAACTGCGTGTATGCTCCTATTCTAAGATAAAACTGCCCACTTAATACTGGCCTAATTATATTGTTGATGTGTTTGCCTTGTAAAAATGGATTTCAAAAACTTAGTGGAGAGCTTTATTCTACGGTAGAGATAGTCTTGGAATTGTTGAGTAGTCACCATTTCATTAGGGAGTTAAAGGATTTAAAATTCTGTGCATGAAAATATGAAGAAAGTTGCTGCTGTTTAACATTTGTGTGAGGTAAATGTAGCATTTCTTTGCAAAGGTTTATTTTGGAAACTTTTTCTCAGCAGCGAATGAGTGAAATTCATAGCTTTGTTTCCAGGGTTTGAGAGAAGATAGTTACCTCTCATTTTAAGAGCTATGTGTATGGTCTCATACAGTACATACAAAGTTTTGGTGAGGATTTGTAAAAAACACCTAGAGCCCTTCTAAAATGGCTTTTATTTTTGTGTTTGGGATTATTATTTTTTTTCTCTTGTAGGACAGCTTCCTTGGATGGAAGTCTTTGATTGCTGTCAACTTGTAGCATGAAATGATATTTGTGACCATTACATTCTTTTCTATTTTGTCCTGCAAGTTTAAATGCAGAGTTCAGTTTGGTTTTGAGTGTAATGAGTTTAATAATAATAATAATAATAAAAAAAAAGTAAATAGTAGGGAATTTTTTAATTCCTGTGTGTTTCCCTGATGATAATAAAAATAAATTCCCAATAAGTTAGGGCTTAATGCTGTTTTTAGTCTGAGTGAGTGAACTGTACTTCATGACATCATTCTACTTTGGATTTCAGATTGCTGTTTGTTCTGTAGTAACCAGCTTCCCTTGCATTGGTGCCTTCTACACCTGAAAATGCCAGGTGCTTTAACCACATGCAATTTCAGACTTTCTTCTTCATATCTGGGTTTCCTATTAACCTGCTTACAGTACTCAGATGTGTGTCATAGCAGTCTGTAGAGACAACTCTCTGTACTCATAACTTTACTGCAGTTCAGTGGCTGATTTCTGTCCCCATGTATGGGTATGGGTTTCACAGAATTACTGATCTTTGGAGAGTACTAGTTGGCTCTTTAGAATCTTGTTTATGTTGTGTGCTTGCACCTTGAGCAACGAGGGTATTTTGTTAGGCTTTCTGAAATGGCTGCTCTTGTTTTCTATTGAGGGGACAGTTACTGCATGGACAAAATCATTCCTTTAGGTTGTTGACTGGGTGAATGTGGAGTAACAGCGCTAGTTGTATACTGTGAGAGCTTTCTGTGGTGTAGCTTTCTGTTAAGACAATCGCATGAAACTAACTGTCAGCTGTTGAGGGGGAAATACAAAAATCATGTGTACACTGTTAATCTGTCTTTTAGGTATGCTGTACAATATTGCCTGCACGATACTGTTGTCCACTTGCAACCCTCTCTTAGTAAGAGCTAGTAAGAAAATAATTAGTGAGTAAGTACTAAATGGTTTTTCTTGTATTTGGCATTTTTCTACATGGCATTCATATCTTGGTCTGAAGACAGCTGTCTTGCAATTGTCATTACTTGATCTTGAGTCTCACAACCTTTTTTTTCATACCATTATTCTGTAAGTGACTTATTTCAGTACGAGGAGCTGAAACATTAAGAAATTAAGCTTAAGTGTAAAACTAAATTACCATAATTAAGACCTAGTGAAAAATCAGTTATCTTGTAAGTAGTGGCAACCTGTGAAAAGTTTGTGAATTGTTGCATATTATGTAAGCACTCTTTGCCAGAAGCAGAAGTTAAATCCAGAGCAGTGTTAAAGTGTGTTAATCATGAGCCGTTTGTTCGCCGAAATTGCCTGTTTAGTAAACAGGAGACATACAATTATAGCAGTGAGTGTGATAAGACTTGTGAAGATGAGCCCCTCTGACAAAATGCTGAGTCATACTCAGAGCACTCCATCATCTCTAATAAATGAGTTGGGCATTTTTGGAGAAAAGGCTGTGAAAGTAATTGCACAATCACAGAGTGCATATTCCAAAGAGGGTGGAATTTGGGTTTTCATCCTCATTTTGTGCATCTCTTAATTTTGTACTTGGTTTGTCAGCTTTGCTGCTTTTTGCCAGTTCTGTTTATGCCTAACGTTTTGCTTTAGAAAATTTGGAAAATCTTATTCCATACATTGACAGCATATTGTATCTTACATGGTTTGTCATCACATTTGTAATGTGTGCTGTTTGAATTGAGAGTGGCAGTTATAAGTTGTTTTCTTTCTTAAGAGAGTTGGAAAGGACGTAGATTTAATGGTTAGTTAGTAAGACAGGAATTATTTTATTGAATACTTGGTGCTCTAGCACTCAGACAACCTATTAATAATGGCTCAGCTGATGGAGGTTGTTAGCTGCTGCACTAGTAAATGACAAAATTCACCTTTGGTAGACCTATAAACAAGTAGGAGTAGCATCATAGGATAAATTTTGATTTTTGAATACATAAAGTTTGTTCTATCTACTGTTAAATTGTATAAATGTGTTAAAATATGATCACTGTGGTGTACTGCTATGGTGTCTGCTCAAGTACAGCTTTTTAGAGTTATGCTAAAGCTTCCTATGTTTCATGTGTCTTTAAGATAGCATCTGACTTCCTAGTTGTGGCTTCTGCTTTGAAACGTTCATACGTGTAGAACAATAACCCATAGCATTTGTATTCTAACTAAGTTTCAGGAAGTACAGATAAGGGGGTACAGTCAAGCAAAGTGG
Organism: Corvus hawaiiensis; assembly: GCF_020740725.1. NCBI lineage: Eukaryota > Metazoa > Chordata > Aves > Passeriformes > Corvidae > Corvus > Corvus hawaiiensis. Next base: position 71,708,866 of record NC_063255.1, on the reverse strand, counting down.
TTAAGTTAAAAAAATGTGACAGTTTAAGCATTGTAAAAATGGTATTTTTGAAACAAGTAGGCAATCAGCAAAATGTGAGAATTGCAGTGTTAAGGAAAATCATACAACTTTGCATCAGCTTTTTACTGATTAAAAAATAGAAAACATGAATCAGAAAAACACATCCTTTTTTATTTTTGGTATATTTGTTGTATTTCAAGACTGTGGATGCTGTATTTCTTCCCAAGGAGAGTGTCTTTTCTGAAATTTCCATGATATGGTTGATAAACTGAAGTTCACCAGATAAAAGGAAATGCCTGATTTGCCAAATACGGAAAAAGTGTTGGCAGCTGATGTGTGTATCTGAAAAAGCAAACAGTTCTAAAGGGTCTGTAACAAAGATAGAGGAAAGCTATATAATACCTAGTTCTGCCTTCTGGATTAGGTGAATGTTGAAATTTGAGTGGAAGATGTCTCATCAGTGGATGTGTTAAGTAAATTTGAAGTCACTGTTTTAATTAATTTAATTGGCATCCAGATAATCTGATTTATCTAAATGACTCCTTTTTTTTTTTTTTTAGTATAAGAAGGTAGTTATATGCCATTCTTATCAAGGTCAAATTCTCAGGTTGAGTCAGTTCTTGTGCTCCTCCATGGTCTTGTAGTTTTCCATGCTGCGTGCGTTCTGGCTCTGCTTCTCTGGAGCCAGGTGGTACCCTCTGAAAGGAAACCTGCTCGTAGCTGATGGGAGTTTTCTCCAGGCTCTGCTTCAGCCACGATATGGAAGCTCATTGCAGCAGATTTGTAGAACAGTCTTCAAGAGGTATCCTGCCCCTGTCTGCCTTGTGTCCCAAGGCTTTATGTTTCCAGGAAGCATGCAGTGCATATACCCTGTGCAAAAAATCAGTCTGATGGGCCATGACATGGTGATTTCTTGTGCTCTAGTGTTTCATCACCAAAGTCACCCCATCCAGGCTTGGGGAGCCCAAGTGAGGAATGTAGGGGTTAGCAGCCTGGGTGTGGTCAGTGGGCTTTTGAGGGGGAAGCTGCCATTTCCAAAGCTCTGATTAAGCAGATGGTAGTTAACATTTGGCCATTACAATATCATGGCTTGTGTCCGGCTACCGAATTTTTCTCAGATTAAGTTGGGATTTCAGGTTTAAAGATGCAGTCAGTCAAATTCCCTTCAGCTGTCTTGGAGTACAATAAGGCAAGAATTCTGAGAGAGCTAAATAACCCTTGCCTACAATATAATATTATTGTCATCTCTAACTTGTTTCTGAAGACTATCTATGAAAGATGCTATGTTATAAAGAATACTGTCCTTTTAAATGAAATATTGTCTGCCTGGTATGATTTCTGGAAAGAATAGTTTTGAGAGGCAGAAGGAAAGACTGCATATAAAATATTAATCTCTTGCAATAAAGATCAGACAGGCTGAATCTTACTTATGCAAATCAGTTTCCATGTGAAGAGTCCAAGCATGCACATGCACTTCAGGACCACATGTCCAGACACCTGGAAGATTAAACCTCTACCACTCTTAATTGTTCATAATAGCATCTGTTAATTAAAGCTTGATCCATTCATACATTTTCAAATGAGAATAATACCCTTCAGAATGAGTGTTCTTTACAACTAGGATGGCTGATGATACCCAAACAAACCTGGCTGGAACTAAGGAAAGAATGGGTAGGTTTCATTATGTATTTTGGTATATATTTGTAGAATATATGTATTTGAAATTTGTTACACACTTAAAGCATGTAAGAAGGTACAAATGCATAGTTCAGTCATCTCCATTTCTGGTGAGAGTAACTGTATCCCATTTAACAGAGAGTTGTCACAGTATCTTTTAAGATATGGAGCATGGGAAGGAGCAGACAGTTCAGGAACAGCAAACAAAGGCTTGAGGCAACACCTTTCGCTGAACCACACAGTATGTTATATTTCCTGCTGTGTAACAGCCTGGAATATCAGCAGCTGGGAGGAGACAGGACTCTCATGGACCTGTGGTCCTCATTGCCAGTATTTTCTGTACAAAATAGTGTGTAATCAAAGTGCATTAAATGTGGTACCAAGTGATGCCAAGGAAATAAGTGACCTCAAGAAGACTGAATGAACAGTGAGTTAACTAAGTAGAGGGCTTAATGAACCAGGATGTAATTAGTATAATGAAGGAGGAAAGAAGAAGAAACATCCTGACTGCTCTTTGGATTTCTTTTCAAAGAGCAATAAATAGTTGGAACTAGATTATGCTTCTCCTGAGGAGACCAGTATTGTCATATATTACGGACTAATGGCAGATTTGTTATCTAATTGTTCTGTCTGAAGTGAGACATTCTGCCTGATATTGGGCCGTAGGAAGAAATTAAATGCCTCTGGACCTTTAAAAGTTTTTCACATGCTGTGAATTTATCTTTTTCTATGGCTGCCCTTAAATCTTGAGAGTTAATACAGTTCTACTGGAAGAAGCTTCTAGCAGTATTCCGGATTTCTGAGTTGAAATGTGCAATGGTGGCAGCCAGATGAATTTTGGGACCTGAAGTCTTAAGGGAGGAGTCTTAGGTGTAGCTTTGTGATGATGAGAGACCCTCAGTAGGAGTATTCTTCAATCCTGTTTCCCCTGGAGAGATGCTTACATAGGCAGCCTTGGGAGTGAGAGTTTGCATGTGGATTTTGTGTGTGTTCATTGTGACTTAGCATGTATTTATCTTGAGACAGATGGATATCAAGATTTGAAGCACTACTTTCAGAGGTTTGGGGTATTTTTTCAGGTAAAGAAGACTGCTTCCTACCTTCAGACTAGAGGACTTGGTATCTAATTGAAATCTAAATAGCTAAAAGAAATCAGCAAAGACATAAGTTAACTGTGCATAGAATAACTCTTTAGGCAAGGTGGTTACTACAGGTACTTTTTAATTTCAGTGCTGACTTTTGCTGGAAGCTGTTTCTACCTTTGCTAGTCATCTAAGACAAGAAATCTCTTGAAAATGCAATAGTTTAGTTTTCTTTAGTTGCTCTTTTTTGCTCAGAAGTTTCTTTAATACACTAAATAATATATACTTTAAGCAAGCTTGAGTCACTGATGCATTTTTTATTCTGTTTTCATTTTGTGGCCAATTTTTGGACATTTTAACATTATCTAATTCTTTGTAATTCTGGAACAGTCCTTTTCTTTAGCTGGTAGAATTGGTAAACAAGGCTGGAGATGCACAGTACCTGCCCCATGATAGTAATTTTAGCAGCCTTATCCCGCTGAATCCATTTTTCTTCTAGGATTTAGTGTGGAGATGCATGTTGCAACACTGCAGAGTTGAGAGTTCAGTGAAAATTTGTTGGTCAGGAGCTCTCAATTGAGGCCATGCCTTTCCTTGCATCCTGGAACTGAATTTAAGGAAAGTGTAATTCTTGGAAAAATAGAGGAAGGAAAGCTTTTTTTTCTTGCAAACACATGAAAGGTAATGAGAAACTAGGTGTGTTTACCCTTTGAAAGCAAAAGGGGGGGGTGTGGCTTATTTTGTCACTTCTTCAGAGTTACCAAGACACCAGAAGAGTCTTGAAGCATTACTGCCAGGATGTGTCTTGTGTTACCTGGACTAGCTCTTTTCTTCTTAACTTGCATCTGTTTTCATCTTCTTGTTTTTCTGCCTGGTGAGATTCAGTCTTGCTATTTAGCTGTGACTGTGAGGTAGAAACTTCTACCGGGTGGAAGCAAAAATAGTTGAGTAACTGCACCCAAAAAGCACTTACTGCATGGTTCACTGCCAGATACCAGCTCTACCCTTTGCTCATTCTTTCACAGAAGTCCTGAGACAATAAAGAGCATGCTGAGAAAGTTATCAGGCCGTGGGAAGTAGCTGGAGGTGTGGTGGAGAATGAGATTACTGTTTAGAATAGTCTTGGCAAATGGGAGATGTCATCTGGAACAAAGTAGGGGTCAGTGAGCATGAAAGCTCACTGGCTGGCTGTAGGATGGATGTGTGGACAGAATGGATGTGTGGTAGGGGAAGAAATAGGAAGATGAAGTTCTGTGGAGAACATGAATTTTTGGATAACTAACAAATAAGGATATATTATAATGTTGTTTGGAAGAGGATAATCACTTGGGCAAGGAGCTCGAAAGTAATTTGAACTAATCTCTGTTCTTCTCAGAGTTGGTTGGTCCTAGAGTACCCCACCATTTTAGCTTCTGACTTCTTAAGTGAGGTGGAGACCAGTTGGGGGATGTTTAGAGGATAGCAGTGGTTTAGAAAATGATTTAAAATGAAAGATTGAAAAAAATCAGAATTGTGACTTGTGATGCTAGGCAGAGAATCTGGGAGCTGGTTTTTTGGGCTTCTTTCTGCCTTTTTTTTTTTTTTTGGACTGCTGACAAGTGTAAATCGCATTCTTTGATGAAGCCCACTGCTTCTTATTTGCACGTCTTTTTAATAACATCACAGCTGCAGGAGCTGCTAGGGAAAAGCATGGTCTTCCTACAGCTGCAGGGATAAGAGAATGAGAATGCACTGTTTGAGGATGTTTGCACATGACCAAGTGAAATCCATGTAGCTCAGTACTTGCTACTGTCAGATAAGAGATAAGATTTGTGCTGTTGGCACAAATGCAGAGTAATAGTTCCTGTTCTGCTTTTACAGTTTAGACACATCTTGAGATGGAATTCTTGCTGTTCTAAGATCTGTGGTTTTTTAATGAATTTTTATAATTATTCTGTACTTCTTTGTTTCATGGTCTCAGAAGTGTCTTTAGGCATTGAATTATCTCATTTAATTATTTACTAGCCAAAGAGGTACATAAGAGCAACTTTTTAGAAATTTCATTTGATGTTCTCAAGTTCTTCTGGAAGACACTTCAGGCATCTGACATACCATATAACTTTGTGCCACGATGATTTTTTTCTTTTGGTGTACTTTGATCTTAGACATGTCATTCTTACCTGTTTTGTGAGCTAAAAAATTCTCTTTACTTTCTCTGTGTGTAAGCTGCTCCACACTATGATCAATATTATCTATACCTTTTTTGGTGCTTTATGGTTTTCATGAGCTAGAAGAACTTGAACATATAGGAATACCGCTAATGTATCAGCAGCATAAGAACATATTACATTTTCCCTTCCCCTGATTAAAAAATAGTCTGATATTCTGGGTAGTTTCTAACCTGACCACTTGAAAGTGCTGAACAAATGTTTTTGAAGGTATGCGTTCAGAGACTACTGCAACTTTTTCTGGTAATGATATTAAATAGCTCCTACCAGTCTATTAATGTTGCATTTATTGACACGTGACTTCATCTGCTGTTTTCTATTCTTGCTGCTTAGAGTTCTGAAGTTCTACGAATTTTGTAACGATTTGTCAGTTTGGATTAATCATAGTAATTTTGTATAAAGCACAGATGCTTCTGTAATGACGCATAGGCAGGTAACCATTCTGAAGAGCAGCCCAGTCCTGGCACAGATTATGGTGAGGCTTCTGAGCTCTCTCCTCTGTCAGTCTTTGTCTCTTGAGTCTTACCCTGCAAGATCTTCAGTTCTCTAGCAGCTTCCTATCAGAGACATCAGCAGAAACTTCCCACTTTCAATGCCTTTTTCCACAGGATCCTTGATTCCTTCACAGAACTCTTCAAGTTCTGAAACTTGATTTTGCTCTGCAAAATCTGCATTGGATTTTTTTTCTTTTGAATTATTCTAGTCTATCTACAGATTCTTAGGTATGGTTTTAACCACATTGTGCACTACTGAAGTCAGAGTGTGTTGTGCTTCTTCTGATTGCCTTGTCAGCTCTGAAAAAAAATTGATCTTGTTCCACTCATGATTCCTCTTTGCTTAGCTCACCTTAAGCCTAAGTTTTTGCAGAATTAATAATTTGGAAATTTGATAGCTGACGCTTCAGTGCTTTGGCTCAATAGCATCTGACTCTGGTGAATTTTTACTATTAATTTGATATTTTTAATTGCTTCTCTGATGCTTCGTTTTTAGAAAATGCCTTGTATATCCTAAATCTAAAGAGGATCTGATTGGAAATTGGCCTTACCTGTCTTGGTAGTAATTTCAGAAAACAACAGGTCATCTAGGTTTTCTGCTCTGAATTTATCTTCTTATAAATCTGTCTCTTATATCTTCATTATCTAGGGGATGATTGCATTGAGGTAGCAAGATGTCTGTAACTATCAGAGTCTGCTATGTTTGAGCTCAGAAATGGCAGTGGAAATTTTGTGAGATTTTATTGCCCTCTGACAGATGGCTGTGCAGTTCACTGGAAAGCTTTTATTACGCTTTCCTGTACTAGCTAGTCTATGCCTGTCAATTAGACCAGCATTGGACTTGTATTACCTGCTTTAAGTTCTACTAATGACCTGTGTGCAGATGAAAAATTGCACATAGGTACAAAGTCAGTGGTAACTGGAATTCTAAAGAAAAGTTGGTTTTGCATTTAATTTTTGTACTGACAAACAAAATTCTGCACTATAAAATACGTGGTAGAGTAATTCTTTAAAAAGAAAAAATTATGTTCACTGTTTGTGTGCAGGGAGCAGAAGATAGAACTTTTTTGTGTTGAAGTGGCTCCAATCTATTGTTTCATTTGATAAATGGAATTTTTTTAAGGGCTTCATTTTACCACATACAATTCTTAACATCTGCTTGAAACTTGAATGTGCCCAGGTGCTGATGGTGGTGTTTGTTCTACTTTCACGAGTCCCATTTGAATGTGGATTAGGACTTGTGTTCCTGTCCAGCGACAGTCTGGTGTTTCCACCTGGTTTGTATTTGTGTTAGAAAGACTGGAGCCAAATTGACTCTAATGTTTGCTCCTGCTTGTACCTTTTTGCTGGTGAAGACTTTCCCTAGGGCTTTGAAACTTTGGAACAAATGATTTTATATCTGTTTTTTTAGAAAATTGATGAATTTTATAATGTTTATAATCTCCTGCTTTTTTTTTTTCTCCTTTCGTATCTGCTTGCATAGCTGCTGTTCCTTTGCGGTGACTGAATGTTAGCATCACTCAATCTTTTCTATTTTTGGTCATGGAGAATAGAAATTTTGTATTTATATTAGGCAGTTCTTTGTTTCTTGAACGTCACTAAGTAACCAGAAAGGAATACTAAATAATGCCTGCTTAAATGTGAACTAAGCCTATCCCTTCATAAGATTTTATAAACATGCCTGTGATCAGTGCTTTGTTTTAAATAATGGAGATTTTGAAAATAGTTTTGCTTTCTTCAGCCTTACACACCGTGTCTTTCTTTCAGTTTTGCTTTGTGTGTTTTTCTTATAAGGGCAATGCTAAACTGTTATGGAATGTCTCATCTAAAGTTGGACATTCTAGCATGAGATTGTGAGTGAATGCTTATCATGAGTCCACATGTAGATTTTACAGTATACCTTGCACTTGTAAGCTGTATGCAAAGCTTGTTCCTTACCATTTTTTATATTTTATATACTTTTTTTCTTAATATAAACCGTCAAAACCTTCTGTGTCAGTTTGCTTCACCTAAATTGCAGTCCAGAGTTACAACTTGAAATTTTGGTCCTGCTAGTCATCCTAACTTCTTGACCTCTTACTTTTCTAGATATTAGAGTAGTTAGAGCCATATAAGAAATTTATGTGTCTTGAGTGATTCCTTTCTGATGTTGCCACTTGTCGTGTTCAACTTTATAAAAACAGCACTACTAACTTCATCTTTCATATAACAAACTTTGGCCTTCCAGGCCTTCATTTTCCTGGTTAATGGACTTCTGTTTCTGTTTTACCAAGGGCAAGGTTCATAAATAAATAAAATTGTCTAATTTTTCAGCTACAATACTCTTGTCATAAGAAATGCCAAGAACTTAAAAAAAATCTTCTCTTGCATGTGTAGAGGCAAAATTATTTCTTCACTCAAAATTATGTGTATACTTTGAGAAGTCTGCTCTTTTCTTTCAGTTAAACTTTATCTTTTTTTAAAAAAAAAAGTGGCTGGCTCCTGGTAATAATCTGAAAATGCGGGGCAATGTACCTAAGTTTGAATTTTGCAATGTGTTTGAAAATGCTGAAATAGTAAAAACAAGTTTGCTATTTTTTTCTTTCACAGAGTCCCCAGAAAAGAAAAAAACAAGTGTATTTCAGAAAGTGAAAATCAGAGGAAGTAGCTGCTGACATAGGAAAACTGTACTAAAGGACATTTCTGGAGGAAAACTTCTAAGGTATCTGAGCTAAGTTATGCTTTGCAGAAGAGCCTTCCTGAAAATCAGCTGCCTGCTTTGCTTGGAGTGGACCAGCATTTCAAATCAGCTTTGAAATAATCAGACTAGCTTTTGTTACCACTTCAAGTGTTTATTGTTGACAAAAGCTTTGGGGAATGATTAATTTTGCTGGTTTGTTGTATACACCGTATCCATGCATACAAAGATGATCATCTGAATATTTGGTTAGTGTAAACAAATGGTAGGTAAAACATGTGTTTTGGGTTTCATGGTCTTGTGCATTCCAGGAATAGAGTCTATGCTAACAGAAATGTCAATTGTGTGAATGTCTAATTTTTATTTAAGATGGGGATGGATAGCTAAGAATTGATTTATTTCATTATTTTAATGGAATGTAGCTACTGTAAGCCTCACATTGAAAAATTGAAAAAGACTATCTAACAAATTGATAACGTGTTGTAAAAATGCTTTTAGATCAGTACAGAAGTCTTGATTTTGAGGATTTGTCTTCTGAATCCAAATCCTCTTTCTTTTCTGATTTTGACATGCTTTTTTTTAATGTTTGTAGGAAGTATTTGCAAAATAAAGGGCATTCTGTATTCTCTGTGATTTGGAGCCCATGCAGATTTAGGAGCAATCTAAATTCATAGACAGCGTATGAAGAGTGAGAGAAGCCAGATCTGCGCTGTGCTTTCCTGTTCTGAGTTTAGCTGGGGGCAAGGTGTGCTTTCTGGGTTTGTGGTTTTTTTAGTTGCCTGCCTTGTCACTGGTACTGTGAAACCACAAGTTCCAGCTGATGTGTGTAGATCCATCATTATTATAAGATTACCAGTCACAACCTTGGATGTAATGATGGCAATATGTAGCAGAAAGCACCAGTTGTTGTAAGTGTAGGAGAGCATCTTTTGAAAGTGTTGTGTTGTACGTGTTCTCTTCTTGCTTGCTCATTTCGTTTCAGTCAGTGTCACACACAGGACCTTTGGTCTGACATGGCGTGGCCACTTTCATATGTCACAGATAGATTGCAATTCTTAAATTAAATGTAGATTGGTTATTGAAACTATTTTCTTCAGGAGAAGAATGCTGCTGGAATCCAGGAACATGACTAACTGGAATATTGGCTTTATTTCCTGAGGGGAGTGTTACATTATTGAAGGATTATGTGACTACCATTGAAGTTTCTTACTGTTAGGCTGATAAAATTTAACACAGGTTTGTTTGGAATCTGACTGCACCACTGTGTTGGTGGCTGAGAGAAGTTGTAAATTGTCTTCAGTAACTCTGCTTAAATTTAGAACAGTTTGAGATCTGGTTGCTCATTCACACTGTATTATTAAATGTACATTCAATGTGTACTTCCTGTGAATGATTAGTTGATTGTTTTGAGCGTAACACTTTAAAGAAAGTAAGGCCTACTTTCTTGGAATTGACTGGCAAACATATTTGACTCCTAAGCTTAAATATTTTTTTGACTAATTTACATGTCCAGTAGTTTTTTTTTTTCTATATCTACCTCTATATGTCTATATCTGTCTTAGATTTCAAAAAAAAAAAAAAAATAGCTTAAACTCATGGTATAGTATTTTACTCATGGTACTAGTATTTTACTGCTTTTACAAAATGTGCTAGAATTCTGTTTGAAACTTCACTGGCATGTCAAATTATGCAAACTTCGTTCACATGTGGAAAAAGAGATAAACCTCACGGGTATCTACCAGAAGCAGAAGAAATCTCTTCACAGTAAGAGTAAAGCAATTCCTGAAGGTTTTGTTCTGTATGAAGTTAGCATATCATATTTGTTGTTATCACTTCTCCATCTAGCTTCTTTTAAAACATGATGCCATTTCTGTTTTTTCCTTCTCCCATGTTTTTTTGAGAAATACTTTTTTTCCCCAGAATAGCTCTCACACTGTATTTTCATCTTGCATCATCATTAGAGAAGAAAGTATGTTTGTGTCTCAAACCCACCACATCTCATACCAGTTCTACGTTAAAACTTTTCTGGGTTCAGATTTTGCTGTACTTCCCAATTTTGCCAGTAGTCTGTGATTGAAGAATCTGTTTAGGAATCTGTGCTTCAGTGTGAGTATTTTAATGGTGTATGGTAATGATGCCATGATGATTTTTGTCTTTTCTTTTATACCCCTGTTAAACATTTTTTACAACTTCTGTATTCTCAGTGCTTTTTGCCTACATTCTTGGACTTGTTTGTCAAGCTGAGAGACTAAACATTTTAGAAACTTCGTAGTTAGGGATCAGTGTGCCCCAGACCCCAAGGTCCTCTCCAGAACACATTTTGTAAACTAGGATAGAACCATACAGGGGAAGGTTCCTTGGGGAGGGGGGACTCATTTGAGCCTCTGATTGGGGAATTTTTGATAGATCTGCTAATTAGTAAGACCTATAATGTTATACCAGATCTTTTGGGGGGATTGGCGGTGGGCATTGTGGTGCATTCAACCTGGACATAGTGCACCTAAGGATCCTTAAAATAAATACCAAGGTAAAATCCCTTTTTCCCTTCTAACCGTGTATGGCTCTTGATTTTAAGACCAGAAAAAGGCTTCAGTAAAGCAAAAAAATACAGGAATGTTAGTTTTCCATAATCCAGTAGCTGTGAACAAGGAGGATCACACGATGAATAGCCCAGCTGGTTTGCTGTCCTTAAACATCTTCTGGTGCCATGGTTGGAGACACAGGGCTGATCTAAATGGGTCACTGTGCCCAGGTGATCATTGTGGGTCCCTTCTGACTGAATTACTCTGTTCCATTGGTCTGACCCTGTAGGGCAGCTGTCATCTCACCTGTGGTCACCAATGAGGGAGATACCAAGCTTGGAAAAATACCTGTCTGTATTGGTGCCAGATACTGTCTTTTTGAACGCTGACCTTTCAAAACGAGCGTGTGTTTTTTAAGAGCACTTGAAAATCAGATTGAGTGTTCATATGTTTGGTAAATCTTATAGTTCTGACTTCAAATAAATGACTGTGTGATCTGTACTGTTAATGTTTAGGCTATTAAAAAATTAGAAGTGGTTTTAAGTGACAGCATTGGTTTTTAGCTTATCAAAATTTAAGCTTAGTTGAGTGGCTTAGGTCTTGAATACTTCTTCACTGCTTCTTGTCTCCACAAGACATTTGGATTCAAACGTCTTGATTGAATGTTTTCTTAATTTACATGGAAGTCACATGGCAGCTGGCTTAGCCATTTGGCAATCATCAGTTCTGAGTCTTTATGCTTGTTAGTGTTAGCAAATCAGAGTTTTATCACTTCTGCAAAACAAATTTTTGCTGTGCTTCTTCTGTCACAGTGAAAGGAATAATTTAAAACAAACGCCAGAGTCCAATGTGTGTATAGTTTTTGCCTATGTATCCAGGCATCTAATAGTGGAATTGGAAAAAATCTGATTCCTGCTTCGTGAAGAGCAACTTAGCAGGCTGGAGTGAGATATTGTTGGGTCTTTTGTTCTATTGATTTTCATAATCCTATGGCTCCTCTGTAAGTCAGTAGAAGCAGACTGAAATATCACATGCCGAGAATATTTCCTCCTTTCCTTGCCATACTGCCTCTCAGTAAAAAACAGAGGCTAGGGTAAAAGCAAGCAAGCCATTACTTATAGCACAAGGCCATACTTCACTGTGAGATTCAGTTCCCATCTCTTCTAAATCTGGAATGTAAGAAAACAAGGATACTATCTTTTCCCATGGGTATTGTGCTAGGATAGTTAGGTAATGTGCTAAAATGGGGTAGGAGAAAAATGAAAAGTCATAAAAGTGGATCTAGATGTAGAGGGTGTCAAAAATTCACTAGTGCAGCTTTAGTCATGTTAATAAACAGGGGCTTTAAGATTTTTTCTTTGGTTCATGTTACTAAATTGTTTGTGGTTCTGTAAGACTGTTCCTGAATTTTAACTGTGGAGGTATTTTCATTAATGTTACTAATAATGACATAGTTCATGAATACAGCCAACATAAACTGTTTACTGTTGCTGTGTATGTCTGAATTCCTAGCCATCAGGAATAATTCTGACTAAAATATACAGCTTCAAATTAGAGAGCTTATGAAAGCTTGCAATAGGTTTAAGGTTACTCATACAGCCTTGACTTGCCTGTATTGTGTAGATACATAGTAATGTGGCACTGTTCTAGTTTTCTTTACTGGATCTTTGTTTTGTTATGTAGCATGGTTTGTGTTCTAAGAATAAACACATCGTACATGAGGCTTATTTCAGAGGCTGCTTGAGGTTCTGATTTGCAAAATCTTCTGAAATTTTGTGCAGTAACTGAAGCCAGTAATATATTTATTTTTTCTGAATACCTAATATGCTAAAAATGCTAGGCACTCTGAAAAGTCTGTCTTTAAGCCTTGTACATACCAATATGAGCTGCCACAGTGTCAACACTAGTTCATGTGTCAGTTCTTAATGTAAAGTAAGAATATTAGTCCTACTTCCCTCAGTGGACTCCTAGGAAGATAAATTTGTAAGTGCCTATAGAACACTGCTAATTTAAGAGGTAATGTAAAGCCTGTGAAGAAATAGGTATTTCTGTGTTAAAAAGAACCAGGACTTTGCTGTAGTGCGGGAATTAGTGAATAGGCAGTGTACAGGCTGTGGCTGCGCTGCAGTCCGGAGATAAGGGTTGCAGTTTATATAAGTTTATCTTACCTAGCTGGAAGCTGATTAGTATAGGAACAGGTGGTTGGTGTGTACACAGAAAAGAGGGTTCAGCCTACGTTACAAAACCTGTGCAAGAGTGTGTGGTTTCAGCTCTTCCACAATGTAGCTACCTGTTTGTCAGCATCAGATGGAGGTGTTTCAGAGCTAACTCTAGTAATGTGTCTTTGGCCTTCAGTTCTACTACAGGATTGCATAAGGCAGCATATCTTACCTGTTTATCTATCTTACTTTATGTCAGTTTGGTGTACAATAAGACTGGACTGTCCTAGGGTAAAATGGTGTAAACTAAAGAACTCTGACCCTGGGGACCAGTATGGTTGAATGGAAAACCTGGTTTGGGATATTTTCTGGTTTCTGGGAGGTGGAGTCTGCAAGTTTAATGGCCTGTTAACACAGGGTTTAGGAGCAAACTTGCTTCTAAATAGTTATCAATTTCCCACAGATGCAGTGCCTGAGAGCTGATGTTTTATTTGGATTTTTCTGTGCTCTTAGGACAGTAAACACCAGAAACAAATTTTTCAGATCACCAGGAGTAGAAAAGTGCAGTTGGCAGCTTGTCTGGAGATACTGTTAGCTGTACTTACTTGGTTAAATATGTAGATTGGTGTTTGTCTTAGATGCTGTTATGTTTTCTTACATACTGTACTTTAAAGTTAGGGAGGTACCTTTTTGCAGGAATGGAAACTGGAGAGCAGTTCTAAGGCTGAAATCTTTTCCAGTCAGAGTTTGGTGTTCAAAACAGTGCTCTGAGCCTCCTTCAGGTTTATACTGAAGAGGTAAATGTATGTGGTTAATCTTATGATTAAGTTATTTCAGGGTTAGGCATTAATAGTTGCTCTTTATCTCACCAGAAGCTTTTCTTTTGATAATTGTCTCATCAGTCTTGTTCTCATTTCAGATGTGGTGAAGAGCCTGTATTTTCCCCTGTCTGGTATATAGTGCCTTAAAAAATGGGGTTTGGAGGTGACCTGAAGTATTCTCACGATGCTTTATTAAAACTGCAAGACTGGGAACTACGACTGCTGGAAACAGTGAAGAAATTTATGGTAATGAGAGTAAAAAGTGATAAGGAATACGCATCCACTTTACAGAATCTTTGTAACCAAGTAGATAAAGAGAGCGCGTGTCAATTGGATTATATCAGCAATGTGTCCAAGGTAAGTCTGAAGTGTTTTGTATTTGGAATATCCTTGGGTACTGGGTTTATTTTTGTTTTTTTTGCTTTGAGTTGGGTTCCTAGCCATTCATTTCCTTGAGAGTTAATTTTGCCAAAGTATTTAAAATGGGCTTCTTTTAGTTTCTCAGTGAAATATGCAGAAGTTGAGCTGTAGTCTTGCTTTCAAAAAATTAACTGAACTAGAATCAGTCCTGATTTTTGAAATTCAGTATTTTACATAACTGGGTTGAGCCTGCTACTTTGTTTAGTGTTTTGAAAACAAGTATGCTATAGTAAGCTTTTCTTTTAAGGTAGGAACTATTGTTTATGTTTTATAGAATTTGTGACAGAAATAGAAAATGCCAGGAAACCAAGGCAAAGCCTAGCATTCCAGCTGTAACTCACACTGCAGCATGTGTTGTAAAAACAAAACATTAATTCAGGATGTTTCTCATAATGGTGAGGTTATTTTGTATTCAGTTTAAAATAACTGTGTTGACTTTTTAAAAAGGTAAGGCTGTCTGTTTTCCAAATTACTGATTTTCAGATTTAGAGCAAGTCCAGTAAATATACCGATGAAGCAAACTTCCTTTATCACCTGTTTGAAAGTTTTGCTCCTGACCTGGTTTCTCTACTGACAAGAGAAGACTATTCTGTTTTGATGGCTTACTCAGTTCAGTTCTTGGCCCTTGTGCTGTAGCAGTGGTTACACAGTCCTTCCAGTCTGGCATGAATCCTCATTTTCTCTCTGCAGGAAAACACCCTTTCTGGATCAAGTTAAATTTTAGACAGAACAGTTTTTATGTAGTGGGCTTATGGGGTGGCTGCTTGGACAGTGGCTGTGGCACAGCATTAGGAACAGGACTGCTCCTTGTGCGAGCAGGCTGGATTTATACAAGGTTAAAGTGACTGTGTGTGACTTGGAAGCTGTGCTGCTAGAGCTCGGCTGCTTCAGCACTGTGCAGTGTTTATATATAACATGTTCTGTTGTTGTTTCCCTCCCCCACAATAATTCTTGCCTTGTAAATTGAAATACTGCCCTTTTTTTTTCATTGGCACAGACCATTTATCATTATAAGGCATAAACAGCCATTAACCTTCACATAGGTATCTCAGTTAATAACATGATCACTTCTTGTGAGCAGATAAATTTCAAAAATCTGGAGATCTGACTTAAGCCATGTTCTTTTTGGCTTGAAAAGAGGTATGCGTGTCACATTTTGAAATCTTGTTTTGACCAGAGACACTCAAGTTGTCCTTAAGCATCATTTTTGTTCCCTTTTTTTTCCCATAAGGAGGTGTAATTTTTCATTAAGTTGCTTCCCTGATTTCTACAAATTTATCTAACAGCAAAAATATTCATGTGGACCGGCAGATCTTTTGTATGGGCTTGCCTTAAAATTTCACTGACACCTTGGATTTTAAAGTTGTGTAATGACACATTATCTTACTAGTTTTGGCAGTTAAAAAGCCTGAATTATTGATTAATTTACTAATCTCATTCTAATTTATTTTATTCTTTTGTGATACTTTTTTTCTCTCTTCCTGACATTTTACTGAACCAAAGACTGATGCAAATATTATGGGACATAAGTATAGTATCTTACGTCTTCTAAGATGTAAAATACCTGTGTTTGGTATTATGGTATTATTTTGTGTTTTGTGGCATTAAACCCCAATAGGAAGCTCTGTAATTTTTCATGGGTTCTGTTTGTTTGGTTTTGTTATTGTGGTTGTTTGTTTTGTTTTGATCTCTAAGTATACAGCAAGAGCGAGCGTTTAGAAATGGTGTTTGGGAAAATCTGTCCTGTGTTTTTTTCATGTGGAGACAGCAAACTTGCTGGAAGGCATGGTGGCAGCAGCTGGTAATGCTAGAAAAGAGGTGTTTTTAAGAGCTTCCAGACAGCTCTTTTGTGTGTGTATATGTCTAAAAAATATTGTTAAGCCAAACACACCAAACAATATTGTATTTTATTGCATTTGTTGGGCTGTGGTCATTTTTTGTGGAAGGAAATGCTTTGCCTTTTCTGCTGTCCCCACCCAGCTTTTTTGTCCCATATAAATCTCTATTTTTGAGTAGTTTTCACTTTACCTTCTCCTAATTTAAAATAGTAAAATATAATCATACAAAGCACAGAAGTCCTGCTTAACTGATATTCCCCTATGGAAACATCACTTTCATCTTTTCCTGGTGGAAAAAGTGATGTGTGAAGAGCAGGAAAATATGCAAATGATTTTTTTTTAATAGGAAGGGAAGTATTTGCTATGTTTCTGGCTTATTTAAGCTCATTTGGTGAATTGTAAACTAAGCATTTCTTTAGAATACCCTGTACTGTTGAAAAATGCTTTTGTCGTGATTTTTCAGGATTAAAACAGTAGTTCTGTCATCAGTAATAAATCAGCCTTATAGAAAATGGATGACTCTGACTACATTTTCACCTCTGAGGGCACTTTTATGAAATCTTCTGTAACCACAAGGCCCACTCCTCTCACACAGGTTTTCAATGATGTTTTTATCCTATGCAGCTTTTCAGTTTGGGTTCTGAAATGGTTTCCAGCCATAGCAGGGAAGCTTTAGGCGTTGACCTTTTACAACACCACACTTTAAGCAGTCTGGATAGCTCTGTGCCAATCTGTGGGATGTTTACAAGCTGGAGGAAATGTTAAAGATAGGCCAGTATATAGGGGAATCAATTGTCTTTTGTTTTCTTCTCTAGAATCCAGTTTCTGTTGTAGCATTGTCATACAGAGATGGAAATATTATGTATATGTATTTGTATACAGGATGGAAAGAAACCCCAAAGCTAACGAACAAATTAATCTTCTAAGGTTTTGATCTCAGGCTGATTTCTGTTTTAGTAAGAGTAAGATAAATGCCAATAAAATTCATATGCTAGCTGCCTTCAAAACATTGTAATTCTGTGGCATGTAGCCACTCTGAAATCTTAGATACAGGACAGCGTTCATTGGCAGGGAGTTATCTTTAAGGAATCCAATGCGTGACAGCAATCTTGAGGGTAACCAGGGCTTTTATTTGAACTGAAGATGAATTTCGCATTTGTCTGTGATATCTGTAAATGTGTGTCTGTATTCAAAGCCACACACAGCACATTAAGCTGTCCTGAAAACTGACAGAATGTCCAAGAAAGCTATTGAAGCAAGGGTACAGAAAGATGTTGGGTTACAGTGACAGATGAATGTTGCGTCTGTTTGTGCTTTGGTACTGGTGGCCTGACTGATGCTGCTGTGTGAAGCAGCTGATGTGATGGTATCCTCTTAAACCAAGACCACTCAAATGCATATTACTGTCAGGTATTTAGACAAAGGAGGAAGTCAGCGCTGGCAGAGCAGCTGTTGGTGGAAACTGGAGGACAGAGGACGTGGGAGCACTGTTCTCGGGGGTGTTGGGGGGTATATTTAAAAAAAAATAAGGCTGCAGTGCTTTCTTTGGTGTTTAGAAATACTAGGACAGTGCTAAAGGGTGAACATTCAACACTGTATTTTTGTCTTCGGTGCTTTTTTATTATTTTATGAATAAGATTGAGGCATAATTTTGCTGTTGCAGGAGGATCTCAAATGCATTTCAGTAAGTTTAAAATTAGTTCTTTTACTGATTTTTTTTAAACAGCAATGCATCTTTTCCCACAGTTCTTACTAATTGTTTGGTTATTTGTGAGCTGAAGTAAGTAAGTGCTTTTCTGTTCTGACTTTTTTTTATAGTCTTGGTTGCTCGTGGTACAGCAAACAGAACAGCTGAGTAAAATAATGAAGACACATGCAGAGGATCTTAATTCTGGGCCCTTGCACAGGCTTACAATGATGATCAAAGATAAGCAGCAAGTTAAGAAGAGCTTCATAGGTGTTCATCAGCAAATTGAAGCAGAGATGTACAAGGTATTTTATACATCTGTGCTTGATAAATGGATTAAAATTCTATATGTTTAAAAATATTAAATTAAGAGTGGATTTTTTTAGTTGCTGTTTCTGTTTGTGCTGTGATAAAAGCATAGTGGGTGATACGTAGAATGCTTAAGTTAAATTTTATTAATTTTCAATACAATTTTTCTTTCCTGGTAGCTGTCAAGGCAAAGATGGAGAATATCTTCTATATGAATTTCCATGGACAGTTAACACTGCAAATGCTCTTCTTCCAGTGGAGGATAATTCTTGTGTGACACTTCTCTGTTCCATCTTTATTCCTGTTCTCATTCCACTCTAGACATTCATGGGACTGGGACACTGTAAACTTTTGTTAATGAGTGCAGACTGTTTTGGGTGGGGACAGGATTTTAGTTTCTATTCTAAAACATAAAGCATGTGTAAACCAAACATTTAGACTGCAGGTGGAAGTCTTCAGAGTGTTTTCCGTGACATGTCAGTTGTCCTGCTTGTGTTGAAAGTGCTGTGTCTTGTCAGTAAAGCTGACAGAAATCACTGTTTCATTCAGATGCTCTGGGGAAAATTTAGCTACAGATGTCAAAAATCAGAGTGATAGTCTGAAAGGTCTGCTGAGAGAAGGAAAAGCACTTCTTCTTCTTTCTTCCAGCAGAGAATTTGGGATTTGGAGTAGTGTAATTAAAATGTAACATCTGAGTAAAGCAGTAACGCTGTCACAGATTGATGAGTAAAAGATTCTTGGGCCAGTTATGAGAAGAACTTGGAGCTATTCTGTATTTAAACTAAGAATATTTTAAGATAAATATATTGGCTCTAATAAGATTGCTTCCATACTATGCTACAATCTTGGCATCTTCCCCAAGTAGGGACTATGGGGACATCTTTTTTGATGCATGGTCAGTAGGCTGTCATTATTTGATAAAACTTCCAAGCCAAATAATCACTCACTGCTACTTACGGATTGGTGCATCTCAAAAAAGTCAGGATGGAAGAAGAGGAAAAACTGGTAGCATGTGTTAGAAATAATAGAAGTTACAGAGAATTGCATTAAGAGAAAAAGAAAAATAAGAAGGAGAGGCTGAATGGAGTAAGATTGCTGGAAACTCAGGTATACTTTGTAAAGAGACTATGAAATGGGGTTTTTTTCTGTAAATAGTCCAAACTCTAATAAAACCTCTAATAAAAATGTCTTTTAAAATAAGACTTTTCCAAAAAAACATAATGCATATTGAGCACTCGCCAAACGATTATTACAAACCATATTGACTTTATTTAATTATGGGCTGCATAACCATGAAAGTATTTTGCATCCTGCTGAATAAGCTTGCACTGTTGTTTGGTTTGAGGTTATTTTGGTTTGGGTTTTTTCTTTTTTTCCCTTCCTGATTTTCCAAAGAAGTATTTGAATAGTGTTCTCCCATTGTTAGCTGACATTGTTTGTTCGAGGTTTTGTGTACCTGGAGCCTTTTCAGAATGACTCCCTCAAATTCAAAATACTTCTCATGTTCTGTGGTATTACCTCTGCTTTTGTTATGCACAGAGGTAAAATGACAGTTATATACCAGGGCAGTATCCAAAGTGTGTGAACGTCAGTGTCTGTGCAGCTCCTATTTTTAGGATAAGCTGGCATAAAAGTGTGTTTAGGTGAAATACATATGTGTCATCCTTTCTTATTTTAGACACCTCTACGGTGAGGAATCTTATGGGGAAAATTCTTAAGGACAGTAAAATAACGTGGCTTTTGCATATATGTAATAGGACTTGAATCTTGTAGATTTATTCCAGTTTCCATTAAGGTGTTGAATAATTTTCTTTCTTCATGAAATTCAAGGGGGAAAAAAGTAGAGTACTAATTAGAGTGCTAATTAGGTGGGCAAGACCTTTTGAAATAAAAACGGAGTTTAAAGTAAACCTTGACCATGTTAGTTCCTTAAGTGTTCTTTGGGAACAGATATGCTCTTGGTGTTGGTTTTATCTGTTGGAAAAACACAATCTAAAAATCAGTAAAATACATAATAGAAGGTTATACATAAATACAAATGTTTCATAATGCTAGTGGGCTTTTATTTTTCAGTTTTCTGTAAGAGAAGCTGTTTGTGTTATTTAGATCTTAATTGTGATCACTACTTCTTAACTGAATCTTTTTCTCCATTTGCCATGATGTCTTTATAATGTAAGTTTGTTATAAAGTTATTTCTCCTGTATCACTGGATTATTATGTATTATTGGTGCATAATAACAGCAGTTGTGAGTATAATTTGCAGAATGTAAAAATATGAGATGAGTATATGTGATTGATGTGGAGAAAATGTTCTGCCTTTAAATTAAATTTTGCACAGTTGGCCCAAAAATAGAAGCTGTAGACAGCACTTTGTTGGATTTTTAAGGAATTTCATTAAATTTTCAGATGTTCTGGGGGGTGAAAGTAGTGTTACCTTGGCCTTACCTCATGAAAAAAAAGGGAAAATTGTGAACTTCAGCCTTCTTGCTGCCAGCTGCAAGAGGAGCAAAACCAGTTAATAAGTTTCTCTTCCATGATTTTCCCATGGAAGTCTGTTTTTTTGGTTGGGTGGTTGGTTTGGGGTTTTTTTTCTGTTCAGAATTTTTTGTTTTTCTTTACAATATTGTGGTTTCTTTACAGTTGTTTGGTATTACGATGGCTGTTTTGTTAATGGCTTTTGTTTGCAAGTTCATGGTTTGGGATTATTTCTGAACAGTGCACTAGTTTTGTGACACAGTGAATGAATGCTGGGGGTAGAAGAGAAAACTTTATTTTAATTTTGTGACCAAAAGTGTTATGTTCAGTGCTCTGTTTCATGGTAGAGGTTTCTTGTTTGGTTGGTTGCTTCTGTAGTTGGGTTTTTGTTTAGGTTTTTTTCTTTGTTGGCTTGGTTTTTCTTTTTAAGGGTTTGAGTTTTACAGTTGATAGACTGCTTCATGCCAAGTTGCTGTTCCTTAGTCATACGTATGAAGTGTAATGTCTAAGAATTCTGCTTTTGTTTTAGGTGCTGAAGAAATTCCTTCCTATGCATAGGACATTTTAAACTAGTATGATTTGTTAAGCATCTTTTTGATATTTTTTTTTCCTTGTAATTGAAATGGAATATCGTTGATGATTAACTGGATTTTCTAAATATATTTTTAATTACATTGATGTGAATGGGGATCTGTGTCTTAGGCTTCTTATTTAATTCCATGCATTTATTGATTTTGCACCATGTAATTTATAACATGTAATTTGCACTATGTAATTGCACCATGTAATATCCTGTTAAGATTTTCTCAAGCCAGTGGAAAGTGTGGCATCCTTATTTTGGATAATAAATTCTGTTAATTCTCTTTTACTAATGCTATGTTTTTCTAATGTGTTGAGAATAAGTATTTTTAATGCTTTTTATATTTCTCTTTTCTTAAAGGTCACAAAGACAGAACTAGAGAAACTAAAATCTAGCTATAGGCAACTAATAAAAGAAGTAAATTCTGCCAAAGAAAAGTATAAAGAAGCTGTGGCTAAAGGTATGATTGACTTAATTTTGTGTATTTTTTAGTGCCCTTTTCAAAACTGGTAAAACTCTAAGAATGAAACAAGGTAATTTTTTTTATTTTGAGTTACATTTTGATTAGAATGTAAAAGGTTATTTAGTGTCTTAAGTAAGACAGGCTGATTGTCATTGTGTATGCTTGGTATAATCTTTTAAAAATTCATAAAATATAAATGGTGATTCTTTTCAGTTCTTGTATTATTCCTTCAGTGGATGTTTTTGAAATCTAAAATTGCTCAGATGGACTCTTGTCTCATCTGCGTTGCAGCTGCGGCTTACTTGCCTGTGAACTACTATTGTTGCTATAGTGGCATCAGCATCAGTTTCTGCCAGTGTAGCACATCCAACCTTTGTCAACCTCATCTACAAGAGGAAAATAAGTCATTTGCACACTGAGATTTTTTTTTTAGGGAATGATGTGTTCAATCTGCATGGATTTTGATTCCTGTTGAATTGTGCTTGAATGATGAGATAAAAGAGAGCTTTTTTCTATTATGTATTGAAATATCTTGCTAATAGTTGCTTTTATGTGTTCTTCCAAGATTTTCTTTTCTTCCTTTAGTGAAAAGTGACTGAATGGCAGGATGTAAGTGTAATTCCAAGATCCATCCTAAGGTTTTGTCTGACCGTCCAAACGATAGTTAATGTTCTTGGTTCTGTTGTAGTATAGTTGTAGTAGCTCTCAGTGAGGAGAGACAGATGTTTTTTTCCAGCTTTGTCCAAAATTTGGACAAAACAGCAGGGGACAAGAAGTTACACTTAGCACTGTTGAACTTTTACTGTTTTATTTCTTTTACTGAAGTTCATAATTACTTTAAAATGCCTACTTAGATGTTCATTTCATCCAGTTGCAGGTTTTCTGTATGTAAATTAATTTGGTTACTTGGTTTATCTTCAAGTAACTACTTAACACTGGAATATGTAGTATGTAACATGGAAAATGTAATAGGTTGTTCAGATCTTAGTGTGTTATTTTTAGCCCGTTTCATCCTGTCTTCCTGTTACCAATCTGGTCGTTCTCTATCCCTGAAGCACCAAACTTTCCCATTGGAATAAAGGAGCATTCTGACTGTCAGCACTGTGATGTTTTGATGTGGTTTTGATTAACTGAATTAATGTTTCTTTAGATAGACAGCAAACATAAATTGTTTTTAAGACACTTATCTCCTGTGGTTTTCTTTGACCTTCTCTTTCAGGGTTTTATCTAATGTTTGTCTTATTATGATTCATACTGAATTTTGCTTCCACTAAAACCTTAGTGTAAGTCTGTTTTGACAAACACTGACGCACATAAAAATGTGACAGGTTTTTCTCCCAAAAATTGCAGAACTGCTTCTCCCCGCTGCATCCCAGGCCCTGTTCCTGTTTACAAATACTTGTGCATTTGATGAGCTACTACAGTTCTTTGTTGGTTTCAGGTCAGCTGAGCTGCTTCAATTTTTTTAAGTCATGGTATTTCTGAGCTTTTAAGTTGTCAAACTGGTTCACTGGTGAAGTGGAAAGTTAGGGAAGTCTTAAAATTGCAATGCTTCATTATTCCAGGGTATTTTTTATTCAGTAAGCAATGCTTATTCAAATTATGTGCTATTAAGATATATTACTTTTGTTTATGTACAAACTGGTTTAGTTTTTCAGGATTTCAAGAATTACTGAAAACAAGGGAAGAAACAGTGGTTACCACAACAGTGGGAGGGCATAACCAAGTATTGAAAATAAGCTGAACACCATTTTGTTAAACAAAAAAATTAAAATCTTTTGACACCAGTTCTTGCAAGTAATGTGTTAAAATAGCCCATCCAGCTCCATTTGTGTAAAATGTTGTTTTAAACAGAGTCTGTTCCTCCAGCAACCAAGTCTGTAAGACAGTGACTGACCTTTCCTGTCTGGAGCTGAAGAGGACAGCTACCTCTTAGGACATAAAATTTTAGCTTTGCTGTGGGGGTTACTTGTAAATTTGTGCAGCACCTGTACTACAGGCTGGTCCCCAGGAAAAGAATGAAATTTGCACAATGAAGTGTCTGACAAATGTCTCTGTTTTGCAAGAGTAGTGATTTTGAAATTTAGTGACTTTTTTCTGCTTTGTTTTGGAATAGCACAGCCACTTTCTGGTGAGAGAGTAGGTTTATTAGAGCTGCTAGTGAAAGAGGTACAACTGGTTCTTCAGCTTGTGAAGATAATTACTGTCCAGTTTTCTGGTTGAGTTGTTAAAAGTGATATTACGTTCTGGACTAAACACACACAGGAGAGGACATTAACTGATAAGGGTGAAGGCTGGCAAAGTTTATACAGTGGAAAGTGATTTTGTGATTTGCTGAAATCAGGAGGTATTCTCAGGTAAACTTGAATTTCTGTGTTTGCTACTTTACACTAGCTAAGGGGGCAGTCGCTTTGAATCAGTGACACCTTAATGCAGGGTTAGCATGTCATGGGTTAGCATAACTCCGGAAGTGATTTTCTTGCAAAGAGGTGCTTACAGCTTCCTCTATGACCTAACAGAACCTATCAGCTGGCCAGTTTGAATATTGACAATTTTTTAAGCCACTTAAAAAAGCCTGACATGCCTGTATGGTCCACATTTAAGAATGGACAAGCCCCAGGAAAGCTCTCTTGCTTCCAGCCTTGGGACAGGTAACTGGACTGGGCCTGTTTGGGGCCCAGCGGGTCCAGGCTGGGCCCTGCTTCGTCTGGGCTGAGTCTGGGCCAGGACCTGCTCAGCCCAGGCCAGGCCAGGCCACAGCCATCCTGGAGCCATGCAGCCCTGTTCCACCCGCGCCCCCCTCCAGCACTGTTACATGCAGATGGCGTGGCCTGGCTGCCACCCCACCTCTCCAGTGCGGCCGAAGATTCAGCTGAAGCTGCCCTGCTGCCTGGCAAAGATCATGGGACCAACAGCGATAAGCGAATTCCAGCTGCAGGGCCGGGTGAGATTAACCCTTTTAGTGCTGTAAGTTTCCTCCAGAACAGATGAAGCCTGCAGACATTAAGTAAATAAAGTAGAGCTGAAAACGTGAGGGAGGAGAAAGAGGAGATGCTTAGGAGCTGAAACTCTGTTGTAAAGCTATGGTGGTGATGGACTGTGATATATCAGAGTACCCGTTGTAATTTCATGAAAGCATGGGGGGTGGAGCGTTCAAACTGCAATTGTGAGCAAAGGCACCTGTGCTGGAATAAGCAAATGCTGGAGCAGCTGTAATTTGATGAGAAGTTTGAACAGGGAGAGATGGAAGTGATGAGGGCTTTTGCTCCAACTGGAAGGAGAAGACCTCTGTTCCTAGAGATGAAGATGATGAGGACTCTTTTGCTCCCAGGGAAAGGGGAGGGCCTCTATTCCTAGAGACGAAGATGCTTCCAGAGATGGGTAAAGAGAACCTTTGTTTTTGAACACCTCAACCTTAAAATGGCACCCCAGTAGCTCAAGATTGGACCCTCAAAAGCAGTTGTGGGGAAAGCTGTAAGTTGGGGGCAGGGACTCTCACATGCGAGCAGAGAACCAACACGGGTGGCTGTCTCGTTGTGATACTGAGCCATGAGAGAACTTTTTGTGGAGATGTCTCCATAGCATGAGCAAGAGAGACTCCTCTCCCTAAATGAACTGAACGAGGTTATTATGGAAGTGGTAAACACACTGAAAATCTCAAGGGTTGTCTTTTTACATTGTCAGTGGGAGAAGGGAGAAACGTGGGGGGAGAAGTGTTCTGAAGGTGTGGTCTGATTTTTTTTTTTCTCTTAGGTCTGTTAATAAACTTCTTTATATTCTTTTAAGTTTTGTGCCTGCTTTGCTTTCTCCTAATTCTCATCTCACAGAAAGTAAATAAGTAATGAGTGTTCTGCACCAAACCACTACACTAAATTGGTGTTTCCACCTGGTTTACGAACTGAACCTGCTACACAGGTGTTTTCATTTTTTGCTGAAAACACTAGGGGCCATTGGAAGAGTAGTAAGTGTTAAGGACTGAATAATGATACTGGTTAGTTACATGTTTTGTTAGTGTTTGAGCAGTGGGTAATGCATGTGGTGGGAATTCTTGGATAGTTTTTTAGTGCGGAAAAGGGAACTGGTTTCTGAAGGAATGCGGGAGCTTCATTGTGGAAGACTTTGTTCTGTCCAGGTCTGGAGGAAGGGGAGAGTGTCTGAGAAGCTGTTCTGGGGAACCCTTTGCTAGCACTGCTTGTGCACTGGGGGAAGCAGTGGGACAGTTGTGTTGCAGAGGGAGCACCACTGACGCTTGGCTGCCACTTCAGCCTTAGGCTGGGTTGCAGTGCCTTGTTATGGCCACCAGTGCCTGCCTGATGGTTCAGTCAGAAATGACTGATTGATCTTGTTTGTTCTAGCCCTTACCCCAGTAATTCATGCATAGCTGCTCCTTTCTGGACCAGTGATTACCGTGGGAATCACAAATGCAGTCTGGTTGGTTTTTCTTGGGCATGGAGGCTTCAGGTGTCAGGCAGTCTGGTTGATGTTAGTCATTTGCATGATAGTTTTCTGCCTTTATTTCCTCAGTCATTCATTCTTACGGTTTTTTAATACATGGTAAGAGATAACAGCTGAGAGGGGATGAAGTCAGCAAGCTGAACTAGTCCAGTGCCTCTTTAATGAGGCATGCTTCAGTTTTTGGAAACCTGTGGACAGATTGAATACAATAGTCTTCTGGATTAGAAAGCTTTGTTCAAAGAACTCCACAAAATATATACAGGAAATGCAGAGCATGTTCCTCTGCAGAACTGGGGCATTGGAGTCACAGGGGATGCAGGGGTCTTTGGAGCAAAATATAAACAAAAGCATATTATATTATTTTTCTATGATGAAATGGACAGCCCTGTGAAGTGTTTTGGATGTGTGATATTCAGAAAGAACAGTGTAAACATTTTACAGCAGCAGTTCACAGTAACAGTCTCAGAGGGTATACAAGTCTGAGTTTACAGTGCTGTGCTAATCAGTGATGCTGAGTAACAAGGTGATTAGAATGTGGCACGTTGATGTTGCTGCTGCAAAAAAACACATGAAGCCAAAATTTGTGCCAGATGGAAAAGGCATTGTTTCACTAAAGAAGTCACAAATCTTCTGGAATAATTTTATGAATAATCTATTAAGAATACAAAATGGAGACTGTAGGACGACAGTAAGTATCACGTGTGTTATTTCATTGCAGTTTGAATCTCATTTGGTTGGACCAGTTACTGCTTCCACTTAAGTTTGCTGTTTGCACAGTTACTTTTGTTTCAGCAGGATTGTGCATCTCTGTTTAGTATAGTTGCATGTGTCTGTGGGGGTTTCAAATATTTTCATCCTTGAATTTTTTGTTAAGCATTACTTAACTGCTGTATAAATAAGGAAATAATGATTACACGAAACAATAATTTACTCAGTTCATTACATGTTTTTTAAAAAGTTGAAATGCATTAATAAAATTTAGCATCTGTTTTTATAGCTGATTTTGGTGTTAGATGTTGAGGTGTGAAACAGTTGCTCATATATCAGTAAATATTGCAAGTCGGAGCAGAGCCAGTGTAGCTTTGGGAGGTTCATACTGAATTTTAATACAACATACTCTTTAGAAAAAAATACAGTTTTTCTGTAAATACATGAATTACATGTGTTTATTGTATTCTTGTTCCTAGTTCATTACTAATTGAATGTAGAAACTATGTTGCAGCATTCTTAGGTGACATAATGGATCTGAAATAAATAGTAAAGGAAAAATACATCAATTCTAAGTATTTAATATCATAATTCCATTTTATGCTGCTATAGCAGCATAAAAAATACTGCACCAGATTTCTCTAGGCTTGTGTTCCCTGACAACATTGTGATTTAGAGATGCCTAGAAATATTAACTGTACACCTAGCACATTATACCACATTGCTTCTGATGAAAGAATGTTTTCCCTGCAACTCTGGTGATTTAATACTTCAGAATTGATGTGACTTCTGTGGTACATACTGAAGTTGCACAGCAGCATAAGCTCACATTTGTGATGAATAAAGGAGCCGTTAAAAAAGCTTTCATTAAATCAAATTATTGTCCTACTATTCTTTGTAATAGCCGAGTGGTCAGAAAATACTTATTAGGTGGCCGGTGCATTCATTCTGAGATGCCTTTAAAATTGTTATTATACAACTGCATTTCCTGGTGACATGTGTTGCCTGTAGTTGTTCCTTCAATAAGGGAAACTCTTAGTAGGATATTTTTTAAGCTTAGTTTTGACTGAAACTCTCATACTGCTAAGACAAAACAAGTAACGCTGGCTGAACTGGTCTGTCTTACAGAGGTCAGCAGACTGCATAGATTTAAAATTAATGCTCTACTGTAAGTGTTTCAACACTTACATACTACCAGTGTGTGCTTGGAAGGGGTAGGGTTGTTTCTTCGCTAAAATAAAGCTTCTAGAGCAGGGAACCCGAGAGAGTGGAAAGAGGTCGTGGTGACTTCTTGTGCAGTGTGGGACCAGCTTGGACCTCTGGTTTCCTCTTAACACAGACATGCAACCCCAGGATGTGCTCTCCTCAGTCCTCACAGACCAGCAGGCACAGGACTGAGAGAATTGGCTGAAGGTGCTTAATAGTTCAAACACCTGACAGCAGTTCAAAAGATAGAACATTCATTTTTGCTATTTTTATGCTATGTTATTTACTTAAGACTGGGCTGATAGCTTTGGTGAACTAATACTTAACTCAGAAGTTTAGCTCTGGTGTTCTTTAAATTTGAACACTTCAAAATACACAAATAGTTTGGGGTTTTTTTTCCCATTAGAAAAATATTTACTATTTGCAGTCATTAACTTGTTAAGTAATAATCAGGAGAAACTTCTTACCCTCTTCTCAAAAGTTGGTTGAGTGGAGAAAGGACTGTGTGACTTGTTGAAGAAGCACATTCATGTAAGACTCTTGCAAGACGTAAAGGGTAAGAGACATTAGAGACTGAATGTGAAGATCCTATCTTGTTTCTGTCTATCTTTGTGATTTTGGTCTTGTAAAACCTGTGTTAATTAAGAGCACTGTGTTTGCATCTCCTGATTTGCAGAGTGATGATAAGGCTGCTCACCCACTAAATTTCTGAGTGTGCTGAGTAGTGCCTGCAGTTTGCATAAAAATTGCTTTGTAGATAGGAATGTTTCTAAAGCTTTGAACGCAAGTCTAAATTGGGAGTGGAGTGGCTAGAGAGCAGCCCTGCAGAAAGGGACCTGGGGTGCTGGAGAACCACAGGCTCCACATCTGTCAGCAGGGTGACAGGTGTTATCTTGGGGTGCATCAAACACAGCACAGCCAGACAATCAACAGAGGGGATTGTCTTCTGTATTTAGTGTTAGTGAGGCCTCACCTGGAGCACTGAGAGCAGTTCTGGGCCATACAGTTTAAGGATGTGAAGGCACTGGGATGCACCCAGAGAAGGGCAGCAGAGCTGGCAGAAGGGCTGGAAGGTCTGTCCTGTGAGGAGCTGCTGAGGAGTCTGGGTTTGTCCAGTTTGGAGAAAAGGAGGCTGAGGGGTGACCTCACTGCCCTCTGCAGCTTCCTGGGGAGGGGAAGTGGAGAGGGAGGTGCTGATCTCCCTGGGATCCAGGGACAGGACACACAGGAAGAGCTCACAGCCATGCCAGGGGAGATTCAGACTTGACGTTAAGGAACATTTCTTCATTAAGAGAGTTAGAACGCTGGAACAGGCTTCCCAGAGAGGTGGTTGCTGCCCCAGTCCTGTCAGTGTTTAGCAGGCATTTGGACAATGCCCTCCAAAATATGCTTTAGTTTTTTGCTAGCCCTGAATTGATCAGGCAGTTTAACTTCATGATTCTTCTAGGTCCCTTCCAACTGGAATAGCCTAGCCTAGCCTTAGGGAAGTGAAGCCAGGCTCAGT
This sequence comes from Corvus hawaiiensis, assembly GCF_020740725.1. NCBI lineage: Eukaryota > Metazoa > Chordata > Aves > Passeriformes > Corvidae > Corvus > Corvus hawaiiensis. Next base: position 71,679,582 of record NC_063255.1, on the reverse strand, counting down.
ATGGGAATCCACATGCTTCAAAAGCCATGTCACTGGTGGTATTTTTGGGATCAATAAGAGCTATTGTATGAGGAAGTAATTTTCATAATCATCTATGGTATTTAGGTGTCTCTAGCATTGTAGTGTGAAGTATGGAATTTAAAAAGATAACTTGGATCAGGAAGGTCCTGAAATCAGTTGAATGGGTAATAGAGAGTAGTCAATTACAGAGCAAGTTCTACAACCTGTGTCTTTCCTACTGAGCAATGAAAACCAAGGAAATTGAGCAAACTATGAGGAATAGAATTGGAGAAGTTAGAGGTTGCCCCTGGAAGTGGGGCCCAGCAATTTTTTTCTCAAGAACTCACTATAAGTTGTGTAACGTACTCTTCAGTATTGGGAATCAATTAATGTAAATATACATAATTATATTGGCTTGATCTATAAAAGGAGTCCTTTTTTCCCATCATATCTAGGCTTTTAAATTATTTGCTGTAATTTAAGTGCTTAGTCCTTACTGAAATTCAGTTGAGATAATGAGCATGTTGCCATCCCATTGGTACTTGCTCCAGTTTCAGTCTGTGGAGCAGTTGAGTCAAGCTTTATGATTCTCTAATGTAAACATATTTTATTGTTTTAAAAAAATATCTTGCTAGAAAAAGACCTGTTTGAAAGCCAGGACCATCTCATTCATAAGTATAATGGAGTGTTCTTTTCCAAGCACAATTAAATAGTGCTCTGTGAACAGGTGTGTCTCCAAAGTCAAAATAAATAAGGAAGTGACTGTATTGGAGTTTTGTTATTGATAAACAAAGGTAAAGATAGCAAAAATGCTCAGAAATCATCTGTGTTGTTGAAAATGCTGAAAAAAATGTGTAGATGGAAAGATAAATGCAGTTCTGGAAAATTATTTGAAAAACAGCAGTCATAAACAATGGGAAATGCGTTGTAGATCACTATATGCATTGACAGCTTTACAGTTTAGTGCTGGTATTTACAAAAATAAAAGTTCCTAAATCAAACTGAAGAAGGAAGTTTTTTCTGTCTTAAAAATTATTATGGCTCAAGATTTGCATGTCTACTCAAGGGATTATTGTTGCTTCCTTAAAAAAAAGGAGAGAAAATATAAGAAAAATGGTAAAATCTGATTCTCCCCTCTTTTCCCATTTTAAAATTTTCTGAAATCAAATACTGTGGTACTTAGTGAGATTTTAATGCAGAAAATTGAACCAACTCTCAAGCCAATCTGCTTAGCTTTCTGTGGGACCTTGCCTCTTCCCTCCTTAATCCTAACCCATAAGGTCGCTCCTTGTCTGTTGCTCCTCATCCATCCCAAGGCAGAGCTCTATGCACTCCAGCTGCTATGTCATGTAAAGTGCAGCTCCCTCTCCTTGACTTCCTGGGCTGCTTTTCCCCAGGAGTCTGAATTCTCCTTTGCATAGCTCCAGTCCTGCCCCCATGATCCTGACAGTATCCTGGCCCTACAGCTGCACACAGAGAGCCAGCTTACCATGTTTATCTGCCACGCTGCATGCGGTAATACACAGGCACGTCATCCCATCATGTTGAGGTCCTGGTGAGGATTTGGGGGACTTTACTCACACTGGTGCCTTTTGAGAACCTTCTTGCTCACTTGCACCTCCTGGAGGTAACCCCATCAAATTCTGTTTTGTTTTCTTTGTGATTGATCCATTCCCATCTTACCATGCCCTTTCCTTAGCAGTCTCCTTCACTGCTCCCTCAGGACTGTGGGTCATCCTCTCCATCCTGTGTAGTTTCTAGTTTAAAGCCCTCTTAATGAGGTCAGTCATTTTACTGGCAAAAATACTTTTACCCTGCTTAGGAAGGTGCTTCCTATCTTCCAAGCAGGTGGTGTTCTGCAAAAAGGGTCCCATAGTAGAATCCAAACCCCTGTGGCCGACACTGGTTCCGCAGCTACTTCTCAGTTTGTACTGTCAGTGCCCTCCTTGCACCCTTTCCCTTCACTGGCAGGATTAAGGAGGACACAACCTGGTCCCTCATGCTTTTCATGTCCGCCCCCAGAGCTCTGTAGTCACTTTTGGTACTGTCCAGGTTTCCCCTGGCAGTGTCATTGCTGCCCACATTTCTTACGACATTGCCTTTGCTGTTTTTCCCTGTACTTACCTATACCCAGAAATTTGAATGGATTTGCATTTTGCAGTCCCTGAACTACAAGAGACAGTTATGTGAGTTCCTGGTATGTGTTTTAGTCCTCAGTTTCACTGGATTGTTAGTCATAGATTTATTTATGTATAAAGACTTCCCTCCTTCTTGTTACTTGTGTAGATTTTCAGCTTGTCCTTCTATTTTTCATTTTGTTTGTCTGTTTCCACAGTTCTAGCATATGTAAGCTTTCTCACTGTGTTTCTATTGGAGGGATGTAACCATATAGTGTCACATCAGATGTGTCATTGGCTTATTTTGAAACTAAATTAAGTTAATTATCAAAAACGTGGCCTATCTAATATTGTGTCAGACAGATACTACCTTCGTTGGTGTATCTACATGGGATGGCATTTGCTGTGCACTGAAGCCGAAGGTCAGGTTTCAATACCAGGAGCTATAAATCTATAAATCTAGTTTGTCCATTGTGAGCTAAGCCTTTATAATGATCTCTGTTGCCTCTTTTGTGATCAGTTTGTCATCACTTCGGAATGGCTGAAGGTCTAGCTGGAAGGAGTTGTAAGAGGGTACAAACCTGAGCTTGTTGGCATAATTATTTATTTTAAAGTCAAAATATGTGTGAAAACCTCCTCTGTTTGAGATATTTATTTCCTTATGGTCAGTTTCTTTGAGGCACTTGCGCTGTACATTGATGCTGATTTAAAAAAAGATGAAGTGAACATTATGAGCTGAAATTTTTCTCAGTTCATTGTCCCATCCAATATTTTTTCTTCCATTCTAGGTTATTATTAGGCCACAAGAGTCTAATAATTATGATTGCAAGAACTTCAGATTAGCAAATCATCCTTTTAATTGAAAATAGACTAAAACATTCTTTTCCTGGATGGCTGTGTTGTACTGTATGTAGTAAAAGCTTAGATGAGTTTTTATTAGAAATTGAAATACTAGACTCCAGAATGATTGAAAAAGAATGCCAGCCTTTTCTTTGTAAGTGTAAAACTTTCATAATTGAATTTTGCAAGCGTCACAGTGCAGTTTATGGTGTGACATATTGTATATACAGTCAGTTTCTATTAACATTAAACAGTTTTGTCAACAGCTGATGGCAGTAGAATTACAATTAGATCTATTTATGAAATTCATTATACAGATAAAGAAAATTGGCTGTTTTCCTCTATGCTAATTGTCATGTAGAACAACTCTGTATGATGCCTCACTGCATTTTGCTACTTAAAAAAATAAATTACAATATGAAAATAATACTGTAACTGTGTCCTCTGAATTAAATATAGGTCCAAGGCTCTGCTTTAAAGTTGAGTGAATATGATAATTTGATGTATGTTACAATTAGTTGAGGTGTTCTGCTGAGGAATAATGTATAGCAAGGGTATTTAGTCCTTAAAACAGATGGGAAAATAAGATAGTTTAGCTGTTAATGAGGTTTCTGAAAGAGATATAGTATTATTAAATTGCTACTTACATGGATTTGGTAATTTTAGTGTAAATTTTCAGTTTAGTTTAACTGTTGAAGGTGGTTTGTTGCAGTTCACAGGTCAGAAGCTTGTACTGATGGTTCATGGTATGATTTCACATGTGCTGATATTTCATAAGCTGAAAACTCATAAGGGATGTATTTTAAACACATGTGTAGACAGCTTGTAGGTTTTAAGCTCTTAAACAATGACTTAGGGAGATAATTTTGCATTATTTGATTTAGGGCATGCTTGAGCAGGATTTGCCAAACACAGAATAAACCCAAGAAATAAGGCAGCATTTTTGTCTCTGGTACCATCTTGCCTGACTCGTCTGGCTTCCCTGGACAGTCTGTCTCCCAATGGATTGGCAAGCAAAACTTGGTGCTTTCAGCCCTGGCTTCCAACTGCTTTGTCCTCTCCTTTTTCATCCAGTCTTCATCCTGTAACTGCTACATGACCTGTTCCTTTGCCTTCCAAACCCTCTTCAGTCACTTTCCATTATTTCCCCATGTTCCACATGTCTCTCCTTCTCCAGAAAGACCTTACAGGGTGTATGTTTTACTCTGAAGATGACCAGGTTGGCTCTGACTGCTGTATTTAGAAACAAGTCTGTATGATCCTCTGAAATTAGTTGAGGTGTTCTCCTCAGAAATAATGTATATAGAGGAGGAATTTAGTCCTTAAGGCACATATGAAAATGGGATTTTATGTGTCAGACATGCATGTTTGGGGGTGTTTAAGTTCTAGGGTATTATTCTGATGTGTTGGATTATTTTTTTCCCCCTTATAAATGGTCGACATTTCATTGAGAAAGAAATAGCATGATTCTTTTTGTTTTTGGGAAATAAAAAAAAATTAGTCTCCTCATGAAACACGAGCTTAGATGATTTGCCAAAGACAAAACTTGCTATGTCTGGCTAAAGTTTAAGATAGACCTTGTGAATGTTATCTCTCTGAAACAGTTCTACAGAAATTCATAAAGTGGATTGCTTCATTCATACTCACATGAAAAATTATTCTCTAGTGACAGCTCTGGAGATGTGTTTCGTCTTTGTTGTACAGTGTAACTCACATAAATTGTAGTGTAAGAAATCCGTACCTTCCACGTGCAAAATTAGGCCAGCAGTTGGATTGTTTTCAATTAAATGAAAGACATAATATCCTTTTTAAGTGATTTTTATTAATCCATGTTTGAAATGAAGCTGACAGTGGCAAGGTGGCGAGTGTCTACAGAGCCAAATGACAGTACAGACTGATAGAAACATGCTTCTGCTTCATGGTAATTTGTTGCCGAGGGAGTTCCTGAGTCAGAAGTGCTGTCCTAGCTCTTAGTAGCACTTCAGGTTGTTTTTTGTTTTTTTTTTTTGCATACACTTGTCTATTCACTGTTAAACCACATCAGTTTTTTATGTTTATGATAACTTTTGCCAAAAGAATACGTAGGTTAGCTGCATGCTCATTGAGGTAGGTCTTTGTTTTTACAATTTCCATAGAATGCTGTGCGGTTTTTACATTGAAAGAGGTTGTGCAGGTCTGGTAACTGTGTCTCTTGCATGTTCCTCCTCAGACTCCTAGTGCTTTGGGACCCTTCATTGTAGTCATTCTTTCTCTGTTTGTCTTGTTTCCTACCTTTCTGATAGTTAATGCCCTTCTCTAAACCTTTTGCATGACAAATATATTCTCCTTGAGGTCAGCAGATTGCATACTTATAAAGTGGATTTAATCAGCGGCATACCAACCCAGTCTACTCCTTTGCTAAATAACATTGTGTTCAGCAGCTGCTGAACACTGAGTTAACATTTCTATCAATCTTTCTGTACTGACCTCAAGATCTCATTTCTGTGTGCATTCAGTAAGCTTACAATAGGTTACTAAACCTGAATAGTTTTTTACCCATGTGCATCTCTAAATATTCACTCTATAATTTACTATTTTGAGTTTTAATCAGTACCTCTCAAGGTTTGTTTTCCAGTTCTTCACGTTTGGTTTCCCTGTTTGCTACTTTCAGCATCTTCATCATCATCACCTTCATCATCTGTCATAGGTTTGCAAGCATAGTCCCGGAAGGGACGTCCTTGCTAAGGGTGCTTACAGCTTCCTCTGGGACCTGACAGAACCTATCAGCTGGCCAGTTTGAATATGGACAATTCTTTAAGCCACTTCAAGTTGTGACCACCTCTGTGATCCACACTTAAGAATAGACAAACTCCCCCCCAAGCTCTGTCTCGTTTCCAGTGCTGGCACAGGTGGCTGCGGGTCCTGTGCGGGGGCCAGCGGGCCCGGCCAGGCCCTGCTTGGGCCAGGCCGGGCCGGGCCACAGCTCCACACAGCTGCAAGGCCGAGGTGAGATTAACCCTTTTATTGCTGTGAAGAGCTGAAAACCTGAGGGAAGTGAGAGAGGAGATGCTTAAAGCTGAAATTCTGTTGTGAAGCTATGATATATCAGAGTATCCCATTGTAATTTCATGAAGATATGGGGGGTGGAGTGTTCAACTCGTAAGCAAAAGCACCTGCGCTGAGATAGGCAGATGCTGACGCTGCTGTAATTTAATGAGAAATTTGGACAGGGAGAGATGGACCAGATGAGGACTTTTGCTCCACACGGGAAAGGAGAAAACCTCAGTTCCTAGAGATGCTCCCAGAGATAGTCCTAAAGAGGAAGATGAGGAGGACCCTTTGCTCCCAGGGAAGGAGGAGGGCCTCTGTTCTTAGAGATGAAATGCTCCCAGAGATGGGTGAAGAGAACTTTTGTTCCTGAATGGCTCAACCTTAAAATTGTACCCCAAAAACTTCAAGAGTGGACCCTCGAAAGCAGTTGTGGGAAAAGCTGCAAGTCGGGGGAAGGGACTCACATTGTGAGCAGAGAGACCTCTTCCTAAATGGACTGAACAATATTTGGAAGTGGGCGGCTGTCTCGTTGTGATAATGTTTTCATAGCATGAGCAAGAAGAGACTTCTCTTCCTAAATGGACTGAACAAGGTTGTTATGGAAGTGGTAAACAGACTGAACATCTTAAGGGTTGTCTTTTCACATTGTCAGTGGGAGAACGGAGGAAGATGGGGGGAGGAGGAGAGTTCTGAAGGTGTGGTATAATTTTTTTTTCCCTCTTTTAGGTCTGTTAATAAACTTCTTTATATTTCAAGTTTGGTGCCTGTTTTGCGTTTCTCCTAATTCTTATCTCACAGCAGATAAACAGTAATGAGTATTTTGGACCAAACTACTACATCATCTCATCTCTCAGAGCCCAGCTGGTATTCCTGGGGCTCTCCATTGAATGCCTACTTCCTCCTGTAAAAACTAATCGTAATATTTCAGCTCAAACTTTCTCAACTACCTTTGAAGTTTCAAAACTAAGCACCATCCAGCCCTCATAATTTGTTCTTATTTCATTTATTCTCAACAACTTCTTCCTCTGTCACCTCAGAAGAAAGAGATTCATTGACTCTTTCACAAAGTAGTGTTTTATCCTGGAAATCTCGGAAGGTCTTAGGCAGTGATCACAGAAGGAAAAAAAAATTCTTTTCTTGTACCAGCTCCTTTTCTATGGTGGCTGTCGTTTACTTTTTCTGACAAGCTTGCTGACTCCAATGTATATGAAAGAGGATTTGTTACTGGTTTTCCCGCAACTTTTTTTTAGTGTACCTTTAATGTGTGTCTCTGTTTTGATTTATTTGAGTTCACAGTCCCTTGTGTATTCCTTATATGACACAGCTCTTCAAGGTCTGCTTTCAAACGGCTGTTCTGCCACTTACCTATGAATGCTTACATTTTCTTTTTTCTCAACTGCTTTGTGATGGGTAGTAGACATGTTTTTTATGACATAAATTATTTTAAGTTCGTAAGAAATGCAGTGGTTAGATTGCTTTAGGTAGCGTAAGTTTATCTGTGCAGGTAGTTGTGACTCTGTACTTGATATTTGCAGATATGGGACTCATTTAAAATGATTTTAGTTCCTGAAAAAGTAATGAAATACTTGATAAATATCAAGAAGAAAGCAATGACGTCATTAAAAGCTTATGCATCTATTCTGGTTATGGCTGAAATAGAGTTAATTTTCTTCACCGTAGCTGTTATGGGGCTGTGTTTTGGATTTGTGGTGGAAACAGTGTTGATAACATACCCCACATAGCTGTGCAGTTACTGTGGCAAAGAATGGAATAGGTGGCCTCTTGAAGTATCTTGTGGCTCTGTGTTTCAACCCTGAACTGGTCCTGTCAAGCTTGAACTTGAGGACTTCCAGTCTCAATGGTGCAAAGCTGAGGCTGTAGAGCCAAACCTCCTGATCTGGATATCATGTGATAATGAAATGTTGAGTTCTAGGAGAGAAGCTGCCCATATTGAGCAGGAGTAGTGTGAGGGTTCAGCTACTCATATGTAGACTGCATCATTACTTTATTAGGATTATATGTAGCAATAGGAATGCTTGAATACAAAAAATAATAGATTTTTAATGAATCTGGTGTAGTAGGACATCTCTTCCTCTTTTATTTATTTGCAAATAGAAGAATAGCTTTTAGATAGTCACATGTCTGAGATTTCTTTCTTGTTCATAGTTATTTTTACACTTGTGGTTTTCATATACTTTTAGATAAAGAATTCTCACATTTCTGCTCAAAGAAAATAACCTTTTTCTTACATAGTTTATTAATTAGGAAACCTAGACATTTGATCATATCAATGATCTGAAAATGGTTGGATTTTACCTTCCTCAGAGATGTACCTTAAAAAAAGGTACCTTAGAAAAAGGGGCAGACTTTAAGCCCTGTAAGATGTGTTCTTATATATTTCTAACTAGTACAGTGAATCTACCAGGTATGTGTCATCTACAGGCCTGTATACTTTTAAATCACCATGTGCATTTTTGATTTGTTTTCTCTCAGGAAAGGAGACAGAGAAAGCCAAAGATCGGTGTGAAAAAGCCACTATGAAACTTCATATGTTGCATAACCAGTATGTGTTGGCACTGAAAGGAGCACAATTACATCAGCACCAATATTATGATACTACGCTTCCTCTGTTACTTGATTCACTACAGAAGATGCAAGAAGAAATGATTAAAGCCCTGTAAGATGTATTCTTATATATTTCTAACTTGTACCATTTTCTATGTGTAATATTCTAATTAATTTATAGGAATAGTTGAAAATAAGAAACAGTGCTTGATTAATTACTTATCTGTCAGGGGTAACAGTTGAAAAAAGTCTATCCTAATGATGCAGACAGTAGTTCCAAGTGCTTACTTAAGCCTACCAACAAGACACCATCTTCTTATAAATTCTTACATATTGACTGCAGTATTTATATTTGAGTTCATGATTTGTGCATCAGCTGACACAGACTATGGCAAGTTTGCTGCCTCTCTGGCAGTCATTATTATGAAATTCCACCAGCAACAAATTTGGTTTAAACTGCCCAAGTGTCTTGAAAGTGATTGTGGAGGAGGGCCAAGCCAGATGCATGGTTGATGATATGGGGGGAAGAATTAACGGTATTATTGAAAAACTTGATCTCACTGTAAGGAATCCACCCTTAAAAATACAACTACCTCTTCCCTAAAAGATCATTTTTACATCATTACAGAGTATGTGCAAAGTGATGATCTCTGAGAACAGTTATTGAGGACTTTCAGCCCTCCTTTCTGGTTTGTAACCACCATGCTGTGTCTTTGTCTTAGCCTAAAAAAAAGGGTGGTTACCTTTTTCTGTTAGTATTGTTCATTTAGATGTGAAATATTCTTCTTTAACTCATTTTGTTACCTGTGCTGAAGTCGGTGTTCGTCTTAATTGCAGTGCACAAGAAGTGAGGAGAGTTGGGGATCCCACACTCTACATGGTGCAGGCATCATTAGCTTCTCTATGCAGTATCATATTAATTTTTTTTATTCAGGTGCTGCTATTGCAATAAACCTTTAATAAACAGTAGTCTCTGTACAATCCTTTTAATTTTTTATGCAAGATCATGGCACAAGGCTACATTTAAATGTGTGTGCTCTAATTAAGGTGATTTTTTAGAATCATGAGATACGATAATTGACTGAAGAAATTTATGATGGAACAAGAACTTATTGAAACCACTCATCTTTGCTCTGCCTGGAGTAAAAACCTGTAAAAAATATTTTTGTCACTACACAGACATTTTTGTGAGTTCTGAATGTATTGGAAAATTATTCTTTTGTAATAACTTCAGTGTACATAAAGAGATGCTGATTTCAGGTGTAGAGCCTAGTGTGACAACCCTGCGTGAAACAATACTTCCTCAATAACCCTAATTTTGCAGGGTGAATTAGTTTTTTAAACTTAAAAAAGTATATATTAATATTGCTAATGATTTTTTTTCCTCTTTTTTTTGTCACTGTAATTGATACAGATTCTCTTTCTCTTATTGCTTATTCTCTTTCTCTATTGCTGTAGTTGATGTTTAGCTATCTTTTCATCACAGTCCATGAACTATTTTCTGGAACCTTTTCACACATGATATTCTCAGAAAAGGCAAGATTTAATGCCTTCTCTTGTCTCTTTTTTGCCCAGAACAAGTGTATTGAAAAAATCCTATCACACCTGAGATCTTATCCAGGAAAAATGTATTTATACTTTTTTCTCTGCGTATTTGGCTAGCCAAAATTCATCAGTGTTTTTTGAGAGGCCACCATGCTTCAGATCCTGGCACGCTAGCAAATTTGTCAGGGATAAAAAATGAAATAGGAAATAATTATGAAGGTACATTATGAAGGAAAGCTAAAAGTTAAGGAGAATAGAGGGGTGTTCTGAGTATGTGTCACTGGATGCTATTAAGAGTAGTGTCACAGTATTACCTCTTCCTCTGACATTCACTCTTCACTTGTTTTTTCCCACTCTTGGAAGCAGGTAAAGACAAGGTTTGGTGGCTTGCACTTTCGTATTGCAACTTCTTGGTTGATTTTCTCTCCTCTTGTAAATATGTGCTTACTTGTGACTTACCTGTTTTTGTCTGAATGGCAAATCATAATATAAATATATATTAAAAAAAAAGTTAAACCCAGTGTTTAAAGGAAATGCACATATTTCTGTAACTCGTTTTGCCTTATGCCAGAATGTATTTTGTCATGAAACATGAAAATCTTTGGTGTGGGTTATAGAAAGCATGGCAAGTCCTGTGTGAAGAAGAGCATCATCACTGAACTCTATACATTGCCTTTCCTTGTAATCTCTCCAGTTTTTGTTTAGCTATGCAGTGTGTAGCTGCACTAAAATCAGCAGAAGGAGCACGGTCTTAAGAGACTCGTAACCAGCCTAAGGCTTTAGAGAGAAGGCCACAGGTGATGCATTGTTTCTTTGAATAATATATTGTCTTATTTTTCCCTTTTTAGCCAGTTGCAACAAGAGTTTGTAGAAACAGCAAATTGAAAATCTGAAGCACCTTCAGTGTCATCTATGCCTTCAGTGCCATGTTATACACTAGAATTTTTTTTCCTCTCTAGAAAAGGGATCTTGGATGAGTATAGCGAGATCACCAGTCTTGTAACAGAAGAGATTGTGAATGTCCATAAAGAGATCCAGACCTCGGTGGAACAGATAGACCCTAACTCTGAGTATAATGACTTCATAGATACTCACAGGTGAGCATTTTCATCTCATGTTTCTTCTTGGGAAAACCCTACATTAAACTGCAACTCTGCTTAAGTGTTCAGAGGAATTTGCTTCTCTTTGGTTCCTTTTACATTGTTACTTGTAAAATTTTATCCTAATTTGAAAATTATTCTACTTGCACGCACAGAAAGCTGGCTGAACGGTCTGCTTGGCTAGCTCTAGAAAAACAAATTTCCAGTTACATGAGAAGAGCCATAACTTTGGTACTGATAGCAGACTACACATTACAGTCTAGACCCAGCTAATTTACTGTTTATTTAGATGCAATTTGCATTCTGGGCTAAACTTGTTCTAGTTTAAAATCAACTCTAGGTACCTTTGTACTCTGCAGTTATTGCAGGTTGAGACTTCAGAGCATGCAGATAATGCAAGAAAGTTTTTACTTAAAAAGTAGAGTGTCTTTCCCATTTATTGAGCTATTACTCTATATCAGTATATGAAGAAATATTCCTAAGACTTCTTGCATTATCTTTTTGTTGTTGTTACGTGTGAATTGATGGTCGTCTCGTGCAGGTTTATGAGTGGAAGCAGGTAAGAGTCACCCATTCACATTGGTAGTTTTTGAGAGCCTTTATTGTGCTTTGAACTTGATTCAAAGAATTGTAGTGCGTTTTACTATCTCATGAGATTTTAGAATTATGTTCTTTGTTCAAAGGAAAAAGAATATATATCCAATTGCTATCTATCCTTTTATTTCATACGTAATTTTAACTACAGTTAATAAAATATTTCAAAACCTAATGATTTGCTCTATTATCTACTCAAAGATACATGTTGATTTGGAAATGATAACAATTATTTACTAAATTAGGTCATCAGAAGTCATTGAACAAGAAATAGAGTTTGATACATCTTTACTAGAAGAAAATGAAAACCTTCAAGCTAATGAGATCATGTGGAATAATTTAACAGCAGAAAGTTTGCAAGTCATGTAAGTCTCTTTGAAAATCTTTCATCCTTCAGAAATGCTGTTTTATGTTATATCTACGCTCACTCAGATCCTTGCATGGCTGTGTCCCCTTTTTAAGATCCAATTTCTAAATGTAGTATTTACAGGCAACAGACGCTTACCCATGCTGGTTCTATCGTTCTTTGCACAAAAACCTTCTCCTTAGTCTCCCCAAAAACTTGGCATCATTTTTGATGTGTGTTCCTCTCTGTGCCATTTAATACAACGCCCCAAATCTACCATGGGTCCTCCTTGGGACCATGCTGGTTCATTTTCCCAAAAGTGTTTCTCATTCACTGCTCTAGGAAAAATAGCAAAATATTTTGATGAAACCACTGAGTAGAATTTTGTGGTCAGTGATTTAAATCACCATGTAGAAAATTTTCATGAATTTATTTTTCTCTTGTTTTTTAAGTGTTTCCTTTTGTTTTGCAAAGGAGATTCTTATTCATTATTGTAACCTTTAGAATATATTAACTTAGTAACACAGATGTAGTTGTTGTATAGCATTTCACAGAGCTTTTAGCTATTCAGGGTGATGAACTGCCTCTCTGTGTTTTGTTAATATATTGGCTAGTTAAATATTTTCATTACTTTTGCCAAGTTCACCTTTAATCATTTGTTATGGGGAATGAATCGACTGCGGAGATTATTATGTGCGTATATTATCAGCCTCAACTTTTGACATAAAATGGTCCTGCGTGGTCACTTGTGAGATTGCAACTATTAATCATGCCTTAAATATGGGAAATTCAGAATTTCATTGGTTGATGGTGTTTTTGCTGTGTCTATTGTATTTCAGTTCGTATTTGATTTATTTGAAGTATTTTCCCCTTAGAAAGTATAACTGATGCAAATAAGATATCAGTGATATATGTGGTGAATTGTTTACCCACTGCTTTTCCAATCCCATATTGTTCCCCGCCGCCCGCTTTCCATTGCCCCTAGCCTTGGCCAGTCCCTCGGGTTCTCCCTATCGGTTCCTGTACCCCAACTCTGCCCATGAGCCCCTGAAATCCTCCCTGCACCCAGATCACGAGGTCTCTGTGCCTCTGGGGATCGCTGGGACAAGATGTAACCATTAAAGGTCCTCTTAAACCCTCATGGAGAGACCCTTCTCGCCTCCTTCGCCGTCACTGTGTTGTAGAGCTGATAGGTAGCCAGAGCAAAACTGCGGAGCCGTCCAAAATGGGCTACGGGAGGGTGACAGTGGTCACACTGCCCTAAGCAGCCCCCCTGAGCTCTCAGGAAAGCTGTAGCTTGCTAAACTAAACCTAGCACTACAACAGGTATATTGTGGTAATGTGGGAGGTTTTACATTTGGTTTTGTGTTTTTTTTAGTTTCATTTGTTTAATCAAACTATGATCCTTATTTCTTGTAAGTTTTTCTGAAAATCAAAATCAAACTGAGGTATTTCAAATGTAAATGTATTGCAGTGTCTTCTGCAGGTTACTCTAATCCCTGTGTTTTCTCAACATGAGAGAAACTCTGGATTTTATTAATTCCTTTTTAAGGTTGTTAATCATCCTCTCTTTCCTGTATAATTTGATTACTTTTCGTAAATCTATTCCTTTGATAAGTATTGAAATAATTTTTTTAATATGAAGGATTTGCCTCCTTAGTCATAAAGCAGCTTTATCTTATGAAAGGATCCCATGATGGTTAAGCCCACCCTGTTCCTTTAAACGTTTCTCTTTTTAATATGTTCTGCATCATTACTGTATTGAGATTATTCCTGCCTACAACTCTGTAGATGTTGTACATCTTGATGTGCTTCAGCACAGTAACAAGAAATATATTAATATTGAACCTCCCTTTTCAATAGAATATTACAATTTTTCTAAGATTCTGCCTTCCATAGCTCAAAAAGGTAAGTTCTTGTTTGGCTTGCCTTTTGTATCCCACTGTTTAGAAATGAGACAGCAACATATCCAGGTAAAAGAGATGAAATGTTGCTTTTCTGATAAACATTTCTGATGAAATGTATAATTGTGTTATAAATGCTATGTCTGTATATTTGCCTACATATATACATTTTCAGTACAATTTTCATTGTGTTCTCTTGCAAATCTTACATTCATCCACTTGAAATTGTTTCGTGAATTTGGGTGAGAAATTTTATGGTGTGGCATTATTTCTGGAACAGGAATCAGGTATCTCTATTAAGTTGCTGTCTTTAAGGTGTTCACTTTCTGGTATAGATTTAGGACTCTGAGAAAAACAGTTAAACTGTATTAGGTCAGACCTTCTTCAGTCATGTTCAGTGTGTAAAAGTATCTGTTGTCCATAGAATTTTTGGTCAAGGAATTCCAGAAATTAGCTTCCTATTTTGTGAACCTGCTGATACCTTTTTTCATTTTATGTCTCTTAAGCTTTTGTTTTGGAAGAGAATAGGAACAATCTATTCCTTTCTGCCTATGATAATATAAATTTCTGTTCACCTTCTGTTCTGTGATCTCTATTTCAGAGTGTTCTTTTAGCTTTAGTCTGTCCTTTCGCAAAGCTTGCTCATCCTTTAGTTATCTTGTAGTCTTTATTTAAATGTTTTCAAGGTTACTATATTGGTTTTGAGATTAATGACTAGACTTTTACAGGTAATCCAGATACATAATTTAGAGAGAGGCCTTCAAAAGTTTCCTGTGTTCTTACTTTGCTTTGGTTTTAACAAATCCTAGAGAATCATTCAATTTGACTTTCTGACCCCAGCAGCTCATCAAGCCAGGGTTTTCAGGGAATCATCTACTGTATCTCCAAGATTTCATTTTTGAGTGGTAATGGTCATTTTAGAACCATGCTCCATTCTCCACATAAGGCTTTGGATTATTTTCTCCTTACTGTATATTTGCCTATTTCCATATGTGTTGAAATGACAGCCCAGGTATAGTGTGTCATAGAGTCCATAATAATCCCTTTTGCATGCCTTACATTCAGAGCCTTCCTCCTACCTCAAGTAACATTGTGTGATCAGCATTCTTTGTCACTTTTCAAACTCTTATTTGGATTATTAAGATCATATTAGGCAGTGCAGATTATTTATGAAGGTTCACTGTCCCGTGGGACTATAAAAAGTGTTTAGTCTTATCCTGTTTATCCTTCTGCTTTTTAATGCAGGTGAGAACCCTTTATTTTTTGTTGCAGTTCTCTGTATCTGTTGTTACTCATAGACCTTGTAAACTGTGTTTTAGGTATGTTATTACAGTCTTGCCTTAAAGCCAGTGCAGCCAAAAAGCCTCCACTGCATTAACTCTGTATGACTAGAAATTTGCAAGTAAGAGAAGTGTACTACATATTTATCCGTAGTTGATGACTTTTTAAAAAATCAGTTCTGTACATGATGAAACAATAGAAATTTGACTTTTGATCTTTAGTATTGAAAGTGTGACCTTAGAGCTTTAAAATGCTATGTCATTATGTTTCTGCAGAGGAGAACTACCTTCAGTATCTACCAAATAAAATAAGTGCACATGGTGGATTTATTTCACAAACATTTAAAACATTCAGAAACATATATTGATTTGTAATCAATAATATTTGGTTGAATCAGCTGTTTTATTGAGTATGCAATGGAAGAATGACAGTTTTGCATCATAACTGTTTAATGGTTTTAATAAAGTATTTTTTAAGGGAGTGTGATGAGAAAACTGGCTTTTACATTTTAAGGTAAACTTATATTTATGAATAAAGTTTTGACAATAGGAGTTAGTTAAAAGTCAGTGTTGACCAGCTAACCTTTCTAAGGAATGAGTTAAGGTGTCTTCCGATAAATATTAATAAATGTCACTGAATACTACTGAGAAATTCTGAAAAGTATAGCAGAATAAAAGTTTACGCTTTGAAGAGATATGCATTAAAAGCTGAGAGCATATTCATATCCAATTATTCTGAAATACAAGTTCTGTAAGATCAAGGATTTATTTTAACTGATAGATGCAGCAGAATGGAGCTTATAACTAAAGAAATACAAAAGGAAGCTTTCCAGGTAGGGGTATTGTGTGGTTAGTGATCAATTGGTTAGTAATAGAAACCCTTTTGTAAACTGACTGTATCCAGAAGGCAAATACGACACCCCAAGAAAATTCCTTTGGCAGACCTCAGCCAAGATGATACAAGACAGATGCAGCTAGTCAGCTGTTGCCAGTTTGAGTAAAAGTTATTGTTTAAACAAAAAATAGATTTTGAGTAGAAGGAGGCAAGTGAGTTTGGTGTATATGATAGCTTTTTTTTCTTTTCTCTAAGATAAATAAAAATGTCCTGAAGTATCTCAGAAGTTTCAGGAAGAACTACATCAACTTAATATTTTGATCTGATGCTGCAATATAAAATATAAAATCTAATATTTTTAAAGTGGTGAAATAAGGAAGATATTGGATCTGCATGTATATACTCTTCCCTTCCAGTGATGAACAGTCTTATTAATTAGGTTTTAATTTCATGACTATTGATGTAAGATCATTAGATAAAACATCTGCTTCTTGTAAATCAGTTGTTAAGCAAAAACAATGTAGATTAAAATTTTATTTAGAAAGCTGATCAAAAAGCAGTTAAAAATTGTTAATTACTTTCTTTAGCAAGATATTGAAATAAAAAACATTAGTTGGCAATAAGTTGGAGACCCAGTGTAAGAAAACACAGAGAAGTTCAGCAATACAGATTTTGATAGCCTAAAACTAATAAAAATATCTATGAAAAGCGGAGCTGTGAGGATGTTACTTTGAGGGAAATGTTTTAAGTATTTATCTTATCTCAAACACATGTGGAAGGTTTGTCTTTTGGGAAATAAATTTTGGTCATTCACTCTCTGGCTTTTTAAAGTAATTTAAGTCTCCTAGAATAAAACGTATGACTGAGTACAGATCATATATAATCAACATTGTATAAAATGCATTGGAAGGAGAGGACTGATTCAGTGTTTAGAATCAAGTAATTCAATTTGGTATGTATGGCCATGTGGAATGTGCCTCCTAGATATTTAGAGAGTTGGGTGTGCCACTCCCTGGTCTGGAATGGTTTTGGTCCATAGATCTTTGCAGTGGTAATTACTACATGTATTTTGCTTGTGTTCCACTCTTTACTTCAGTAATTTTATTGAAATTGGGCTTGAAAGTACAGGGGAAATAAAGTAAGATAGTCAAAGATGCATAGATAAATACCAAGAAGGAAACAAAATGTACATGCTTATTTATTTTTAAGAGATTGTTCTGACTTAACAATTTATTGAAGTCAACATTGATATGCATTTTAGAAGTCATCATTATGTAAGACATTTACATGCATTGTTCAGAATGTAAATGTTGTTGTATATTCACTGATTTTTTTTTTTTGTTACTGGAATATTTACCAGGATAATTACAAAGTGTCAGTAATGGTTTTAAAGTGTAATAACCCCTTCTCTGTTAGTATTGAGTGTTTTTGTACAGTTTTATCTTTACTTTGAATTAACCATTGCCAGAGATTGTAACATAAAAAGGATAATTGTGAATCAAGATGTAATCACTATTACAACAGAAAGTGATCATTTGTATTTTTGCTATTTCTAGAAGTAAATACAACCCAGCTACTGATTCTGGGTATTTATTTAACGCATGCTTTAGGAGTTGGAAGGCTTTTGTCTTTCTTAAAGCATCTCATAATTTAGCAATATATTAGGAAGGCATTAATTCACAGAACTCATCATGTATTTTTGGAAAAAATACTTCTTGATAGGAGAACCTGCAGGCAGCAGATCATTCTGTAACCTTGTTTGTATACAGAGGCTAGTATGGAATCTGTAATAATGCAGATTCCCAATGTAAAGGTATATCCACACAAAAAAAGAAAAAAATTATCACCAAGCGCTGAGTGAGATAAAAAAAAAAAAAAAAAAAAAAAAAGCTCTTTTACATCTTCAGGAAAAAGATTACAATGTTCCCAAATCTATGCAATTTATGCATTCACAACTTGGGTTTCTGAAATCTATTTTACAGGTTAAAAACAGTAATAGAAGAACTGATGCAGACACAGCAAACCCTTTTGAGCAAAGAGGAACTGGTGTTGGAACTAGAGAAAAAAATAGAAGAGTCCTCTAAGACATGTGAAAAGAAATCTGAGTAAGTTGAAATTAAATTTCGAAATACAATCATTTGAGGGGGGGAAATGTCTATAATGCAATTCTTAAAACTTAAATAAGAAATAACTTTCACTAATCTTGTTCTGCTTTTGTGTGTAGCAATTACTGTGAAAAACAACAGTAAATTAGTTTCTCATCTCTAAAATAACCCTTGCCCACTGCAGACCAAAACCCATTGAAGAATTGAGCAGCTCCATGAGTTTAATATAATTGTCATCGTTTCAGCATGGCTCAAGAGCTGGACCTTTCATTAGTTCAGTTCAACTTGATCTGAGAAGATGAGTGAATTCAGTTGCCTTTCTGTTTGACAGAATTCCTTGTATAGGTATAATTCTGTGAAAGGCTTTCAGAGTCGTGCACGACTTGTTCTTATTCAGTAACATGTTTGGAACTTGTGAGGTTAAGTTCATTCTTCTTTGCATTTCCTTTACAAAAGTGTAGATGTAAAGAATGTAAATCTCATATCCTGTACTACTGCATAGTAAATACCAAAGGTGAGGGCTTAATGAGTGTTGTAGTGCACCATAAATAAAACATTATTATAAAGAATCATTTTTGGGCAATGTCTTCAGGTTTTTCTTCTACCTTTGGTTAGAAAAAATATTCACATACTCTTCTAAACTGAAGTCAGTACAGCAGATAAAGAAACCTTTTGTCTGTAGAGGTATTTTCTGATTCTTATTGCAGTCAGTCTTAATCTTACTAATTTGGTAATAAATATTACAGTATTTATTTACAGTAGCAGTAGTGAATTGGAATGCAAGTCCTTCAGGTAATCCTTCATTGACTGAAGAAGTCTTGAAGCTCTTTGTTGAAGTAACCTTCTCACATGAAACATTGTATCGTATTTAATTCGCGTCCAGAATGTTATTTATGTGTATGATATCTCTGTTTTGTTTAGATATTTCATGTCCTTTCTTTGGTTAAGTCCACATGCACTCACAGTGTGTTTTCTAATTTTTTGTTCTTGAGCTATCTTCCTTACTGTATGCTACTTAAAGGATAAACTGGATTTGAACTAGTTGAGTTTGATGGGGTGTTATTTGATTTTTTCCCCCTCAGCATTGTTTTGTCACCAGTTACACCTCTCTCAAAATAGTTCAGACCATCCTTGTATTTCTAACTGTGTGGAGGCTTATCTGACTGATCCTTTAGCAGATGTTTGTGGTGTTGAGGAGATTATTTCATTTCAAATTGCACCAGTACCTGTTTGTCTTACTAAAAGGCAGGGAATCTGGCTTACATATCTAGTTGTAAGATGAAGGCTTCCCTGAAATCATCCTTGTTCATTTGTCATTGCTCATGCCTACCTCCAACAAATCCCGTTTTCACCTTTTAGCTGCAGTGCAGAGTGATATGGATGTTTCAACTTGTACTTACTGTCCACAGAAGGTCTTGTCCAGCGTTGCACTGGGTTTAATTGTGACTGCATAAGGTCATGCCTTCTGGCAGTGTCTTGGTGCTATTATCCTGGCACTAATATCCTTTTCCATCTTCAAATGATGATATTACCTTCAACACAGAAAATGTTTTAACTGTATGTTATTTATATGTGTGTATGTCAAGCATACCATCTGCCCTCTCAACATGACAGCATATTGAATATTTGGGTTTTGATTTAGTTCAACTTTTTACCACTTGCTTATATGTTGCCCTGATCTCCAGGGATCCTTCACACAAGATGTCACTCTGTGAGGTTGCTAGCTATTGCTAGCAGCTATTGCTAGCAGCAAGGACTTTAAAGTTTGTACTCATGCAAGCCACAGGCAAGTAATTTTATAGATTCTATTTCCTCATGCATGACTGGAGTGGCAAGCATTAAAAGTTGGATTTGGGAAGCCAAATTAGATTGTAATCCATCTTGCCGCATTTCAGGAAAGACACTAGCTTTTCACTAGCAGAATATGTCTTGTTATCACTGTGTCCTAATAGGTTGAAATCATTCCGTGTTTGGGGATATCACTCTAGCCAGCATTCACCAAAGCCTAGCTGATGGTTGAAGCCTATTATTTTCACAGGGTGATGTCCTTTTTCTCTCATAAAGGAGACTAGATGAAAATACATTATCTTGAGCATAACATCAGGATAATTGTTCATTTGCTTCTCTGATGCTTTTAAATCTGTGCAGGCTTGTGCCAAATCTCAGTTTCAGATTTGGGAATCATGTCTGCATACCTCACACTTACGCCTTTTGAATGAATGATCGTTTGGCTGATGGTGCAGAGTTTTGTCCATTAGTGACTTGGTGTAATGCTCACCTACATGGATATGATTTGCATGTTTTCCTGCCAATGAGGATTTTATGACAGGTGGTTCTCCTGTTACTTTGAAACCCATTTAAATACTTATTTGGCTGAGCATCAGTTTCTGAAGGATCAATCCCTGTATGAACAACATTTGCCTTTCTTTTTTCCTGCAAGAGTAGGGCTTGCAGGAGGGCTTGTCTTCCAGGGATTGTCCTGAAGATACAGAGCAACACAATACTGTGATTTTCCTTCATATTATCCTCTTCTTCTTCATAGTTCTGGTCCATTTACCTCCTTCGTCTGTTTTTGTAGGCTGTGAGAACTCTGCATCTCATATAGACCACATTGTCACTGGGCTCTGGTCGACTGGTTTTAAGGGTGTCTGTATTATACTGTGGGTGATTCTGTCTTTCAGGCAGCTTCTGTCACTCTTTGGTTTTGGCAGTTATTTGGGATAATAGAGTCATCTGGGTATCTGCAGATACTCTAAGTGCTTGTCCTTCAATATGATTTAATCATGACTGTCTTGAGTATTCACGGGTATGAGTGGTATTCATAGAAGAACCATAAAAATAAGCAGAAGACAAAAAGTTGCTTTTAGCGCCTCATAAAGATGAATTTATTTAGCTTCATAAGAAGACAGTTATAGCACAGTCCAGAAATACTTATGGAGCAGAGGGAAAAAACAGATATCTCTGATGTGATGCCATATGAATTTATACTGGATGTGAGGTGAGTTTAATATTGCAAATTATTACTGTAACAACTACACTGATTGGAGTGAATTTCTCATCACTGGAAATCACTATGTAAAATTTATTTATTCTCTAAAGGAGGAGGAAGTCCAGTGTTTGTAAATTAAGTCAAAAGTGGATAAAAGCAGGAGTTTCACCTATATTTATTACAACAGGATTTTTGTGATAGAGAGAAGAGAATGGGTGTTTTCCTGATAGAGAGAAGAGAATGTGTTTGCTTGC
The DNA here is from genome assembly GCF_020740725.1 of Corvus hawaiiensis. Lineage (NCBI taxonomy): Eukaryota > Metazoa > Chordata > Aves > Passeriformes > Corvidae > Corvus > Corvus hawaiiensis. Next base: position 71,658,078 of record NC_063255.1, on the reverse strand, counting down.
ACTGTCTTGTTGCTTTGAAAATGTTCTAGAATTGCCTTACCTTTGAATAAATGATGATGTTGAGGAATTATCATGCTTTTTTCCCCTAGCTTTTATGAAGCAAAGAAACTATTTTGAATCTTGTATATTTTTAAATTGTTATTTTTCTTTGCAGTATTGTGCTCTTGCTGAGCCAAAAGCAAGCGCTTGAAGAACTTAAGCAAACAGTCCAACAATTAAGATGCTCTGAGGCAAAATTTGCAGCCCAGAAAGAACTACTGGAACAAAAGGTTCAAGAGAATGATGGGAAAGAACCACCACCTGTAGTAAATTATGAAGAAGATGCCAGATCAGTGACCTCTATGGTAAGTTTTACATCTGTTTTACTGAATTGTGTAGCCCTGCCATTGTCCTTCAGACCCAGGATCAGAGTATCAAGATACTCACTGGAGTGATTAAAGTGAATGGACTTCACTTTGCATTTTTGGAGAGCTGTTTGGACGAGCAGTTCAGTTGCGTGATTTCTTTTTATTTCTAAGTGGCCATAACTCCTAACAATCTGTGTCTGGGGACTTGATTGTTCTTCTCTACACTTGATGCTTAGATTTTCATTACACTCTTTTATAATGAAAAGACTTAACCCTTACATAGATTTAGTAAATTTGACTGAGTAGCTGTTGGTAATTTCCTTGGCTGTGTTGAAGAAACACATCTACAGTTGTAGATAGAAAGTTAACAGCAAAAGCTCTTGGATTTGCTGTATATGTAATTGGGAAATGAATTTTATGTACTGTAATTACTCTTTTCTTAAACAGAAATGAACATTGGTTTCTTTGCAGTTTATTTTTAAATGTTTACATGCTCTTAATAATTAAAAAGAAATTTTTTTGGTCTAATGAGATCTCATGTAATTTAAATAAGTACCTTACGTGGCTAATATTTTGTGTGACTTCCTTTTCTCAGTTGTATGCAGCTATGTGCAGAGTTTGTAGGCCACATAAAAAAGCAAACAAACAGTACCTGTTTACTAAAGGGACAAACAGTAGTGTTTGCCTTTGTGGATTGGTTTTGACATGTAGGAGATATTTGTGATTTTTTTTCTTTGAGGTTTAGCCTGGCATTCTTTTTGGCCCATGGGGCAATAGCTCTGTGAAATGTAATTAAATGGCTGTTTGTGAGAGGAAAGCTTTTTTCTTCCTCTGTCTATTTGTGGAACCGTTTGATTCCCATTCTACAATTACACTTGATTGTCAGCATTCTCTTGCTTCCACTGCTGTTTAATATTTACAAGGCACTATGAGGTGGTTGTCATTTACCCTGGTACAAAACGTTATTTTACAAAGCTTGTATGCTTGTCGTGACCTGGAAGTTTAAAAAGTACAAAAAGTTGAAAAAAGAGAAAATAAGAAGCAGGATAATGATTGCAGAAGATTAGGAGGCTTGGAATGCTTTTGGGGTAGGCTATCTTGTTAGTTATTTAATGTTATGCCCTGTAACAGTGCTAGGGATTAGTTTCTGCTAGGTTTAGTTGAGATGATGAGTCTAGTCATAAGAATGGTACTCTTCCCCTTCAGTTCAAGATTACTGAAGTCTGCTTTCTGGTGTCCAAACCTCTGTTTCAGTGAGCAGGAGAAAATAATCCTGTGTGCTGAGTGCAGGCCTACACAGGGCCAAGAGGACAGAGACAAACAACTCCATCACTGCCAGCACCGTGTCACCTCCAGTGTCACCTGCAAGGAGTGAGGTCTCATCACGTCCAGTGCAGCCATCGATGTGCCCACAAGTGCCCCAGGGCAGATGGCACAGGGTGGCTGGTTCTGTGTTCAGGGCATGGTGGCCTCTGCAGGAGGGCAGGGGAAGGGGCAGCACAGAGCCATAGGATGGTTGTGGGTTGGAAGGGACCTTCAAGATTGCCTAGTTCCAACCCCTTTCAACACGTTCCACTAGAGCAGGATGCACCCCTTTACAAAACCTTGCCACTTCAACCCAATGTGAGGTTGCAGAGAAAAGCCATGAGAGCACTTCAAAAGGGGCCTAATTATGAGAGGCTTAGTCTGGTCAGCTTCTCAGGGAAAAGGTAAAATGGGAACAGGAAGTTGGTACAAAAGGAGGCAGAAATACATAAAGCACTAAGTGATGTTAGGTAAGCTGAAAGAGAGGATAATGTGGGTTTTTGTTGTTTTATTTTTTAAACCAGTAAGTGAAATTTACTGTTAAGGCAGCTTGTGAAAGTAAATCAGGGATATATTTGTATGTCAGTGATAATGTTAGCATTATTTTTTTACGTGGATTTTGTACTTTAAGTAACTTACTCTAGTTTATGTAGTTCTATCTGGCCTCTGTTATCTGAGAGTTCAGAGTGTCTGCACCTTTAATGAAAATAATGCTGATCATTCAAGCTACCTTGCAGAGAAGATCTGTCATGAAGTGTGATGTGTTAACTTTCATCTGAAGAATTTAAATTGAGCAGAATTACCACTTCCCTTGCTTCTTCAAGGCAAAGCTTGCCAGAAGGGCTAAGCCACTCTTGGACATGCAGACTTATTTTGCAGGTCCTAGATGTGGAAGTCCTTGCCTTGCACAGGAGACTGGATGGGACTGAAAACAGGGTTAACTGTGAAAGCAGGCAACTTTATTTCCACAGCTAAGTCAAGTTCATGTACGTGTACAGAATACAGCATTTACATGCAGCCTTTGGTACTGAGGCTGCCTTGGGATCAGCAGACATTGCCCCAGAAGGAAATGGTTGTGATCCACTGCAGCCTGCACTGGATCTGGTTAACCCTGCTGCTCATGCTGGTTTTTCCCTTAGGACCCGCAGGGGCTCCTGCACCTCAGTAAAGAATTCTACCAGCTTTTGGGCTTGGAAAAAAGACGGGAGCTAAACATGCCTGATGGTGTCAGTATTGGCCTTGCCTTCTGAGAAGGGGTGATCATAAAATGATCCTATGCCTGTGATGATGGATAAGGCCTTACACCTGGGCTATCTGCTCAGCACTTCTACAGCGCACAGTAGAAGTGCTGAGAGGTGTAGACTCTGGGGCATTTTGCTCTTAAACAGCCTCTTCCCAGCTGGTCACTCCAGTGAGCCAGAAGTAGTCAGGCCTGTTGTCTCTGTGCACGAAAGGACCACTGCTGTAACCCTGCAGTGGAGCAGAGAGGATCAAGGTGGTGTAGAGTGGTCACTGTCAGTACTGGGGCGGTCTCGTCTCTCACAGCTCGTGCCAGAGCTTTGTTCCCCACAGAGCAAGACTCAGCTCAGGGGCTGGAACCTCTCCTCTTTAGACTAAGACTGTTTCCCCTTATCATATCACTATCTGGCAGTGTAAAGAGTCACCCTCCATCTTTCTTATGAGCTTCCTTTAAGTGCTTAAGGGATTCAGTGGGATCTTCCTGGAGAAGATCTTCCTTTCTCCAGGGTGAACAACTCCTCCCTCAGCCTGTTGTCAAAGGAGAGGTGCTCCAGCCCTGTGATCAACTTAGTGGCTTTCCTCTGGACATGTTCCAACAGCTCCTTCTCTTTTTGGTGTTAAGGACCCCAGACCTGGGTGTAGTTCTCAAGGCGGAATCTCACGGGGCAGAGTAGAGGGAGCAAGTCACCTCCATCGTCCTGCTGCTCATGGTGCTTTAGGCATAGCCCAGGCTGTTGTTGACCCTTTGGGCTGCAAGTGCACAGTGTTGGCTCACGTGCAGCTTTTTGTCTGCCAGCATCCCCAAGTCCTTCTCTGCAGGGCTGCTCTTGATGTGTTCTTCTTTCTCCCAGTCTGTGCTCATGTCTGGCATTGCCCTGACTTGGCAGTCTTGACTGTATCTCAAGATGAAAAAATAATACTCTGATGGGTTGTTTCTGTAAATAAACATCCTGGTGATTTTTAAAATGGGATTTTTTTTTTTTTAGTGAAATTCTTTAAAAGTATAGGCCTGTAAAAGATCAGAAACTACATGTTCTTGCTGCTGATGGCTCTCATACCAGTATTGTTCAAGAGGATCACTGTTTCATCAGCTATAAATTCATTTAGGTTTCTCTACTTTATTTGGGAGCAGTTCATCTAAATGTTGCTCTGATACACCTGAATGTGATTATTTATTGCTTTTCAGAAATTAATTGTAAATGCTTGTTTTACAATTTTTTTTCCCTAAGAATTACAAAATCATAGTTGTCTTGTGTTGTCAACATCCCTACGAAGCAAATTTTCGTGACCTCAGTCACAGATAATTTTTTTGTTTTGCAATTTAAAATTTAAAAGATGATATGCAAAGTGATTTTGTAAAGTTTTGTATCTCCTAAGTATTTATATCATATAAATAGAGCCAATTTCATGGTGGAATAGTTTGCAAATTGTTTTGTTTCCCTTCTCTTACATTAGATAACTGTATAATAGAATACTAACAAAGAGTGAAATTCTGAAATGCTGTTAGATATGTTTTTATAGACAGTGTAATGTTATGTGAGTGTTTTAACTTATTTTCCTTGTTCTTTTTTGCCTCTGTTAACTGTAGGAGGTTTCATACTCTGTTAGTGTCTTCAATATGTTTTGCTTTAAGTCAATATATTTTTTGTAGAACGTTAGCTGTGTCTTGGTAGTCATTTTAGCAAAAAAAGGAAATTGCTGAACGATTCTCCTTTTTTCAATCAGGGTATCAGGGTATCGTAGCAAGGACTGAAACAAAACTATTTTTTGTTATTTCTGAACGTTGCATATAATAGTTTTGTCATTGTATGTGGAAGAATGAAACGTGTTTTTGTTAGTAGCAGTTATACTTTTCTACTGACTTACCATGCAAGACAGAGATAATTATAATGCTGAAGGTACTACAAGTTTAAACTCTTGTCTTTGAGCCCCTTAGAGTTACGCATTTACGCTATTCACTATGTTAATGAGAGATTCATAGTTAACATTTTCTTCTGTACTTAAATTATGGAGCTAGATATTAAAAAAAAAGCCTGTTATTCCTTGTAAACAGATATATTTTGACAAAAATATAGTAGTATCCAAAGTGTTATGTATTATGTCACTTTATAAAATTTAACCAGTAACTGGAAGCAACTTGAGCTAACTTTTAAATGTTTAGGTGTTCAGTGAGTGGATGTATAGCCTGTCATTTTTCTTAAGGTACATGAGGTACATTTTTGCTGTTAATATGGTCAACAAAGCATGGCAGTAGTCCATGGCAATTAAAATGAAGAAAACAACAGCAACAAAATGGCTCGGACAACTTTTATATGTCTGATGATCAGATTAGAAATAAAAACATCATTGATTTTTGAATATTGCAGTGCTACCTAAACATGTACTCAGGTAATTATGTACAATTATGATGATTTGCATTTCATGGTAAAGCTTTAAACTTACAGCATCAGTATTGCCTTGGAAATTGTTACAGAAATCTTCAGGGAGGGCTTAAGCCAGGCAATAGACTTAGTTAATATAAAATAGTAATTAATTTTGTTTAGTAATCATATAGTGAAATCTCTGTGCCACGTCTTCTCCTTTTTCCTTACATGGTAAAAGCAAATTTTATAAGGGCATAAACCCATTACTTTTAAGAATGTGTTTGAAATTACGTGCTGTTCCCGCTATAAAAGTGTTTCAAGTAGATTTATTTTGCGTACTGCAGCATTTTCCTGGAGCTGGTTGACAAAATTGAGACCTGGTGTGCAAGCTCTGCAACACTTGAGAGACTTGTCAGCAGGTGGAGCTCAGTGCCAGAAGACTAGTTGTGGCTGAATAACCCAAATCTGTTAGCATGAACTCATGAGAGGTACACAGGGCAGAAGCAAGCTGAAGCACCGTGGTGCAGCCATTGGGATGCTGTAATGCCTCTGTGCCAGTAGAGTGCCAGGCTTAAAACTGTACACAGCAGAAAATGGTTTTATCTGTTGTAGCATAATTACTTGAAAGGAAAAAAAAAAAAGAAGTTCACCTCATATCTAATTGCTTTTTTTGTTTGTTATTCCTTTTTAAAAGGCTTCAGAGATGTTATCCTTAGTGATTGCTTTAAAAGTAAGATAAGCCAGCTATTAGTGAAAGTTGTGGTAATAAAAAAATTAGTTCTCAGTCATTATGGAAAGAAGAAAAACCTAAATGCATGAAACAGAGCTAAAGTGCTACTTGCATTGTTTGTAAATTAGTCTACCTAATGTGAATTTTTTCCTTTCCATCCTTTCTTTCTAGCATCCAAGACTTGGTGCTGTAAATGGTATGATCAACAAACCAATAGTCAGGGTCTTCTTCGGCAGGTTTGGATTTGAAGTGAATGTTTTCAGAGCTCTCACTAAAATAGTAATTGGCAAATTTAATCAATTTGTATGTTTTGATTTTTTTACTGTCAGTTGCATAGATATGAAAGAGGCTTTGCAGGAGTTTGCTGTTTGATTAAAGATGTTTCGTTGCATACATTTTAGATGTTGGATCATAAGGTCCTGAAATGTAATCTGCTGAGAGAACTACCGCACTCTTGGGGGTTCCTTTTCCTATGCTCTCTCAGACTATGCAGGTTCTTTATTTTGAAATAGATGCAAGGAAGTGATTTCCTTCTGTGACAGGCCATTGCAGCAATAGCAGAAAGTGTTACAATAGAGATAAATTTGTCATTTTTCTTACTGATACAGAAACATTTATGCTTTCCTATGGTCTGTAATGCATCACCAAACATCTCCCTTATCTGTCCATGAAAGTAATTCTCTACTGATTTGAGGCTCATGACATTTATATAAAACTAGGATTGTATTAGGGCATGGTAGGGGAGCCCTTCAGAATTACTTGGTTTATATATTTATAAATCTTGTACACTTCCACTGTGTTATTGCAAGATTTTAACTTTATTGTCAATAGAAACAGGGCCAGAGTTAGTCTGTGCAGCATTTGTATTCTTACCCTTTCTTTTATTCTAGTCTCTGCTGAGGAGACGCTGCCAGTGCAGTCATGCTGTAGAAATTTTGCCTATTTATTAGTAAAAGACTTGGACATAAACAGTTTTATTTGATGGTTGCCTGGACAGCTGAAGTTCAACCAAGTGATCTTTGCTTATGGCCACTTTCCAGGCTTGCTGGCTGGGGCCTGTGTTTCTGGCATACAGCCAGAATTTGACATGGATTGAAAATGCCCCAAATGTCAAATTCTTTTAGCAAGTGTGGAGGATGAATTCCATTCGTCTTTCTCTCATAGTGAATATGTTCTTGCTTCTGTTTCTTCTTTTTGTAAATCCCAACTGCCTGATGGATATACATCAGAGGAAGAATAATACAAAAGGAGATACTAAGGTAGTAGACAGATAAAACCAGTCATGCTTTGTCCCACTGAGTGGTCCGGAATTTACAGGATGAGAGGTCAGTTGAGCTGTCAAGCCTCTTGCCAGTGAACATGCCTAGAAACTTCTGAAGTAAAAGACTGGACTAAGTTCACACATTAAGGCTCAGAACTTACATATTCCTTAAGGTTAGCATATTATCTATCAAAAAACGTTGAGAAATAAGCTGGTCTTGGGGAAAAGTGATATTAGAAGTGTGAGCTAAATGTTTGAGGAATTGAGGGATGTGGATCATTCACAGAAACAGAACTCTTAGAATATTTGAAGTGCAGAATTAGTTTACCCTCTCCGTATGAAGGAGAGTTATAAGTACTTGAGATAAGTTCATAGACCTGTCTTGAACTGCCAAAAATATTTCAAGACATTTCATTTCTTCCTTGAGGAGGCAGGCTTCACCATAGTAGTGTTGCAGAACTGCATACCCACTCGGGATTTGTTGTTTCAGTCAGAATCTTCTCTATGGATTAGGAAAGCTCCACACAGAAGTTTTCTTTTAAACAGAAATCACATACTGGTATTCAGCATATGTTTCTCTGTGTGCTGGGAGGAAAGTAGTAATTCTCTGCCAGAATCATCATCATTGCCTTCTTGAATCTTTTTCATAGTGATGGCACCAAATTAGTGTGATTGCTAACTTCTCATAGCCTCTAGGCAACACACAGGAAGTAATGTGATAGAATTTGGCTGCTTTAAATCACCTCTCCGCTTTTCTCTCTTCCTTTTTAAGTAGCTGATTAAAAATACCATTGGCCTTAAAGGCAAGTATTATGCTTCTAAAATTCCTAAAATATGCTATAAAATAATTCTTGGAATTATGATTTATGGTTTTAATCTAGTGTAGTTTTTTGCCAGATTGAAGTGCATGATTTTATTCTTAGCTTCTGGTTTTTTCTGCTGTGTGGAGAAGTTCTCGCCTGCTGCAGACGTGAGAAACCAGAAGGCAATCCAATTTTCAGACCACTGTCTTTAAGTTACAGACCTATTTATTTGTTCTCCTTTTTATTTTTTATTTTTTTACTGTTGGTGATTTTAACAGTGGGGTAAGTGAAATAGTATGTTTCAGATATTACTTTTTTTTTTAAACATCCAGCAGTCAGATAGATATGAAACTTTTCTGGTCAGTTTGGGATCCAGGTGCCTGAACATCAGCGCTAATGCCATTTTTAGATTGGTTAAGGTATCCTGCCTGTGACATGAAGCTGTGACTGAAGTCTGCCAGTCCCATGTAGTTGTCTTGGATAACCTAGGCCATAAAGAGTACTGGTTATTACTATTCAAACAGGTGAAGCCCCCTTTCCAATGGACACTGAGGCTCTTGTTCAAAATAGTCTTTAATGGTAGGGAAAATTAAAGTTCTGTGTGAGATAGCGGTAGTCACTGTAACCTTGTCAAAAAATTCCAGGATTCCTTACCTCAATGTCTTTTTAGGGGAGATAAAGAAAGAGATCATCAGAAACTTAGTTTTTATTTGGCTGTTTTGTTAGGGTAATGGGAGAAAGGCAGAGGTATTTGTATGAAGATAATAGCAGATATCCATGAGTTTCTGAAACTAATGTCCTCGTCCTAGAGAAGAAAGAAAGCTTGGAGTATCACAGCCAAGATGCATGGAAATTTGTCCTTCTTGGAAAACGATTGAAAGTCTTTACTTTTAAGGCACTGTAGGATTTTGTGGATCAAAAGTAGATTTGTTTTCTGGAAGTTAACTGCAAAGTCTTTCTGCAAGCAAAATGATTTTTTAAATCTGATTTTTTTGTCAAGTTCCTGCAAAAAGCAAGAGTTGGTGGTGTCTAGAAGCTAGAGTATAGATTAGTAAAATTAAAAAAAAAAGAAAAAAGAAAGAAACCAAATTAAGGATAGAGTGGCAAAGCCAGACTCTGGCAGCTCCAGAGGCAGTAGAGCATTTAGTCAGGTTCAGAGTGCACTAAGGAGTCCTGTCAGGAGCAAAATGAAAAGCAGCCTGAGACAGTGCTGATGACAAGGCTATCATGTGGGTCCAAAGTCTGTCCAGGACACAGGACCAAACGTAGGATTGGAGAAGCCTATGACATAGTCATGTAGGACTCATCCAGGGGGAAAGGCTGGAGACAGAGCAGTTGCCAGTATAATTTAATGAGACACTATCTCTGTGAGATTGTGGCTCCGACTTTATCAACACATGTTGCCACTGTCATAAATTGGGTGCTAAATCAAAGCATAAATAGTATGATAAGTAAAATACAGTATAGAAGTGATATAGCCTGAGCTATATCTGCGAATTTTTGTTTTCTGTTGTACCTTAGAATTACTTGTTTTATTTCCAGATCTTGGCTCTGAATACTAAGATGAAATAAAATCACTTAACGTTTGGCTTTATATGTAATACAAACTTCTGTCATTCCCCTTTAAATTAAGTTTACCTAGTTTTACCAAAACTTTGTAACAATGAGGACTCTCACAATATCTAACTGAAATTATCTCACTCTGGAAATCTGTGGCATTTACTCAGCAACTGCTTTAAGAATGAAAACAAAGAACTGTTGGTAGGAGAGAGAAAAATGAAAACACAAATATGTTGGTTTGGGGGTGGGGGGACTAAAATGAGATGCTTGACAGTCTTGACAGTTTCTATATCATGTTAACCTGACATTTTTGTCTTCTGTGCTAGCTCTCTAGAGCAGTTGAACTTGGTGATTGTTTATACTGAGCTCAGTGTAATATAGTGAATGTTGCAGTACAGAAGGAGCTGATGTGACTGAGCAGGCCATAGGTGATTTTACTGAGAGAGGATGCAGATTTTTGTATGATTTTTAAGTGAGGGGAGATGTATTTGGAGAATTCTAAAAAAAAAAAGTTTAAAATTAACTTCTGAGTTAGAAACAACCAACCAAAAAAAGGAGTAACTTCTGGTTTATAAAACCAGAAAAGTTAAAGAAGTAACTTCTGGGTTTAAAAGAAACAAAACCTTTTAGGTAAACCTGTATTTCGTTAGTCTGAAAGAGAAGCCTACATCCTCAAGGAAAATAAAAGTTTAAGTGCATCTAAGATAAATTCAATTTTCTTACGTTAATGTGTTGGCTATTATAGCATAAAGGGGAGATGTTGTTTTCTCTACAGGGGGTGGGGGGAAAGACAAACCTGCAGGTGGGAATTGTGAACATTTCCTACCTAGTAGGATCCTGTTACAGTGTAGTTGTACTCACTTAGTGATTGTCAATTCAAACTCCAGGCCACAGTAATGTGTGACAACTATGTAAGTACCATTAATGGAGGAATGATTGGTCTTACAGTAATTTTTGTATGGGCCAGTGAAGTAGCTTTTTTGACAAAAATACAGCTGTTTTCTTCTCAGGGTGTTTTGTAGTAGTATCCAAAGCTGTGGCTGTGTATTGGAAGGTTTTGGTCTGCCTCAGGTGCTGCCGCTTTTGAGTACTTCATCTGTTCACTCCGTAGGGATTTTTATATATAACATGTAAATTAACACTGGTTGTGTGGATAGTTGTATGTGCAATTTCATCTTGGCATTAAGTGTCTCAGGAACTGTGTGATAATGAAATATGTACCTTTATAATATATAATAAAAAACAGTGAGGAAAATAAGATTTTCAGCCAACATGACTTAGTATTTCATCAGTTATTTTCTTCAACATACCTTTTAAGAAGTTGATGCATTGAATCATGTATAACTATACCCATAAAATAGAAATTATTGGGGATTTTTTTGGGGGGGGGGTGGGTGCAGAAGGAGTTTCTTCTGTAACATAGGAGACTGGTCTTTGTTTTAACAAGCAGCTTGAGCATGCTAAATAAGTACAACTTACAAACTTTGAGGGAGCACTGCTTGCTTGTTCAGACCCTTTTTAATAAGTAATGACTGAAATAAGAAAGAAAATCTGTTGACTGAACTAATAAAAGTCTTTTTGCATTTCTGTGGAAGTGCTGCCTTATTTTTTTTGGCTCATCATGCTAGGTAAAATTTAAAAACCTCAGCTTGAATAGGATTGAAATCTTTTACTTGGTACCATTACTGAGACTTGCACACTGAGTCTGTCCTCCCTGATGTCTGTATTTTCAAAATAGTCTTGTTTTGTGTCTGTGATTTGTAGCTGTGATCTATGCGTGATTTCAGTGGACCATAGGCTTTACTCAGAGTAGTATTTGAACACTGCCGATTTTGAGGGTTTGCATTTTTGTTGTTCTGTTGTTTAAATTGGCAGATATTTGTTGTTTTGGCACCCTGCAGAGATTACTCATTAAGCCCACCTCAGTTACGGTGCTCAAGTTGTGCTCAAGCTGTCACAAAGTTGGTCTTTCATTTTATCTATTAACATGCAGGCTGATTTTGCGCATAAACAAGTATCTGTGAAAACCAAAAGCAAACATCATATTCTGACTACCCTGCCAAACAGCTGTCAGACAGAAATACCTGATCAAATCTAGGCATACTGCAAACTCTTTCCAGTTATGAACAGTTCAGTTTTATTGTTTAACACATCCAATGTAAATGTGGATCTGCCTAAGAACCTGTCATGTCCTATCTGACTGAAGGTCTTCAGGGTTAACTCCATGCAACTTTTGTTTTATTGTGATAAAACAGATGCATCCTCTCACAATATGATTTTCCAAACAGGTTACAATCACCAGTCTATATTTAATAACACTGTTTATTGGAAGAACAAAAAGGCTTCACATCCTGCCTGATCACATAACATGTAATGCTGTTTCTTGTTGCTTGACTTAGCATTTACCAGGTGGCTTCATTAGAGCCAGTCAGTGAGTCAACTTGAGCCAGTTAATGAATTATAAGAGGAATCTTGATTAGTACATGCCAGTGTGTAGAGGGCAGAACTGAAGAAATGCTACCTCGTACAAGCCAGAGCAGCGTGATGACAAACATAAAGACAATGCCCCTCTGGTACAGTGACAGGGTGGTTGGCTGAGGAGACTGGATTCTTCTCAGGCCTCTAAGAACTTCCTTTGAAGTTAGGGGGAAAATTGGGAGTTTCCCCACCCTGTCACCCTAGTGAATAGTGTTTTCTGTGGGTTGGCATGGACCTCTGCCGAAGCTGGGTTGCAGTTCCCTGCCTGCAGCCTCGGATCCCGCAGCTGTCGGTTATTTACTTCTTGGTGTCTTGGGAACCGTAGGAGGATTTATGGTTAGTTGTGGATTTCAAGGTCATGCAATATAGTGATGTTTTTTTCTCTGTTCTTCACATGTTGCTGTTGTCCACTGCTTCCCCAACAGCTGTTCAGGATATAGCTGGCTTCAATATATCTAATCCCTTCCAGAAACCAGACTTTCTTGGACTTAAATGCCTAAGATCTGGACTCCACCACTAGCTTTGTAAGGCACTTATCTTGAGTGGCATTACTGAGTGTAAATGTGGCTGAAAACCAACGAAATCCAACAGTGTTTGAATATATTTAATGAGATCTGGAAAGACTGTCATTCGTCCTGTTAGTGAGTTGTGCATTCTAATTAAAGTAATTGACCTGTATACTAAGTGTAGTCACTAACAAATGCCATAGTCAGTTCATGCTATGTTTATAAATACTGCATTTAGATATATTTTGGGCTGACTAACCCCCAGTTGGCACACTTGGAAGCAGTGTTAGCTGCTTCATTGGCTGATGCAGAAGAGTACTTGCTCCCATAACTGTAGTGTTCCCTTTATGCAGTTGATATGGCATCCAGTTAGTTGCTTCAGTTGTCTTCCCATGTCTTCTTTGGATACAAAATGCTGAACCTCTAAAGAGGTGCAGTTCTCCTTAGAAAATCCTGGTTTGGACGGAACCTTTGCTTGAGTTGAGGTCAGGCAAATTTTTTTTTCAGTATCTCTAGGAAGAAACCCCCCAAACTGTCCTTCTCACTGACCTGTTACCTTAGTTCTGTATTCACTGTACTATCCTCAAGCATCTTTTAACTAGCCTCCGTGGCAGAAATAAATCACCTGCTTGTAGTTCATAGCTGTAATTTTCCTCTTAGCTGACTTACAATCCCCTACCTACAAACTGCTATACAGATTTGCTTTATGAGATCATATTTTGTCAAGATACTGATGCCATTGTACTCAGTGGGACCAGAGGAGCTTTGCCTGTGCAGATCTGGAATAAAAGATTGAGAACAGTTTTTGTTTTGTTCTCTGCTGAAATGTGTGTTGGCTTCCTGTCTGGGGGTTTTAGAGTTTTAAAATAACCAACACAGGTTTTTATAGTAATGAGAAAAGGAGAATGGTTTGTGCTATTCAGTCTGCAGGGTCTGTAAGTATATATGGATTTCTGGCAAGCCTATTATTGTTATTTTAAATTTGTGGCTAGTAAAGACAATTTCCAGTTCCAGATGGCATTCTTTGGCATGCACGCTACTCTTCGAGAATTCACCAACATGCTTGTGGTAGCTGTGGGTGATCTTCATCACTTCCTTATTTCAGCTACTGACTGTTGCAGAGAACATTAGTAATTAAGGTATTTTGGACATTTTTTTGCAAGACTTTGTTTACCAGGCTGAATCCTGATGTAAAAATGTCCTGGATGTTGTGTTTGTATTTGTTTAGTCTGCTGAATTCATTGTGTCAAGTACTGTATGCATAGCTTAGTTCTTCAGGCACTTGCACTGGAAAATTTTTCATGCCTCATGTGAAATGTAGCCTAGGGGTTCTTCACCTGTGGCTTTTTGTTATCAGCCCATATAGTGATGACTATAGTTCTTTTTGTTAGGCCAGTGGTTGTGCAAAGTTCTATTAGTCCTTAAGTAATATTTACCAGTTTGAAAAGTTTGATGTAAGCTTTTTTAAAACTGAAGCTAATACTGTACTCCTGAACTTCACCATTACACTGAGGAAGTGCCATTACAGAATACTGTAATTTGTTAACAAGTGCCAAAACCACTCTCTACCTTTATACTTTTTTTTTGCAAATAAATGAGTGTATGAAAACTTCAGGACATAGAATTTATTTTCTACAGTGGTGCCCATTTGCAGTGGAGGAAAACTGATGTTTTCAGTTGCTGTTTTGTCACAATCTAGTTAAGTAGAGATTCAGTTTTCCAAATAGGAGTAATGCTGCATAACACGTCTATGTAGAAAAAATCCATTTCTTCCATTACCTTAGCAACAATTTTCATTCTAGCTCAGGTTTTGGTTGGTTTTTTTTTGTTGTTGTTGTTGTTTTTGGTTTTTTGTTTGCTTTTTTTTAAACTTGAAAGGGGGATGGCAAGACTAGCCTGTGTGTGCATAGATGTATATAACCAGTTCTAAAATATATTTCACATTAAAGACTTTACCACTTCAAATGGCAGCTATAGTGTTGATCTTGGTTAAAACTCTGGGGCAGCATCTCCAGCATTACTGCATTTCTCTGTTTTTCTGAGAATTTGGGTCATAAAAACCTCAAACTATTTCAACTGGATATATGCAGTATTAAGGTAAAGAATAAAATTAGCCTATTTGATTCAAAAATGATCCTAAGAATTTTTAAATTGAAATGGTTTGTGGATGCACGTTTATTCACTGCTTTTTGACTTGTGATTCTTGGTTTTCTTGAAGCAGCAGCAGCACAGCCTGAATGTTGTCCTGGCAGATGGTGATCTTCACCAGCAGCCAGTTCATCATACCATTGGTTTTTTTCATGCTATTGGTTTTTTGAGTAATGAGCTGCCAGAGCATGTAAGATGTTGGCTTTCTAGCTTTTGTGCACATTAGGTGCTGCAGTACAACTACAAGCACTCAGTGCAGTCTGTTTTATATTCTCCCATTGAATCTTCATGAGCTTACACAGAATTATAGCAAGAGAGAAGTTGTGGGTATGTTTGGAGATCTGTTACTGTGATGTGGCAATGGCAACCAAGGAAGAGAAGGACCATGCCATGAAAAAGTAGTTCCCTTTTATAGATAGCAATTGCTGTACAGACTGAAATTTGATAATTTTTTATTAAGTGAAACAAGTAAAACAATAGTTTGAGAATTCATAATTTTTTGTACATTTAGTTAATAATGGCATTGCTGATTAATAACAGTTCATATCTGAAAATGTACACCAGCCTCAGGTTTTTGAAGGATAGAGGTCTTAATTTTCCCTGTTACATATTTCCAAAGTAAATAATAATAAGGTAATAGCATTTAAACTTAATTTTTGAAAAGTATTTATTTTTTCTATATTTGTCTGTAAGCTTTCCAAAGTCTTAATTCGTTTGTTAAATTGCCTTTATTGAAATCAGATGTCGTTTACTTGGCATCGTTATGTGATCCATGAATGGAGGTGTCTTAGGATTTAGTGGTGTAGAGATACATTAAGCAGAGAAGGAATACTTAATTTCAGGGACCTATCTGGACTGCAAAAGCCTTTGTCTGGCTACTTCTTCCTTCCACAAAAACAGTTTTTATACAAGATCTCAGTGCCTCAGCTTAGGTGTAGAGGTACATGTAGTCATCTTTTTCTCTAGAGAACTGCTGACATTCTTGATGATAATTTGGTGAAATCAAAGTATCATCTTAAAAATAAAAAACTGTTGGGTGTGTAAGAGTAAAAAGGTACAATAATGTTTCTGGAAACATTATTGCTAACACCCATTAAGAGGTGCTCAACTTCTGTTAAGACCTTTAATACATGTGCGTGTGTTTCAAAAATTTGCTAATTATTTAAAAGATGAAGTTGACATTTCCCTGACATATCATATGTAGCTTGAAAAATTAGTCTTCTGAAAGTCTTAATTAAGAGAGAAAACAGAGCAGACAACTTAACCATACATTCTGTTATGATAGATAGGGATTAAAAAAAAAAGCAAAGGGTCAATCATACTGTAGTTTTCATAATTCTTTTTTAAAAATTAATCTATTTACACAGTGTTTGCTGACATCCGAACCTTTCCTAAGTAAAATCTGAGAAAGATTTTTCAGGTTTTTGTCTCCAAAGATTTCACCAATCTCTTGCTTAGTACTTTTTCTTTACTGCTGTTTTCCTGGAAAAAAAAAATTACTTTCTAGGCTCTGTTATAACTTCAAGATCTGGTGTATAAGGAAAGAAATGCGTAAAAGTAATCATAAGAGAAAAAAGGAACTTCATTTTGAAAGAAAAATATTTTTTGATAGTAAGTTGAGTAAATTCCTGAACTTGTTACAAATTGCACATATTCTTTCTAACAACCTTTTAAAAACTTCTAAAACTAACATCATATTGTGTTACTCCTGCAGCCCAGCCCGTAGTAACACTGCCTGATTTCACATATACCAGTAATGACTTCAGAGTTACCACTCAAAATCTAAATGTTCCTGAAGATACCAGGTCACTAGAAGTGATCAAGACAACAAAACATGCTAGAAATTTTCAGGAAAAGAAGAAAGAGAGCAGAAACCATTACATCACTCTGTAAATTGATGTGCACCTGCTTCCCAAATGCCTTAGAACTACAGAATAATTTAAATTGGAAAACATCTCAGGGGGTGCATCTGGTCCCGCTTCTTGCTCAGAGCAGGGCCATCTCTCATGTTATATCAGGCTGCAAGATGCTTTATACATGTTGAGGTTCTAACAACTCCAGTAATGGAAGTCCCTCTGGGAAACCTCCTTCAGTATTTGATCACTGTCATCGCTGTGAGGTTTTTGGCTTTTTACAGTATCTAACTGGAGTTTTTCTTAATGCAAATTGTCCTTTTGCTTTGTACCACAGAAGAGTTTGGCTTCATGTAACCAATTATGTTTTCAGCTCCCTTAATTAGGAAACTGATCTAGGAGAATTCAGAAAGACAAAATAATGCTCAGCTATGTGGAGGAGCTTCTGTAGAATTAGTGAGTAACTAGATGAGCTTTACCAACTTGAGAAATGCAGTGGAGTGTAATACAGATGCGTTCTGTACTGGGTGTGAGGATACATGGGAGAAGTGAGTAAGAAGTAATGTCTGTTCTCTCTCTTTGCAGAAGCAAGATGTGTGGGCCATCAAATAACCGCAGTAGGCAAATGATTCAAAGCAAGCCCACAAACATGTTCTTGAAAAACGTGTAATTAAGTTGTGCAACTGGTTGCTACAGCAGTGGGTTGTAATAGGTTATATAGATTCAGAAAACAGCTGAAAATTATGGAAGGAAAATCCTTCCATGACTGTTGCATGTAGAAACATCACATCTTAACTAGTAAGGCTGATCTTATACTACAGATCTTCAGAGGACAAAGACATGCTTTGAAGAATTGTCATTCTTTTTTTCTTACTCCACTGGCATAGTCTGGGATATGCCTTTGGTCTGAGAAAATATAACTGTTACTAAATTTCACACTAGTAAGTCTTGTTTTTCAGTCTAACCCCTACAATTCAGAATGGGGAACATTAATTTGCATCCAGTGCAGTGTTTTACAATATGTGTACATCAATTATGCATCATTTCTGCTGCTTTGGAAGGTGTTACTTGTGTTTAAAACAGAAAATGGTGCCTTATCATAAAATGATTTTTGAGTAGCTAAGATAATTGGTTTCACTGTGTACTTGAGATATTTTTAATTAGCTTTGAGTGTTTAAATTTTTAATAACTATATTATGTATACATGGCTCTGCACAGTTCTAGATATCTACAATAGTGAACTAAGAAAATGCGTATTATCATTCCTGGAAAGGGGCTCCAAAACGATGATCTGCTCAACTGAAGTAATAAGCTTGTATTCAGGCAGCAGCTGGTTTTGTATGTGAGTGCCATGTTAATATTTTAAAATACTCTGGGATTTTTGGTAAAGACAGCATGATTCTTTATCTGGTTTTCTACATGTGGTCTGAGATATCCGGTTCTGTCATGGATGGGACAGAAAAAAAAAGAGAGAACAACCTTTTGAGGAAAGAGATTAGTGTTATTTCTGAAATAAAATCATAGACTTTAGGGATGTTGGCCATGTTCTGCTGTATGCTCACATTTTAATATGTCAGCATTTACATCTCTTTCAGTAAGTGCTAACAGCTATAAAACAGACACATGAAGATTCTGTGGTTAGTATATCCACTCATCAACAGGCCGGCCATAGTTAATGGCACAGTCTAAGTTTATGATATGCTTTTGGGGCTGCTCCTAAATGACTTAATCTCCTCTACTGAAGTGACTAATGCAGAGGATCATTTTCAGAAAAGTTCCTGCTT
This sequence comes from Corvus hawaiiensis, assembly GCF_020740725.1. NCBI lineage: Eukaryota > Metazoa > Chordata > Aves > Passeriformes > Corvidae > Corvus > Corvus hawaiiensis. The sequence continues at coordinate 71,639,701 of NC_063255.1, read as the reverse complement.
GTAAATCACAAAAGAGTTGAAGAGTTCCTGCTTGTAAATCACAAAAATTCATTCTCACACCGTACTTCTACTGACTTCTAAAAAACCAAAAATATTCCTTGTTCTGCCTGTTGTCTAAATTTGAAGCCTTAAGATGAATGTTGTCAGACACCTTTTTCATCAAGGAAATTGTATATTCAAACAAGAAACGAAGCTAGCATTCACTTTACGAAAACAATGTTAATTGCTCTGGCAGATACTGTCTGTATGCCTGTTTTATCTGTATCTTTATTGGACATATCATTTGCACTAGCTGCTGGAATTTCCTTGTCTGGTTTTATCATACAGCCCTTGTACTGTACCGAAATAGTTTTCATCAAAATCTCTGAGGACCAGTTAGTCAAATCACAGAAACAGTGATATCACTCTCTTCTTTTAGATATCACTGATTATGTTCATCTAATTGAAATCTGCTTTTCTTCTGAGACCATTTTCTCTTTGAATTGGAGAGTCGTCATCACATTCCATTTAAATTTCCTGTGAAGGTTCTGTGGTTTAATTTGCAAGCCCACATTCAACTTCTATATCCATGTGGACAGTTCACATCTGACTCATAAGGCATTTTTTTTTCTTTGAATGGAATAGTATTAGAGTATGAGCTTATTTGTATCACTGTACATACATGGCTGACCAGTGTTTTAGGAATATTCAATATATTCTGCCTTGCCCTTTGTCTCTTACTGATAATCTTCCACCTTTGATTGGTAGTGTTACTATTTGCCTGTCCCTCAGAAGCATTAATTCTATTTTACCTTTATCTTAGATCTCTCTCCAGCCTCTTAACTTCTTTGCTTTTCTAAAAAGAGTATAGACTATTTTTCTTTTATAGTAACAGCTAAAATATAGCCCAAATCCTGGATTTATACAGCTAAAAAGCTCTTCTGAGCTTTTACATCACGCAGTTCAATTTAAGCAAAATCTTTTTTTCCTGTTGCTTTGTCTTGCATATGTTCATTGGAAATACTGTTGTGACTATGACTCATCTGGCCTGTCTCTTTGATTGTGTCACACTGCTGGGTGTATTGTTTTGTTTCTCAGGCACTCCTAAGATTTGCAGTGATTTGGTTCCGTGACAGAACTGTGTGCTTGGTGAATGGGAGATTGTTGTCCACGAGACAGTATCAGTTGCAGTGCATGACCATAGAAGATAAATTGTAGTGAAAAATCCACTGGAACACACAGAACCTCAGACTGCTCGAGATCCCCCAAAGAGAACATAGGAAACACAGAAGCCCAAGTTCTGGTCATATATAAAGATGCAATTGAAGAAATCCTCAAGTAAAATAGCAAGTGCTTCACTTGTGTTTTTCAACTGACTTGAATCCTGCCCTTCTTTTTTGGTTCTTGGGCTTTATTTCTCCTTTCTGTCTCTTGTAAGAAGACAAGAATGGAAAATGAAATTAAGAGTGTCAGAATGGTTGTCTTGTGTTGTGACATCTCTTGAAAAAAGCTGAAGTAATTGTTTCCCTCTTAAGAAGGAAAGAAAACTGAACAGCCTGTATCCTTCTGTTCCAGCACTCCGCAGGAGCTGCCCCACCATGCTTCAGTGATACCAGTAGGGTTATAGCCGTACAAGTGTGACCACATCTCTAGTTCTTCCTGTTTACTCCCCAGCTGTGTGCATCAGCATAGGGATGTTTCAGTGGGCTCCCAGGGAAGCTGGCTTTGTGTCTGGCTGAAATTCCCTGGTGTTCTTTCAGGTGTTTTCCTGCTGACCTGCCTTTCTAATTTAGGTTCTGTGCATTTCACTGGTGTGGGTGGGATGGCATCTCATCCCTCACCTTATCATTGTTAAATATGATGATATCCCCCTCCTCAGGTATATCTAGTTTGACATAGTTAATTTCAGTTCATTGTGGGGAGTCATTAGAAACATGGCTAGTCCTAAAAAGGGAAATACCAGTCAATGCATTTTTCATAATTCTTTGTATTGTGTTCTCATGACACAGGTGTGTTTAAACATGCTTGAAGAGGTTAAAATGTTCTCTAATGACAGCTTGTATTTTCATACATACCTAGCTTCTTAATGGTAGAGTTCAATTTTTTCTGTAGTAATTCAGTTATTGCATAAAATATTAGGGCCCACAGGTAAGTTTGCTTTCTAGTGAAATTGGTGTTGTATAAAATAAAGAAGTGAGAAATCATGCTACCATTTTCTTGATATCTCTGCAAGTAATTAATTTAAACTGAAATGAATCAGCTAATATGCTTTAGTAGCTGCCTTGTGTATGCTAGCAAATATATTACTCCATAATGCTCTCTACAGCATCCCTGAAGTAGAATTCCTTATTCCTTTCCAGTGTCTAGCTCAGGTTTGTTTGTCTGATAGTCGTGTGTCTTACAACTGTGAAACTTTTGTCATGACTCCATATTTGGCATGTTTGTTCTGTTTGGTGACATGATGTCTGTTGGAATGAGCATTGTGTGTAATTATAATTGACTTTGTGAGCACACAGTGTCTCTGCTAGGTTCCTTCAGAAATTTTACATAATAGCTTGAGGTAATCCTTTCACCTACTAAATCCTTTGTTGGATTGAGAGGGGCTTGACTGAGAGGTTAAAAATTTGATGTGGCTAGGGAGAGATCACTGAAAGATAGCTCTGTTGTGTATTTGCTTTTATTTTGTAAATCAGACTTAAAATAACATTCTGATTTTAACTAGTAAGATTATATGCACACATGTACATAAATATATACATATAAAATGAAGAATATTCTAGGTTTCAGTTTTACACTAGTTTAGAAAAAACAATATACTTAATATGCATTTTAAAACCCCATTATAATGATTTCTGTATTATTTTGAGTTAAAAACAGGTTTCCTGTAAGATCTAATGGATCCTTTTAAGGTACCCTGCAGCTGGGCAACGGCAGAAAAGATACCAGTAGAAGGCCACTGTTGCAGCTCTTTAGTTTTATCTAGGTTACCCTAAAAATACTTGAATGTAATAAATAAACTCAGTACAGGCTACAGTTGTGTTTTGTCATATGTTTGGTTATGCCTGCTGTGCAGACAAATTGTGAATCTTCATTGCTGTAAGATACAGAGTAGTTTCAGTATGTCAGGGGAAAGAGCCATGGAAATGCTAAATAGTGTTTATAAATGTATTGCAGTTGGAACAGGACGTGCTACATTTTGAACAAAGCCAAAGTTTATCCTTTAAATCCACATTTCAATATTCACTCTATTTAATACGACTGTTTGCCTCTGTATGTCATTCAGTGATGCTAATCAAAGTTGGCACAGTCCTTGAGACTGTTATTTTGAGTCAAAAAAGTTCCCTCTTGTTAATAATATTTTTCAGGAGAAACTGGTGAGTGTAGAACCTTACTTGTAGTTGGGTGTTGTCACTAGATCAGCTGGCTGTTAGTGTCCACTAGAAAGAAAACTCTTGAGTTTTGGTTGTGGGAAGTGAAGTAGAATTTGTGCATCTTTTGGTAACTTATTTTCTCCTGTTATATAAGAAGTATACATTTAATTGGTATCTCATGGCTCACTTCTGAAGAAATGTGCAGAATGGATCATTCCACAACCAGCATGCAAGCAAGTACAGACTTCATGTCTTAGTTGTTAATGTGGTTTTTTTGTTTGGGTTTGTTTGGTTTTTTTGTTGTTGGTTTTTTTTTTTTTTTTGGTTTTTTGTTGGTTTTTTTTTTTTGTGAAGGCAGTTTAATTCAGCAGCATTATAAGAATAAAAATCAGGATTCAGCACACAGTTGTTTTATTAAAATAAAATTATTTGGTATATGACAATACTTAAGTCTGATAAAAGGTATAAAAATGTTATTGATGGGTAAGTGGGCACATAGTTAATGAGTATTTCTGTGATGGATACACTCCCCATCAGAGTTTTCACAATTTGACTGGTTTTTGCACTCTTTTATTTAATAGCATATAAATTAGGGCAAATTGCAGACTTTTGCTACCAAATAAATAGCACTATTTTGCTAAGATAATGTTTAACCTGTATCTTGTAGAATAAACTGTATTTGGAAATAATTTTCAAACACTGCTAAATACGATGTACAGAATGTATACATTTTGTTGCTTGTTTGGAAGTCCTGGAATAAACTGAAACTGCATTTATTACATTATGAGATTTTTGGTTTCTTCTATCAAAGGTGTACATTAGAAACTTGGAAGCAATTTTTCTTTGTAACACTGGCAAACAGTTGCGGTCTGTCTCAATTACCAGTTTTTTACAGTTTAGTTAACCTAAAGCTAATTAGCATGAGGTTGTTAATGTGTCTCTGCTTCAAGTTTATTTACTTTGTGAGTACTCATAGAAATATCTTTGCTGTTTCTGAAGCTGATTTACAACCAATGAACTCATTTTGTCCATGTTAAAAGTACTTTTTTTTTTAAAAGATTGTTATTAATTTTGAGAGCTGATAGTAAGAGATGAAGAAAAATACAGTCTTTGGACTAAGTCAGCTTATGAGACCTTGGAATTTACATTGGCTTATGCTGAACTAGAGATGCGTAAAGGCTGTTTCAGTGTTCCAGTCAGAGCCCTATTCATGCAGAATTTTAAATCCAGACAATGGCTACACTTATGGTTTACAGTAATGCCAGAAGAGAAATGGCTCCTGTATCTTGCACCAATGGGTGCTAGTATTTAGAAGTAGTCTGTTGTCATAGAAGAACCTGTTAATAAAAGGAAAAAACCCTAAGCATGTATTAAGTAAGGATAATGCACATACGTAGAGCTTTTAACTATGTGGGGGTTTTTTATGATATATTTTCGAATCATTGTCCCTTTAAAATGATAGGTATTTCAGGAGAACTGAGAGTTATGTCTCATGTTTTTAGGATATAAAATATACTTAAAATAATTGCACAAAATATTTCAGGAAATATAGAATTTTTAAGTGGTTAAATTGATCTGAGCTTAATCCTGCTGATGTTGACATTTCCTGGCTTGTATGAATAGAAGCTCAGCCCCTATCTCTTGTTTAAGTAAAATTCAAGAATTATATTGCACATTCTCCAATAAATCCTACAGATTTGCTTGTTTTCACTGAAGATTCTGCCCTTTCTCCTAGGACAAGAAGGATAAAGTCTCAAGATTTGACACTATACGTCATTCCATAGCTGGAATTATAAGGTCTCCAAAATCCATGTTGGGCTCATCATCAGTAAGTAGTACCAATACTGTAGTGTTGTGATATATTCTGTTATTTTTACATCTTAAGTAAGATTTTTTTCCTTGAAACATCATGCATTTCCATTTGAATGGACAAAAATTACATTATAATAATGTTACATAAACACTGTTCTGATTGATCAAGACACAGGATAATATTGTGGTGTAACAGTATGTCAGAATAACTTGCTACACTTTAAGAGAATCACAGTATGTATGTTCTTTGCAGCTTCCACAGTGGTACTGTGTTGTTCAGAACACTCTTCCCAATGAGGCTGATTTTCCTGAAATGTACTGTATTATAATAATCTGTAGTAGGTTAGATGGCCATACATGTTTTAGCAATTGTTGCAATAATTGTATTCACCATGTTTGTTATAAAAGCTCCAGTGTAAAAGCATATTGTTACTACTGCTCCTGGTACAATTTAAGTAACTAAGTGTTATAGATCTTGCTTAAAACCCCACTAAAAATGGTTGTTGAGTATTTCCGGGGTATAGTTGGCTTTTGTTCGAATTCTGTAATTGCTGGAAAATCTTCCTTGTTTCTTTTACTTTTGCAGTTCCTCTTGTTTGTTTCATATGGAGGCTTGCAAGATTAGTTAGAATACTTGAGCACCTACCTAGGGATGCATTAGATTTTACTTGAAAACCTTCTTCCTGTTTTTTTCTTTAAGTGGAACATGCAATCACCCTAATGTTCCCAACATAAAATCAAACCAAAAGAACAACTCAAAAAACAAGCAAAAGGGGAAAAAAAAAACCTGTAAGAAAGTTGGGCAGAGTTTTTAAAACTGTTTAAAATTGCTTTTTAATTGTTATCTTGTCTGCTAAAATATAAGCTCAAAATAGCATTCTTGCAAAAACTTCAGAAGCAAGGGGTTTTCTATTTTACGCTGCAGGCTTGCCTCCAAGGACCCATTAAAGGACACAGCAAGCCACATTTAAGCTAGACAATATTGGGTGGATTGGTTGAAGAGATAACAATTACATATGTGTAAATGCATATGTGTATACAGAGGAAAATTGTATATGGTAATGAAGGAATGGAAAAGTAAATATGACCATGAGATAAAATTAGGATAGAAAGGCTTTTCCTCTGAAAAACATGGAAGTTGTATGACATTTGAAAAGTAACAGGAAAAACGTTGCTGAAATACTGAAATTTCCTTGATGTTAGACAAAATCTCCACGTTATTGTGATTTTCATTTTATAAAAACTTCTAATTGTTTCAAAAATGCAGCATTTCATAGTAAGAACCCATTAAAATGTGTATTTCTGTGACCTGTGTTTTTTTGTCTGGGTGAGAAAAAGCATTCACCTCTATTTCAATGTATTATAAAACTTATGACTTCAAAATAAACCAAAAAGCTTCCACAAACCACAGAACAAACCTACCTAAAACTGCTTCAGATAAAAATTGGAAGAGAAAAAAAAATCTCAGGAGGAAGATTAAAATAAAACATTTAGATTAAATCAGGGGAAGTCAATGTCAAAATTTCAATTGGCTTAAAGTGTCATTAAATAAGCTATGTTTCACACTCTGATTTTCATTCCATGGAACCTGATGTAAACCTGGCTGTAGATACATGGTAGATAGGATTGGTGAAACCTTGGAATATGTTTGGAAGAAGTAAGATTGGCCTTGGTTCATTTGAATCAGAAAGTAAAATATGAGTAACAAGTGCAATCTTGATTACTTGTCATTTAAATGACACCTAAATGACTTCAGAATTAGAATATATAAACTAGCCAATTCTCAGTTTTGCTTTTTGTTTTGGTTTAGCGATTTCGTGTATGTTAGAAATGCTGACCATACATATACAGCTAAAATTTGCTTCATGAATTACTACTTAGCTATTAAATGAGGTTGGCTGTTTCCCACTGCCAATTATGTAACCATGCTTAATTGCTAAATATATAAACTGGTACTTAAAACTTATTATCCATCAACAAAGTATTCCAAGCAATTATTGAATATGTATTATAAAGTAATATTCACATACATAAAGAATTTGTTATTTTTTTAAATAGACCAGTACAAAAAAGGATCTCATAGCAGATTTGGGAAAGGACTGGTACTGATCCTCTCATATAGTCTGGTCTAAAATGTCTTCTTACCTACCTGTTTTCAAATTACCTGTTTTAAATATTGAAAGGTTTTAAAGTATTTTTAAATATTTAATTTTTACCTATATTGAAACTTTAGAAATGGAGCAATATCTTTAAATGTGGTGCTATTTTAAAAACACTGTCCAATATATTTAATTGGTGAGATAATTGAATTTTGTTTGTATAAATTAGAGAGGACTAATTTTTTGTATGTCGTCTGAAAAAAGTCATAGGGAAATGGTCTCATTCCAAAAGCAGTCAGGAGTTTTTGTGTGTTAACACTGAAACTCTATATATGCTCTCAGAATGAGAAGGTAAGGGGTAATACAGGAAAAGAGTGTAGTTTGAAGAGAAAGCAACACAGCTAAAGATTCACGTAGTTTTTCTTGGACAAAACGCAAGCCAATTTACTGTAACAGCAAGAGACATAAGTTTAATCAAATGAGGAGAGGAAACACAGCAATGGGGGTAACTTTCATGTACCTGTGATGAAATGCTGTGAATAATCTGAATGAAGAGTCTGAACAAATTGCATCATGAATGCCTGCTTCTGCCCTTCTGCATATTTTTTTTTGGTACAAGATATTTGAGCTTGACACAAACATCCGCTTTTGTTTACAGGATAATTTTTTTATTGTTCATAGGATAATAGGTGGAATTAATGCTTGTTTCAGATGGTATATTATTAGCATGTGGGAATGAGCCAGGTACACAGAGATGGAATGTCCATAGGGTATTGTCTCAAATTATCAACCTAAATTTATTGCTTTACATTCTCATTTGTGTCCGTGCTACTCTTTTACACTGTGAGAGAAAAAATATCTTGAGAAAATGTTTTGTTCTCTCAAAGATGGAAACTAAGGAACTACTGAACATTTGCATTCAGAATATATACAAAAATACAATATTGAGCATGCTATTAGTGTAATAAGATATCATCCCGGTTATTTTTATTTAATTGGTAGTGCAAGTGCAGGAATAATATACAAGTTTCTGGGGTTAGAAATAACACACTGCTGTTTGCTCAGTTTTTCTCTTGAAATAAGGGCAGCAGCTGGGACTGCTTCCTTTTACTCTTGGAGAAGAGCACATACAACATGGATTGTTAAACAGAGAGAGAGAAAGGGGCTCAATATAAGTAAAGAGGACAGTACTAGATCCATGAGGATCATGATGAAGTATATGAGGCCATCTCCTCATAGAAGAAAAAGTGTGATTAAATATAGAAAGACACACACCCCAGCCCCATCCAATAATCCATGAGTAAAATATGGCAATAAATGGAAATCTTGAGGGAAAGAGAACAGGCATAAAGAAGAAGAGGGGGAAGGCGGGAGAGTAGAAATTCGTAGTGTGAGTTCCTTTCCTTGTGCACGATTTGGTTAATTATTTTTACCTTCAAGCCAGATTAACAGCAAAAATCCTAGAAACAGTCTTTCTTCCTTTAGGCTGTTGAATCATGGAGTGCTTCTGTAAGTGTACATACAAGTGAGAAAGAGATCCATCCTCCAAATAAGATTGTAAAACATTAAGGCCTAGAATATAAAGTTGTCGTATTAACTTGCTGGCTGATAATTTAAGTAGAGTTTAAAGAAAAGAGGTGGGAATTCCATTTTGCATGGGTAGCTTTTTTTTTTCCTCTATTTTCCTCAAAGACTAACCTATCATTTAATTCTAGATATAAAATGCAGTAGAAATATTAGTATTAATAGTGGTAAACTGAGTTGAAATCAATATTAATATGGTTATATATCCTGCATTGATACTGTTTTTTTCTGGGCTTTCAGCCATGTTTTATTCTGTAGCCAGTCAGGGTCAATATTGTATCATAGAGAAAGTATGTTGGAATTAGAAGACTTGTTCACAAAAATAAAGCAATTTAAAAATAATTCAAATAACACTCAAGACAAGAATAATTGCCGCCTACTTCATCAGAAAAACCACAATGATATGATAAAAAGTAAAGGTAAGGTAAAGTGAAGGACAATCAACAGAGAAAACTTTGTGGAATTTCCATTGTTTCCATATAAAGTGATAAATAATACTTCAGTCAAATTTAAAAGGGAAGGAAAATTGATGATAGAGTTATAGACGGCACTGTAGTTATCTATGTCTAAAATGCTCCGTGTTCCTTCCATAAGCTCCTTCTCTGTCATAAAGGCTCTTAAGATGTTTTGTTTTGGGATGTGATCCTGAGTGTCTGAATGGTGCCTTAGCCTGTTTGTGCATAAGCAGGTGTTACTGTCTGGTGGGTTCCTTTTTAAGCTATAAAATAAATTGCATGTCAGCTTGGGTTTTTTTTAACTTTGTTTTGTGAAGGCCATGAAGTAGATTAGTAACCCTGTACTGGCCTTTTATACTTAGAAACTTTCCCTCTCAAGTAGAAATCTGCTCCTGTGTTAAAGGGTTTGCTGCTGTGAACATAACAGAGATCTAGGTTTTCTTTCAAGTCAAGCTCAGCATCTTTGAACAATAAATGTTCAAGTAAATAACATTGTCTAACCTTTTGAAAGCTTTTGTCTTTATTTTAGGAATTTGTGAAAGAAAATGACATAATGTCATTTAACAGTGGCTGACAGCTTTCACCTGAGATGGTTTTTAACTGTTGATGAAACTGAAAGATATGACTGCCTTCTTGGCCAATCAATATCTCTGCTTTTTAGCAGCTCACTGTGCTGATAAACACATAACCTTGGAATACAGCTTTTGCCTCTAAAAACTCGGTGTAATTTGTGTTCAAGCTGTAGTTATTTCTTACATAGTCCTTCCTATCTCTGACTCTGTAGAAGAGCACACTCACTCTTTCTAGTGATGTCTGTTGGTTATAGTACTTGTTACAAATCTCAGGTATGAAATTCTCCTTGAGAATTTCATCCATGATGGTTCTCTCTGTCTGTTGATGTCTGAAAACAAAAGCGTCTGTCAGGTTCTTAGATACGTTCTCCAGCTTTCCATCAATATCCTGGACTAAACTAGTCCTTTGAGGTATAACTTAGGCAGCCAGGAGCCAGTAAAGACATTTTTCAATAGCTAAAACTTTATGCAAGTGCTAAAGAATTGCAGATATTTGGAAACAAAAATTTCTGAGTAGATTCCCTTTCTTGGGTCTGCTCATTTCCACTCTGAAAGTCTGAGATCATTCCTAGTGTTTTTTAGACTAGGTGAGGGGTTGTAATCTAAGTGTTTTCTGAGGAAGACCCTAAATGTGCAGGTGGCCTCCAAGCTGGGTTTTTAGCAGGGCAGAGCAATAGGAGAGGTTAATTCTGAGTGGTGTGCTTTGTTTGCATGTGTTTGGTTGTCCTTCATTGAGGTGTAGGTCTCCGTGCTGATATGTAGATGCAATTCAGGAGGCTGGGAAACATTCACATACCTGTTTTACTCACAGTACAGTGTGTACTGCATTACTTGTTCAGCATTTTACCACTCTGGCTGTGAGAATTTCTATGAGCTCTGGCAGTGGTTTTGAATGACATACAGCTTAAATGGGGGCTTGCCTTCCTACCCATAAAAAATAAATCTGAGGTGGTCATTGACAAAGTACAGAGTTTTCTTCAGTGTTTCTTAAATAATGTAGGCATGTTAATGTGTGAAATCATAGGTTAAAGCTCATGAACTTCCACTTACCACTGTTAGTTGCCATTTGCAGTCAATTCCACGTAGTGAAAATAACAGAGTTCATAAGGACACTACACTCAGGTGTGTATTCTGCACTACAGGGTGCATGCTAGGAAAAAAGTCTCATAATTATTGATTGAGTTGGGATGCAATTGATAAATTCTGCGAAAACAGTTTACCAATTCAAGTGATTTGTATAAGTCAACTTATTATGGTTTTGTTTGAGAAGTTTCTGTCTGGATAGAGACATGAATAATACTCAGTTGTTAATAGCATGTCAGAATGTGTGAGAAAGAGTTGGATAGTATGGGTTACAAAAAACAGCAGGCCAGATAAAAGATATTACATGTTTTTATGGATGGTGCCTTAAACTTGTGCTTTTGACATACTGATTTTTCAGGTAAACAGAAAAGAAAGTGATCAATATGCTTTTGTGCAAGTAAGAGCCTTGATCTTGTTGGTTAATTGAAACACATAATTTAGATACATAAAAGAGAAATTATTGTTGTTTGTGATACTTTTCATGTACAAGTAAACTCTTAAAAATGTACTAATATAGTAACATTTTTCTTCAATATTTTTCCCAAGTTCTTTGATGTAATCTCAACCACTGAGAAACCGTTGTCTGAGCAAGATTGGTATCATGGTGCAATTCCAAGAATAGAAGCCCAGGAGCTGTTAAAACAGCAAGGAGACTTCTTGGTGCGAGAGAGCCACGGGAAACCTGGTGAATATGTCCTTTCTGTGTTTTCAGATGGACAACGGAGACACTTTATCATACAATATGCTGATGTACGTCTCTGATATAGTACTGAATATTCAATTTAGGATCTACATAGTTTACTATAGCAAATGGATTTAGCCTTTCTGTGAAAGTGTGAAAAAGTGTTGGAAATACTTCCATCAGTGCTGGAATCAGGGGAAAAGGTCATTTTGGGAAACAAAGGAAAAATGTGAAGTATCAGGTTATTCAATATCTTTTATCTTATATTGAAAAGCCAAGCTATTTCTATAAATGTTTTGAAATCTAGAACTTGTTACTCCTTATTTATGCATGTACATTTGGTTATTTTAAACCCATTTTCGTTGTTGGTGCAAATTAGGTTACTTTTAGTTCAGACTGTAAAGATCACACTGAATCTTCCTGAAAAATGGAAACAGCCATGGAGAAGAAAATAATCTCTATTGGTTTTTATACAGATGAGAATTGGAGCCCAATTGGACTTGAGATGCTTATGTTCTTTTTAGTCCTGTGGTTATTGTTTTGTTCAGTATAACACAAACACTTCGGATGTTGCGCAGTGTGCATGCTTCTAAGGACCAGAGCTGACCCCCTTGTTGCTCTGACTAAGGAAAAATTGATAACTTAATTAACAATATATTAGTTACTATCTGCCTTTATGCAGTGTATTTCTTTTTATTCTTGTTAATGCATTGCTTGGTTTTTTTAATGTATGTATTTTTCTTTTTACCTTGCAGAATTTTAAACTTATACGAAATGTGCCAGTTGCCATAACATTACTAGAATTTTTTCTTGACGTATGAAATTGCAGCAAATCATTCTCAGTTTTGATTCAGTAGTGGTGTCTTTTCAGCCTCTTGTAATAAAGTTTCCCACATACAGAAAAATTCTCAAATTTAATCGCATAATGATATTTACACTGAGGGAATTTCAGTCTGAATCCCCAGATGATGCAACATGCCTGGGGTAACTCAATATTGTGTACCTGGTTTATTTCCTTTTAATGAGAGGCAGTGATATTTTTCAAACTTCAGAGAGGCTGGAATGCTTCTCTAGGATTTAATGATTATAGATACTTGTCATGCTGGAGAGTGTTCATTAGTTCTCACCTAGAATTTTCCTTGTAGAAGTAACACACACACAGTCAGTTTTATTTTATTTTGATTTTATGACCTTAAAGTATTTTGATGTGTCAGAGTGCTGAATGAGAAAATAAAAGCAGTAAAATTACCTGTACCTAGAGTCTTACAAGATGCTTGGTGCTCCCTGACTGGACCCAGCAGAAATAAATACACATTATATATGTGGTGTGACTGAAATAATTTTGTGCAAATCATTGTATGTGGCAAGTAGATCTTCAAAAAGATAGATTGGACTGTCAGGTTGAAGTTCCAAGTATTACTTCGAGGCCTACCTTTAAGCTGACTCTTCTTGTTTGCTGGGGGGGGTTTCCACCAAAGCAAAATGAAACAAAACAAAAAAACTATCTTTATCTCCATAATTTTGTACTTTCTCCTAGCAATTATATTTGAAATGTGAGACTGATACTGTTTAATGTTGCATAGCTTGGACAGTCCCAGCATCATCAGGTCAAGATATCTATCTGCTTGTACATTTGCTAGTAGAGCATTATGTTCATCTGCTCTTGGGATTAATTTCTGGTACATTTTCTTGTCAATCATGGAAGTTAACACTTTTTTTTCTTAAAGATGTTCAGTACTCTGTATGCACTCCTATGGGGTGAATTTTCTGAGGATGAGAAAAAGCCTATTAAGCTCTAGAAAGTAGGTGTTGGGAGTGTTAGGGTCATACAGTGAGGGATTTATTCATGAACATTTTTGTGGGCAAGTTTGGGGAGAGTTTAGTATAAAGGATTTGTTTGTTTGTTTACATTAGTATGAACAATGTGGAATTCGGTCTCTGACTGGTCAAATCACACTCATGGATCATTGACAAGTCTCTGTATTTTCTTCTGAATCAAATACTGAAGATTAGAGTAGGACATTTGTTTTAACAGCAATCCTTTTTTTGTATAAGTGTTTCATCTCTGGTTTTACCATTATTTTAAAGGCTAATCTCGATACAACTATGAGTGTGATAAATTAATTCATCATTCAGCTTTAAGCATCAAAATTCACTGTTGTGATTCAGGGCTATCGTCATTTTCACTTGGGCTTATTTGAGGCTGTGCCGTTCAAAAATTTTTGTTTGTTAGTGACCTTAGGGTCAGGATGGGGTGTAAATACACAGAATCAAAGGACACTGCCTGCCCTGAAAGGTTTTACATAAATGGCAGCAGATGGGTGTGTGGCTGAATGTGGGATGAGGAAATAATAGGCAATAGGGGTGGTTGTGCTGAGGAGACTCTTGGGGCATCAGGTTTTTTGGATCATCAGCACGGAAGTATGAAGGAGCTTATTTGAAAAGAATGGAAACTAGTGTTAGTGGTCACTCAAAGCTGAGTCACTATTTAATAAACAACAAAGCATTCAGACTATGGAAACATTTTTTATTTTAGAGATCTCTGAATGTTAAAAACAGCTGACTTGACCCAACTGTCTTCACCAACAGCAGTGACACGTTTCCGGAAGTTAATGCTTTAACCCTTAAGGGAAACAATGAACTTAAAATGCACTGTGCAAGGATTTCAACCCTGGGGGCTAGAAAGGATGCATGCCAGTGCTGGCGGTGTTCATTGACCAGTTATGTAAATGAACTTGAATCACCATCTGTGCTCGGAGTTTCTTTAATTGCAGTACTTGTTCACTGTTGCCATTGTCAGGCTGGCTTATGGCAGCTACTGCCCTGTGGGAAAAGCTCTCTACATGTAGATGCTGAGTCTTAAGAAAGCAAGAGACTTTATTGTGTTTCACAATCAGCTGCAGGATCGTGCCTAGCTTCTCTCTGAATCCTGTGCGTGACCTGCCTTTGTCTCTAGCTTGTTTAGAACCTCCTGGTAAATACTCTTCATTAAAGAACGATCATGCATCCTATATTCTCTGCCAGGGATTTACTAATTTTAGGAAACAACAAATGAAGGAAGATGAGATTAGGATAATATTGCTTATATCCTGTTTATTTTATCTCTTTTTGTATTTTATTATATAGATGTTTTAGTTTGCTCGCTGTAATTTTTAGAAATAATTCAGAAGTCGGTTTTTCTGGTTTAGGGTATTTTTATTTCACTCTGTAATAGTTTTGAGTGTAACTGGCCTATTTAAATTAAGAGTTTAAATAGTTATTTTATCATATTGCCTTAAATGACTGATGCCGTAATTTGGCATGTATTAATTTATCATTTTCCTAATTATCATTCCAGTTAAGTCAGTATAAATGCTATTCAGTAGGTCAGAAAAGGAATATAAAATAACTCTGTAAAAGTGTACATTTTTTTCTTTGTTGTTACTAGTGAAGGAAGTTTGGTTGTGCACTTTTGCAGTTTCTTGTTCAAACTATTGCTTGTAGAGAAGTAACTTTTTCTTTTTGCCTCCATACAGAATCAGTATCGTTTTGAAGGAACTGGGTTTCCAACCATTCCTCAGCTCATAGAACATCATTACACAACAAAGCAAGTTATTACAAAGAAGTCAGGTGTTGTTCTGCTTAATCCTGTTGTTAAGGTAATGCATACATTCCAGAACCTTAATTTAACTGACAACAATTTTGGGGGATTTGTCTTATTATTTAAAATAAGATCCTATGGAACTTCTCAGAAGATTCTCCTTTTTTGTTCGTTTTGTGACTCTGTTCCTGATCTCTTTCAAACTTCTCACCTCTGCAATACATTCACTTAAAACAACTCTCCATCCTGATTTTTACAATGAATTTTTGCTATTTTGAAAGAATGGCATTCAACTTCTTAACCAGGTATCCTCTTACTTTTCTGTTTGGTTTCACATTTGGATTTCCCTACTAAGTAATTCAAAGTAGTAGCTCACTGCCATTCCTTCTATAAAGTAAAAAATTTCTTTTATATAATGGAGAAGGTCTCATGAAATTTGGAAGACTTACAACAACTCCATTTTGTCTCTGTTTTATATCACAAAAATAAGTTAGACACAGAAAAAGGTACTAATATTCCAGTATCAACGAAAATTTAGAACAAAATTTCCCTTTTTAATCAGGAAGCTACTGTAGAAAGTCTTTCAGGAAACAAAAAGGGATAAGTATTAAATTATATTAGAGTTTTACGAGTCTCCTTGACTTCTTCCAGCAGTTTTGCAGTTAGTATCTATCTAGCTGATACTTCATTCATAAGCCAACTCCACTTATACCTTTGCATCTTAACTATGGGTAAGCCTTTTGTTCTTGATATATTTATTTTTTTAAGACGGGCTTCAAGCCTGTGTTCAACAAAATTTTAGGAAGTATGACAATTTATATTTTACCATTAGTTACCTACTCCAGGGTCCTAGTTCTTTCCTGATAATAAGCCTAAGAAAGTAAAACATGTTATTTTTCTCAAAATTACATTTAATCTGCACTTTACTATTTTATGTAATTTTAAAATTTTGAGAATGGGACATTGTAAATACACATTTTATGTTAATATTTTGCTGATTACCAAACTGATGCTTCATTGAACATAGGATATTGTTTGCATTTATTGTAGATCACATGAGAAAGCATAGGACATTATTTTTGATGTGTTAATAATTCTTTTTGATATAAATAGTTTAAGCTACAAGTAAGGGGTAGTGAAGCTCAAAATAAAATACTTTAAAATCTTTTTGCAAATTTCTCTCTCTCTTTAATACCGTGTTTGTTTTTAATATGTAATGCTTTTTCGGTTTCCTGTGAGAGCAGCCCTGTTTTAGCAAGTGTAAAACTATAGTATGGTTTATTACTACATAATCTTAGTTATTGTCTGTTAAACTGGAACACATCGTCTGTAAAACATCATCTCTTCATTCTCTTGTTTACTTTGAAGATGGGAGGTTTCATATTCCTGACATTTTTGTTTCATTTTGTGTCATTTTTTAATAGAGTTAAGTTTTAATTTATCCATACTCTTGTGTAAGTATAGCCAAATAATTTTTCTAGTACCTGTCTTGTAGAAGAAACATGTTTCCAAATGGCATTCCTGCTCATTTCACCATTACTGTACTTGACCTTGTGGCCTTGGAGGTAAAAATGCAGTACCTTTAGATAGTCCAAGTCCCTTGATGATATCTGTCTGTGGTGGGTGTTTCTAGAACTTGAATCCATACCATTACCACTACATTCAGATGTATCATAACCACCTTGTAAAGTGGTGGAGGACAGTTTCCCAGACAGACCTTTTAGCTTTCCGACTGTCATGGAGTATAAGGTCAGGCTTTTTGTTTTTCTTCTTTTCAGGGGGAAATGAAGTGAGTCCACTCCTCTCTGGACTTGCTGACTTGAGTTAGTCTTCGTATCAACTACACTTAGTATTAACTAAAAATTAGCGGAAATATTAGTATTTCCTCTAGGATTGTGCTAGTTGATAGTTGATCTGAGCTG
This sequence comes from Corvus hawaiiensis, assembly GCF_020740725.1. Lineage (NCBI taxonomy): Eukaryota > Metazoa > Chordata > Aves > Passeriformes > Corvidae > Corvus > Corvus hawaiiensis. The sequence continues at coordinate 71,622,562 of NC_063255.1, read as the reverse complement.
CACTGCAAAGCTACTTCAGCTGCTCAGGTTTCCCAAAAATTATGCAAATAATAGGCATCTATCCATAAAAACACAGGCTGCGTCTATTTTTTCATATGACTTATCTTGTCCTGGTATGCATCAGTTTTAATATTCGAGAGTATTTTCTTTAGGGTTAATAAACCTTTCTACTTCCATTCTGTTGTGTTATGTGATATAATGGAAAGGGTGACTGTTAGAACTCAGAAGAGTATTGAGTGACAGGAGCAATTGTATAGGTTTTTTTAAATATATGTATTACATAGATTGCATGTAGGCTTTCAAGAATTTATGAACTAGAATGTCAGTTTCTATAGCTACTAATACTTGGAGTGAACTAAAACCAGTGTATAGTATACCTAATGCTTTATGACGAGCAGTTTGAGCGAAATAAGACAATGTTGAAAAGGGTGTTAGCTACATGATCTGAATTTCTTTAGAGCAGCTGTTCTTAAAAATATTTAAATTATTATTGAGCTATGATTTTATGGTGGTTTTAGTTCTCCCATCTGATTAAAACTATTTGCTGTATTCTGAAGAAGTACTTCAGAATGAAGCAAAAGAGTGTTGTGAGCTCTGTTTTTTAATTTGTATGGAGCTCTGGCTTTTATATGGGAAAGCGGAGACATTTTAAGTCATTTTCAGAAGTAGCATATGCACTCTGACACCTAGTGTCGGGGGTAATTTATGCATCATGTGCTATTACCAAGATGTCTTTAATCATTTCCTTAAAGTTCATTTGACATCTGCAAAGACTGTTTTTGCTTTGTTCACATTATAGCTGCAGAGCAGTCTTTGTCATTTCATGTAATCTTTAATCTTTTTCTGCAAATTGCTGTCCCTGTAATAACCTATTTAGAAATTGAAAGTTAAATATGACAAACTTCACAGCAAAAAAAAAAGTTATGCTTTTTAGTTTGTTTTTGCTTTCCTTCCTTCCTTCCTTCCCCCAGTCATTTATCCTCCTTTAGCATATTAGTAAAATTAGTGTTCACCTTCTGTGATGTTGCCCTTGAAAGGAACAGGCTTAATTGTGTCACAAAAGGCCTGTCCCATGTCCCATTTCATGTAGACCAAATCTGCCTGCTTAGAATTTTAATGATTCTGTAATAATAGAACTTAAATTAGAAAAACTGAGGGCATTAAAACAATATCTGCAAGTAACTTCTTTAATGGAAAAATGTCTCATATTTATTTATAATCTTCTAGAAGAAAGTGCACATTATGTTCTTCAGGTTGTTATTGGTGGAGTCACTGGTACATAAAGCCCCTAAGTAACTTCAGAGCACACTCAAGGACTTTATTAGTAAAAATGCTGTTTTAACCATATTGGATGTATTTTAACCTTCTAACATCTCTGACCTCCTATTTTGGAGGTTTTTAGATTTCTTGACATACATTTTTTAATATATTTGAAAAATCTGTATTAAGTTGTGAATGTGCTTCAGTTTGACTACTAGAAAAAAGAAAAAGGAATACCATTTTTATTTAAGTGTACCTGAATTAAAGTTTTTGCTTGGATCAGAAATACAGCTTTGAAGCAAGTCTGCCCAGGATGCGCAGCTGCTCATGGGAGGGAGTTCAGTTTTCAGAGCCAGGAAAGATCTAGCCTGAAATAATGCTTTTCCTGCAAATATATGTTACAGATTCTTAGCACCAGTTGATTCACTTTGGAGATCTGCTACTATTTTGTTAGTGCTAATGTAGTCCTGGTATTTGGATGCTCTGTAGTTAATTCAAATGCTGAGCTCATGGAAAAAAATTAACTGCTATTTTGTCAGATGAGTTAGGCCACATGTTTGTTACTTGTAACTTTCATTTAAAAATTCTTGATCTATTTTTATGTGACAAAGAAGCCTGTTATATGTTTTCATATGTTTTGTGTACATAGGAAAGTGATGGATCATAAATGATGAGATGAAAGAAAAGTGTTGAAAGACAAAAAATAGGTATTTTTTAGTAGTGCTTCTAATGCTGATAAATAAGTTTGCAGATGACATGAGAATTCTCTGCAGATCTGATGCTGTCTTGCAAGGTATGCATATGTTGATGAGTTAGACATAGAAAGAAATTCTGAAGAACTATAAATTTAAGTTAGAAAGATTTTTTTTCATGAAAATCTGTTAGTAAAAATCTGACGTGACCGTAATTTTTTGCTGGTGGGTTTTTTGGGGGAGTTTATTTTATTTTAGCAAAGGAAGCTGAGGTTCGCTGTTGCAGACAACATCTGTGCTCAGGGTACAGGCAGTGTGTGTCTCTCAGGCCAGCAAAGCACATGTGGAGGAATTGAAGGACAATTGCTGCTGAACGGTCTCAGTTTCAGGCAAGCCCTCTTATGGCTGCTGGGAGATACGGGATAGAAACAAGGATACTTACAAAGGAAGCTTCCAAGTTTATCACAAAGTAATGCTGTCACACGATTATTGATGCTCATCTCATGGCTGGAGAGAATTAAGATGCTGCAGAGGGAAGCAGTGGCAGTAATAGTGCTGCCTTTGGGGAACATCATCTTGTGTCTGTTTGACCTGAGGACAACTCCTGAGGAGCAGATGTCTGAAAGGCAGAAGCAGCCTGCAGCAGGGAGTGATTCAGTTACTGCAGCTCTGCCTTGGCTAGATTTGTCGCTCCAGAGAGGATTCCTGTGGCACCCTGAATTACCTGTGTGATGCCCACCCATCCGTCCAAGAAGCACGTGGTGGTTGTGGTCTCTGTGTGTTGGGTTTTGGCCTAAAGCTGCAATTCTCATGGGTGTAATTAAAGTCTAATACATGCATTTTTAAATGTCGAAATATATCTTCAATTTTCTTCAAGGAAATTGAATTCACAATGAGAAGTGAGTGTTTATAAAGTGAAAGGCGTACTTACAGAAAATGAATGTATTTATTGAATATGCATGAAATGAATCAATAGCCTGCAGGTATTGACATTTGAGAGCAGAGTTTCATATCTTAGTATTAGAGGTGCATTTCAGTTATGTTCTTATTTCTTCAGAATTTGGAGAAGTGTCACAGGATTTGCTTTTAACGTTTTCTAGCAGAGATTATTGCAATATTTCTGTCAGGTAACAAAAGGAATGCATCATCTTTAATGGTGGCCTGTACTTGTCAAGGCATGTCATCCTGTTGAGAAAAGGGAAAAAAGAGAGTAATTTGCTCTTTGTGCTAACAAAGTACTAAACCAAATTTATGTATAATTTCAGGTATAGTGACTACTTTCAAAATTGAAAGGAATTATTTTCTCAAAAATCTCATTAAAATGTGTTGTAATAATGGAGGCACATAAGGCTACCTGAACGAAGAGTAACAAGGGTTGTTCTAATATTCAGTGATCAAAAGTTTTCTGTAGGTTTGTTTTCTAGAGGCAGTGGCATTAAACATCTGCTCAGTTGACTGTTTCTGGTTCAGTCTTGTCTTTTTGGTATTTCTTTCCATGATCAGGTTTAGATTAAAATTGAAATATAACACTCCTAAAGGGTGTAAGCATTATGCTCAAACCTAGAAAAAAAAGTATTTTATCAAGTATATGAATTTCATTTTAACAAACACAATGTTATTTTTGACTGATCTCATAAACAAAAATCTCTGTCCTAGAAATTTTAAATGGCAACATGTGCATTCCTACTTTCTGTACTGCTTTCATATAAAAAAATTATAGAATGCCATATTGCTGTGTGGAGTGCAAATTGAACAAAATGAGTTATCTCAAATACAACTGAAACAGTAGGAAGTAGAAAAAACTAAAATTTGTGAAGCAAGAGATGGAAGCAAACCATTCATTCTTATAAAAAAATAAAAAGTTATTTTGTTAGGAAGGGGTAAAAATTATTAAATGAAAGATTTTAGTGGAGGTTTTTTGATAACTAGGACAAGAAACTACTTCAATTAAAGCATCCTTCATCAAAGATTATTTAGATTTCCTAGATTTTGTTGCTGACATTTTGTATATACATGTGAAAATCAAAGGTTTTATTGTGTTCTGTAATTTTCTGGGTGTAAGTTGTGCCTTATGGAGTGCTTGTAAAAACTGGGGCCTTGCACTTTGGCTTTTCATTGTCTTTCTGAGAAGCTTCATAACCAGATGTTGATATAGCACAATAAAAAAATTGTATTAGAATTGTGTATGATTGCAGCAGCTTTTCTGCTGAACTAACATCCTGGGGTTTTTTATGGATTCTGACATCTTCCCCATATTTGGAATTCAAACATTCCCTAATAATTATTTTATATAAGATTGTGAGTTGTAAACTTCTTGTAGTCCTCTAATTATATTCTTCTTCCTGTTTTTAATAGTGCACTCAGAATGACTTTAATGCAAATAATGTTTTGAGTTTTCGGTATTTTCATAGCATGTGGCTGACAAGCACATAACCTTCCTTGACCGTGGGCTCTCACAGGTCAAAAAACACAGTGTAGATTAGGAATAGGAATGAGTGTCTGTGCTCTTAAATTCCTTTGTAGAGTTACAGTTATGCACAGTGGGGTACTGTGAAGTAGCTTGTGGTTGCTTAAGTATTTTAGCCTCCACCAATTTTAAGTGGAACAAAATGTTAAGAAGGAGTGAAATGACATTTCAGCTGTGGAGGAGCAAAGGATACACACTAAAGGAGCTACGTTTTTTTAAAGTCAGGTCTGTGCATCTGATCTATGTAACAGTGTCTGAATTCTCAAGATCTGTTTATTTAAATGTTGATTAAGGAGGAATTCAGGGGTGAGATTAGGTAGGGCTTCAGGATTCCTTATTTGCAAGGTAAATACTGTATGTAGCCTACTGTTGAGGCTAGTCCATGGATTTCATCATCAGTTCATAATGAAGTAAATGCTACTACCAGTTCTGCCCTTTCTGTCACTTTGATTTCTTCCTAATAGAGTTGCCAATGAGGCACATAGTGTATCCTCTGTGATTACTAAAATAAAGATCACCCCCAGAGGGCGGTGATCAGTGGTACAAAGTCTAATGGGAGGCCAGTAACTACAGCTGTACCCCCAGGGTCAGTACTGCGTCCAATCCTTCCTTCATCCACTTCTTCATTAACAAGCTGGATGATGGGACATGAGCAGTTTTACTGATGAGACCAGTCTTTGAGGTGGGACTGATACACAGAGGGTTTTGCTGCCATCCAGAGGGACCTGAACAGGCTGGAGGAGGGGTCTACAGGAACCTCATGCAGATCAGCAAGGGGAAGAGCAAAGTCATGCAACTGGGGAAGCACAACCCCAGGCACCAGCACATGGTAGACATAGATGTTTTTCCCTTATCTCTTGTGTTCATATTTTAAATTGAGGGTGTGAATAGTAAATTTGTTTGCTTAATTGTAGGTCAGTTTATTCAAAAAGAGTCTTGACACGTTGAGGAGGACACTGCATAATTAATTCTCAAGAGTTTTGAGTTTTAGAAAAAGATGCAAAAGGTACAATAAGGTGCAACTGTTGTGGTTTAATCCCAGCTGGCAACTAAGCCCAACACAGCTGAGCATTCACTTCCCCCGCGGCTGGACTGAGGAGAGAATCAGAAGGGCAAAAACTGCAAAAGTCATGATTGAGATACAGACAGTTGAATAGGTCAAAACAAAAGCTGTGCACACAAACAAAGCAAAACAAGGAATGGATTCACTGCTTCCCATAGTTGGGCAGGTGTTCGTCCATTTCCAGGAAAGCACATGTAACAGTGACTTGGAAAGAAAAATGCCTTCACTCCAAACATATTCCCCTCCTTCTTTTTTCCCAGCTTTGTATAAGCATGATGCCGTATGGTATGGGATATTCCTTTGGTCAGTTTGGGGTCAGTTGTCCTGCCTGTGTCCCCTCCCAACTCCTTGTACAGCTCCTAGAATAGGTGGTGAATTCTTCAAAACATTCATGTCCACTGTTTAATTTTTAGAGAAGAATTGTGCACGCATGCATGCCATAAAGATTGCTTCATGTGTTGATCATCTTTGTCAAGAGACTAATTTAACATGTGAAACCAAAATATAGCCCCATACTAGCTACTGTGAACAAAATTACCCCAGCCAGAACCAGCACAGCAACAAAGAGTCAATTGCTGTAGACCACGAAGGAAAATTTTGTCAAGCTAAAGTCAGTAATACAGGAGAAAAAAAATTGCTGAAGAAAGCATTCAGAAGATTACACAAGTAATAATAGAATCTGCTAATATCTTGCAGAGCCACTTGGTATGTGTACTGCTTCCCTTTGTGTGTCCTTCATTGCCTTTTTTCTCTGCCACTAAGAGATTTTCCAGTGATTTTGCTATTTTGAATAATGAGTTAGTGGTATGTGAGAAACTAGCAGTATCTTGTTGAAGAACTGTATGCATCTGATGTAGAAAAGACCCAGTGCAGCATACTTCTTTTAAACTGTTGGCATCAGTGTAATGTTGTATGACTTCTGATTCAAAGCCACAAACATCTGCCTGGAATGCAGGCAGACCTCGCTGGTACCCTGAAATCTCATAAGTTAAGGCTGCAGTTTCCTTTCTGTGTGGCTTTGTCTGTTTCTTGCTCTTCCACAGTCACAAATTAGCTAAGACAGCAGATTATTTGAATTTTGACAGGGTATTTCTGTTCCATTTCAGTGGTTTTAACATGTTATCTGAAGATTATGAAAGGCGCTGCAAAATGAGCAGGTGTGGCTAGAAAAGCATAGGATGAAAGATCTTGGGGTTTTGCTTTGAACAAAATGGTAATTCGGTGGAAGCTCTAATGTGGAACTGCAGCACTTTGAAAGGTATTGCCTGCTGACCACTGTAAATTAGGCATTATTTTTGAAGGATGAATGAAGTGTGTTTCTCTTCCTGGGGTAAAGAAGTCATCTAACTGGAAGCAACTGGATGTTTTTGAAGTTAAGTCAGGATGGAACTAAGTATGTGGCTAAGTATCTTACATAGCTCAAGGAGACTCTCTTGGACATTTTTACACTACCTGTAGTTCCCCCAACCCCATCTGACGTACCTTTTCATGTGTGGGTGGAAGTAAAAATGTGTTTGCACTTACATGAAAATATTTTAGCCTATTTTAATAATTCAAGTGTTTGGGGGAGTGTTGTGCATGAATAGTATGACTTTGCTTTTCCATTTCTTTCCATTTAAATGACGTGGACTGTTTAAATGAAAAGCCACATTATCATATGGTTTTGTTTGCCTTTGAGTGTACAGATGACTGTCACTGTTTTGTAGGGCATATCTGATCCAGGGCTGATAATTTGTCTGTTTGAATATATTTGGTTAGCGAGTGATTCAGGGTACTTTGTTTTGGTAGCTGAATTTACTGTATTCAGTAGGGGGGAATAGTATGTGTTTTAATGTGCTTGAATTATAATGGTTTTGACACGAACTTGACTTTCCTTTTTCTGTGCTTAAGGATTTCACCTTCTATGTCTCTTTCTTTCTTAGCTGTTTATTTGACTTCTCTATTTTTCTTTGTTTCTTGCGTTTTTCCTGAAATATCCTCCGTGTCATTTTAGCCCTTTCATGAATACAAAAATAGAAGCTTAGGGAAGTACTGCACATCCTTAAAAAAAAACCCTGAAGAAAACAGGTATTGTATGTTGAATTGCACAGTCATTTTGTCTACTGATCTTCAAGAAATAATGGTCAGAGAATAGCTGCTCAGTGTCCGAGGTCACTTCTGCAGTTTATACGTTGCATAGTAGCTTTTCCAAATCTCATTTCTACTCTCTTGTTCCTTGGTCATTTAGAATCTGGTTTAGCAGAAAGGTTGAACTTCCCAAAGTTTTTTTGTGTAACAGTAAGAAGTCAGGTAAAATAGTACTTTTTCCAAGGAGCTAAACCTGTCTGTGCTGTTATTCTGTTTTACAGCTCACATTGAGTTTCATCAGTGTGGCTTAATACAGTGCTGTTAATAATGCAAAGCAGCTTCCATAACAGTTTTTACAGCTCATGAATCTTTATTCTGAAACAGTTTTGAAGAAGTTGCCAGTGAGGTTTTTCAAAACCCCTCTTGTAAAACTCACTTGTTCTTATGAAAAATCTTTTCCACCAGCTGCCTTTATTTCTGTACTTAATCTGAAGGACTTGAAACATATAGTTTATGATTCATGAAATTGATATGAACATTAGATCTACTGGCATAGGTGGTATAAAAACAAGTACTTCTGTGAAAAGACAATTTTTTATTCCCACATTGATATGCCCTATCCACATGTACGCAGCTGTTACTTTTTTTTTCGTCTGGTTCATCAAGTTCTGATAAGTGAGATTTGAATGCCCATCTGATGAAAATTGTCTGCAATTCTGATTTTCTTAGCCATAAAAAGAATTTTACTCCAATTATCCTTAGTACTGAAAATGAAAGATTAACTTTCCATTTTTGTTGTTGTGGGGAAATAGCTCTTAGCTGCAGTAATTCATACTACTGATATTTTCTATTTAACTTGGAAGAAGGAGAGCAATTAATACTTTCCAAACTATTTTTTGATGCATTTTTTCTGATTAAAACATTAAGAAAGAGGCATCACTTCTGTTTATGCACTTGACTCCTGAGATGTCTACAATATCACTCTATTTTTGAGGTTTTTTAGAAGAATGTTAAGGATTCATGTACTGGGATGAGGGAAAGGGGAGGGATATTTAGGTTTTTCATAAATTCCACATGCTGTGCTCAGATACATTCTGAGATTGGAAAGTCACATGTTTTCAGTTCTCTTAAAGCAGTAAGTTTTGGTTTTGTTTGATTCCTTCTGGAGCTCCCTAAATCAACTAAAGTTTCCAACCTCTAGAGTTTTTAGCCTTTTTCACTTTGGTTACATCTACAATTAAGATTTTAAAAAGTGACAGCATTTGCTGTAGATACTGCCTTCTGAACTAAAAAAAGTAAATAATGTGTCAGAGAACGTGCGATAAGTAAATAAATTACAGTAAATAACATAAAGGTCTTTTTTATTCATACTGTGTTGGAACCTGATCTGGATTTCCTCACCCTTCCTCTTTGAAATATCTTGCTTTGGAGTTTGAGTAAGAATCTTGTTTTTATTTGGTGGTTCTCTGAATATAAGCACAGGTGGCATTTTTTTTCTCTCTTTCCTCTCTCCTATTAGAAATGGTGAGATTTTTAGAACCAAATGTTTAAGCTGAAGCTTATAAATTCATATCTAATTCTTAAAACATCTCTTTTTGAAAGTTTACTATCTAATTGCTTTAATGCTGGTTTTTAATTTGAAAAAGTACAATTTTAGAATTCTTAATGATTGAAATTGTTACTGAGAATTACAGAAAAATAATGCTAAGGGAATTTGAACACTAAGTATTACTTCATGGTTATAAATTCTATTTTACTGAAAGCTGTTGTAATTTACTGCAGCTAATTTGTGAGCCTTCTTCCTGGCATAGTAATTTGTGATCTCTTTGATGTTGTTTCTCCTAATGAAGGGAGATGGGCAGGAGGAAAACTGCTCTTACATATTTTGAGGATGTTTAGGGTAATAGTGATGACATTTCAGTCTCATGGCTCAGAAAACGAAAAATGGGATTGCATTTTCTACAGCAACCATCTGTGTTCAAACTGTTGTCAGTGGCTTGCACGCAACTCCACTGTACCTTCACTGAAGAAAGGATTGATGAACAATTGATTCTTTGCTGGTTGTCCAAGGTTTGAACCCTATCATGGTGTAGGGAGCCATGAAACGTAGTAACATGAAAGAAGGAATGCTGCATATCCAGGAAAAAAATACTGCATATCCAGAATACTTTATTTTATGAATAAAAGGAGACGTTTCTGGTTGGTTTTAAGTATTCCTTTTCACAACTGGAAGTTTCATTTCTTTAATTACTGTTCTGTTTGAGGTTTGTTTTTTTTCAGTTACAATTAACTTTTGAAATAACCCTTATCTTTGAAAATGCTTATATTCGTTGAAATCAAACAAGTGTACTGGGTAGTTGCAGAGAGTCTGGAAGGGTAGTCACTAGCAAGCTGCTGCATATAAAAACCTTCAGTGGGATGAGTGTTATTGAGTACCTGGCTGTTGGGGTAGGGTAGCAATGTCAAGGCTGACCAAGTTCTCTGCTTTGTGAACTGACTACTTGACAGCTTGTTTCTTAGTGTTTGGCCAACAGATGTGTCAGTACCTCCAAAGGTAAGATACACTGATAGGATTCCAAACATCTTATTAGCAAACCTGTGCTTGAAGTGTGGCATTCATGTAATTTCTCCTCCTGGGACAGAAATAAAGTAGAATCTGGTAAAGCTTGTGGATTTCCCAAGTAATTCCATTTGGAAATAAGGTATGTAATTAAGATTACAAATGAGTATGCTCAAGTGCTAATTTGTGTGACTGATTTTGTCTGAAGTGCTTTTATATTCTGAGGTCCAAAATTAACAAGAGAAAAATCTGAACAAGCAGAAGGTAAAGAGAGGTTTATAGTGGTGTCACAAGAAGAGGGCTGCATCATAAACAGCTTCCTTCTGGGTGAAATTGTAATGGGCATTAATAGTCTCAGGAGTTCTGTTCACTGTCATTCAGATTAGTTTGATTAGGTACAAAAATGTGCTGGATTTGCTCCATTTGGTTTAGAAGCAACTCTATTGAAATTAAAATTTCTGTGACTTGGACGGATGTGCATTAAAGCATCTGTTGATCTACATATTCAAGAATATTTTTTACGTCCCATTTTTCTGTCACATTTCTTTTGTGACTTTCAATATCTTTTGCACACATGATTAATCTGTAGAGTAATGGCATTTGACAACTGGAAAAATACGTTCTATTCACAGTCAGAATTAAGCACTTAGAGAAGATCATGAACTTCATGATCAAACAGAGACATGACTTTATTTCATAACCTTTTTTAATCATGTGCTTGTATTTACCCATTGATTTGTGTGCCTTATTGATGTCTTTAATTATTGACAGCTATTCAAATTCTTGAATGCGGTCATACTAAACTCAGGGCAATTCAAGTAGATTTTGTGAGACAACAAACCTGCAGTGGAATGTCTTATTATTGTTCACCTTACTGTGCTGTTCATGTTATAGTTTATTAATTAAAGACAATTATCTGAACCAGTGACAATTTGTTTTGACAATTTGTACTATTTAAATCAGTATCTAACACATTGCATATTAGAAAGTTGGGTTTGTTTCTTTTTTAATCCCAGAATTGTACACTGGCATGATGTACATGACTCTCTCTTCTGTTAGATTTTTTTTTTTTACTGTCTGCTGAAGAAACTGCTTTTGTGCAGTTTATAGGAGTTACATCAAACAAAGCCTGTCAAACTTTGAATAATTCTTTGACTGTGAAAAATCTGTCAGAACCACGATAAAGTAATGAATGAGTTACAGTGGTATACGAAATGACTGAAGGATTTCATAAAAAGTACAGGCAGTGATTAATGTACAGATACAATGATAAATCCTTCAACAGATCATGTGATTCCAGTTTATGGTGCTGTTTTCTTTGATTAGTTCTCTGAAGAATTATCAGATTTTTTTCCCTTCATAAACAAGCTTTTGAAATGTCATATTATCAATTTATTCAAAAAGTTGTTCACTGAAGTACAGAATCCTTGGAGTTAAGCAGTAAAAAAATCCATTAAATTTTAATTCTATAACTTTTTGACTTTGTCACACTTATTTCAATGTTAAAAACCATTATGTTAATACCTCCAAGTAGTAATTTTTTGGGTTTTTTTTCCTTAAAGCTTTCTTTGCAAATTGTTTTCTTAAACTGGAGTATTATTATTAAAGGAAAGGGTGCAGTTTGATGGCACTTCCTGTCTATTTGTAGTGTAACAGCTTCTCAATGAGATACTCATTCAACAAAAAGTATCAAAAGAGGAGATGCAGGAAATGTGTTTCTTATGACGTGGGATCTGTGAGGCAGTAGTTTTAAGCAATAATCTTGTCTATAGGGGGAAAAATAAATTATTGGATATTGAGAATTTCCTCTTGGGTCTCACAGTTCCCACCCAGGGAAGAGAAATGGTAAAGGTTGGTTTCCATCATGCGGCATGGTGGTGCAGTACAGGAATTCTTGGGATGGATCTGACAGGTGTTGTGTGCTGGGAGTTCGGGTTAATGGAAGCATTCAGAGAGTCTCTAGGATGTGCACTGTTCACACTTGTGACATTGTACTTATGAACAAAGGCATAGAAATCAGAATAGCCATGATCCCCACCCATTTTTTAATTTGCTGAATTCATGTTTGACAAACAATCTCCAGAGAGGGTGCACTCTACCACCTCCCTAGGCAGCTTACTCCAATTCCTAACCACTCGGTCAGTGAAGAATTTTATTCTAATTTCTAATCTGAACCTCCCTGGCACTATTTAAAGCCATTTTCTTTTGTCCTTTCATTTGGGATGTGGCAGAAGAGACCAACCCCTGCTTGTCTTCAATCTCCTTTTCTCCAGGCTGAGCACCCCCAGCTCCCTCAGCTGCTTCTCATCAGACTTGTGCTCCAGACCCTTCCCCAGCTCCACTGCCCTTCTCTGGACATGCTCCAGCCCCTCAATGCTCTTCCTGAACTGAAGGGCCCAGAACTGAACACCAGTGTCCAGCACAGGGGGATGGTCACTGCCTAGACAGAGTGCTTTATCTGACGTGTTATATTTTCAAGCAGTTGCCTGTAATATTTCCAGCTACAAGAGAAGATGTAAGAGATGCAAATATGAGTCTTGTTGAGAAGTCACAAGATCATGTGCACTGAGGAGAAAACTGTGGGAGTTTTTTTGATTTAGTAATAACTTACTTCGTGTACTAAAATGAAGTTTTCTTATCTCATTTTCACTTGACGAATTGTTAAAATCAAGGTGCTAAATCATTTCCAGAGCTTGTGTGAATCTTTGCATAGTGCTCATCTACCTACATACCATCATGTTGTAGGCTTAATTTCTAATAAAAATTTGCTATATGGTATCACTCACTATTTTATTGTATAGCTAGCTTTCTAAACTCTTGAATTATAGATGCTTAGCCTTAAAACTTCTTGGTATGCTTGTGATTGAGTGTTCTAAATGTAATACTTCTTCAGCTCCATTTCATTCTACTGAAATGCATCTTAGAGAAACTGTATCTTGCATATTTGCGCAGACTGAAAATTCTGCTTTCCTTTTCATAGGATAAGAAATGGGTTCTCAATCATGAAGATGTCACACTGGGGGAATTACTGGGCAAAGTAAGTAATAAAGTGAGCTAAATAACATTTGAGGAAGTATATTGTAATCATTAAGCCATTTCTGTGTACCTTTTCTTTTAAATTACTGTATGCAATTTTTATATCAATTTTTTTTGTGTTAATACACAAGACTGCCTTATGCTTTAAACAGATGTAAATCACACTTACTAGTAAACACTGTAAACACTGTGGTTGTGCTGAAATTATTTAACTAGCATACATATTTTTCTTTTTTGGAAGTGTTTTGAGCTAACTAGGTATCTATAAAGCATGATGTGGCTGTTTCGCTTTCTGTAGTCAGAACAATTTTGCAAAATATAAATCAAACATGTAGAGAAACAGGTGTATGTTTATTTGTGTATAAAATTTGATATAATAACATGACTAAATCAATATTTCTTAAAACAAGTGGTAATTGCTCGTGCATGATTATTTTCATTCATTCACTGATGAACGTTAGCTAATTTCACAATCTTATTTGTATTAAATTAATTCTTGTGTACCTTATAAACTAGTACTTCACAAATTCTGCTGAGGAACTACAAGTCTTTAAAATCAGACAAACTCCTCACATTTTTGGCACCTTTGCACCTGCAAAGATGTGGGTGCTACTCTGGACGCAGTGTTTGAAAAGGTTTTCCAAAATCGGAAAAATAAGATTAAGTGAGGAGGAGACAAATCGAAGCAGTAATTGCCTTCTTACTATGATAAACACTAAAAAAATCAATAAGAAATTCAAGAAATGAGGGAATGAAATACTGTCATAAACTTCTGTTACATGGGATAAAATCTCTTTGGCAGTGTAAGATGACAAAAAGTATGACCAGACTGAGCTGTGTCTGCATAAAATGCAGGTACTGCAGGATCTTCACATTCTTAAGCAGGATAGTATCAAGGGAGAAAAATAAAGATGTTCTAGGCATAAAAAAAGCTTTGACTTGCTAAAAAATAAATATGAATTAGTTTTGATGTGTAAAGACAGTTAAAGCAATTTGAAAATCATTTTAGTTAATTCAATTTACATGTATATTGCATGATTTTGGTACAAAGCATTTTTAACAATCAATAAAGACAACTCAGAATTTTAAAGTGATTGTAGAAGGATGTTCTTTAAAAAATACAGAACAGGCTAAAAACTTTCTTGGAACACAGTATGAATCTTTTATGCATTCATCTCTAAAAAGATGTAATCATACTAAAAAAGATAAGAATGACACAAAAATCGGCATCTGTATGAAAAAATATTAAATGAACTATAGCCATTCACCACAGAAGTGAGAATTCTGAGAGTGCAAAACCGTGAGTGGCCTGGAAAAGATAAGGAAGAAATAATGAAATTTTAATGTGTAGAAGATGTAAACTTAGAAAAGATGAAGATTTTCCTTCACCTCAGGAGTGAATGGTCAGTTTATTTACTCAGTATTAATTCTATAATACCCCACAAAATGGAAGTTGCATAATAGGAATCTCTTATACTAAAAATCATGTATTTAATAATACTTCAATGTTTTTAAATAAAGAAGTAAAGCATTTTCAATACTTAAATAAAGCTTAGGGTGGGTTCAGATTTCATTGTTAAATACTTCTGACCAGAAGGGTAGAGGAAAAGTGAGCTGGGAGCAGCTCAGCTGCTAACCTTGGGAACCTGATGCCATTTCAGATATGAGAGGTAGTGTGGTAGCCTCTGGAAGAGCTTTAGAAGGTCCTAAGCCTCACTTGCCAGCTACATCTTCCTTATCCCAGGGTACAGAAAAAAAATTCTGAAACGTGTTTAGACCTGCATTTCTTCCCTTGTTACTGGAAGCACATTACTGTTTTCCATCGATGAGTTTCTTTTTTCCCTTTTCTGTCATCTTTCTTTGCCAACACTAAATTCAGCTTCATGATGTAACGAAATCTTCATCACTCAAGAAAGGAAGGAAAACATCTCCAGCAGCGTTTTTTGAAGTCAGATGCAGCCCCAGATACCAGGATACAGAAGTGTAATACATGTGGAAATTAGTCAGGCATGGTTTCAAAATCGAGTTGTGCTTATTCTTTGGGAAATACAAAGCTTAACTTGAAGTATGAGATCTACAGTTTTCTTCTTGTTTTCTTCTCTTGAGGGTTTTTTCATTGATACCAATGTTTTGTTTTATACCTCACAGTTTTCTTCTTCCTTTAGTTTGTGTCCTAATTAATTTTCCTTTTTTTTTTTTTTTATTAAATAAAAAATGCATCTGACGGAGATGATATTTATTACTTCAGCTTTCTTCTGTGAAAGCTAAAAACAAAATTAACTTGCCTTGGGGGCATGTTGTTCGCTACCTAAAAGGTCTGATTATAAAAGGAACTGCTTCCTAAAGTCTTGTCCAAGTGGGAAGCCTTAGAGATTTGCCTTTATAGACCAGTGCTGAGCTTGGGTTTTAAAGAAATTCTGATCACCAGACACAACAATAAATTTTGCAGTAGGTTTTATTTATGATAAAAATTCATACTCAGTGTTTTCATTCTTCATATTTTGGTTTTTTTTTCCTTGTATATGAGAATGTTTATGTTATATTGATGTGTTTTGTCCTAGTTATTGAGATTAGTTTTTAGTCTCTTCCAGGGTGCAAGTTAAAAACTATTCACAAAATAGTGTGAAAATGAAAAGTGCAGGAGTAAGAATAAGAACAACAGTCAGTGTCAGTTGATTTTGAAAGTTACTAAGAGATTTTATGAGAAAATTCTAACTACTTAGTTAATGGTGTTTTTTTCCTCTTTCCAGCAAGGTCAAACCAGAACTCATACACTGTGTCGATGTAACAGATGTACTATGTCAGAGTGAACTGCTTTTGTTAGGGCAGATACTGGAAGAAAATCTCATTTGGCTTCATAAACACATTCCAAAGTTCTGTACCAGTTTCAATAGCTGTCTGTGTTACTTTTTTCTGGAAATTCATTAAGATTTTATTTACATCAATGATCTTTTTTCCCCTGATTTCAGGGTAATTTTGGTGAGGTGTATAAAGGAACATTAAAGGATAAAACTCCAGTTGCTGTAAAAACTTGTAAAGAAGATCTTCCTCAGGAACTGAAAATAAAATTTCTGTCAGAAGCCAGGTAGGTTCTGTAAAATTACTTGAAAAAAATGCTTGTGGCACTTTTTCAGTTTTTGTCACTAGATGCATTTACAAAACCTGACCTTCAGAAAAACTCAAAGAAGCAGTAGTCAAACTTTTCCTTCCTTTCTCTCCCTCAGTACATTCCACCACTGTCGCCTTGGTAACTAAACATTGGCATTTTTTAACGTGTGAGTGCAGTATCGTCTGCACTTGCTGAAACCATCTCTGACAAAGCAAGCCATGCCTGTAAAATAAAATTTTATTGTCTTAAGTGCTTTCATTTAGAACTTTTAAGATGTGCCATGAGGATTGGGATAAGAAGACTGGAAGATGTTAATTTAAGTGTGATTATATCAGGCCTAACTCCTACCTTACATGCTTGGCTAATAGAGGTGATAAGTGCATCCAGATTACTTTCTTTAGTGGGGTATAGACCCCATTTAGTAATTTTCTCTTTTTAAGAAGAGTTTGCTCCAGTAGAGGTATTTTATGCTGTGTCAATCAGCATGAGATTATTTTCTTATGTTTCAAATTACAGTCATGGCACAGTATACAAAGTACTCTGAGTGTCAGCTGATGTGGATAGGTAGGTTCTGAGACTCCAGGGAGAGGGTTGTCTTGACATATATGTCATGATTTTTAAACTACCTTGCTCCTTCTTGCTATGAGGCTTCATGTGTTTTAACTTCCACTCCCAAACTATATCATGATCAATATTGAAAAGTAAAAGATATTACCTGCATTTATAGAATGGAAATCAGCCACCCTATCCATTGAATCATTTTAAAAAGCTTGTAACTTGGCAACGGCAGAGATGTGTCATTTGTTGAGCAGCTTGACACTAATGGAAAAAAATGGTCTGATAAAATGGAATGTGTTATTTTTCGCTAAATGTGTATGTACCAGGTAGATTAGTATTTTCCTCTTGATCCCAGGAAAAAAGGGAGAAAGAGGAGGTGCTTTGAGTCAGCAAATATCAGAAGGAACATTTAAGTTGTAAGGTCTCTGGAGAATTTTTTTTTTGCTCTTCATTTCACTTACAAATCATAGCATGCTGTTTTAGGCTGGAAATGTTCTTATTAAAGCATTGTGTCAAAAGATGTAAATGTTTTCATTTAATTCACAAAATTGCTGTCCTTATAGTCTTCTAAAACTTATTGTATTAATTAATCTCTCAAAGTAAAATTGGAACAAGTGTGCTTTTGAACAGTGCAGCAGGGAAGTATAGAGGCACGCTGTGCATACTGTTTTGATGTAGCTCTGCTTCTGGTCCACCACTGTAATGCTGTTTAAATACAAGGGTACTTAAGAAACTGCAAACCTGTGAGGCCATTTTTCAGTTATATAGATAAATGTCACATAGGCAAATGGTAGAATTACAATAAGAATAATTTCTGATTTATTAGTGAATCAGTATGCCTTTCATTTCAAACAGTGTGTTGATTGATCTGTTACATTGATTTTGATAACAGTAATGATATTTTTTTCTTTGATAACAATAATGACATCTTCCATTAATGTTAAAGGTTTAAGATATTTTCCTGTAATACTTAATCAGTTTGTACAATAAATTTTGTTAATATAATAAACCTATTGTGTGTTTTGCAGAATACTCAAACAATATGATCATCCTAATATTGTAAAACTTATAGGAGTTTGCACTCAACGACAGCCTATTTATATCGTTATGGAACTTGTTCCAGGTAATTGTTTTTTTCCTTTTTTTGCAGCCAATTCCACAGGTTTCATTGTTTCCATAATGTGAAATGTATTGTATTTGTCTTATTCTGCATTCTGATGACTGACCTCAAAAGTCATCTTTGCTGCAAATCTTTGGAAATACTGGGTTCTACAAATCTGTTGAGAATTTTACTGTAGCCTTTGAAGACAACAGAAGCTTCATTCTTCTCCTGATGAGATATTAAATGGTATTTCCTTTAACAATAGAGCTAGGTAGTTAATGTTAAGAAGTATTTAACGAAACTTCATGTCCAGGTAATGTTTCAATTTTAATAACTCATGTTTGGGTCACCTTTAGTAATATACATTTTTTTCTTTACCAGAATGTATTGTTTGGTTTTCGGGTTGGTCTAGATTTATTTTGGAATCTAGTTCATTTTATTCTGCAATGGCTGGAGTGAATTTCAGATTGTTGGGATTATAACAGCTTTTGGGCAATTTTACCTCTTTGTTGATTTTCTGAGCATCTGGAAAATGTGTTGGTTTGGTAACCTCTAGTACTGCTTAATATGCAACATTGTATTTTTTTTATATATCAATGGATTTGTCTTCAAAATTATACAGCAAGCTGCTTTAAGAACCGTTTTTTTCAGGAAGACTTAGATTGCTTATAATTCTTGAATACTGGATGTAGTATGAGAGCACTGATGAAATATTTGACCTTGTGGAGTTTTCTGCCTTTATTAAATTAGATTATATTAGATTATTATATTTGTATGCACAATTAACTTTATTAAAATGGACACTGAAAGCAGTGTCCTCAGTTTTAAGGGGTACTTTAGTAAACAGCTTCTCCAGACATCTCTGAACTAAATCCTGATCTTTTAACACCTTTATCATTCTGGTTCAAGTTTTTCAGAGCCTTGTACAAGTTGTTGAAACATGCTAATGCTGTTGAGGAGGAATCAGTGAGAATTTTCCTCTGATTCTCATGCCTCTTTTGGAGTTCAAGTCTATCAAAACATTCATGTGTTTGAATTTGCTTCAGAAAGAAGCTTTTTGCAAAGAGAATTGTTGCCCTGTTTTGATGGTCTGTAAACCCTGGGCTGGCTGCTCTGCCTGCATGCCCTCATAAACAAGGTGCTACCTTCAAGCCATCACACTTTGCTACATGCTCTTACATGGTGGCACACCAAGAGACTGACCAAATCAGCAGAAAACATAAGGATGCCAGCTCTGAAGAAGCTGACAGAAAAAAAATCAAATCACTTAGATTAGTAGAGAAGCAGTGATTCTGATGTCACTGTTTTTTTCTAATGACAGGTTTGGATGGGATTACAAAAAATGATAGTTAATCCTTCTCTGACTTGGTATTGGTGTCGTTTGAGGAACAGGATAGTGGTAAACTTGTCTCCACTTGGCACTAAACTTTCACAGTATCTTCATTGTTTTGTCTTAAATGTGTTTATGGTTGAAGGTGTTTAAGCAGTTTAACTCTGACTTTCTGTTTAATAACTGAAAATGGCAAGTTTTACATAGAATTATATTCTGTGAATGTATGACTGAGAACACATGTGATTTATAAATGTCTGACAGTTTTTTCCCTGAGGATAAAATTAGAAACATCTCCATAAAACAAAGGATTTCTCCTGTGTTTTCTGACTTCTGTCTAATGCTTGCAGATTTTCTGCCATTTTTGTATTCCGGATACATGTAGGCTGTACACCTACTGTGTCTTTTGAGACTCCTGTGGTGTGGTTCCATAGCAGCTAATTCTGCTTTGCATTCGAGATTCTGATTTCAATTCAGAGTCTTAATTTATTCAGGTATTAGAAATATATATTGAAACTTACCACCTTATACAGAGAGGTACTACTAATCGGTTAGTTATTCTGTCATAATAAACTGGCTCTGCAGAGATATCTTTGTTGCAAGTGTAAATAGGGTTAAAAACTATGCATATGGATAAAGGCATCAGTGAAAATAGTAAAGAAAGGTTGCAGATGGATATTTAAGCATGTGCCCATCCTCTATTACATGCAAAAATAGCCCAGATGTTGCCAACAAATGACAGAGAAACAAAGTTGTCAAAGATGATTATTCTTTGCAGTAGACCCTTTTCTTGGTGGGTGGTATGGGGGCTGTTAATATAAGTGACATGCGTCCTGTAAAGAAATGCCAAGATGGGTGATGTAGGAAGGATTAACTGAAATAATAACTAATGTAGCATATGGATACATAGAATCATAGAATGGTTTGGGTTGGAGGGGGCCTGGAAGATCATCCAGTTCCAACCCCCATGCCATGGGCAGGGACACCTTCTACTAGAACAGGTTGGTCAGAGCCCCACCCCACCTGGCCTTGAACACAACTAACTACATATTAGTGAGAAAAAAACATTATTTACTTACTATTCACTTGCTGCTGGTCATGCTGATCTCACTGAACATGTCCTCCCAGTGTCAATCCATCACAGATTACTCCAGTACAGAAAGGAAAAACTTGGTCCTTTCTGCAATTCACCTATCAAGAAATGAGGAAAAGGTCCTAATATAAGGTATATGTATGTTATATAGATCTCTCTTTAAGGGATGCACATATAGGAAAGTGCATCCAGTTTCCCTGCCATTGGCTCGGTTTTTAGAGGGCCAGGTCTCTCCTCTTCTTAGTCTTGTCCTACAGGTCTTTCTGCAGGTTCCTCTACAAGTGGGAAGGAATACCCTGTTAGCAGAATGTGTGCACTGTTTATTTATTGTAGAATTTAGATTTATTATTGCTTTCTAAAACCTATTCTTTTAATTGTTGAAAAAAATAAACTAAGTAAAATGCTCTTTGTTCTATATAAACTGAAGCTAAAATATATGTAGCAGCAATTTTCTTCATGTATACATGGAAAGTTATATGTATGCAAGAAATGTGACCTTAGACCACGATTCAGGAATTTGCAATGAGAATTGATAATTTTTTTTTTTTTTTTTTTTTAAATCCTAAACAAGTTGTCCTGCCTTTCCTCCCCTCGCCTTCTCAAAATTATCAAGATAGCCAGGAAAAAGGAATCAATAAACTGTCACTATTTTTCTTACAAAGGTTTTATAATTTTTAAGTTGAGATCTATACATGGATCTTATTTGCAGGCTTAAGTTATACTAGCTAGCTTCTGTGAAAAAGGAATTTAGCCAAGCAGATGGTTTTAAAATTTTTGTGACTGCATAATGGATAGATTTGCAATAACCTTTAAATAATTGCAAATAAATTAAATAAC
Organism: Corvus hawaiiensis; assembly: GCF_020740725.1. Taxonomy (NCBI): domain Eukaryota; kingdom Metazoa; phylum Chordata; class Aves; order Passeriformes; family Corvidae; genus Corvus; species Corvus hawaiiensis. Next base: position 71,601,388 of record NC_063255.1, on the reverse strand, counting down.
CTTGCAAATAATTAATTTTATTCTCCTTTACGTAAATGACATTGAAATACTAACTAAAAGGATAGACAGCCCGGATCCTCATAAGGGCCCAGTGCTGTAGTTGCTGGATGCCTTTTCAACTACCATGTAATAATAAAACCCCCTGAATTTTACAGTGGCATGGTTTTCTTCTGTGTAATTTTTAGTAGAAATGAGAAAACAACTCTACCTAGAAATTACCTTTCTAATAAAACATTGTATTCTTAATGGAGAACTTATCATAGAGATTTCCTCTTCTTGTATAACTTACGACTCTTTCTCTATGACAACTGTTCTTTGTAGTTTGAAAATATTAAGACTGTTGAAAAGACTTCTTAGATAAATTAGACTGTTGCAACATGTTAGTATCTTGAAGAACTCTGAACATCATATAGGTTGCAGTAAGTTATTTTCTTTGTAATACTTTCCTTACTTTTTACTGCTTTATAGTAGTATATATACTGCTAAATGTTCTCTAAGATGGTTTGATAAGGTTTATTGCAAAGGTCACATTTGGTGGAGTTTTTTTCTGGTATCTTCTGATCTAAAAATAGGAATAGTGCATTATTTCATAACTTAATACAGGGACTTTTTATTAATCTGTTGTAATACACTTTAAGTACTCAGTTTATCCTAAGAAAGATAGAAGAAGTTAAAATGGGAATTGCTAATGAATTTTGGGGAAAGAAACCCTGTATGTTGAGACTTGCCAAATGCTTGGTGTTAGTATAGAGCCATGAGTTTGTATTGTCCTATGGACTTGACTGACCTGACTGAAAATTAATGTAGTAAATGTGCAACACGAGTCTTAAAGCTAGTCAGGGAGAATTGCTGCATATTTGCAACCACTGGAATTTTCTAAGGTAGATAAACCTTTGTCAGGGATGGTTTCCCACATGAGAAGCAGCAGAACTTTGTGTAAGAGTTTATAGCGCTGTGTAAGAAAGAGTGTAACTTTTCTGTAATGCCAAGTCAATCTGAAAAGCTGAGCATTTTACTCATATTTTTCATGTTAATTTTTTCATTTTTCTTTGCTCTGTGTCTGTTGTCCTGGTGGGATTTTTGTCCTTTGTCTTTCATTGTTGATCTTAAAACTGAAGAAAGAGAAATAATCATGAGGAGCTGCTTTGGTATTCAGAACAGCAAAAGAACTATTTGCCTTTGTCTCTTAAGGCTGCACAGGGCATAAGGAGTTTTCGTAACAGCTCATTTTTAGCGAATTTATATGATGATCAAAAAGACTGCCTGGAATACTGCCAGAGTCCAGACTGACAACCTGAAACAAATAGATGCTGAATTTTGTTGGGGTGTGGAGAAGATTATCAGGAAAATGCTGAAGGGGGTACAGAGCCTGCTTCCTGTTCTTTTCTTTTCAGAGTGAACTCAGCATCTTTTCATGATAAAAGGAAAAAAAGAAACTAAAATCCCCTTCTCTTTTACCCTTTCTAACTATTATCCTTCTGGCCCCAACTTCTCCTTTAGTGATCATGGATGACAAAGTTGGTTTTAATTCATTGCAATACTCAGGATCATTTAACTGCATTTTCATTTGCTTATAATTTATCATGCAATCTCCCATGTAATCAAAAAGGGACTGCAGGAGTCCCATTAAAAATTTGAATGTTTTTTCCTCTTCCTTTAGGGGAAGAACAAATTAAGATCAAATGTAATCTGTAAGATGCAAAAAGCAATCCTAAGCAACAACATTCTTTCTTCTCCTTTATGTTCATTTCAATTTACTTGAATCTTGGCTAGTCCTGAAAGGAGAATTTAATTTAGAAGTAAGAACTTGGCATGCCCTTGAAATGTATGTTCTAGAATGGGGTGTTTTGAAGATAGATGTGGAATCCTGTGGTGCACTTACCACTTTATGCAACTGTTTAAGCAACTTGTCTTGTAGAATCTTCCGGAGTGCCTCTGTCTCTCCAGCAAAGAGTCTGCAAGATAAGCACCATCCTCATGCTTGCACCAGCTCTCTCTGGAAAGATTTGTCTAATTGGAGGTCAATGCAAACATCTTTGTGTGTTCCAATGCTTGATTCAGGGTAGTAGAAGGAGGCTTGAAGTCACATGTTTCATGACCTGCTCCTTTTAGAAGTCGGACTGTTTAATCACAAGTTGGTAGCCTACTTTCTGTTTCAGGTTTCTGTATATTTAAACATTTTTATAACCAACATAGTCAAAATTAAAACCCCAAAAATATTCTGGAATAATTTTATTTCTGCTATGTCAGGCATTCAAATATAGTCAATTGAAGTGTCTGTCTTGTCTGTTGTCTTAATATAGCTTCCTCTAGCATATGCATTTTGCTAATATGATACATGATGAGGATATTATATATTATGATATTATGAAATCTAGATGATCTTCCTATACCAAATTCTTGCCTCAGACACTTCTAAACAGTTTCCCAGGAGCTGTTTCCTGTCTCCTGATCCATTCTGTGTCCATAGATCATATTTAGTCTGTTCTATCAGTGATCTGCCCTGAGTGTGATTCTCACCCCCTCTCCCCAGTGTGTATTTATGGACATTGTTCATTCTCATACTAATGCATTGTAGGCATTTCCCTGGAGTACCAGCGTGCCTTCCTGATACCACCATAGAATTCCTTTTTGATAATAGATACATGCTGAAAAAAAAAAAGCAACTTCCTTGTTAACCTAACAGTGAGTTCGTGTTCCTTGTTTTGTCTAACTTGTGTTTATACATTCTGAATGCTGGCAGCTGGAAACAGGTAGAGCTGTGTCTATACATGTGAACAGCTCTGGAAATACCCAGTAATCTAGTAGCATAGGAAGGTTGTCAGAATTAAGTTTCAACTATGATCAGCTTATATCTAGACAAGTGTAGCCAGCTTCCCGGGGAGGGGTTCAGCAAGGTCATAACTTCTATCTTTGCAGCTGGATAAGGTAACCTGTAGAGGTTTGTTCTGTATCATTTGGGATGCAAATTGCCTGTGCCACTGATGCAGAAACAAATCAGAGGTGACAGGTTTTATTAGCTCAGGTGCAGCAGTGCTTGATGTGAAGTGCCCTGACTCCCAGGCACACCTGGAATGAGCATGGCCATTTCTGTAGTGTGTGTACCTGCAGTCACCATCCCTTGAAGTGCTCATAAAATGAGTAAACCTGGCACTTTGAGATACGGCTTAGTGGGCATGGTGGTGTTTGGTCAAAGGTTGAACTTGATGATCTTGGAGGTCTTTTCCAACCCAAGGGATTCTATGATTCTTAACCTGAGCTCTGGGGTTACCTCTGCACCCTGTTCATGCTGTCCTAGCCACAGTTGGCTTTGGTCTGGCTTGGTTTATTCACTCCCTTTCTTCTGAAATCTGACTCCATTGCTACTTCCTGTATGTTACAGCACTTCTTACTTCCACGGGGTGTGTGATGTCAGAAACATGTGCAAATAAAGCCCAGTGTCTTGCCTGACCTACGAGGCTCACTTTTTGGCTTTCTTGGAAAAGAGGGCTTCAGGGCATAAAGTGTAGAAATACCTACATATCCATTATAGGTGTTTCTGAGGAGCTGGTACAAATTACTAAATCATAAATTACTTTTGTGGAATTGCTCTTATTTTCTGCATGTAGTGATACTTCAGGGTGTAGCACCAAATCACAACTGACTTTGTGCATTTCTCTTGTTATTTGCACTGGAGCCAATAGACCCATTTATAACTAAAAACTCAGTTCTGAGGCTAAGATATGTATAATTTATTTATTAATATGAAGTACAATATCTATATTATCTTGAGCTTTTCTGCTAAATTAATTATCTTCATGGATAAAGGAGAGCAGATGCTAAGAGCAGCTGAAGTATGCATGTATCATGGCTTACTTGAGCCTTAGATGAGACCTGCTGTCTCTGAGGTGCCACTGATTTCATACACAGGCCTGGAATGATGATTGTTGCTGGGAAATAGCTGAACTTTTAGTTTCACATCGTGCGATTCAGCTGGTGCATTTTCTACTTTTCTGTGGTTTTTTCTCTTTCCTGCTTCTGGAGACAGTGAGATCTTTATAGAGATCATTCATGATTTTTTTCTAATTGCTTCTCCTTAGAGAGCCCTTAAAACTTTAATAAAGCTTTGCATGATCTGCCCCACTGATTGTATTGTGCATCCTCAGTAGCTATCTTTTGTGAGCAGATTTCAGATCTGAGTCCTATCTTGCAGTCACATCCTGAGTCTTTACTGCATGCTGTCTAAAATCAATACAACAGAAAAAAAAGGGTCAGTCAAAGTCCAATTAGAGATAAGGTGCAGTGATAGTGACTGTCTGGCTTTGTTTTCTATTCAGTTCTCTTTTTTTCCTCTAGTCAAATAAGTTATCTTCTCATTATTACTGGTTAGTGAAGCCACCTTCTGTCTACCCTGCAGTTTCTCTTCACATGGACCCCTGTCTTTCTCTCTAGTTTTTGTCTCTCTTACTTTATCCTCTTAAGTTAAATAACCAGCTTCCATTTTGATTTGTCTCTATTTCTCTGCAACTTGCTGTGCTTCTGCCTCTGCCATCTCTTCTTGTTGGGCATTTCACCCAAAGAACCAGAGACCTCCCATGGATTCCTTCTCTCCATGTGTCCAACTTTTCCCTCTCCTCACCAGCCTTCTTGTAGTACACACACAAATGTACAGACCCTATTTCTTCTTCCTTGTCTTACTCTTAGCCCTGTACTGTACATGGTTCTCTTCTTCCCTCTTTGCTTCATGGATTCCAGCTGCAAGATTATTAAGAAAAGGAAAAGTCAGATGCTTTTGTTGGGGTGTAGGTGGTGGTGATTAAAAATTCTTTTCATCTCAGAGCTAGTGTTTAGTAAAACAGGACCAAAACTCTGCTCTACGGTCTCCTTTTGTGGTAACACTTCAGACTACAGTTGGATTTTTATCTCTTCAAATGTTCTACGTTTTGATTTTAGCATATTCCATATCAGTATTGTACAAAATCAAATCAGCAAGTAGATGAAACTAGAAAATCCATTTTAAAACTGAATAAAGACAAGCATAAAAAATTAGCAAAGTGCTTACGTAGCTGTAAAAACTTCTGTATTCAACTTACTTCTTTTTATTCATTGTTATTAATATTTCTTTTTTACTTTGCCTGAAACAGTTTTAGCTGTAGTAGCTATTTAATGTGTCTGTGTTTAAAAAAGTGTTCATTGTTTTTCTTCAGATTAAAAAAACCCTCTGTTCTTCAGGTGCATTCTGTTTCATGTCAGCTGTCATGTCTCTCTAATCTGGAATCCTTTTCAAGGCCTTCGATTATGGATTATTGAGCATAGTGCAATTACAGGAATTACTTATTCAAGAATGGAAGACCTCCTGGGGAAAGATGACTTTCTTTTCAGTTAGTTTCTGAAGAAGTTTTATCTATGCACTCACAGTGGGTATCCTTACAGCCACAATACTAAAACATAAGAGTCCGGGTAGTCTGGACAGTGTTATTTTGGCAGCAGAGAAGACAAGGGATGCTAGATGTTGATGTCTCACTATGATTTCTGGTTTCTTCTTGACAGATGATGACAGACTCTGTTTTGGACAGGTATTTAATGTTACTTTGCATATTGGCTTCATGTTCTAGCTTATTTGATCCACCTGAAATCTAAAGCAAGACTGATGAGCATTGTCAATATTTCCTTTATTTTGATTATATGTCTGTGGTCTGCCATCCTGTTAAAAGGAAGTGAAATAGCACGTGTGACTGTGTTGTAGCCTTCTTCTTATCTTCATTTTATCTCAGTGCAGTTATTTTGTGCTTGTGAGTCATCTCTGTTCTGGTCTCATCACAGGTTGTCTGCTAAAAAGTCATCCGCAGGATGGTTCTGGTACAAGTCACATTTTCTCTGTGTTTACTTCTTTGCTGCTGCTGCTCATGTCCTTAGCTCTCAATGCACACTATTAATATAATTTTTTTTTCTTTCTTCATCTTTTGTTTTCACATACAGGTATTTCTACTCATACTTCATTACTGCTGTTGTTAATATTATATTGGCAGCACTTTGCATGGTTATAACTACTTTTATTTCCTTTGCTTAATGGGAAAAATAAAGTTTTAACTGGATTCCACAATAGTAGTCTGTAGGCAGTTAGAAAAATAAACCTTGGTCTTAGTTACAGTTTCTGTTACCACATATATAAAATAAAAGAATAAAAAAAAGTGAAAGCACTGCATTGCACACAAATGATGCATTAGTTGAAATGTGAAGTTACAGTATTTTAATGAAAATGAGTGGTTTAGCATTTTTAAACCCTTGTATTTTTAATAGTTTGTCAAACAGCTTCTAACTTAAAAAACATTATCTCCTAGAATTCCCTAGAGATGCATATTTGCTATTTTAAATTCATAGTTAAAAGTAACTCTGTTTGTGTTTTAGATCCCATGTATATGGGATTAAGATAGTGGGCAGTAAGGAAATTCTAAATTGCTTCAGGGCTACTCAAAATACTGACCATTTAAGTTCTCAAATTTATAAATACTTACAGGTGCTGATAAAGGTAATTTCAATAATATTGCACTGGCCTGTAAAACAATTAGGGATATTGACTTCTAGAGCTCCCCTGGGTTAGGTGATCATTAGGAGGTGTGGCCATAAGCAATGTATCTGCATGATGAATGTGTGTATAAATATAAGAATTAAGCGACCTCTTTAAACAAGAGGCTGTTTAACAAAGGAAATTCTCCCACTTTATTAAAACTTACATGTGAATAATAATACATAAAACTAAACATCATTCTTAGTAGTTGGTATTGTATTAAGACATTTATTAATATTTGTATAACTATTAATCATATTATTAGGATACTATGTAGAGATACAATATATAAACAATGTATGTCTACATACCAGCTAAGTGGAAGATTTCTCATCATCGTTTCAAAATGTATTTTCATTGTGTTCAGTGTCAATACTGGTTATCAGAATGATGCCAAGAGTGCCTAGAGCAAATAGGTAGGTGTCATTGTGGACACCAGCTCAGGAGAACACTGAAATATGTGGTCATAGTTGATTATAAATTCCAGTGAAGTCAGAGATTGCCATAAATACGTATTTTGTAAACCTATTTAACATTTTTCATTGTTGTTTCTTGCATTTTTGGTTTCTTCTCGTAGATCACAGGGGTTTGGTTTTTTTCCTCTGCCAAAGCATTAGCTTGCTTTTTTGTGTGCCAAGGAGTGAACTGTTTTATTGCCATGCTGTGCTACTTATTGTACAACAAGAAGTTTATGCTGTAAAGCACAGCCAACACTAGGAATTGCTGATATGTAGTATTTTCACACTCTCAGAATTTCTGCATGTAATGAGAAATAGTTCCTATTCACAGCAAAATATGCGAAGGGCTGTGTTCAGGAATCCAGTTACAACAGGCTGCTCTCATGCAGCTTCTGCTTATGAACTACATTTTGTCCTCTACTTAGTAAAATAATTCTGTTGTACTAGGAAGGCACTCCAGTACTGTTATTTATCCTCCTGTAAACCCAAAACAGGCAAGCAGTCTCCGATAGGTGATTTTATATATATATATAATGGTCTAATTTTTTTTATATTCTTAAAGTTGTTGGAGCAAACCTCATATTCTGGTTGTGTTGTGGCCATTAACTGGAATAACAGGTAGCCATGCAGAATACAATGCAAATTCCACATAAAAGAGAAAGCATTGCTTACTATTATGTAGTCATCTAGTTTTGTATCAGTTGTTTCATAGCCTAATTGGTCTAATTTTTATCAACAGCTGTTACATTGCAAAGAATGACACTGTGTGCTGCAAATAGTGAATTAGGGCTTTTTATATTAAAGCTTACTTTCAAAAGTACATAAAGATATTGCTTAACCACAGTTCTGCACTGAAGAGTTTGTAGTGAAATACTCTTAATTCATCCTTGAAGATACTCATGTATTTGCTTTGCTGTGAAGATGAATAGCTGGAGCATTGACCGCAGTAAAAGTCAGAATTTACTGAGGAGTAACTCTGTTACTTAAAGGACAGACACTTAAGCCTATGTTAGTATCGTAATGATGAGGATAATCAGATTAAACCTAAACATTACGTATCTTGTGCAAAGTGAGATGCATATCACTTAGCTGTTTTATTTTGTCTGCAGCTACCACTACTTTTAATTTTGTTAAACAGAATATTTAGAAGATGTTTTTGCCATTTCTGTGCAAGGACAGACACAAGAAAACAGAACAAACAGTGAAAACTCTGAGATAGATTAAAGCAATGTAATTGAAACTCTCATAGGCATCAAGTACACTGTATACAGCTCGATGTATGGTGCTGGTTTTGCTGAAACCCCTAGAATTTCATACAGTGCATGCCACACTCTGAAAATCAGCAAGTCTAAATCACTTCCTGATGGTATTGAATTGCATTGGAAAGTAACAGGCTTGTGCTTTGTGAGTTTGACATATGCTGATGTGAGGAACTGAGCAGCTTTTAATATCGTTCAGAAACAAATTGTTCAAAATTAGGATGTTAATTGCCTGAGCATATGGGAAATAAATTTATAACATGTATTATTTTTAAAAGTTTTAATGGATATGGTTGGGTTTTCTTTTTTTTAAAGTTTGTCTTAAGTTTCTTTATTGTCTTTAATACCTCGTTATTTAAGAACAGATGGTTTTACTGTTGATTGTGGAGATGGTTTTACTGTTGATTATGGAGAGCATTAACTTATTTATACAAAGAATTTATATGAATTGTGAGGATTACAATTTACACTGATGTTGTTATAGCAGGTTTTTTTAAATAGAGAACTTTTGTGAGATTTTTTGGGGATTTGTTTCTGCGGGCTTTTTGCTTGTTTGTGTTTTTTTCCTTTTTTATTTGTTTGTTTATTTATTTTGTTCTCCGAGAATATCAAACTGAGCTTATCTGTCCTTTTAATTCTTCCTACAGGAAGTTGTTAGCAATTCTTAGTCTTTAATATTGAAATATTGGTTGACTGAGAATAGAGTTTTCTTAAGATGGTCTTAAATGTATTTTTATAAGCTGCCTTGATTTACTGCTCTCATTCAAGTAATGCCACAGTTTGTCAAGATGGGAAGACTTCACAAAGTCGTATAGTCATACTTACTCATTAAAAGATGATACTGTGTAAAGGGCAGTGAGGTCTCAGCATATAAATAACAAAATTTCTTCAGCTTTTTGTGTGTGTTGGAGGGGGGTATTGCTTAGAAATTATTTTTAGCTGTGTGCTGTAACTAGAATAATTCTGTTTACATGTGCAAGAAATGACACATACTTAATTGGAGTGTTTATCTTCCCGCTGGCAATACCTACTTTTTACCAGTTACCAGACTATGTCAGTAACCTCTCAGATTAAAGAAAAGGTGATTACTACCCATTCCAGTTTGCAGTAGTGATCTGTCCTTCTTCACTGGAGTTTAAAATACAGTATCACAAGATTCACTCTTGTCAGACTTTGGAGATGTAATGTGTGTAATCCTAGTTTGCAAAACAGAGGGTATTTCTAACTGGCTTTAGAGTCGAGGCAATCCAGTCACCTCTTGCTCTCCCATCTGTGTGTTACCCAGTCTGGGAGTGAAGGGCAGTTCCAACGTAATGTCTGAAGGCATTACAGTTACACTTCATAACATCTGACTTTTTCCTTTAATATTCTCTTATTTTATTTCTTACGCTGTGAAATATAAATATAAATGGCCTCCTAAAAAGAGTCACATATGAAACTTTTAATATGTACCATAATTTCCTGTTGCTAAGAAAAGGCAGTATATAAAATTGTGTAACAGTTTGCAAGAAAAAATCCTCACAGTCAGTTCAGTCCTAAATGAAAAGAAACAAGTACTGGAGCAATGACTGTCTACTCACTAGCAAATAATTGTGTGATGTGAAAAGCTCTGCTGTGATTTTTTTTGTCTTTGCCTGGAATAATAAAATATATTTTAGAAAAATCTTTAATACATTTATATCAATCAGAACATGGCTTTGCAGTGTTTGTATCATAATCCTCCATCTTACCTTTGTCCTAAATTAAATCAGTTTTTCAGAAGATTTTTTTGTTAACACAATTTGCTTTTTGGAAATCCTCCATGCTGACCCTTCCCACTTCTCAGACAAGAGGACAATGGCTTTGCTCCTCCTAGGCAGAAGTCTCTGAAGGCACAATAGTGACTGTTCACCTTCCACTGCTTGGTCAAATGTCCAGCTAATGTTGCCCAAGAAGAAAACACGTTTTTACCCCTCCAAACACATCAGTGTAGAATTTGAGAAGAATTGCTGCAAATGATCAATTAAAAATTACTTACTTTCATGTAGCTAATAGGACCTAACCTCTTTATTCACAATTAATAGTTCTGTGATTAGAGAAGAATTTGTATGACAGATTACCAGGTTTTTTTGTCAACAGTTTTTAAGTGAGTCGGTATCTAATTTGCACTGGTGAAGACTTTGGGTGTATCAAAAGCATGCTGTGCAGTTTTCACTTTTAAGCTCCTAATATTTAATGGAAAATGTATTTTTGAAAGGTGAGTTCCTTCCTTTTACTTGGGCTGGCCTTAAACTGATGGGATGAGGAGAACAGCTAATAACCTGCATTGTGTTCGGTCTTGCACCCCTCATGAGAGATAAATGTGAGTATCCTGTCAGTCGTGTCACGCTGTCTATCTGTCCGTTTTCTAGGAGGTGATTTCCTGTCATTCCTAAGAAAAAAGAAGGATGAGCTGAAAACCAAACAGTTGGTGAAATTTTCATTAGATGCTGCCTCTGGTATGGCGTATCTTGAATCTAAAAATTGTATACATAGGTAAGGAAAATTTTTTTCTCATTATTGTACCTTTGCTCAGTGGAAATGCAAGATGTTTAAAGGTGTGTGGTGTTTATTATCACAGGAATGAACCCCACGGTTTCAAAAAAGATACACTTTTTCTGAAAGTTGGTCCTTATTGCTTGTCTAATTCAAAAATACTCATCTGGGTAAAAAATATGTACTACACTATTTGGTATCTATAGTTTTGGTGCTATTAATAGAAGTTAAAAATTATTTTTCACCATAATGATATGCATTATAAGGAGCCTGATTCATACAGTGACAGTGAATCATAGCAAGAGGCAGTCTGTGAGGCTTATGTCATGTCTGAAATTTACAAATACTTGCCAGGCTAACAGAGAAATTAAGGTATGTTTGAAGTGTGCTTCAGGAAAATTCGCTGGTTTCTCAGATAATAGAGAAGAGCTAAAGTTCTATATGTTAAAATATTAATTGCCTGGACTGCTTTCTCTGAAATATGGAACATTATCAAGCATTACGCTGTTGGAGTTTCTTATTCCTGTTCCTACCATTCCTCTTTCTTGTTTCTTCTGCAGTTTGACTCTGCCACTGCTGTGCTTATACTCCATTTGTATTGAAGTGGATGGAATTCGTTTTGTTCTCTCAGAATAGCACAATATATACCCTGCTTAGTGCTGTGCCTGAAATATGAGATGTAAACATAATGATGATCCATTTCATAGAAAAATTATGAAGAACAAGTTTTCATTTCTGATGTTGATGTCTTCCACTTGTAGAACATCTGTAGGTGAACTGTGTGACACCTCACTTACATAATCAGTCCATTTGGGATTTAACACCTTTCTGGTGAATGCTGTTACCAGAGACCTGAGTGGCATTTCTCTTAGATTTTTATCAGCAGTGAATGGGTCAGTTGCAGTCCTGCAGGTCAAGTTAATCAAAACAATTCTGCAAGATCATGATGTATAAGAAACACTGAGAGAAAAAAAACCCTAACTCATGATCTAAAACTATGTAATATTCCCTTAGGGAAATCCAAGAAAAGGATTGTAAGCATTCTGTCATGATAGAATGTGTTTCAGCCTGGCTCTGTTTGTCAAGGATATAATAGCATAAAAATCAGAGCGAGAAACAGCATTAGTGATTTACACTAGCCTCATAAATGTTCTAGTGCTTAGTAATTCCTGTAACAGTCAGATCAGTGTTAAATCTGAAGTGCCTGTTTAAGCTCTTGTGTTCTTAGAAAATTAAACAAAAGATAAAAATAGTAGCTAGATAACTGAAGTTCATAATTGCAGTTACTGAAAAAAAATGCAATATTTAGTCATTAAATGATAGTGTGCTGCCTGAAATATAAATAGTTTTATGAATTTTTTTTTTAACTCTTGGAAAAGGGTATCCTTGCACAGCTGTGTGGGACAGAACTGTTCTAGTTGCTATAGATGACAATGTGGCCTCACTGTATCTCTAAAATGTGCACTGCTGGTTGGTGAATAGGAGATGTGTTTACAAAGCTAATAGTGATCTAGAGAATGTGTTTCAGAGAGAACATATGTGGAGTATTGCCTTACCATATGAAGATTTCATTGTTTCGTGTTTTCAGTTAGAAATCTGAGTGCAAATGTGTCGTGTAACTCCCAAGTCAGGAAAAAGAGCTGAAATCTGTTTTGTTAGTGCCATAGACTTGCCAATGCACACAGTCTGGGTTATGCATACTGTAGTACTGTAGTACAAGGAGAGAAGAACTTCTTTCCCCTTGTTTACTTTTTAACTTTCAAAATATTAATGAAATTTGTTTATTATCACAGATTGTCACAGAAGGTTATCAGAGAGCTAGCACTTTCCTTAAAGGAAGAACCAGAATTTTTAGGAAACCTATTCTGAATAAAAACAGAGCTTTAAAGTGCAACCAAGCAAGCAAACCATGTGTTCAGGAAAACTCTTACTTTCATGAAACATACAGGTTAATAAATCAAAATATGCATTTCCAGTATTAGTTTACCAGCCTTATTTTCTTCAGTATACAACATTCTTTTTTTTAGTGTGGTTAGCCATAGCATGTGCTTACTTAATTTATGAGCTAATTTTTCTAAATTTGATAGGGAAACATAATGAAAGTCTCAGAATCAGGAGAACAACCAGCGAAGTTTAGTGATTTTTGCAGTAACGATAAAGGAATTTATGGGTCGTTTCCTTGGTTGATTTTATTTTTAGTTACTAGTACAGGTTGATTAACAACTTAGTTGATTAACAACTAGCTTACTCTAGGAAAGTAGCTCATGAAGTTTTAAAATGTGTTTGACCAAAGGCTAAACTGCAATTAAATAGGCTTAGCATACATAGAATTTTGCTAGGTCTGTTCGCTGTTTGAGGAATTTGAGCACTGATCCAGGATTTCTGGATACCCTGGGAGTGGCTGGAGGTACATCAGTCTAGAACCCCTGTCTGCCACAGAAGCCCAGAAAAGCAGGGAAAAGTCAAGCTGTCTTGTGCTCTGTGAGCAAGTTCTTGGGTGTTCTGACTCAGAACCCCACTGGAATTTCCTTACCCAAGCACTGAAAGTACAACCATGTGGCTGCATGGTCCATACAAGGAATCTGGGGGCCTTTGCTCCCTCGTTTTTAGGTGAGGTAAGACAGATTAATCGTGTCAATTTAATGTTGACGGCAGGTAAAAGGGAATGGAACAATTTAATTCACAGTAGGAAGAAGCTTTACCAATCTGTAAAAGGAGTGGTGGTCTTCTAAAAGAACATTAAACTTGTTCTTTTTTTGTCAGAAACTTCATCTACTGAAAGTGGTTCTCAGATAAAAAAGAGGTGAGAAAATTAACTAGAGACAATGGACTAAGCAATGGTTAAAAAAACCTAAGTCTTCTAATTTGTTTAAAGGTCCATAGGTTTTGATTACTATTCCTTAAAGATCAGTATTTATTGTATAATTAGAAATAGTTTCTATTATGTAGATTGCAGTAAAATGAAATTGGTTCACTTCATGCTGTTGTCTTTCTGCAGTATTCAGTTTGCTGATCAATGCGCCATTTTGGACAAATCTGGAGGAAATTATCCTCTGAGAGAAGGCAGGTTACAACCAGCCCTCCCCCACCAGGTTTGGGAAAAAAAAATAATTTTTTCCTCGGAGGGAAGTGAAAGAGATAAAAACTATTTCTTTAACAAACACACAGGAAAAGGGATAATAATGCTAAATGAGAAATCCTTCCACTCTGCTGAGAGAAACCTTGGAAAATTTCAGAATCCTTCCGTAGATCTCTCTCACCCTCCTTGGAGCTGGGTCATGGGCCCACCTCCAGCGCCAGGACCTCGATGGAAAGTCTTCCCAATGTATTCTGATGTTGAAACTGTCCAGCAGAGAAGAAGGGAAAAATTGAAGTCCCAGGAAAACAAAGTTCAACTCTCTGGAGGGAAAGAAAACTTAGGAAACTGGCTGAAAGAAAAGCAAGCAGGGTGCTTCTCCACTCTCTCGCTCTGCTGCCGCAGCTGAACGCAGAGAGCCATCTCTATCTCTGTGTCCTTGAACAAAACTGCTTTGAAAAGTTTTGCTCCGTTTTTTCTCTCCCCACTCTCGGGCTCAGTTTAAAGGCATAGAAAGACACAAAATTAACTTCTGGGCATAGAGCAGCGATACAGGATACACATCATAAAGTCACCCCAAGACAGTATTTTTTCAGAATCCCATGTATTTTTTTTTAAGTAGTTCAAGTGTCTGATTTAGTATCTTACATATTTAGCTACCTGCTAAGGGTAACAAGGGCTACTAATCAGTTTATTGCTCTTTAGTTGTAACTGCAGTAGCTACATTTAACCTTTATATTTTAAAATTCTATCCAAATTTTTATTGGATTTTGGAAATTATTGTCTGAATTAAACTTTAACTTACTCTTTCAGTAGGTGAAATGGTTACATTGGCATGTAAGTGATTATTGAATGATTATTTGATCTACATTTTCATCACCTCTAGCATCCAGATATCACTTGTTCTTTGCTCTCTGTTTCTCTTTAAAGAGCAGAAATGACTGCACTTACAGGGGAAAAAAAACTGCATGAAAAGATGTTACTAAAAAAATAAAAAGAGTGGTTGAACATGCACAGAACAATGTAGTAATTTCATCTCCACTTAATTAACATGAGGTTGAAGAATTGTTTCTTACTTTTCATTTTTACTGTATGCTATTGTTTAGATAGTTCCATTTTTCTGTTAATTAGAAACAGAAGATAAGGATGGAAATGTGATAATCTGAGTTGGTTTAATAAGCATTTGTGAGTGGCCTTCTTTTCCAGTATTTGATTTGCATGTGATGAATTCATTTGTCCATACTTTATGTTTAATTTTCAAAGCAGTCTTGGGGAGCTGTAGGAGGGAAGCTGCAACTTCTATTGGACTTTATTGGATGTGTAGGGATGTCTTCTACAAGACCAGGTTGACTTATTTGCAAAAGATGCACTAGGAGTGTGAGAAAACAGAGACCAATGTCCCTGCGTTCCAGGTCAAATTTTCCTCTCAGTCAATGAATTTATCTTCTGGAAGTCTCCAATATTCTGAAATAAGTATATGTTGCTTGGCAAGATGATCATGTTCTCTGGTCTAGTTCTTCCACTTTTAGTCATTGCTACTACTTCTTTTTGCCTTAGTTTTGTAGCTGTTAAAAACCGTGTGTTGTGTTAAATCTGGTTTACTTTCATGTTATGAAATCCTGATTCTGTGGATATTAATTCAGGATTTCTACAGTTTTCATTAGATATGTATAATTTAATTTAATTATGTATAAATTGCTAGGAAAATACTTACTTCCCTGCTTCTAATCTAGTTTAGCTGATCTGCTCTGCTATTAGAGGTTTTTTCCCTCTCAAGTCTGGTAACTGCTAATGTACAGAGTTTTGGAAAAAAGTGTCAGAACCGTTTTATAACCGTGAACTTAAGAAGTATATTAAATAGTTTAGTAAGTCTTCCATTTCTACCTGGAACAATAGTTCAGCTACCACAAAAGGATGAAAAGTGATCCTTTTCAATTTATCATAGGTGCTGCTCAGTTCTGTGTGTTTGAGCAGTGATTCAAGTCTCCTGGGAGCAGGAGAGTGATGCTTTAGCTCCAAAATGGAACAGGTCTCCTTCCTAAGAAGGGGTAACAACCTCTCTGCTTGATTTGTCTACCTAAATCCCATGGAAGACAGTAGCCAAATACTTGTCGGTGCATGCCCTTGGGAGGTTCCACAGGACCCCATGCTCTGTGGAACAACTGGTTTGGTTCTGTTATGCAGTAGCTTGGGCTCCTTGAGCACAACGTGTTTCTCTGAATATCGCTTTTCCTCCTGGCCAGTTGCAATACCTGAGGCCTTTATTGCAGTTTCTCTAATTTTCTCCCCTAGTGTATGACTTATGAAGAAAAGTCATTTGAAAAAAAGTCATATGAAAGAAAGTCATTTTGGCAGTAAACCACCTGAACTCTCCAAGGTTTAGAGCAAGGATTAATTTGCCATTATTAATTATCTTTTTACAATTCCTTCAGAATTACATGTATAAAATGAAGTGATGATGTGAGATTCCATTTCTATAGCTTTCTTTCACAGAAAATTTATTTATGACTGAATGAGAAAATATGTACTATTGTGTTGATAATATCTGTTGATCGTGCTTCAATTAATATATCTTTCAGAGAATTATTGTCAGTGGTACAGTTGAAACACCCCATAAATGTAGTGAATTATCATAGTTTTGATCCTTTTTTATAAGGTGATGTCTCTGCTTTATATAAAATGATGTTTCAAAGCATTTTTTTTCCAATATGAATGTTAGAAATACTTCCATTCTGTTTAAAGCTAAAAACACAAATGGAAACTTACATGAAGAACTATTACTTTCTGCAGGCCGCTTTACATAGATATAGTGTTAGTTCTTAAAAAAAGCCACCAAAATTTACTCTGCCACACCTGTAAAATAATTTTTAGTCAAACTTTGAATTTGATTGGCGCATTACTGTGTGTTGAGGTTTTATTTCTTAATATGGACATGCCTGATACAACCTCCTCTGTTGCCTCTTAACTGGAAAGGTTTTTTCCACCAAAACGAGTATTTCCACTGACTTTATTAGATTATAAAGATGCTGTGCAATTACAGCACTGCCAGTTTTATACACATTATTATTTTTTATTTGTTCTGTTGGTCATAAGTGGTACTAATTCTCCCAGTTCTGTTGTGGAGTAAGTGAGGATCTGTCTGCCAACTCTTTCCAAAGAAACCTGAGTTCAGAGAGCTGCTCTTGGGACTCCCAGCTTTTCTTTGTTGCTAAACAAAGAAAGAAAATAAATTCGTTGTTTCCAAAACAGTGGTGCTGCTCCCCTTTCATCACACTAATGCCAGCTCTGCATAGGTGCTGTTGGGGTACTTGGTCTACCATGATCCTTTTTTCATCAGTGGCTATTAAAACTGCATTTCACACCATAGTATTGATCAAGACAAATGTGTCACTGCTTTCAAATGCAGCAGGAAATTATTCGTCATCATTTTCACACTACCTTGTTTCTTCAAAATGAGATGTTTCCAACCCTAAAATAGCTAATATGGTGCACTCCAGCTGCTGTCATCCAGGAGAGGCAGGTGAACAATGCTACATTTCACTCAGCTTGCCATATAGGAATAGATTATAGAGTATTATATACCAGGTTTTAGCTTTTAAGAAGTGATTTTCAAGAGATTCCCTCCATCCTTTTTTTTTTTTTTCCTGCTGTCACATTGGTGAGTGTGGTTTGATCCTAGAGAAATATGTTTGCAATTAAAGTTGGATCAGTTCTGAATCAGTACTTCTGGTTGTCCAAGGTCTTATTTGAGCAGCATGATTATTTTTTTCTTTAGTGAGCTTCTATGAATCTGATCTGAAAGCATTAAGGAAAAAACCCCAGTAAACATGAATATGCAAGGCCATGAATATTGTATACTTTAAACACATTATAATAAATTAGAGTGAATATTGAATTTGAAGTGTGCTGTAATGGAAGTGGCTGTGAACTATGGTGAAGAGTTGCTTTTGAATAAAAATTGAACTTTCTTCCAATCTTTTATCTGTTTCCCTAAGCTTTTGAATTTTGACATGGCTGGTGGTAACAAAGAATTTAAAAGGAGGAGAAATACAGTTTTTTCCTTGTGGATGCTGTGCATTTGTTGTACTGGTTGATACTGCTTCCCCTTGTGTGCTTTATTTGAAATTCACCCCAGGCTGTATTAAAAGCAAACTAGGCATCACAGATTGAGCTTTGCCATGGCTGCATAAGGCTTGTAATTAGAGTAATAGATGTGTGGGTTTGAATGGCCAGAGTGTGATATAAGGAAGGTCTGAATAAGTTTTTGTTTACTCTAAACCTCTATGTGTCATTCTGTCTCCATAAGACTGTGCTGTCTTTCATATATTCCCGATTTGTGGTCGAAGTAGTCCCGTTACCAGAGGAGTTAGTGGTCACAGTGTGTAGGAAATACATATTTCAATTGTGGCTTTTTCATGTTACTGTATTAAATAAACATGCAGTAGACTGCACAAAGTATTACACTAATGTAATGATTATTACATTAATGATAGAAATGGAAGTTCTGGTGCTTTTTTGTTTGCTTTTCATTTCGCTTTTTTTTTTGCCTCTTTAGGAATAACATGGTACTTTACTCAGCTGCTATTAGGACAGGTTTTGTTTGCCACGGGGATTTTCCAGTACTTAATATCTCTACCACTTGCTACTCTTCTTTTAAAATATTAAATTATAAGGCATCTATTCATACTAGTGGAAAAGAAAGTTCTCGTTCAACTGTGGTTGTTCTGAGGCTAATATTAATAATTAATGTTCCCAGAGGCCAGTTTAGTATAGGATATTAGATTATGCTGTTCCTATGCTGAATGGCAAATCGAAGTTTCTTCATATAAAATAAATAAAGGGAAATTACCTTTTTCTTTCCATGTTTGTATTTTCTTTTGAAAAGACAGTTACATTTCATCTTTATTTTTGCCTAATTGACATTTCCTTTAGGTTCCATTTTATGTCTAAAGAGAACACAGCCTGTATATCAGCTGAATGGCATCAGGGATAATCCAGTATGATAAGTCAAACATAGTTCTTTATATTAATGCTTTGAAGCGTCTGTTAAAAGCTTCAATAAGGTTGATATTTTCGTTTTATTGCAAAGTTTCCCTAGTGGTGCCTATTCAGTATGTGCTTAAATATAATCTTTTATGTGTTCTTCATAAAATGGAGAAAATATCCAATTATTTCAGACATCTGAGCTTTCAGTATTTCAGTTTTTCTTGGATGATGCTTTAAAATGTCATGTAGAGTTAAACTAAAGATAGTAATAGTTAAATTGGTTGGCACGTTAATGCAGAATTATTTTGTAGACCTAGGTATTTTAAAAAATGCAGTGTCAATATTGTCAGTAAGCTATATTAATACAGATATATGTGGTGATAGAATTCACTGATAACTGATAACACAAGGGAAGCTGAAAATCCATTACTTTTTGCAATAGCTAGAAATGTATAATGGGTTCTATTTTTGCTTTCTATTTGCTACATCTCATCCATCAGTTAGCAATTAGAGGTTGGATATTTACCATTAGAAGGTAGATTCTTCATTCTGGTCAGCTGGCTGTTGTATTTTTAAGGAACATTGAGTGTTTCATGTGTTTATGTTTAACTTATATGTGACCTGAGGTCTCAGTCTCACAAGGAAGAGCATGAAAAATCCTCACTAAGGAGCATTTGTTGAATACACATATAAAGGGACAGAATTTGCCATTTTAAGGATAATATTTTGTAAGAAAATGACCCTAAACCGACTTTTTAAACTTCCTTTATCTTCTGATAGTCCAGGGCTTCTCATTCTGAGATTTCACACCTTTCCTTTGCATTGTCCCTGCCCCTCCAGATTTTACT
Organism: Corvus hawaiiensis; assembly: GCF_020740725.1. Lineage (NCBI taxonomy): Eukaryota > Metazoa > Chordata > Aves > Passeriformes > Corvidae > Corvus > Corvus hawaiiensis. The sequence continues at coordinate 71,581,700 of NC_063255.1, read as the reverse complement.
GCACAACTGGGTAAGACATGAGTGAGGGAAAAAAATACGCAAAAGGAAGATTTTTTTAAGAAGGAAATATTTTTGTTCTTGTTATTGCATAGGTAAAGTATGGTTGCATTACTTGCTAGCTGATGTTTCTGCTCTTACATGTTTAAGTAAATAGCAATGAATCTGTTCCCTGAAATCTCAGATAATGGTCTGGTCTTTCTGCCATGCTGAATTCCTGTTTGGGTTCCAGAAATCATCAGAGAATCCAAAAGAACATCACAAATTTCAGAATATTGTGAGATACTGTAATAAAATGTTGTCTATGATGCATATAGTTACATGATCTCTTCTTTTAGAAGTGTGTCCGTTTTATTCTTAGGGGGCTGTTGTTTTATGTAAAATCAAAATTAAGTTATTAGAAAACTGAGTATTTTATAGATGGTGGGGAGAAACATTAAGTATCAAAAGGTGATTATAAAAAGGCTTATATCAGAATTAATGCTTAGGTTGTAAACAATTAGTAAGAAATTCCAGAGGAGGGGATTTAGATTTTTTTCTTGTCACAGAAGTTGCATAGTATGAAAAATATTTATTTCTTTCCCCTGTGGGGTTGAATTAGTCCGTTATTTTCCTCATGTGATACAGAATGCTTGCTCCTAAAAAAAGAGCAGGCTTTGCTAGGAATAAAGGAAATAAGGCTGAAAGAAATGGAAGCAAATTTTCTTAGACTCTCTCATTCTGTTTAACAAACAGTAGCATTTTAAGTGTAAAATTATTGCACTGTATTTGTTTTTGTTTACTGCAATATCACTTTCTTGTTGATAAATACTAGGAATTTATAAGTATTATTCAGTAAAATAACTTGAGTAACGTATTTTTAGAATAATAAATCTACTCACTGCATGAGGGCACCAGGCTCTCTCTAATTAAGAAGCAAGAAGTAAAAAATGAAAGTACACGATATTGAAACTAAGATAAAGATAACATGCAGTTAGTGTTTGTGGAAGCTATTGTGCTGACCATGAAGTCTGGGTAGTGTAAATAACATTTTCTCTACTCTCATAGCCCTGTCGCAGTGGAGAATAGTGGGTGAAATGTAATTTCTTTCTAAGAAAGATGGGCTGCAGGATTCCATTTGTGCAGTGGGCAAAGGAGGTATTAGTCGATGATGAACAACTAATTAGATGATCGTACAAGACAAAAGCAGAATAATAAGGGAGGGGGGGAAGGGAGAGAATGCAGTCAACTACAGCAGTTGCTTCAGAAGTGAGGTTTAGAGTGGCTCTTTGAGCACAAATCATTGACCACAGGGTGTGTCAGTGTTTGTTTAGGGAAGCTAAAACATGTTTTCATGCACTGATTTCTTTTCTTTAGGGTGTAGAACTTTTCCTGGTTTCTTTCTTACAGCAGAAAATTCTAATCAGTGTTTTTGAAAAGGAAAAAGATGTAGTGTACATCTAAGATATAATGTATTGGTTCAATTTTTTATTGGTTTCCTGATACTAATTATTGACATTCCAAAGAGGAATGTACCACAATTATCTCAGATAGGAAACAACTTTAATTTAATAAAATTTTTTTAGGCTGTATATGGTAACAAATAATAAATTCCCAAATTGTTTTCCTGAAGAAGATAAACTTATTTCCCTTATCTGAGTTTTATACACATACATACACACACACATATAAATATATATGTATGTATGCTTACTAGGTTATGCCTATTTTGTCGATTTGACAAAATGTTTATCCACTACTTTTTCAGATAGCACTAATGATGATATACCTTGCCCTGTATTTTACCACTGCCTCAGGAGGTTTTTCAGAAGTGCCTCCGAGCTTCACAGTGCTGTAGTTTTATCACTGATGTATCATATTCAACATTGTGCTATGGCTGTGTACATAGTGAAAAACAGATGAAAGAAGGATGTGTGATGGGTTTTAGTGTGTATTCGTGAAATAACTTGGTTTTAAAGTTTCTGGAACTGAAAACATTATGGCATATAGTTCTACATATCAAATAATAAAGAAAAGGCTGTTTTCCAGCTCTTTTTGGAAAATCAGGACATTTTTCCCATAAAGCTAAGAGAAACTTACGAGAAATTATGCCTGTTCAGCTCAGGTGAAAGTAAATTCAGTTCCAATAGGTACTGCTCACAAAAAATATTTTGATCAAATTTAAACTGTCTGAAAGGAATCACTCTTGCTGAGGATGAGTAAAATAAAACACACAGAAAGCTAAGTGCATGTTTTGTTCTCTTTTTGTCATTGTTCTGTTGTTCTCAGCCTCTTTCCTCCTCGTTCAGCAGAATTGTAGTGCATGGATACGCTTTTATGAAACATTTTTATATCTCTGTGAGTTTTGCCTCAGATAAGGAGTTACTCTTTGTCAAAAGCTATTTCAAAATCCCTTATGCAAGGCAGTAAACAGCAAGGAAGGCCATATTGGCATGTTAACTGGTTTGGAAGATAGATGGAGATCATCAGGGTACATGGAGCTGTGAGAATTGTTGAATCAATGTTACAGTATTTAAATGTTCGCAGATTTCAGCTGAGTCATTTAAGCCTGACATAAAAGCTCCTGGCAATGCTGGATGTCAGATACTTCATCAAGTGTCCTGGCTTCTGGGAAATAGAAATAGATGAGTGAAATAAGGGCCAAGCCCCTGTTTAAAAAAACCCAAACTATTTATAGGAGTTAGGATGCTATAAGTAAATATACTTGATTTGAAAGGCTTCTGCTTTGTAATAATTTCGATTTTGGAGATCAGTAAGATCAATAAGGCTATACCTGCTCAAAAGGAAGGGTTTAAACTTTACTGCTCTGAATATTGCATCTTAGTAGTTAGTTGGTTATAAAAACCTCCAGGCCTATCCACTAACACATTAATTGACTGTCCTTCCTGCTTGGTATCTTAGACCTCTCTGACTTCTCATCTGCTTCTGGGAAGCCACCCTTGCTGCCCATTATTGCTTGTGCATACCACGCTCTCTTGTATGATATTATCTGGACTAGTTTCTTACTCTCCTTTCAGGGTCATGCATGGATTCATGAAATCCCACTCCCTCCTCATGAGAGCAACAGAGAGCAAAACTGAGATGACAGGGTCATCTGCTCTTGTCTTTTTTTGGCAAAACTCAAGTATGAAATATTAGCATTGTGGTCACAAATGTATTTATCTATCCTGGTTTCTTATTAATACATTTTATTTTCAAAGGGGTTATTAAACTTCCATATACATTATTAATCTTCTGTAACACAGCTGGACTTCAGTTGTAAATTGAAACCAGTTGTTTTTAAATTTGTAAGTCAATAAGGATCTCTGTAACCACAGGAGAGCATTATAACCTTCAGAGAGAGTCAGGCAGACAGAACTCTTAGACTCTTGTAAACGTTATGCAAGATTTTTCTATGTCAAACGTAAAGACATGTTTTTTCCTTAAGCAGGCAGTTTCTGCTTCTTTTAGCTATCAAGGAGCTATTAAACTGAAGTGTTTTGAAGTGTTTCAGTTCCTTTTGGGGAGTATTTTATAGTAACTTATACAGAGCTTGGTAATCTTTTTGATTTGACAATGGGCCAGTATTCTTCTCCGATGGTTTTAACATATTCTTTAGAGCTGCACAGTTCCCCTCTACCGATGTTTCAAGCCCTTTGCAGGAGATGTTGTCTGAACCTGGAGCTGGACTCTGAAGTGCCACTGACATGCTGCTGACACCAGCCTGGGTTAGGGCAAAGGACAAATTGGTGCTCGCTAAAGAAGGAAAAAAATTGTTGAGGAAGCCAAAATTTGTGTGATAGCTTTGCTACACACAGTGTGGGGCCACGTTTGACATGGGAAACCAGACTGCCTCCAATCACAGATAAATGCCTCTACCTGCATATAATGGAAATCTGAGGAGACTCAGCAGCCGCTATTTCATTATGACTTTGTGGGAGTCTACCTGTACCCAGCTGGCAACACTTGTAGCATTTTCTGGACAGAAATTAGCAGTTTGTGTCAATTGCATTCGAAATTTTGTTGTTTACCCAAATATGTGATTGGTTAAAAAAGTCACCTTTTCATATATGATAAAATGAACAAATGCACCAATCCAGGAAATTAGTAATTCTTTGGGTCTTTCTCTCTTTGACCATTACCTGTTTGTTGTGTACTGTATGCCTGATAGTATAATAATAGATTTCAGGGCATCTGACAACTCTAATGTTTACTTTAAGTCAATAAAAAGTTGGATTAATTTACTTAATCAATCCATCCCTTTGAAACAGACACTGGTCTGTACACCTGTTGAACTGGTTTTAGTTTATTAAGTAACTGCATTAATAAAATAGTATTTCTTAATTTTCTTAGATTTCTCACAATCTGTTAGACAATGAGGTTTCATTTTCCGATGCTCAATTTAGTTCCATTACTTGTATTTAGTTGTAATCCATATCTCTTTTGGTTCACTTTCTTTCTACGTGATTGCCTAGCAGTATTTGTATTTTACTGAATGTTTATATTTAGGCTTAATTTTTCAAAATATAATAATTCCTGTTTTACAGGCTAAGTCTAATCTTTTTTCCAACAGATACATCTCCTCTCCCTTCTCTCTGTTCTCCCCTCTCCCTCTTTCCCCTCCCTTTCTCCTTCTCTCCTCTCCTTCTTTCTTTTTATTTATTTGCCCTTACTGTTGCTTGCAGCTGCTCCTAATTTGATAATATCTGGAAATTTAATTAAGTTCCTGTTTAACTTTTCCCTCAGATCATTAACAAAGCTGTTGAATGAAAACAGGCAACTCCAGTTTGTTGCCCTATATTACATCACCTTCTAAGAAATTTTTTACCTTCTAAGAAATTTCTTACCCATAATTCTTTAAGTAGGAAGATTTTAAGCATTCAGCAGATGACTAGCTGAACTTTGGTTATTTTATAACCTTTGCCTAAATGCTAGATGCTAAAATGAATGTAACTAAATGGCAAAGAGGATCCTGTCTTCCTACAGTGTAATGGCAGAATAGTTTTTTGTGTGGAAATATTTCAGAATAACAGCCAGGTGCAGTAAATCCATAGCTTTGCAGTAGTTTTCTAATAGTTAATTCTTTTCCTGTCTTTAGATTAAGCACAGGAAAGTGTTTCCTACATTTCCAACAAACTTTGAATCCCTGTAGGACACAGAACACTCCAGATTCATAGGGAGTCAACACTCTACCTGAGTGAACATGCTTCTGCAGAGAGCAACCAGAGGTAGAGGGGCTGTTTCTAAACATAGAAGTCTGGATTTTCCAGAGGAAGGACATTCTTGTAACAGATGACTTCATGGGATAGCGTAAGGTTTTAATAGAAGAAAAAGGATAGAGTTAAGTAGGTGATGAACTTGGAGCCCCTGGCCTTATTAACATCTGTTCCTTGACTCATCCCAGCTGTGAAATTTTACCATGGTGAACATGTGAGTTAACATGCGAGTTCATCCAGTTCCCAAAAGTTGAAGTCCTGTCCCATCTTCTGCTATCAATATGAGATGTAATCATGATCCTTAATCAGCACTGTCATCTTTTTTTCTTCAACATCTCATACTTTGGGTGCCTCACCGTAATTCCATCAAAATTTCATCACTTTCTGCTTTTTCTTGTGATGAAAAAAGGGCAAAATATTTTCTTCCACATATAAGTTTTATTTTTGAGTAGGAAAAGTATTGTGGATTTTAATTAATAGCAACAAAAACCAGGACAGATGTTCAATTATTTCCTATCTTGTTAATTGACAGGAAATGAATAGGTAATTTTATTCCTCTAAATTTCTATATATAATCCTGTACAATGTATTAGTCACATGAAATTTCTTTCGTATTTCTGTAAACTAACTGCAAATCTTACTTAGCTGTCTAGGACAATTAGTAAATGATTACTCATCTTCATTTTCATTCATTTTAAGGTTTTTTTATTATAGTGACAAAACAGACTATTTTTAAAATATTAAAATATTTCAAGATGCCACTAAGCATTTGTTGGTAATCTTTGATGAAAGGTAGAGAGGTACTGTCAGGTACAAATTAGAATTTTTTTCTCTGATTGGAAAATTATGAATTTGTGGACTATTACTGTATATCTTTGTAAATGGTTTCCATTGCTAAGAGTGCTTAGCTGGCATATGCTACCTGGGCCATCCATTTAAATTATTTCCTCCCTAAACAGGAAACATCCCCAGAGAAATAATTGCCTTAAAATGTGGCTGACTTTTCTCTCTTTGCTCTTGGCTTTCTTTGTGACTGTCTCTTAAAAATTCAGGAGGTTTTTTTTTTTACACTTTCTAGCCACTCATCTTAGGACTGCAACACAATCCTCTTGTCTAGCACTACTTGATTCTGCTATGTCTCTGCTTTCTTTTCCTCCTGATTTCTAATCAGACAATTTATTTGGTTTCTCTCTTACTACTTCTGTATTATTTTCATGAATATGTAGTGTCTTTTACCTTTATTAGGCTGGATGGTTCATTTCTCTGTGGCCTGATTATTACCTTTACCTTTTTTTTACCTTTATTAATAAAGTATTTGAGGGTCTAGTTCCTATAAAATACTTTTCTACTGAAAAGTCATGAATGTCAGTCCATGCTTATCTGTTACTTCGAAACTCTTAATCCATTCCTGTCTGCTGTAGGAGCAAAAGTAAATTTAAGTGATTGAAATGCATGTAGAGATAACTTCAACTACAGCTACTGAATACCACATTATTGGTGCTGGCTGCTGAAAAAGCAGTAGAGTTGCTACCTGCCTCAGATGAACTTTGATATTCACCTGTAGCAAATACTTAAATCTAGCCTGAGAAGACAGAAAGACTTTGAAATTCTTCCTTTTTCACTAGGAGGACTTGAAAAACCCTGCAAATACCATATTATTGTGCTATTTGATTTAATTCTAGTGAAAAAGGTGGGGGGGAAAGTGACCCATGTTATAACTATGCTTTTGAATTTCTTGGTTCCTTGGGCACTTGCAGTGGTTTTCAATTTCTTATGCTCTGCTTTGCATTATTAGTAATTTGAACGTAATACATTATGATATTAACACTAGGAAATGCTTTGTTTAATAGAATCAATAGTTTATTTTCTAAAAACCTTAATCATCAGGAAGTCAGCAATAGAAGCAACTCTGCTTTAGGCATTTTCTTTAAATCCAGCATGCAGGCTTTTCTATTACTGGTATATAAAGACAAGGGAATATGGTCTTTGACTATATCTGGTCTGCCTCTTCAGATGTTTCCAGTTTTGTAAACAAGTTAAATGAATATTTAATGCTTCTGTACAGATAAATCAATTACATTTTGGCATTATACTGTAGAATAGAATAAGGAAGAGATTAATTCAAAGGTAAATTCAGAATTAAGGACTAAATTGAGGGATCCTCCTGGTCTAAAAAAGGTGGACACTCGTAACAAGTCTTACGTTACCACACAGGTTGAATAAAGCCATGATATTACAATAAAAATGCACTTGTTAGCACAATTGTGTGCTCTAGTATTTCATTTTAGTTGCCTCTGTGAATATTACAGTGAAAATTTCTTCTTGAAAATGGTATTTTTCTTCCTATGAGTAATACAGTCTACTTGTGTGACTTGTTATGGAAATGGAACACATTGTGACTTAAGTCCACTGTAATTTTATCAAGCACAAAATGTAAACTTGTGTTCTGGTACATCTTGGATAATTATTTTTTGGACACTTAATTTCCCCTCTAATTCCATTATATCAAAGAGATTTTTCAGGACTATTAAGAATGTTACACGTTTCTTAAATGTACCCATGTTTATGTCCTGTAATGTTTCTGTCAAAACCCAAGAGCTTAGGAATGGTTGCCTGGAACCTAGCAGAGGTGTTATTCCTCTGTCTGTCCTGTCATTAAGGATTTCCAGAAGGTATTTTTCATTTTCCAGTTGCTCTAATATTGTAGGTTCCTCATGAAGTTGCCTATCTTCCTCTCTAATGACTGTCCAGACCCTTAGTTTTTCATTAAAATGGGCACGCAGAAGAAATTGGATTGCAAACCTTTGTTTCAAGATACAGCACAAGGGGGGGAAAAAAATAATTAGACATTTTGTTCAGCATATTACATGTAATCAGCAGTGCACAGGAAAAATGGGTTATAAAAATCTACAGGGATGTCAATGCATAGAGGACTATTATAGACTAAAATGACTATGATGCCATTTTCATCAAAATAACTGTTCAGAAGAATACAAGTAATAACTATTAAGTTCTAAAACAGTTGAGAAACAATGCAGATAAAAACCATTTAGATGCTGCTGATGGGAATGTTTCTGTTCCAGGAGCAGGCATTGTGAAGACAACCTCTGAAATAGGAAAAAGAGGGAGGAATAGATGATGCAGCAATTTATTGCTTCATTTCCATCTTCATAGTCTACTGCTTTGATTCTTCTCAGAAAATGCTCATTGTCTACTATTGCCTTCTTTATTTCTTTCAAAATTGCTGGTACAGAAAACTTGCCCTGCTAGGAAAATAAAGGGCACACAGTAGCCTACCAAAATAAAACTCAAGATAGAAGTTTCCTAATGTGTCAGTAGATCTGTACAGTCCCTTGAGTCATATCTGGATGGCAGACAATAAGTTGGCAGTCGTGTTCAGCTACTGAATACAATTTTGTGGGGGTTGTTTTGTTACTTTTTATCTTTTGAGTTCCTTTTGCAAAAATTTAAAGTCCTTCATCTGAAAACTGAAAAGTGCTTTAGAAAGAGTAATTGAATGTCACTAATGCTGTGAGGTGGGAATAGTTGCTTATTTTATAGTTAAGAACTGAGCAATATCCAAAACTGTGGATAGCAAGCAGAGCACCTGACATTATTGAGAAATCACTACTGCATCCATCTTGGAGTTTCTCTGGTTTGCCTGCACTGTTCCAACTGTGGAGATGAAGATGGGCTTGCATTATATGAGGAACTGAGAGAAATTATTAGCATTGTAGTTAATATGGCTCCATTGGTGTTCATAATAGCTAAAATAATGTGAAGAAACAAATCAAAGTAAAAAGGGGAAAGAAAACACAGAACACATGAAAGGGTCTTCTTCTGACCCTCTAATATTTTCCCAGTCTGTTACTAGGCACATATTATTTGTTGTACTCTCCACATATAGCAAAATTTGCATACGCATATCAAGAAAGTTCTGAAATATGTGTGTTTTGATTTGGGCACCACTGAAAAATTACATCAGGTGTTTGAAGGTTAGGGTAGTATCTTACAGTCCACAAAAACCCCAATAATTTATCTTGTAGTTCCACTTTCCTCCCCTTTTTGTTGTGTTTAGGGAGTAGACTATTTTCATTGAATTTAACGTGCAGAGGAAATAAAATGGTCCTGTTCACTAATTAATTACTTGCTTTTATCACCTAAGAGTATTTTAACTGCACGATCCAGGGATGGAATATAAAATAACTAATTAGTTCAGTGAGGCAGTCTGTGCTACTGATTTAGTAATGTGGAGTTTACTCTCGTTTTGATTTGCTTTGACTCACGGAATTCCATTCCAATGCTAGGTAGTAGTTGCTCTGTAGTTCCTTTGGAGTGTGGAGGGAGTGTAAGAATGTCCTTAGAGAAAGGTTTAGTAGGTTTACATCCTGACTGACAGATGTGAATCCAGGTGGTAACAACTCCCAGCACAGAGAAATTGCCTCCACTTCCTCCTTTAACTGGCTGTTGAATTTTTAGCAAAAGTCCTACAAACTCTCTCTTACAGTTTCAGCATATTCAAACCATATTAGAGATCCCTAGGAGATGTCCTGTTTGTATTTATAGGGGCTGCAGAGCAGTGCTTAAAAAGGAAATTTCCAAATTACATACTAGTTCATGTATGTAATTGTTAGTAGCTGGGGGGAAGGCACTTTGTTTCCAGCAGTACTAGGAACTTACGTAATATTGTTATTAAATAGTGAGAATCAGTTTTTCTTTTGCTAAGGAACTTCCTCTGTAGCACCTCAATGTAATTTGTGCCCAATTTGTAGATCTTTCACAATATAAATAAAGAATATTTTCTTGCTTACTGTGTTAAGGATAAATACTGATTTTGTGGAATTACTGCTTTAAATAACAAATGCTTTATGAGAAAAAAAGAAAATTCCAAACAGATACGCCTAATTTTATGCAATTGTCTCTCTTTTTATTCAGGATGTTGGCTCTAGGGAACATTAGGGAGAAGGAAGAGAAAGCAAATAGACCATACTGGTTCTTCAGGGGGAAGAGGACAAATAGAATGTGGTTGATTTTGGTGCAGTTTTTTGTTTAGGGGTTGGTGTGTGGGGGTTTTGTCATTGTTTTTCAGGGGTTTATTGTTTACTTGTTTGATTTGGTTTGGTTTTTTAATGTCCATGTAGAAAGAGTCGTGATTTACTATAAATATTTAACACTGATGTTATCTTTAATATTGACTTCTCACAGTTAATTTTGGTCACCAGACCTCTGTATTTACATTTTCATGTTTCCCCTAACTCATGTTGTTTATCTTACATATGAGGTGAAACTCCATTGTGTGTATTTCATATGAAAGGTTAGGAAGTAAAGGGTCTTTATAAGCCCCTTAACACTATTATACTAGAACTCATATCTGTAGAAAATAGAAATTAATTAGAATCATGGAAACTGGAATAAAATGAATGTCATGATTTATTATTTTAAAGCAATGGGAGTAATAGTTGCTGATGCCATTTTGTTTCCAGATTCTGGCTATAAATTCTGTCATAAATCGCATTGACCAAAAGCATCTTTGGTGTTTTCTCTTGTGTCTAGACTGAAAAATAAGAACATCCTTTTAAAGGAAGCTGTCAGACATAATAAGAAACAGTGAAGAATTTATTTGAAAAATACAGAAAAATCTTAACCAAACCCTCGGAATAATAGTAAAAAAAATCCGAAAAGTTGAGGTACCTATAGCTTTCAGTGTAACTGTTTTTAAAAATGCTTTTAAGCATGCAAATATGTATAAAAATCACCTGTAAAATTAAGCAACAAATCACTGAGGACATGAAACATGTACACTGACAGTAGAAATATTAACAAGATAATCTAATTTTGGGACACTTGTATGCCTGAGGAATGAAAGTATCACATCTAAAGTGTTTTCTAAATAAGTATGGGAAAGCGCCTATAATATGCATGAAGATGGAGAAAGGCAAATTTGTGTCAGAAGTAAATATATGAAGTGCTCACAAGACTTTATTAACACAAATGATGTATTGAAAGTAATACAGAGTCTTATAGCATCAAAAATGGGAGAGTTTTAGCTAAAAACAGAAAAAGGTATTAATACAGTGAGACTCATAATGTGCCAACATTTTATTTGCTCTTTGTAGCATTAATTTACATATATCCTGAACAGAGTGTCACAATCTTTACCAACTTCCACAAATACCAGTTGATTTTCATGGAAGTGTTTTAGTCAATTTTCAGTAGGGATGAAAAGCTTTTTCTCTAGATGATTCTGAATGAAAAAGAAAAGTCATAAATACAAAACTGACAAAAATTATGCAAACTGAGTGTAGTCTTTGTTTATAAGCACCATACTGTGCATATTATTTACAATCTGCTTCCCCTAATAATCAGACTTATGCATGAGGAATAAACCTGAGGCAGCTCAGTATATAGGTTTTTCTTAAACTGACTCAAGATGTTCAAATACTAGGTCAGACTTCAGGTGGGGAGATGCCTGTGATTTCAGTTAATTGTAAATTTTCTTTGAGGTACAACCTCATTACTTTTTCCACTCCTTATGTGTATCAGTTGCAAAATCTAGACTATATTGAGTAAAACAATAAAAAAACTAATTACTGAAGTATGATTGGAACCTAAGCCATAAATTCTTGAGGTTCTGTGGCGATACTTACTGCACACTTGAGTATAAGCAATAACAATTTGATTTTGTTTTGCAGCTTACTTGCTTTAACCAATATAGCTGTATATAACAATACCACATGCTAACATCAAACTACATAACACAGTGCAGACGGAGCTATTTTATGCATTTGTGCACATCTTCAGCTGGTGCCTGTGAGTTCAGATTTGTTTTTTAGTGGTTCATCTTCTCAAACCACAAGAATAACTTCATTTATATCACTCAAGCTCTAGAACTATAAATGTTCTTAGTGGCAGAAAAGTTGTGTGAGTCAAATATGTTAAAATTCTTAAATCAAGTTATAATATTTATGGTGATACCTAGGCTCTGTCTACATATCGAATAACATAGCCCAATATCAATATGGATGAGCTGATCAAAGTGGATGTATGAGCTTCAGCATCCTTAAATATGGCTCTAGACTTTTACTTTGGGTTAAATATAGTTCAGTCCTTTGTCGTTAATGTCCCCAGCATGGGTAATGTTAGAAGCTGTTTGCCACTGGTTCAGACCTTTCTTTCTGCATTAGCTGTAGAAAAAAATTCCATAGAAACAAAATTCTGTAGCTGTAGAAACAAATTTTGTGCAAATCATGGGCAGAATTCTAAGTTAGTTTCTTCCAAGAGCAATGTAGTTTGCATGCACCAAATTCATTCTTCAAAAACCAATGAATGTGCATTAAGTGCTCAGGGGATTCACTTCAAAACTATGCTACAGCTCCAATTCAAAACATCAAAGTTAATGTAGTTTTTCTGGAATATTCATGCAAGGCAAGCCATTTGTGGGCATATTAGCTATTTAAGCTAAACAAAAACACAGCAAGTTTAGTTTAAAAATATTTTGCCCATGATGCTCCTAATGGTATAGAATTAATCCCCTTGCTTAACATATCTCCCCATTTAAAAATTTCTTCTATTTTATAATGATGGGAATAATACTATGTATTTTATTATGTTGTATTTTAATAAGCTGTAGAACACTGACATTTAATATACGTATAGTATGTTTATAATATATTATTTGTTGGGGTCTCCTCCCCTGCCATGGAGCCCTGGGAGATGGGCCCTGGGGGGGGAGACACGGGGTTTCCCTGCCCCTGGTCAGTCCCATTTCCCATTGGTTGGTTTGTGTTCCCCGGGGTGGCCAAGGACCCTCGTTAATATACGTATAGTATGTTTATAATATATTATTAGCATCTAGAGAAGCCACAGTAGGTCTTCTATCAAGTGTTACTGCATAATGTCTCCTAATCTAAAAAAGAAAAAGAAGTTTGAGATGAAGGGAAGGAGTTGACTTTCTGAGCTTCTCATCCATCACTGAAACAAAATTCCTTTTCTGTGCTGAGTAACTTTTAACTTTTAATAGAAACTCTAACAGGCAGAGAGAAGATGAAGCCATTTCTCAGGTTTCTCACTGAAACACATCCTGAACACATTTCAGGACATTTCTTCAAATTCTGTTTCATTTTACATAGGATCTGATTCATTAATCTGTGGTTTATTTCTGTGACCACTGAGGGCAGTTGTGATGAGTTAACTTTGCCTGGCTGCCAGACACCCATGCAGATACTTTCTCACTCCCCCTCTCAACAGGACAGGGAGGTAAATAAGACAGAAGAACTTGTAGGTCAAGATAAAGACAAGGAAATCACCTACCAATTGCCATCATAGCAAAACAGACTGAATTTGTTTTTAACGTGAATGTAATGTATTGCAAATTAAAATAAAGTTGGATGGTGAGAAATAAGACTGAAATACCTTTTCCCCTTCCCTTCTTCTGAGGCAGTCCTTCACTCTGGAATCCTTCACCTCCTCCTCTGAAGTGTGAGTGGGAATGGAGATTCTGGTCAGTCCATAACAGCTCCTCTGTGCTTCTCCTTCCACCTCACACTCCTCCCCTGCTCCACTGTGGCTCCTCTCTGTGGACTGCAGGGGAATCTTGGAGCATCTCCAGCATCTCCTCCCCTAACTTTTTCATAGGATTATTTCTGACGTTTCTTCCCCTTCCCTCGCTTCTGTTTCCCGACAACTGCTGTGAAGTGTTTTTTTACCCTTTTGTAAATAAGCCTCTGAGAGGCACCACCGTCTTGGCTGAGGGGCTCAGTCAGTTTGAATGATTTCCAAGTACTTTCAAACCTGTAAAAATGTCGGTGTTTATTTCTTTTTTTAATTAGAGACCTGGCTGCAAGGAACTGCTTGGTAGGTGAAAGCAACATTTTGAAAATAAGCGATTTTGGGATGTCCCGGCAAGAGGACGATGGCGTGTACTCATCATCAGGCCTAAAGCAGATTCCTATCAAGTGGACTGCTCCAGAAGCTCTGAACTATGGTAAGGATATAACTGGATTTTCTTGACCAAAAAAAAAAAAAAAAAAAAATCCAAAGTACAGTATAAAGCCTCAGAGCCACAATATTCGAGTGTATATACATACAATATTCCTTTTCCCCTGTTCAAAATAATTATGTTTAAAATAATTTTAATATTTCTGTCTGATTTATGTAAAAACCACAGTTTTGCCTTTGAAAAAGAATAAGGCAGCAACATCAGAATTGCTATTTTGCAGGAATAGCAGAGTGCTTTGGTTCTGTTGCTGACTCATTCTTGTGGATAGCCTTGTCAGTCATCTAAATTATGATCGTTAGCAAAATGAATAGCAAGTTCTGCATATTTATGGCCTCTCATTGAAAACAGTAGAAAATGTTAATGTACTAGAACACTGTGTTAGATAACTCATTGCATTGGTGAAAAATGTAGTCACTGGTTTTTTTGGGGTTTTTTTTAACTGCAGTTTTTATTTTCTTTTTTCTTTTACCTGCATTTTTGTGTATCACTAGGCTGTTGTATTGGGGATAAAAAGTCATTATATATCACTGAGGGAGGTGATCCATGCTACATGAATAATAGTTCCAGAATAGAAACAGAAACTGCTGTACTTAGCCTTTTTTGCTTATATGAAACTAGAAAAATAAGTTCTTCTAGGTAAAGTGGGCTGTGAGGGAGCTGCACATTTAATAGATGATGGCATGTTTTGAATGTACTTCTCTCAACCGGTTCTTTAGTTGAGTACATAGAATAAAATATTTTTAAATTCTTCATTTGAAGTGTCTATAAATATTTCTGCCATCTCTTAAAGCCTTTTTTTGGAAATCATGCATTGGAAATCATAAGTTTGTGAGTTATGATTGATAGCAGAAAGCTTCCTCTCATTAGCACTTTTGCAGCAGCTAATGACATGACACAGTAAAGCAGATCTTCCCTTTAAAAGGCTGACAGTAAATTTAGTTACAGTAATTGATCCTGTATTACCAGTTATTCTAAGAGATGTTAGTGTTGCCAGCATTCACAGCTTTGCCCTTTTGGGTGTTTGATCCACTGTAAAAGGTGTTTTGGGTTTTTATTTTTGTTATTTTGGAAATGCATACAGTGGTTTTGATATATTATGAAAACCTATCCTTATAACTGTATGTGGTCCAGTCGGCTATATTTAGCAAGAAACAGACTCTTGTGACAACACCTTCACTTTGTTCTGCTGAGTCTTTTTTTTCTGCACAGTACAGGAGAAGAGGGGATTGTTGATTAACATCTACTTATTTTGTGTTTCCTAAAGCACATCCATATTCAAGCAGCTATAAGTCGTTTTCTGTAGTGTCTGAGAAATAAGCTCTCTCAAACATCTGTTAATATGTTCAGCAGTCTTAATACTCAACTTTCAAAATGTTATAAAAGGTTTCTGTGTATTTTTGAAGGATATTTTTTTCCACTCCCTTTAAAGAGATGAGTCAAACTGACTGGATTATGTTTTATTGTTTTCCATTCTAATAATAAGGTTGTAAGAATTGCATTGATTTGTGTGGGTAAGACTGGAGGTATGTAAGATATCAAAATGAAATAAAACTAAACCTGCAGTATTTCAAAACTAGCTGGTAACCACTAGCCCTGTCAGTCTTTAATATCAAGATTCAAAGGTTGGAGGAAAATGAGGAATAGGATCATCTGGCCATTACATGAGTTCTAATGTGCTTAAGAAGCTACAAAGAAGTTCTGGTTTAGTCTCTGCTGAAGTCACTGTGTGTAACAAATTAACAGTAGTCACTAAAGTATTTTAAATTAAGAAAAAACACAAGTTGTGAAGGCTATAAACCAGATGAGAGCAAGTGGAGTGGTTAGGGCATTGTGTCAGAAGTTGTAAGCAAAATTCAGATGGCACTGGCGTTTTTGAGCAATGGAACCTTTGGTTCTGTGGGTGCTGTTCAGTGCCACTCCACACCATTGTGGTGACTTGGGAGGACGAACCCCATCACTCCAAATGTCCCCCCTTTCCTCCTTCTTCCCTCCCACTTTATACACTGAGCCTGATGTCACAAGGTCTGGAATATCCCTTTGGTCAGCTGGGGTCACCTGTCCCAGCTGTGTCCCCTCCCAGTCTCCCAGGCAGCCCCAGCCTCCTCACCAGCATGGCCATGTGAAAAGCAGGAAAGGCCTTGGCTCTGTGCAATCCCTGCTCAGCAACAATAAAAACATCTTGTATTATCAACTCTGTATTCAGAACAAATCCAAAACACATCCCTGTACCTGACACTGAATAAAATTAATTCCATCCCACCAAAACCAGCACATATTAGGAGAAGTATAGGGTATTTTTACTTCCCAGTCTTTCAAAATTAAAACACGTCTAGTACATGTATTTTATCACTACAACATTGTGAGTTATTTGTGATGTTAATAGTAATGTGGGGAGGACTTGGGGTTTTTTTCTAAACAGATCTTTTTTTTCTCCCCTCAGATAACATAATAGCAGAAAATATAATTAACTGTACAGAGCTGTACTTTCTTTAAAACAAACAGCTAATCACCTATCTTGTATCTGCTGAATGCTTTCAGTGAAAAGTGTTAAATTACTGGATGCCAAACTGTGGGGAGTTGATATACAGACAAGAAAACTAATCTTACTCCAAAGAGCATCGTGAATATCCATAATTGCCAACTATGAGGCATGCAAGCTAACACAGCACAGCTGGAAGTGATATTTAGTCTAAGAGTAAACTGAATTTTCTGACGTCAGAACAGTTGTCACTGTCATCAACTGTCACTATAATTTACATGTATTTTCCTTTTTTTCTTAGTCAGAAGTGGCTTAGTTTGGTTTGTTTGATGATTAGAGGTAAACAAACAATGCATTCACAAGTGATGTTTTTAAAGAATAAAGACACATAAATACAAAGTAATAGTATGGAACAAAGAAGAACGGTCATGAGAAACGTTGAAAGTAATGTTGAAAATGGATTTTTAAGGTAACATTTTCACTGATTTTGCTGCAAAAGGCTAGGAGTCTTAACTTTCTGATGTGAATCCATCAGGGACAATAGAAATATCTCCTCCAAAATGACTCCTTTTCCTGTAACAGAAAGCTATCATTACACAAAGAGGCTTAGAATTCAATTATTTATCAATTATCTATTTTGCTATCTCTGAAGCATAGTTGGAGGCAATGGAACCTTTTATTTTTTTTCTTAAATTGATTGGGTGCATCAGTTCTTCAGGGTCCAGCCATACTTTGATTTTCAGAGATCAGTTTCTCAAAGCATAAGAACCAGGCCTGCTTCACGTTTACAAACAGTGTTGGTGGTAGCTCCTCTCAGAATAAACACTGCCATCCTAAAATAGAGAACTGGGAAAGGTGATTTTTTTAAAGAATATTTTAAATTGAGAGTGCTTGTAAATGAGGGGGGAAGTCCTGACATTTTTCTGTCCTTTTATATTGAAAGAGAAATGTTTTTGTATGTTAAGAAGGAAAGAAATTCTTAACTTGCATGAGTGATGTGGCATGGTCTGTGTATAATAGTAACACCTAAGGTTAGCTTCTGTTGTTCCAAGGTATTGGCTTTAATATGATTTGTTCAGTCTTTGAAATACTGGAGACTGTGTAGTCTGTAGAATGTATTAGAAGCTGCAGCTTTGTTTTGCCTGAAGCTTGCCTATGTAACACTTTTACCTTTACAGGAAATCTTTGGCCATAATTATCTGAAATCTGAAATTTTTTTTTTTTTTATGTTAAGCTGAGGGTTTGTTTTCCTTTTCTTAGGGAGATACACATCTGAGAGTGATGTATGGAGCTTTGGAATCCTTTTGTGGGAGACCTTTAGTTTAGGAGTATGCCCATACCCTGGAATGACCAACCAACAAGCACGAGAGCAAGTTGAGAAAGGTAATTATTCATAGGGTGCGAAAGAAATGCTGGATAAATTGTAAGGATACAGTATGAAATAGCAAAGGAATAACATACGAGCTTTGTAGCAACTTTAGCAAAAATAATACAATGTTTTCTAAGAGGCTGAATCTAGCTCTGTGGGAGGAGTAGGGTGGTATTTAGGCCTTTTGAAAAAAAAAAAGGAATACATTGACCGTTAACTTAAAGGTTGGAAGACAGCATGCTGACTTTCATTGTTGCAGAACTAACAGGTGAGATGGAAAGGAGAGATTTACTGCTGTGCAAAGCAGAAGCTTGAACAGAATGAATTATTTAAGATTATGCTAATGCAGGTATAAATATTCTAAACTGCCAGAAAAAAAATCTGTATCATTCCATCTTCTTTATTAAATCATTTCATAGAAGGATTTAGCAATTATAGTGGAGAATGGTAAGCTAGGTGAGCATTACAAGCTGCATTTCTCTTTTACAAAATAATCGAAAGGCTTTTACTTAAAATAGCAAATAACTGTAAGCAAGATTCCAGGACTTTTGATTTATTTTCATTGTCTTTAGTGGCATTTCAGAACTGTTCCTTCCCTACATAGTACTACTGTATAATTTATAAATTGGTTCTAAGCTAGTAAAACTTCTAAATTATTTAAAACAAAACAAACAAGCAAACAAAAAAGCCCTGGTTTGCTGATTTACACGCATTGTCAGTGTTTGTTATAGTTTTATAAGCACTCTAGGTGATATTAAAGTTTCTCCTTAAAGGCCAAATCAAGTCCTAGAGTCCAAACCATTCTTGTTTGAAGTTACATGCATTCATCCCATTCCTAGAGCAGATGCATGCAGTATAAAAAAAGCAAAATTATTTCTCAGATTTACCTGTTTTAAGAGGTCGGTGTCACTGCGCTATTCTCTAGAAAGAGAGATACAGAGACCTGTGCAGTGGGTCTGGAGTCACAGAGCTGCATTTAGCTGTAGAGTCCTGTGTGCCAATGCACATCACTGTGCACTGCCTGTCATTTGCTCAGAGCTACATGTGGTAGACAATTCATGGAATCACAGAGTCAAAGAATGGCTGAGGTGTGCAGGGACCTCTGAATGTCATCTGATCCAACCACCCAGCTCAAGAAGGATCACACCCAGATGGCTTTTGCTTATCTCAATGAATGAAGATGCCACCACCTCTCTGGGCAACCTGTACTCAGTCACCCTTGCAAGGAAAAGGTGTTTCCTGATGCTCAGGAGGAATTTCCCATGTTTCAGTGGGTGCTCATCACCTGTGTGTCCTGCCACTGGGCATGGGAAGAGCCTGGACCCCGTCCTCTTTGCACCCTCCCTGCAGGTGTTTATATACTTGCTGAGATCCTCCTGAGCTTTCTCCTCTCCAAGATGAGCTGCTTCAGCTCACTCAGCATTTCCTCATAGGAGAGATGCTTTGGTGTCTCCATCATCTTGGTGACCCTTCATGAGACTGTCTGCATTGTGCCTGTGTCCGTCTTGTACTGGGGAGCCCAGAACTGGAGCCAGCACTCCACGTGTGCCTCAGCCAATACTGAACAGAGGAGGCAGATGATCTCCCTCAAACTGCTGCAACATTCCTTCTAGTGCAGCCCAATCTGCCATTAGCATTCTTTGCTGGAAGAGCTCATTGCTGATGCATGTTCAACCCTTGGTGCTCACCAGGAGCCCCAGGGCCTTTCCTGACAAACTGCTTCCCAGCTGTGCATTCCCAGCCCGTGCTGGTGTCTGGGGTTGTTCCTCCCTGGCTGCAGGACTTGGCTCTTCCCATGCTGAACTGCTTGAGGTTCCTGTCAGCCCCTTTCTCCAGCCTGTCGGGGTCCCTCTGGACGGCACCACGACCCTCTGGTGTATGAGCCCCTCCTCACAGCTCAGTGTCACCAGCAACCTCGCTGGGAGCGCAGCTGCCCCATGATCCAGAGCGTTAATGATGATGATGTGACACAGGATTGGACCCAGTACTGACCCTGGAGCTTCACTCAGACTTTGTACCACTCATCACCTCCCGTCAGGGCTCACTGTTCAGCCGGTTTTCAATCCACCTCCCTGTCTGGTAATCCATCCCATAATTCAAAGGTGTCTTTGTGAGGATTTTACAGTGAAATCCCCTCATATACCAGGCCACTCATCTCACTGAAGAAGTTTCTCATATTGGTCAAGCATGACTTGCTCTTAGTGAATCCATGCTGACTTTCTACATGCTTATTCCTGATGACTTTCTCGTCCTTGAGGTGCCTGGAAATTGTTTCCAGCATCAGCTGCTCCATCACCTTCAAGGTGATGTTGACCAGCCCTGGGTGCTCTGACTTGAAGATAGGAGTGACATTTGCTTTACTCCTGTCCTCAGGTACTTCTCCCAGTAGTCACAATGATGTATGAAAGATTATTGGGAATTGTGTGGCAGTGACATCAGGCTGTTCTCTCAGTACTCACGGGTGCATCAGGGCCCGTGAACTTAAATAAGTCCAGTGTGCTTGAGTATTCCCTGATCAGGTCCTCTTCCACCAAGGGTACATCTTCCTCATTCCAGCCTTTCCCACTGATCCCTGGAGCCCGGGATTCCTGAAGGCTGGTCTTGCTAGTAGAGGCTGAGATTGAGAAAGCATTCAGTATCTCAGCCTTCTCCATTTCCTGTGTTGCTGAGTTGCTCAGTGCCGCATTCAGCAGTGGGCACACATTTTTTCGAGCCTTCCTTTAGTCCCCTGTGTACCTAGAGAAGCCCTGCTCGTTGTCTTTGATACCCCTGACCAGATTCAATCCCATCTGGGCTTTGTCTTTCATAACTTCATCCCTGGAGGCTCAGACAGAGTTTCTGTATTCCTCCCATTACCTGATTTTGTGTTTGATTTTGTCCAGGAGCTCCTTGTTCATACATAGAATCCTCCTGGCGTTTTTCCCAACTTCCTACTTGTTGGGAAATTGTCTTCATTGATATGAGTACACCTCTGTGGTCCAGGGTATTGATGACATGCCTGAATATCCACTTACCTGTGACTTTTGAATGATTAGCTGCTAATTTACTTAACTGATTGTCCATTTTCCTGCTCACTGCCAAGTCAGAGAACTCCTTTGGCTGATGGCAGCAGAGAGGTGTGGAAGTCACTGCCTATCTAAGCAAACCAGAAGAGAAAGAGAGTTGAGATAAGATGGAAAGATACAAAAGTTAAGAAAATAGAGGAAGGAAAAATTACTGAAGTGCAAACGGGGAGGGACTTCTTTAAGGAGCCAAAAAAGGGAAGAAACGTGAGAATAAAAGTTGGTACATCTTCAAAAAGAGCAAAGAAATTTACTCCCATCTTAATTTTTGTTACCAATTTTCTTACTGCAGCGAGGAAAGGAAACAACTGAAAACCAGAGGGTAGCAACTTCCTAAGATGCAGGAAACAAATCTGTGCATGTTGCTGCTATTAGGGATAAGGAGCAAACTGACCATTTAGCATGCCCAACTTAAATATCACTGGTACCAGAGCTTTAATTAGTTTATAATTATCTCTCATCTATAGGTTATGTATTGAAGATGTTCCTCACATTGCCTTGAAGGTCTTTTTTAATGAAATGGTCTTTAACTTTGCTCTTTTTAGATTTGTCAATATGCGTAAGTTTTCAGTACTAAAAGTTTTCCCTACTTTTTCTGTGTACCAGGCTACCGAATGTCTGCACCACAAAAATGTCCGGAAGAAATACATAAAATAATGCAGAGATGCTGGGACTACAAACCAGAAAACCGGCCAAAATTCAGTGAGATTCAGAAAGAGCTGTCTTCAATCAAAAAGAAAGTGACATAGTGATGAAGAAGTGCCAAACTCAATGTCTGGGACTTTATTTTCCAGTGAAGTAATTTTTTCCCTCAAACACTATGCATTTATACAGCATTATTTGCAATATTCTTCTAGGATTACTTTGAAATTAAGTGGTGTACCATCTTGAATGGTGTCTACACCTGCATTAAAGATATATACTGCGAAATGCTATATATCCATTCACAGTAGTACTGTAATTTAGGTTACATGTACATAGGAAAGCACATACTATAAATTTAAGGGACAGTGGCTTCTATCTGTTTTACAGCAAATAACTGCTAGTGAACATTTTTCAGAGGTATTCTACTTTAAGCTGTGCTCTCACTCTGCTATCCCTGTCCTGTATGTCAACATATTAATTTAATGTGGGGATTGTCATACATGTTGACCTTAAAACTGAAGACTGTTTTAACAAGTATTTCAACTAGAAGTTTGGGGTTTTTTTTAATTCTTTCTGCAACTGATATATTTAGGTGATACTTTGTTTTAAACATGAAAGTCAGTCAGATTCTGGATGCAAACATGCTTACTGAATGGAAAAATCCAGATTTTTTTTTTGTAGCTGAATTATTTGTGCATTTATTGAAATACTTCTGATTTTTTATGTGATCTACTTAAATCATGCCCTTTTTTTATGCCTGCAGAATTCAGTAATAATTTATTTTACAGTGACCTATGTTTATTAGAAAAAAAGACCAATATAAAGTCTTGACTGCACATGCTGAGAAATACTGCAAACTATCTGCCTTCCAAAGAATACCTAAAAGTAGTAGGCCAAGAAAAAAAGGTTTATTAATGATTGCCGCAGATAACAAATATCATTGATCTTAGAGGAGCTAAAGGATGTATTGCTATATTTGCTTTTGATCCTGTTTTTTTCCTGAATTGGTAAAAATTCTCAGAATGCAGCTGGAGCATGCAAAAGTTTATTCTGAACAAAAGAACATTCCATGCATAGTGTCCAAAGGAAAATGCTACTTCTGTGTGGCATGAGGAAGTTGTTCAAACAACCAAAAGGAAAGAAGTGTGTTTAAAGCCTCTGACAGGGAACAGCAGAGTAGAAATACTAACCTATTTTTCTTAGATAATTGCAATCAAATATCAAAAGACTGGGGATAAACAAGGTTTAAATGTACCAAGAATATAAACCTTGTGTTTGTATATATATACATATAAATATATATTAAAAAAAAAAAAGCCAGAAAGAATAAAAACTTACTAGATAGGGGCAGGAGGAAATGCACCATTTGTTACTTTGACTCTGGGTCCTCTTTGCAGCTGGAATTGTTTTCTAGGGCTCTACATAGAAATAGGAACAAGTTACAGTATCCCTGTCTGAGTTCCAGCATTAAGGTGCTTAAAATATTTCTAGCAATTTACTAAAATGTTCAGATCAAGGGATACCAGTTGCTGCTAATGCAAGTAAGAAACAGGGATTGTAAGTAACACAGCATCTGGAATGTTAATTAGCCTTATATTTTAGTGTTACAGTGGGATTGAGATGTAGTTAAGTCAGTGGCTACATTACATTTTTATTTCTGTTAGAGTGGCTTTTCTATTGTCCACAACATCTTTTGCTCTCTAAAGTATATTTGCCGTAGTGCTGAGTGGTGGTTTAGGGCTATGTGTGACCAAAATAAGTGTAGACTAGAAGAATTTGTCTGTTACATAGGAATTAGTGTCCAGCTACAACAGTGAATGGTTGTGTGGGGGCACATCACCTGTATTTGGGGAGGTACTGTCAATATCCAGGTGTAAGGAATGGTGAGTGCTTCTTGCGTTTTGTTAAGTGATTTTTTTCTTGGAGATAAGGAAGCATATATATACACATACCCATGAAAGTGTAGTGCTTGGAAAACTTGGTGGCATAAATGAAAACTTCATTATAAGTGTACTGGATATATTTACTTAGTTCTGTACTTCAAGCAGCCCAGAGATATTTTTCAAGAGCAATAGGAAACATTCTTGTTAGTTTGTATGCTTCTAAGTAGCACACAGAGTCTGTGCCTTAATTTGCTAGTATGCTAATGCAAGTGCAAGTGTACTAAGATTTAAGGAATGTTTCACAGTCATTTGGGAAAATCCAAGATTCATCCAACTGCGTTTCCTTATGTATGCATCCCTAAAGTCTGCAAGTAAGGATAACAGTGTCAGCATTCATAGCTTTTTTTGGAGAGTTAATATTCTTCTGTTAGAGAGGTGGACTATTTCTTTGCCATATGCCCTCTTGACAGCAAAGAAATACTGCTTTATTCTGATAAAATAAAATACTGTTTTATTTGTCACAGATTAACCAAGCACCATCCAGACTCTTGCAGAAGGATAAAAACAGTACTAACATTTTTTTCTGAAATAGTTAACCTCCACAAATATGTACCACAGTTCTATTTAAAGTCTTTTTAAAACAGGGGATTTCTACAGCTTTCAGAAAATCTGTTACTGTTCCTGATGTAGGCATCAGTTCAGTTCAAAACTAGTAATACTTTGGGAGAATACCAGAATGGCTTTATAGGTATAGAATAAATGTCAACACAGGTACATGTCTTTTAAACTATTTAAACTTTTCATGTCATTAATTTAACAGTTTGTGGCAGAACTTGTTCATCGTGTCTGACTTGCAATTGCTGAAACTATTCAACTTAGGAAGTGGAATCCATACCTATAGATACTGTAGGCTTCTCACAGGAGCATTCACAACCAAGCCTGCCATACCATGAAATTTGAAAGAAAGACATGGCACTCAAGAAGCAAAGCTGCAATATCTTCTCTGCATGGCCTTTTGATGACTTAATCTTGTCAGGTTAATCCTACCAGGTTAGCCAGATCCTGGTCATTTGGCTGATGTACCATGTTTGCCATAGAGAACTTAACAAAGAAGTTAAAATTAAGTCTCTTTTGCAAGTATGGATTTCAGGTTAGGTTGTTACACTGGCACCCTGAGGGAAACCTGAATTATTTTACACTGTTAAACATAGGAAACTCTAAATACTGTTACCCTCAGCTTGTAACATGAGATGGAATTCAACCGGTTATCTCTTAATTTCATGTTTTTCCTAGGAATTGCATTCATTATTTTAAGAAAATTGCTTTGACAGCAAAAAAAGCATCCTTAGTTTGTTTTTAGTAGAAAATAATCACATACTAGCTTCCAAGTCCAGTCATCAGTGAAATCATAAGGTTTCCTAAGCTTCTTTATTTTATGGAATGTAAAATAGTGAAAAGTATCTTATCTGAAAACAAACCTTGCTTCAGCAAAAGGTGGTGTTGTAGAGTTAGCATCCCACTAAGGCATTATCTTTGAAATGTGCATTTTCTCTAGTTTTTGTGAAAACCAGTAAATTAGCTTCTCATTTATCAACTACAGTTAAATTGCATTTCTTCTTAACAACAATATGCCTTTTTGCAGAGTTGCCCAAAACTTTTTTGGAAATTGTTATTGAGGAGTGCATCACCAGAAGGCCATCAGTAAGAACTGCAGCTGGTAAAGCCCATTCTTAGTGACAGGAAAGACAAAACAGGTTAAGGAAATATTAGATTATTCATACTTAAGTACTTTTTCATCCATGTCTTTGACCACCTGTTAGGCTTACTTTAATCCTACAAGCACATCATTAAAACTGACTATGAAGTTACCCATTTTTTACCTCTTTATAACTATTTTGTTACCCTTTTTGCAGCCATTGTAAAGATAATAAAAAAAAGAAGAAAACCCCACATTTTTCCAAGGTTATGGAGTAACCAAGTCTCAGAAGCATTTAAAAATGTCTCCCCTCCAATTTTCCCAGATGTGCTGCTGCACAAATATTAACAGTGATTAAATACTGGCCCTGTTTCCAGTATTCTTGCTGTCATATCCTCTAAATGTCAGTGCTACTCACAGACTTGAGAGAGTGCAATATTTTAAGACCTAACCTAGTGTGTAAATAGTGTCATCAAACATGGTATTCAAAAGCAACAGTTCTGAAAATAATTGATTGTCACAAACAATAACGCATTATAAACATTAAATAAAGGGGAAGAAGCTGAAAGAGTCCACTTTCTGTAACAGCTGCCCTGTTTGTAGGCAGTAGAAATATTTGTTAGCCAGTGCACTTGGATTTGTAACATTTTTATGGCTAAGCATTAAGTAGTTTGCAGTTCAAGGAAGAGTTTACCAATTAATTTTTTTTCCCCCTAAACCACAAAAGGACTTCAGATATTGTTGGAAGCATTCTTCCTAGGCAGGTCAGGGAACAATACCCCTGCTAGCAGTGAAGTTATGCATTTTTTCTTCTTAGAATGGTTTTCATGCAGTCCTTCACTTCCAGCAATTACTTCAATTAGTAATTAGAAGGTAAAGGGCAAGTCCAGTATTCCTGAAGTTCCAAACAACCATGAGTTTTTAAGAGATCTGGTAAATTTGAAATATCAGCTCAATTAAAAATGCTTTCTTCCAGTTTCCTTCTGCAGATTTACTGAAAAACAAAACAAAAAAGCAGTCCTGTCCTTAATCATTAGTAACAACTTACTAGGAAAGTGAATCAAACTGAGGAGCCTATCAAGATTTTTTAAGAGTCGCTCTTCCCTGGGGTAGCTTCCCATTATAAATAAAGTTTAAAGGTGGAAAGCTCCAAGTTGAAATGGAAGAATCCTTTCAGTTGCCACATTATGAACAGTCAAGTATTGCTACCATTTCTGTACTCAAAGTGGTACTGAATTGCGATTTCCAGCTCCTACATGCATTGCAGAATTGCCTATTAGTATGTTATTAATACCCGACTTTACTTTTAGATCAAAGAAGGGAAGATTCTCTCATTGAAAAGTCCAGCAAGATCTGCCTGGTAGCTCCAACATTTTTGTGTATTTTCACATTCACTTAGCAGAGTCATTGTGTTCATTATAATAAGTACCAAATAGAATAGGAGCTGGAAGCTTCTGACTTTAAATTTTCACAGCTTTAACCCTAGAATCCAACTTGATTTTGCTTCTCTGTCAAATAAGCAAAAGCAATTTCTGTATTTCAGCCTTACAACTACTCTATAAAACAGAAAGATGTGTTTACTGTTCTCTCCCAGGAATGCTACCTCCACCAACAACCCTTAGTTACCATTATGTCCCCTTCTCTTTGATACAAAATTTCAACTGGAACATATGTCCAGGTATAGAACTTGGATGTTAACTCCAAGAGTTGTTTCTTTTTCAGGCAGTTGTATATTATTGGCTATATTATGGTTTCAGAGCACCATTTTCTCAGGCATCATCTAGGCAGGAATTAAATTAGAATTTTCAGATGGTTTAGTTGGGGGGGTGGTTTGTGAGATAAAAGACTAATCAGGTCACTAGCTACAAGCATTGTTGTTTTGCAGCTGTTTGAGATTGTAGTTATGGGAGGGTAGTTCATTTAGAGAGCTCAGATCCATATGCCTTCTCCAAATGAAAAACTGTTAGGCATACTTACAAAAAATGGATAAATAAAACGCTCAAATAGAGTTGACTGAGGTCATAAATTGAAAACATAGAAGAGCCATGAACTAGATTCTTTCTTCCTCTATCTCCCAGAATGAAATGCTTTGTAAATACAACTTGAGTTAATTGGTTTTGTGTTTATAGATAAATACATCCTCTGAACCAGTATGATAACCTAGGATTCACATTGAGCAGAGAATGCTTGGAAAAAATCCTGAATTGCTACTATTTGGAACCATCATCTAGTTTTAGAAATGAAAGTGTTTGTAGATAAGTACTTAATTTAAGTTTTAATACAGTAGGCAAGCCAGCCATTGAAACTTTTCATCAATATAAGGCAATTAGGCTTTTTAAAAGAAAAATCAGATCAGTGATTCCTTCTACATTACAGATGTTGAAAGTATGAGCCAGAACTTTCCATTACTAAAAAAAAGATGCACAGTACTCTTTTCAGTCAGCTCAGTCTTTCTCAACATATGAAGAATTCCATAATTGTTAATGCAAGTAGCAATGTAAAATTCTTGGATTACTGATATGTTAATGACTTAACTCTGAGCTGTTGCCTCAATTCTCAAAGAATCTTTCTGCTCTCTAAAGAGGGCTGCAGTAAGCTTACACTTCCAGCTGAGCTCTGCTGTAATAATCTGTACTGTTGAATCTCCCAAATACTTCCTAATTCTGAAGGCTCCGTGTACCACAGGTGGCGCCCTTTCACTTACCAAAAAATGTTATTCTGGTGACAGAAAAGTCCAAATACACTCCTGCTTTTGTTCAACTCAGAAATACTGTAGTGATGTTACACCTAGGGCAATGTGTTTGTATGAAAATGGAAGTAACTGCGAATCAA
This sequence comes from Corvus hawaiiensis, assembly GCF_020740725.1. Lineage (NCBI taxonomy): Eukaryota > Metazoa > Chordata > Aves > Passeriformes > Corvidae > Corvus > Corvus hawaiiensis. The sequence goes on along the minus strand of NC_063255.1, from coordinate 71,553,544 downwards.
GGTGAAGCACATTGTTCAAATCACATTTTTAATGAAGTTGCATATCCTAGCTATATTATGAGTTGTCCACATCATAAAATACATCAGAGAAACCACATTCTTGACTGCCTAGTGTACAGTGCAGAACATCCTGCTCCACACAGGGCGAATTATAAAGCTAAATACGCTCCTTGACATTTTGCTATCAGGCCAAATTAGAACAGCGTCTTCAAAATCAACAGCAGTGACTTAATTCCACCTAAGCCTTGTTGTGAATTTCCTTCTTCTTAACAGACCTTTTCAGATAGTGTTAATTCTCATCATTTTGCTTTCAAAATTTTGAATTCACTGTGTCATGCAACATTTACTTATAGTGGTAATTATACACCCCCCCCCCCCCCAGTATGAAGTGCTGAGACCTCCAATTCCAGAAGGTATGCATTATTGTTGTGTACAGGGAACTGATCTTGCACTGGGTCTCAATTGATACGGCTTAACATGTCTGTTTCCATGGTTAATTGTACCATTACCCGTAAATCACAAGCTAACTTGTTTTTCCACCAAGCTTCCCATCTAATTTTCACTAAAACGCTGAAAACGTGATAGGGAAAACCCCATGATATAGGCTCATCACACAGGACACAAAAGGCAGGCAGACTCCTACAGAGAAATTTTGGGGCGTGAAAGCCAACATTAAAACACCTGCCTTGTACCTTCTGTTAAAGGACTGAATAGTTACATACGTGTTCAAGTGACTTTTGGGGATGAAATTTGGGCTGGGGTTGTAGGACTGCTGTTTTTGAAACTGCATGTGTTGCTTTTCCTATGTGTAACTGTTGGCAGCTGGAGACAGAGCAGGGGTGTTGGGGAAGGTGGGAAATTCACATCACTGACCTGCCGTCAGAAGCAAGACTTGACACCAGCTGCCTTGAGTGGGCACAGATACCATTTGCAGATGTCTTTAGGTATCTACTCAAGTCTCAATTTTGTGCCAAAATATGCACCAGCGAGTCTAATATCAGGTAAAGCACCTTTTATGCTCTTTGTTGTTTAAAAATAATATATTTGTGAAACAGATCGATAATACATAACACTGGAAGTGGGTGCTTCTTCCCTAAGTATACATGTAAAATAAAATAAAAAAGAAACAACATTTGTGAGTTTATCTGGCTTTTAATTAAGTCTGAAAATGATAAGTATGTTATACAGTTGCCAGTTGTTGGTCCTTTATAATTTTAAATAGATCTGCATTTTAACTTTATTTATTTGCCAATTTTTATATACTTTAAAGTTACACTTTAGAACTCAAGCTAACTTTTTATTTTCCTGGGCTGTTATATAACAGATTTTCAGTTTTCTCGTAAACTGCAGACCTTTTTTAAACAGTCCTGTGTCTTCTCCTTTGGACCAGTTACCACTAATGAGTCTGCAGTCCCCTTTTTACTGTACTCTTCCAATAAATGTAAAATGTTTGTATCAAGCTGTCTCATTTTATTTGATATTTACAAGTTGTTTTTCTCATTTGCTTCTGTAATCAAGTGGAAGACCAACTCTAGTAACATAGGAATAGACAAAATCCATAATTCTCTATTTCACACAGCGGGGGATCCCCAATTTTATTTGATTCTTTTGGAAATTTCTGGTGATAATATCTCTATGATCCTCCCAGTTTTGCATTACTTTTGTTTATTGTTTGCATGTTAGAAGATATTGAAGCAAGGAGTAACCTTGGACAGAAGGGAAAGGAAATGTGAAACAGGCTGAGAACTTTGTTATGAGAACATTATTATGCCTTAAAAAATATAAACTAACATTTTGAGATCTTGTGGGTAACATAAAGTATGAATACCTCTATTTGAAGAACTTCTTCCACTACCTAGCACTCCCTGCTGCAGATGCACCTTCTCTGAAGGCCCAAAACCAGGTAGAAAGACAGGATTTTGGGTACCTGCACCTTACATGGTGTTGTTAAGCACTCTGCACACTGGTACAGCACTGTGATTTGCAAGACTTGGGGCCTGACTGAAGAAGGAGTTTATAGCAAAGAAAGCAATTTACAGCTCAGGTTCCTAAGTGGGACTGAGGTACCTGTGTCGATTTTTTCCTAACAGAATACAGTTGTTCCCTTTTACAAACTCTTTGAGGCGTTTTCCCCGCCATCTCCCAATAATCATGAATGGATGAGGTGTAAGTCCAAAGCTTGTCCCCTGAATTTCCCCAGTGTGTGTTGGAACAGAAGACAGCACAGTGTGGGATTGCACACAGGTCTGGTACAATTCTGCTGAGGCTAATTTATTAGCAGGATAATTTTAGAAAAGGTTACTGCAGCTAAATCTGTTCCGCTCAGTGATGCCCGGCCTCCAAATAATAGAGATATGTTGTTTGAAAACCTGCAACTGCCCAACACTGAGCAGCACGGGGTCATCAGATTTCCTGCTTTGAAGTGTCACAGCAGTGAAGTAGGAATGAGGCTACTGAAAGGAACCTTGAAGGAGATCAGGGCCTTTGTACAGTCCTACATTTTCTGCAGTTTAGAAGTACAGTTAAAAGATTTGCTGTTGAAAGGATTTAGTTGATTAAGACTTCTCACAAGGTCCCAAAGGACACTGGTGCACAAGGACCACTTTAAATGGCAGATCACAGCATTTCCATATTCTTGAGATGCCCAGTTTAGCCATGCAGGCACATCCTACCCTATCAAACTTCATGGCCTGCAGTAACAAAATGCTCCAAGTTAGATATTCCCTAATTCCCAGGTGACCTAACGCTTCACTTCATATTTCAGCTTGAGTTCGTCACTTGGGACTTTTATGCCTTGCTGACTTGTGAGCTCTAACCTTGCAGGCACTGTACAGCTGGCAAAACTACACACAGAAGACATTTGGGCACAGAAGTTTTGAATCTGGATAGCAGTGCTTGTTTGGGGCTTTTTTCTAGACAGCCAGCATTTGCATGTCAAAGCTGGATTTGTTCTTTCTCTCTGCAAATGGCAGACATGCCTCCCGCCCTTTTAGATCCAAATACTGTGCATGCAAAGATGTTTTGATACCTGGGTACAAATCTTCTCTTGATGTTTGGCAGAAATATTTTTGTTAAATGAGGGAGAGACTAATCTTGCTCGGAGACACAGAAGAGGCTCACATCTGAGGACTCCAAGCCAAGGAGTATGTGCCTGCCTTCAGCCTGATGATGTGGGAAATTTGTGGAAAAGCAGGGAGGGGAAGAGTTGTTTTGGGGAGTGAGTTTTTTCTTTTTCAACATACTCAATTTAGAGGCACACTGGGTCTGCTGATTTCCATAAATGTTGTCCTGGGTCCCTGTGTTTCCAACATCTCCACATTCTTGAAGCTTAACTTGGCCAAGGACCATAGAGGGATCAAAAGCCAAGTGTTCCTATATTTAAGATTTTTGGTAGGTCCACCACCTAAAACCAAGTAGGTCTGAGGAAATCTGCAAGAAGACACACTTGCTCAGTGTGGAGCACAAGGGCCATTACACATCACTGAGTATGAACTTTCACCAGTGCCAGAATTTTCTGATAAGCTTGTGATATGAAAACAGTTTGAAGGACTGTCTCCATCACACTCTGCAGCTACTGTTCAGTCCTCCTTGAACTCATGTTCCAACCATAAAAAAATGCAAAAAATGCAGTAACATCAGTGATATGGTCTGGATTACAGCTGTACACTTTACACCTCTAAGGACATGTTACAGATAACCACAGAAAATGCACAAGTCAATGACACATGCACACACCACTAACACTGCAATGCACGGAGCTCTTCTTTGATGCAATTTCATCAGTATTCATCTCCTCCTCCATCACCCTCCATTCCTCGCAGGTCTGCTACACTAAAAGCACTGCTGCTAAACAGTGTGCAGAAATGCATCAGGACTGAAGAAATAGCTCTGTCTTGAGAATACAGAATAATGAAACACTGTGCTCTATTTTTCTAATATCTAAGTTCCCATAGCTTTCAATGACCTAATCTGCTGCAAAAAGAAGTCGGGGAAGAGTAAAATCAAGCTACTAGCTAGCTTAGAATCTTCAAAAGAATCCTCAAAGGAACAGGCTGGCATTTGACCACGCCGTAATGGAAAGAAGCATGCATCTTCAAGAGACATTTCCAACTCAGGATGGATTAGTTCTCTGACAGCTGAAAGAAAAATGAGATTGCATTAGCAACACCTGGAGTATATTGAAATATTTTTCTACTATCTTAAAAGCTTACACTGCCAAGTACAGTTCACTTAAGAGAAGGTACAGAGAAGGGTTAGTAGGATAATCCAGTTGCTAAAATTTAGTCTGCAGCCAGTAGCTGCCCATGAAAGCCCATCCTGTTAATACTAAGACATGGAAGTCACAGCCCCTATAAATTCAGACAAACACATACTAAGCCCTTACCCTGAAGGGTCCTGAAGACCTTCACTCAACTAACCCTGCAGTCCTGTGCATTGAAAAATCCACTACTCTATTGCCCCGAGTCTGAAATGAAAAGAATGCAATGGCCTAGATCTAGTGAAATATAATTAGAGAACCTTCAAATCTGATGGAGCTAGACAGCTCCATTTCACTCACAGTCTTGGACCCAGAGGGTTGGGTCTCTAAAGCCTGGGCCTGAACAGGAGTCAATTTTGTGGTATGCATCTGATTTACAGAGATACCTTGACATTCTGTCTTTTCCCAGACTTCAGGTGGACTGGGCCCAGGGGGTTTGTCAAGCTCTGTCAAGCTTAGGATGCTTTTTTTTTTTCTTCTTCTATACAGCAACAATATTTGAGCAGGAAAACGATGAAAAAAACCCTCCCGAGTCCTTGTGCACGCCCTGTCTGATCTCTGCTGGAGTGGTGTGAGAGGCAGGAAAGCTCTTGGCTCAGTGCCAGCCCTGCTCAGCAGTAACAAAAACATCTTTGTGTTATCAATACTGTTTTCACCACAGATGCAAAACACGGCTACTGTGAAGAAAATTATCTCCATCCCAGCCAAAACCAGCACAAGAGAGCGCACAGAGAAATTTAGGTATGAGGGGGTGCTCATGCATCTCCTTAGGGTGCAGCTCAGAGCAGCAGTCACACTTCCACACTCGGCCCCCACGAATCTGAAACTGTCCCTTGTGAAAGAGCTGCAGATGTGCCGGTTGAAGGAAGCAGGTGGTCACGGCTGTTCCTCAGGCAGGCGTGGAGGGATAAAAAATATAAGCAGTGTAAGCACCCTGTAGGTGTTTACATCAGTCACTGGAGTACCTCCTCCAGCCCCATGAAGCCTGTATTTTCACAACAGGGAGGAGTACGGAGAAAAGCCCTTGCCCAGCAGCTGTGACCTTGGCTTTTAGGGCTGCAGGGGAAGGCCTTGGAACCCAATTCCAGCTCTGGCTACTGAGTTGGGGAAAGATCCATTTTGGGGCTCAGAGACGTGCTTAATCCAGAAATGTGTGGGAGACACTTGGCTAAGCATGGAGATGGCAGCAAACTTTCCCCACAAAGGGCTCAATCTGCCCCTTCAAAACCAGTGTCTGTGCCAACAGCTGTCTTGGACCTTGGCAGCTCCAGCATCCTGCATCCTTCCACAGGCCTGCCCCTCTCTCTTCTGAGCTGAAAATATCACCTAAAGCAGTTTCTGAAAGCTAGAGACTGTAGATGACTTTGAAAAGCATAAACAACATATGCCACAGTCTGTCACTCAGGGATTATTAGGTTTATAGGTATAACTCCTCTAATTACAAAATCACTGTGAAGTACAAGGTTTAAGTGAATTTAAAACTAGGAAGTGGGAAAACCCATGCAGCCTTTTAATTTTTTTGCAGTTTCTTCATGATCCACTTGTAAGCAGTATCTGCTTTACATTCTGATGTTCATCTAAATTGGTATAAGGGAGTCTTTATTGAAGGAAGGGTGAGCAGTTCATTAAGGAAAAGTTTCAGGAAAAAAATTGTGCCAGAAAATTGCAGAAAAGTCGAAGTTCAGGCAGTTTTATACCCAGCTATTTGATATATAGAGTGACTACTAGACTGCTAGATATTTTCATACTGTGTTATCATCACCAATGCTCCTTCCTCTCTCTGTTTTACTCTTCACAGAACTGATGGTGAAGTCAGATTAAAGCAACAGAATTGAAGAGTCAATATGCTATTATTTGAACCAAGCACCTGATTATTATGGGGGAAAAATTTTAAAGCAGATGAATTCTTACCTTCTTTTACAATAAAAGCAGCCTTCAATTTCCAAGACATCTTGGGGTGCTGTGAGGTTAAGGGCATTTTATATGCCAGAAATACCTTCTCCTGAAACTTTTTGAGGCAAGCAAAATCTGACAAACATCAAAAATCAGCACATAGCCTATCTTTCTTTATTCCTTGTTATTATAATATTCTTCAGCCACAGAGATATCAAAGACTTTGGTGGCAATGGATGCAATTTAGCTGTTCCCTAGAGATGGTTTTAGAGAATGCATAATCAATTTTATAAATGAGCAGCTGGCCTGCACAGCAAGGTGCACTCCGTGTTTCACCGAAATGAATAATGAACTGCATATACTCTGCATTAAGGAGATTGGCTTTCCTCTTAGAACTGATATGACCAAGTCTTGTTCATTTCACTTGTTGAAAGATAAACTAAAGCCTGGCTGTTGCTTAGTGTACCCAACTTTTTTGTGTGGTAGCCATGGCCAACACTACCAGAGACAGCATATGCTGGGAGGAGACTCCCAGACATGGGCCATGGGCAGGCACCCAGGTCAGCAGCTCGTAAATGTCAGTCTGCCCAGACCCTGTGGACTGTTCACCGCAGACAACCATCAATAAGCCTGAGGCTCCAGCCTTGGACATTATCTTTGGCTGGCCCTACAAATTGATAAGCTTAGCTAAATGGCAAGTATTTATTTTTATATTGAACAAAAATATTTCATTGCAGAAGCAGAAAAACAATTTCCAATTCCACATCTATTTCCCTCAAACTTAGTGATCTCTGTGATCCAGGACAAAAGTTTGCTCAGGCCCAAGGCATTTTGTTGACTTTCCACTGGCCTTTAAGTCTATAATGTGATTTCTTGGGTCTCTGTGTGGAAATGATTTGTGACTCTCATATTCCCATTGAGAATAACCCATCCATTATATAGCCTCCAGCAAAAGCTGCACCGTGACAGGTCTTTTGAGGTCAGATAGGCTACAGTAATGCCTCAAATGGGTAGGCATGACAGACCTGCTGCTCCTCACAAAACACAGAAAGCAAGCAGGAAGGAAAGCAACAGAATGTGGAAAGTAAGAAACAGAGCACCCACCACGTTTACAGGGGCACATTCATACTTAGATGTACATTTTTTTCCTGAAAAGACAGTCTCTGAATAAATCTGACTTCACCTGCCCTACTCCAGCCCCTAGGAAATGTTGTGCTTTCAACATCAAGCCTTTCCTAAGATTCCTAGGTGTGCCTGGTGAGATTTCACTGGCATTTGCATTTTGATTTCTTATTACCAGACATTCTTGTGAGACAGCAAGACTGTCGTCACTGCTAAGAGCTGGCTCCAAGACGTCTGTGGGTTGGGTTTTTTTCTGATCATATTGGTGTGTTTTAAGCGAGAGTTGTGGCAAGAGTGATGGAGTCTGTGCAGACTATATTCAGCAACAGCAGAAGCCAGGAGAAAAAGTACACCTGTGGGAGCACGTAGAAATAGTGTTAGGCTTCATGCTCCGTGTGTGCTGCAGGAACTCAGCACACAGCACCAGGCCCCGTGACATCGCTGTGGGCCTGCTCTGTCCCTGCACTTTTTAATGACTTGAGAAAAACACCAATAATTCTCTCTGCACAGGTTTTAACACACAACTACCTTTTTGTACACTTCAAGCTTCTGATGCTAGAGAGATGCAAAATTAATTGCAGCATCCAATGGTCCTATTGTATCACTGTTCATATGGTGATTCCCCTCTTTCCACTACATGGGATACAATAAACTCAGTCAAGTCCTGAAGCATCATATCTTTGTATAAGCCAAAGAAGACCATGCAGAGACCTCGGCACCTAAGTTCTCTTTCCAACACTAAAGCCATAGATGGAAACACTGTATAGAATAATACGCAACTGTGTGGTCTCCCAACATTTGAGCAACCATCCAGGAGTGTGATTAAGGCTCCTGGCTGTTGCCAAAAGCTGGCAAGGCTGTGCTGGGAAGCAGAGCTTTGTGCTACTGATGCACCAACAGCTGCAGTCCCAAGCAGGCACAGCAGCTGTTCTAGCAGCAGTTCCCAAACTGGCAGTGACTTTTGCTGCAACGCTGCCCTCCAGCTGGCAGCCATCCCAGGTGGCCAGGCCAGGCATGGATAAAAAGGCCTGCTTTTTTAGCTCTGAGCATCCCTCCTCTTCCTCTTACTGTTCTAGGCATGAAGACAAGGAGCAGGGATCCAAACATGGGCTTGGCAACTGCTCTTCTCAGAAGGCCATAGCTCAGTTCTGCACATCCAAGGCAATGCTTGGATCTTGTTTGCCTTGTTCTACTGAGAGCAGCCAGGTAGCCCCTTCACTTCTGCATTCTGCTTCTTGAGTATTCAGTTATGATTTTCTTTTGTTTTCAGATCAACTACCAATTTTTTAACATCAAGAATTCACAAAAATGTCACTAAGCACTTTTTTTAAAAATTTCTAAACAAGTTCATTACGTGACTACTAAGTAATTAGTCTTAAAATAAATTTTCAAAAGGAGCTGTAGACAAGAACAAATCTGTTGCTAAACCTTGAAATTTTTTCTTCATATGGGAAGCTTGCTTTGCCTCAAAAATACTACCACAACCCCATTAGGAGTGAGCCATCTCTTTCTGTGTTTTCTGCTGAGCCTCTGGAGAAATGCTCCATAATCTAGGACTGAGGAGGGCATGGTACCTAAGTGGCACTGACACTCCACATGCAGCAAGCCAAGTTATATGCAACCTCCCTTTTGACAGCAAGGTTGTTTTCCCAAGGGAGACCAATATGTGTGTTAGAAAACACATTTCAAAGCCTTCTTCTTTTGCTGTAGTTTTTGAGAATAGACAGCACACTGCAGCATGCCAAGTGGAAAAATGACAGGAGATTGACATGTTGTGTGCCATTTGGATCAGGTCATGTCACAGAGACTTGGCTGTGGCAGGACTGTCAATGGGAATGGCTGTCCAGAAAATCTAGGATTTCACGAGCTGGAGAGAGGAAATCAAGTCCTCAGAAGGAAGGACAGAAATATTCAATATAGGGACAAGCTAGTCCTTCTGAACAATATAGTTTCCTGTATGGTTCTTACTCCTCTCTTTAGCAAGAATTCTGGATTAATGGCACTGGTCCTTAATTCTTATTCAAGGGGAAACCAGTGCAAGCTAGTAAGAAGCATTATGCAGGACCTGAAAAGGAACACCACAAGTCTTACCTTCTCAGTAAAATCTTAAAAAGCTGCTCTTTCATCTTTCTCTCTGACAGCGTTGATGTCATGAACAAAAGACTTTGTAGTCACCAGATTCTTCTCTGATTATGTAAATGTTATTACTCACACCAAAAAAAAAAAAAAAAGCTGAAAAAATGTTAAATTTTCAGATATTTGAGATACTTAAGGCTTTTTGGTTGTTTTGAACAAGAACTCTTTACATGCCTATGGCTGTTTATTTACCCATCTATGCAAATTCTGAGGAGCAAAAAGAGCCACCAACTTTCTAAGGTTCAGATAGTTTTAAAATACGATTTTATTTTTATAGGTAAACAAAGCAAGCTATAGCCAGGCAACTCGGATACAAACACAGCTATAAAGAAAAAGGGCTGATAGGGTAAGTAACCTGCAGTGCATGGGCAAGCTTAGTGCCACACAGGAGCACAGGACTATGAGCCATGGGATAAGAGCTGCTTCTCCAACCTGGTTTTCACCCACACAGCTGGTCTGTGTTGGAGGGAGAGCACGGCAGATAGGTGGAAAACCCACCTGTGGCACCTTGCCTTCCAAGGCAGCAGACCCATTTTGCACCAATTGCAAAATTAAGAAGCTCATAATTAAGCACCCAATCAAACTTCCTCATTACCCTGCCTGCAGGTCAGCTGTATTCTACTACATTTGATAGGAGGTATGTCCAGCTGTGTCTGAGGATTTAGATGGTTTTGTAGGAAATGTTTGTGGTAAAAGCTACAGGAACATGTTAAAGCAACATGAGAAAACATGAGTATTGCAATAAGGACCCTCATCCCACCTCTTCAAGATGGCATCTTGATGCTTGTGTTAAAATTTAGGTCTTTTCCCCAGAGGTCTGCCTGAATCCACCACCAAATCTTTTCCTCCTTAATCAGCAGGAGTTCTGTGCTGCAAGTAGCAATTAATCTTTTGTGAGAGGTTTCTGGTGGGATATTGTGCACATCCTTTGTTGTTGGGTTTTTGTTTTTTTTTTTTTTTTTTTAAGAAGGTAGTGACCAATTTACGTTATTATGAGCGGAAATAGAGCAGCAAAATGAAAGTGAAGCCCTGTATTGAATTGTAGTCTTTACTAATAGTTTTTTTTTTACTTTACCTAATAAATATGAAATGTTTTTCAGTAAGAAATAGGACCAACCCTGAAGTAAGTCAGCACATATTGCTTATGCATTAGCAGAGATTATTCAACAATTCAGTGCAATCCTCACAGCCAGTCTTCTAACAGAGGGTGAAAAAAAGGCAATGTAGTTTTTGCTAGATGAAAAACACATCAGCAGAGCTCTTGTTAAACCACAATCACAAAAGACACACTTGACAAACTGCATCCTAACTGTGCTGCCCAAGGGATTTACAGCTGGTTTCTGTGCAAACATTATTCAATCAGGCATTTTTCTTCTGTGGGCATCCTGTAGGCAAGCACAGCCAGGGGGAGAGGAGGCCAGGGGTGTTACAGCTGTTACCTTTCCTTCCCTTCCCATAAGTATTACTTTGCCCCTTGTCACTGCAAGCACATTGAATTTCCTTGCTATTGATTACACAGTAGGCAACGTACCAAAGGCATTTCATCGCTGGGTGTGAGCCTGTCACTGCCGCAGCAGAAAAGGAAGGCAATTAACTTTCCTGAGGGTAGATGGGGGTAGGGTTACCAACACCAGAGTACAGCCCCCTAAAGATCCCCCCTGCTCAAGGCCTGCAACAGAACAAGTCTGGAAGCACCATGCAACATTGTCCCACCTGCTTCCATAAATCCTCCCCATCTCCGCCAACTCCTTGCTTGTCACAGTGTCACAAAAAATAGTAGAAAAGATTGCTCAAACCTCCAGGTGCAACAATTTCTGTCTATTTTTCTTTTCCAAAACATAGACACTGTTTCTCACAGAATGAATTTTTGCTTCAATCTCTCCATTTGTTTTTTTATATGTATTTTTCTCCTGAAACTCCTCTTTCGGTCCCTGCTACAGTGCTTGAGCCATGTGACAGCTGATTATTTCTGTTTGAGAGAAATCCATTCACACAAAGCACATCTGTCATCTTACTACATATCCAGTTTAAATAAAAGGCATAGAGCAAATTATTAACAGAGGTGAGCAGAAGGAGGCAGAGCTTCTCTAATACCCTCCTGTCCAAATGCTAACATTTTAAGTCAAGTTCAGATGACAGGACTATGCTTCAATGATACTGAGCACAGATGGGAAAAACAGACAATATAGATTGAGAAAAATAAAAAAATGTTAGTTTCCATGTTAATGTGTAGGTTTTGCCTTAAATAAACCAGGCATGAAAGGAGCTGTTAGCGTCACTCTCCAGTGAGATGGTGATGCCACTGGGCTAGCAGCACACACCAAATTGAGGCAGAGCTGTCCTGGGAAGGGGTCTCAGCCTTCTAGCCCCCTGTCTGGGGACTGCCCAGGGCCTGTGGAGGAGAGGCCAGTCCTCAGGGCAGGTGGGTGCAGTGGGCAGCCAGGTCTGGCCATCAGAGCCACCCTGGCTCAGAGCAGTGAGGTGGCAGCTGCTCTCCAGATGGTCCCGTGGCTTCGTCCATCACCCTTCATCACACATCCCTCACTCATGCGTAAAACTGTGGGTATGGATTTACAGAAATCCAACGTCAGCTGCAGTAAAATGGGGCTTCAAAGAACAGCAAAACATTTGCAGAAAATCAAACTTAACCAGGAAGAAGTTTTACTGTAAGTGTCCTATATGTCTTGTCTTTTTCTAATTTCTTGTTCATGAAGATCAAAGTTAAGCACTTGATTTTTTTTTCTTAGTAAGCTTTGCTTCAGAGATGCATTACAAAAGAGTCAGGGGGAGGGGAGAGAAGGTGTGATTCTGCCATCACTTCTATGGCACCGTTAAATCCACATGGAGTAGTTCAAATATGGACTAGTTCCCCTTCTGAAAACAGCATTCATCCTCTGATGCTGCAAGCTAAAGACACAACTCTTCCACAAAAGGTGTTAAGGTTTAATTGCTTCTGAATTTAGGGATTTTGTATCACCTTCAAATGTGGTAGCATCCAGGAATTAAGGAAGTTTTGAGTGGGCCCTCCAGTGATGCTGTCACCAAGCTGGCTTAGGGGAAAGCAGTGCCATTAGCAGGGATCCCAGCCAGGCTGCCTCAGTCAGAGTCTCTCACTGCTGCTGGTCATGATGAAGCTGCTGAGGTCAAGAGGGTCATGGAAGGCTCATTTACACCACAAATATGCTTTGTATCAGGCAGAGCATTCAAACAGAGTGTACCTGGTAACTGAGTGGTCTTCCATCTCTGGGTTCTTCTGACTGTCCCTTGCTGTAACTGGAATTGGCCTGGCTGTTGATGGAAACTTATTTCAAGGCTTCTGTAGCCTTCAGACTCAGGTTTCAAGACTGGAAAGAACATTACAGGTTTCTCTTACATCCCAGTCAAGCCATGGCTCTGATTTGTCAAGGACCTTTCAAGGCCATGGATTTGTCACTCTCCTTGTAACTCCCTACAGGACACATCTGAATCCCTTGCACCTACCAGTTACCAGAAAGCATTTTCCTTGCAAACAGGGAACCCCTTCTTTCCCTTATCCATGTGCTTAGACAAGTACCCAAAAGACACACAAGTTTTAAATGTATTTTTTAAAGGGATACGAACACCATCAGCAAGCATCATTTTTCACAACTGTCCCTTGTTTCAGCACCATTTAAAAGTTCTCAGATGTCCCATTGTGGAGGGCTGTGAGCCCTTGGCACAAGAGCCCTCTGCACTCCCTTGGAGGAGAGAGGCCTGAGGCCAAAAAGACTCTCCCCAGAGATAAGCAATCTTCCTCAGGTCACGGTGACAAAGTGAACCACCCCTAGCATGCCTTGTTTCTAGATGATGGTAGCCTGTGCCCAGTTGGCTCACTGGTTTCTACCCCACCCCCTGCCTTTCCCATAAAAGCCCCTGTTTCTGCCCCAGGCAGGGAGCCCTTGTCCCTGGCCTTCCCTTCACGGGGGCTGCTGGACAATAAAAGCTGCCTCTGTGGAATTGCCATACGAGGCTCCCGTCTCTCTGTCCCCGAGTTCACCTTGGGTGATTTCACAAAGAGCTGAATCACAAGAGCTGGAATCACCTGTAGCTGAGAAATCAATTGCTACACTTGCTGGAATCCCCTGCTGCCCAGGGAGGCCGGCCACTGCCCCTGGAAGAGTTGTTCTTGGCAGGACCCTCTCTCTAGGAAGGCCGCGGCACACCGGTGCTGACCAGCATCAGACCCCCTGCGATACCCCATAACCAAACTGAAAAATCAAACCTACTCTTCTGACACTAAAGAGAGTCTACTGAAAAAACTGTGTTGAAATACAAAACAGCACCCAAACCACAGTAAGTGTGTTCTCTCTTTTCTCCCTCCTCTGATGCTTCTGCTACCATGAATGAGGTATTAAAATTCTTTTTGAGTATTTCTTCAAGCACTTCTTATAGTGTTTAGTCATTCATTATGAAAATTGTCATGTCCTTATGTTCATGGTTTCCCATCCTGCACAATTAGGGCACATCCATCAACAACATCATAAAACATACACCTGCACTATAATCAAGTCTAATACAAACTGCAACAATCCCCTTCAACAAAATATTATGTGCACAGTTTGGAAAATTTAAAAGGACAAGGAAGTCTTAAAACCTTTGCAGTGGAAGAGAAAAGAAGAAAAAAAATCCTGACTTTCAGCACCCACATACATGAAACATCACTTTGAGTCATATACTGCTCAAGATCTGTCTTAAAAAATAAATGCTCTTAAACACCCCACTATTCATCTTGGAAACTTGTTTTTGAATCTTCTGTGCAGATTAGAAGGTGCTTCCTACATATTCACCAATTCATCCTCTCATTTTTTGTGCTGGTATTGTCTTTTAAGTCATGAAGTCCCTTTCCTCCAACCCTGGCCAGTTTCCCTTCAGGATTTGATGCAGCATCATTAAACCACCAATCAAGAACAGCAGAGGACAGTAGTTAAACAGTAGTTTAAAGTGCTTTAAAAGTAGTTGAAGCTCCCACATAGGTAATACATTTCTGTAGTATACACATTGTGCAGACTGTGGGAATAAATGGCTCTGGGTATCTTGAACATCTGCTCCCTGAAAGCTGTGCCAAGTCTGCTGAGCTTCAGTGATGGACAGGATAGAGAGCAGCCCCTTCCCTGCTGTGTTTCACAGGGAGCCTCCTCCTGAGAGCCCAGCTGAGCATCCAACCACTCTCCCTTCCACAGGTTAAATGGACACAGAAAAGCTAGATGGTGAGTCAGCACTCCTGCTTAATTCTTTTTTGTTTCATCAACTAACCTTTTTACTTTTACATTATGTATTTTTTCTGAAAAAAAGTATTACTTTATGTTACTGCAGACACCTCATGTAACAGCAGATTAAAACAGATATTACACACTAAAGGCATTTTCAGACACTTTAAATGGAGTTTTCGAAGGTTCAGGGCAAGACCCCTGTTACTTTCCAGGGTCAAATATTGTCCAGTGAAAAGATTGTAGCAATAAAGAGAGAAAAAGTGGGGGTTTCTGCCATGTTTCTCTCTTACCAACCAATCTTCTTCCTCACGACACACAGCTTACAGCAAAATGGAATGGTATTTTAGGGTACTGCATGACTGCAATACACATACTTTGTAACATCTACTGTCCAGTTTTTGAAAGAGCATCTAAGTTTTGAAAGAAGAACATGATGAAACATGCAAAAGCCTCGATGTTTGCTATCATTACATGCCATGCTTCAAAAGCCTTGAGAGAAAGAAAATCTCCTCCAAACTCCAGGATGCTGCACAACCACCTTTCCCAGCTACACTTAAAGGTCCTTCTGCAACACTGCCTGTAAAGCAACATCTACAGACCTGTCTGCTAACAAATGTGGAGCTCTGGTTTTACTTGGACATTTGCTGTAGCATGCAAGAGGCAATTTAAGAGCTAAAACAAGCAAGAAAGAGAGGGGAATGAACGTGGAAATTCTAGTTTCTTGCACTGTAAAATACAAATTGTCTGGAATGTATTAAATTATTGTTTTTACCCAACCTCTGCTCAGTCTGTGGCCATAATTGACAAGCAATTCAGAAAAAAAAAAAAAAAGTGTTCTGCATAAAATGCCACCTCTTCAAGGTGAAAGTATCACGAGTCACTGTTGACTAATCTGAAAGGTCAATATACAAAACTGGAGAAGCACATGTACTCTAGAAAAGCATGCTGTCAGCTCCTCCAAAAATCAAAGCAGCAATGGTTTTGTCCTATGCAAATCATATAATCCCAATTCCTGCCAGGTTAGTTCCATTCCCTGTAGAAACTCACTCTAAACCAAGGCAATAATTAGATTCACACCTTCTAATTGCTTTTTTTCTCTTTGGGTTAAAAAGGCTAGAATTTCTGCATTTCTGTTGGGAGGGAAAAGAAAGCAGGAACTAAATAAAAGCCTGCCCTAAGAGATCTGTCACTTCTCTCTCCAATTCAAGCCACGTTCCTGCTCTTACAGCCTTTTCTGGGCACACTGAAGGAAGTGTTTCTGTATGATTTGGGAATTGCAAAAAACAGGTCCCCATATCAGCCACCCTATGGCCACACAACAGGGAGAAGAGCAACAGGGAGAGGAGCTACTACAGCTCTGGATTTGCTCACCACTGCTGGGAAAAGGAGAATGCTGCATGTGCAGAACCAGGCAAACCAAACGCCCTTTCTACAGTCCCAAATCCTCTTCCCCCCTTTCTCAGAGAAGAGAAGTGAGCCTCGTAACAGAGACTAAGTCTAATCAAGGAGAAAGCAAAGGGAACACTGAAGGCAGAGCAAGTAAAATATGGAGGGCAGAAATAAAAAGGAAAGTTCAAAGAGCTAGGGAAAAAAACAAGTGAAGGAAACAACCAGCCAAATTCAGGTGGGGAAAGAGGGAGAAAAACTTCACTGTAGTCACTGTTATGCAGGTATATTGCAGGCAAAATTTGCAGTCCAGCTACTGTAGCACGGGGCAAATCTAGTTAATATTGAACTGAACTGAACTGAACTGAACATCCCCACTGAAATTTAAATGTATCCAGTGCCTGACACAGGGTCCCAAAGCCTCCAGGAACTGTTGAATTAAACAGCTTTATCACTAACAGATTTTCAGGAAAGACTGTGAGACACTTTTAGGCAGTGAGGGAGCAAAGAACGTTTCAAGCCAGTAAGTCTTTGAGAAAGGTTTGAGTGACCAAGGAGAAGGACCTGACAACGCTGCACAGTCGTAGATGAAATTCAAAAGGAGAAAAACAAACCAAAACAAAACACACTTGAATTGTAAAGTTCATTTTTACACGTGAAATAAGGTGGCTGCCAGATGTTCTGTGCCCCTGGTAAATAGCAGTGATACACTTAAAAGTGAGTGGTAGGGTTGCCCTGGTTATAGAAAAGACATTGAAATTGTGTGCTCTTAACACTGTTTTTACATTAATTTCTCCCATGTCAGTGTTCTGCCTGGGACCCTCAACACCTTGTTTGCTCCAGCACTACTTATATTCTCACTGAGAAGGCTCCAGCTATGTGCAAACAATATCCAGAATAGTGAAGCATTAGCACTGGGTGTTGAAATAGGAAGAAAACAATATTCCACACATTAAAAAAAAAAAAAAGGGAAAGCTACATACATTAAAAGTTGTCTAATTCCTAGCATAAGTCAGCTGAAATAAATTTCGTGCCATCTTGGTTAGTTTTTTGGGATGATCCTTTCAAGAACATGATACAGTAATTCCAGGAAGCAAAGGCTGGAAATCAGTGCTACAGTAAATACAGTCTAACTGACCTGCTAAAGGTCTGTTTTATGTGAAGAAGGAACAGAGCAGTTGATTTTTTTCTCTCTATATTTGAAAGAAGAAAAAACATCCCCTGCTATTTTTGGATCAACCCCAGCTGTTTTCCTCAGCCCACCACAAATTTTTCAGAGCATATTTTGCCTATCCCTGCTCCTGCAGCATCCTTAGGGCAATTCTGGCGACCCAGAACAATTTCGTTCTCATGTCCTTATTTTGGAAAATCATCAATAATACTTGGTGCATCAAGCTGTTTCCATTCTGGTTTACAAAGATATTTGCCAGTTATCCCCCAATGTTCTCTTTCCTGCCCTTTCCACATTTCCACCTTCCACCAGGGACAGAACAGATTGTCCTGTAGTATACACAGAAGTATCTCTAAAGTAAAATCTGCTTGCTTGAAAGCCAAACCAAACAACCAGAGGTGCAGTCCTTGGTAACCAACATAGTGTTCCAAAAACAACATTCATCTCTCACTCTGCTGTAAACTGCAGACAGAGGTAGCAATTCTTCCTCAGAAATACACAGGAGCACTCTGGAAAAACCAACTGCCTTTCTTACAAAGTTAATCAAGGAGCACATGTGCTCCCAACTGCAGCTCACGTTCTGACTTAAACTGAATCTCTCTGCCAGTTGTTTCCTGTGTAAGAAGCAGCATTCCAACTATGTTTACAGCCAGCTTAAATTTTTGCTCTGCAGCAAAATGAGCAATCCTATGGAGGATTAAGGAACATTAAGATTTTAAAGTGCAAATTAAAAAGGAAGATCAGAAAGCATAATATACCATTAGATCACTTGGAAGAACTTCCTGTTTTGGATATGGCAAAGGACTAAACCAAGAGGAGACAGGGGAAGTTAAGAGGGTTGGAAGAGGTAAATTGCAGGCCCAGAAGCACAGCCTCTTAACTTTATCCAATAATAAATATTATCTGTGTTTAATACAGTGATACTACCATTTCAATGTCCATAGTACCTCTCTGAAGTGGAGCTGTACCTTGCAAGGACATGCAGCACTGTTTCTATGAGGTTTTGCAGTCCTGTGTCTTTGCTGTCTCTTGCTCTAGCCACATCAGCACTACTGTTACAGCACGACAAAAGTATTAAGGAAGTGCAGCATGTTTTAATCATGCTAGAGGTCAATATCCTGTTTCAAAAGTTGTAGCTGCATTTTTAGGAGATATGGCTAAGACAGGAGTAAGTAACTAACCATTTTTCTGAGGGCAAGACTGGTTAATGAATAGAGATGCTCTCCTGTCTCTTCGCACCATTCTTTGATCCAGATATACAACAAATGTGCTGCACAGGGTGTTTAGAGAAAAATTGTTGCACAATTTTTCCTCCTCCTCCAAAAGTAGTACTGGTTTCTCTGACTGTAATAGATGTCCTCTGCTTTTGTTTTCCATTGATCCTAGGTTGAAAAGGAATAGTAAAGCAGACTCTTTCCTGCATTTGCATCATCCAACAACAGGTCTGAAATGTTGAACTAGGATTTCAAGCGCTGTTTGTAGTCTAGGGTTTGCTACATCAGTTTAGGAATTCATGGTATCAAATAACCCAGAAGCTCATTTTTTTTGCGTCTTAAAAATTGCTTTTATCAACTTGTTCTCAAATGAAGGCTAGTCTGTCATTTGTCAGAGCAAACAGGGGGTCTGTTGGAGATCACTGCACAGGGAGGCTGTACAGAAGGATTTCTGTGCTGAACATCACCCCCAGGGAGCCTGCAATGACTAACAGCATCACAGCTGCCTGGGTGTAGTTTAACTTCAATCAATGAACTTTTTGATAAAATTTTGATGCGGACTGGAATGCTGGGGAAAATACAAAATTCCACTATATGAAGGGATTAGTGCTGCTTTGCCATGGAAAACAACCTCTGTATACATACTCCAGGACTTAAAACTATGTAGTGAGTGTGCCAGTCAGTTCATGAAAAGAAAAGCTTCTTATAGCATTGTGAGCTGTATAAAGTAGAGGACAATAATATTTGTCACCAAGGCCTAAGTTTAGGTCAACTTCGGTGAAAGCTATGTTTAGTTTCGGTTTCAGTTTTGGTTTTGGTTTGGGGTGGAGAAGAGGAAATCAGACAAAGATGCAGGATTGTTCACTGCCATTGTAGGATTCCATCACGCTTGTTACACCTTCTGCTTCTATTCCTTACATCAAACCAAAGAATTAAGAAAACTCACAGATTTCCCTGTTCAGTACCAGCACCAATCTCATCATGACTACCCAAAAGATAAAGGGATGCTGTCACTGCAGCAGATGGCTCATACATTGTTCAAGGCAAGGAAATTACAGGGCTTGGACAAGAGGATCCATAATGTCAAAAAGACCCCGAAGCTACCTTACAAAACAAAGTGCAAGATGAATTTACTGTTTTACTTCTGATAAAATAAGCCCTTCTTCCTGGAACCAGTATGTTGTTCTTAGGCTGAAGGACAGCATTAGAAATAAATTCAGATATGTATCTTCTACACACTTTATCTTATCTCAAAGCTATTTCTAGTAAGCTGCCAACATCTCAGCTGAAAATTGTCATTTATACACCCACCATTTAGTTTCGAAGTTATATGATGTCTCATTAATCCACTCTGGCTACTTTTTCCAAAGCAATAATCAATAACTTGTATTTCAAATGTCTTGGGTTACAATGTGACATGTAACAAAAAATATGTATTCTATCACCATCTGTTAAAACCAGGTGGGGCAGTGTTCTTTATCTCTCCCATGACACATCCCTGCTAACTCCCTTGGGAGGGACATCTTCTGTTAATGGGCCATCTAGCCTCAGTGCATGGCTCATTAAATTACATCGTCCCATTGTGAGATGTTCCTCCAGGGGGAGGAACCAAGCATTCCTACCTGGATATAATCTGAGGTTTGGAACACCACACTCAGCCCTAACCTACTGGATTTCCAGAGGACAAGAGCTACATAACCACCACTGGACCTTCAGAGGAGGACCAGATCCTTCTACAGGATCACTGCTTTGACAGAGCCATATCCATCACTTCAAGAGGACGGCAGCCACCATTTAATCAGACTGCTACCACCACCCTGCCCAGCAGGGTGTCAGGTTGTATCCTGATTCTGTCAGGGTTAAGCCAGTGTTTCTGTATTTTTGCCTTGTTACATATACTAGTAAAGAACTATTATTCCTATTTCTCATGTCTTTGCCTGAAAGCCCCTTAATTTCAAAATTATAATAATTCAGAGGGAAGGGGTTACATTTTCCATTCCAGGGGAGGCTCGTGCCTTCCTTAGCAGACACCTGTCTTTCAAACGAAGACCCAAGTCTCAAGTCTGGCATCCTGAGATATGCAGATACATTTCACTGAGTCAGCTGGACCTGTGAGAAACAATATGTTTAGTTAGTTGTAGGTCACATATTCCTCACACTTGATTAAAATGTAAACTAGCAAGCACCATGAGGTACAGCTTTAGGACTCATTGCCATGCCCACTAGGGTCATTTAGAGCACTGTGTGATTTTAGACAAGAACATTAGTGGAACAAGGCATACAGAGGCTGATAAGGCACAAGTTTTGAACACAAATCACATTACATTACCTCTCAATATTTCAACAATTGCTCTGCTCTGAATTTAAAAGTCCTTGGGTAATGTGTTTCTGGGCCTGCAATTTTCTTCTGTGCCACCTAGGACTGACATGAGCAGAAAGCTTTAGAGAGGATGTGGTGTCCTATATTAACAGTGTAAACGCCAGCATTACGCCTTACAAAATTTCATTACCTGGTCAAGAGATCCAAACTACCCTTTAAGCAGTATCCCTGCATTTTTGTTTCTTTAAAATAATTTAAAAGCATGTTAAAAAAAAAACAAACTACAAAGCAGCCCAAAAGCATTTGAACAAGAGCACCTTCAGCTTGGAAAAGAAAATGTAGAAAAAAAAAAATCATGCAATCATAAAATATCCTGAGCTGAAGAGACCCACGAGGATCATCAAATCCAGCTCCTGGCCCTGCACAACACCATCCCCAAGAGTCACACAATGAGAGCATTGTCCAAACGCTTCTTGCACTCTGCCAGCCTGGTGCTGTGACCACTGCCTTGGACAGCCTGTTCCAATGCCCAGACACACTCTGGGTGAAGAATGTTTTCCTGATACTTAGCCTTAACATCCTCTGACTCAACTTTAGGCCATTTACTCAAGCCCTGTCACTGGTCAGCACAGAGCAGAGATCACTGCCTGCCCCTCCTCTTCCCCTCACAAGGAAGTTGTAACTGCAGTGAGGTCTCCTCTCAGTCTCCTTTTCACCAGGCTGAGCAGACCAAGTGCCCTCAGCCACTCCTCATACGGCTTCCCCTCGAGGCCCTTCACCATCTTCATGGCCTCCTTTGGACACTCTCTGACAGCTTTATGCTTTTTTTATATTGTGGTGCCCCAAACTGCCCCCAGCACTGGAGGTGAGGCCTCCCCAGTGCAGAGCAGAGCGGGACAATCCCCTCCCTTTCCCGGCTGGTGATGCTGTGCCTGATGCCCCCCAGGACATGCTTGGCCCTCCTGGCTGCCAGGCACTGCTGACTCATATCCAACTTGCCATCAGCCAGGACCCCCAGGTCTCCTTCCCTGGTGCTGTTTTCCAGCCTCTTTTCAGCATCTCCCCATTTAGAGTCATCAGCAAATTTACTTAATGTACGTTTGAGTCCTGTGTCCAAGTGGTTTATGAAGATGTTGAGAGCGCAGGGCCGAGGATGGAGCCCTCTGGAACCCTGCTAGTGACAGGTCACCAGTCTGATGTCACCCCATTCACTATAACCCTTTGTGCCTGACCGTGAGCCAGCTGCTCACACATCACAGGACCTGTTTATCCAGCTGTGGGCTGGGTGTTGTCCAGAGGGATCCAGTAAGTTTTGAAGTCTTTGCTGAAATGCCAAAAGCTACATTGACTGGTTCCCTTGATCTAGTAGGTGGGATACCTTGTCACAAAACAAAATTAGGTTTGACAACCAGAACTTTCCTCTCATGAAGCCGTGCTGGCTGCGACCAATGGCTGCATTGTCCTTCAGGTGTTTTTCAATACCTTCAAAAATAATTTTCTCTATAATTTTACCAGTGACACCACTAAAGGTGTGACTGACAAGCCTGCAATTTTCCAGGTCATCCTTCTTGCCCTTCTTGAAAACTGTGATAATGCTCACCAGCTTCCTCTCAACTGAGACTTCTCTGGATTCCCAAGAATGTTCAAAAATCATTGAGAGAGGCTCATGATGACATCAGCAGCTCTTCGAGTGTTCTCAGATGAATCCCATCATGCCCCATAGATTTGTAGAGATCCAGCTGGAGCAACAGAACCTGCACAGGCTCAGGGTCAGCTGGGAGTTTATCACTCTCACAGTCATGGTCCTCCAGCTCAGGGCACTGGGACCCCCTTAGCCATCAGCAGCACTGAAGACAAAGGCAAGGAAAGCATTAAACACCTCTGCCTTGTCTCTGCCCTGTTTGGGAGGTGACCATTCTAATCCTGCAATGGGCCAATGTTATCTCTGCACTGCCTTTTACTACTAATGATCTAAGTAAACTTTTTTCATTGTCCCCCACAGTTCTGGCCAGCATCAACTCCAGTTTTTTGGCTGCATGAATTTTCTCCCTTACACCAGTATCTCTGTTTGCCTCCCATGCCACCTGACTTTGGCCACACATCTCCTTTTTCTTGCATTAGCTCCAGAAGAAGATCCCTGCTCAGCCAAGCCAGCCTTCTGCCTCACCTGCTTGACTTCTATCTGGAATTGCTCGTTCCTGTGCCTTTAGGAGGTGGTGCTTACAAAGTGACCATCAGAGTCCAGCACCCTCAAAAGCGTTTTCACAGGCATTCTTACTCACAAGTTCTCTGAGCAGCCTGAAAAAAATACGATCTAGCGAGACTTCATGGTTTCTTCAAAAATCTGGGCTAGGATGAAATGGAGATCTATTTAAAAGTTAATGACCTTACTTCAGCTTTTCAAGTATTTTAGTTTTCTCATCAGTACAGATATGCAATTATTAATGTCACAATTTCAGCCCAAAACACTGGGGTGTACAATTATTATTGTACAGGGAGCAGTACAATAACGATTAGTTTTGATAGTGCTAAACTCTGGAAAGGGAATGAGTCAATTAATATGAGGTGGAAGATAAAGAACCTGAAAGAAGTGGAGGTAGTAAGTGAAGGGATGAAGCAGTTTTGCATCTTTGGTTTGAAGAACACCAAGAAACACAAAGTCAAGAAAATCTGCAACAGTGCAGAAAGTAGAAAAGATGCAGATGAAAGGCAGCAGCAACACTTGAGAAGAATAAAAGCAGGATATTTTAATTCTGATTCTGTCACAATTCAGTGTATAGACTTGGAGGAATGGTTTCTCCCATGACTCAGTCCTCCTCTGTTTAAAACCAGAATGACAGTTTCTCCGAAGTCTTTTCCCTTGACCTTCCTACAGCATGCAAATCACTGGTAAAAGGAAAGGATTTGAACCCTTCTACTAGGCTTGCAATTGCTAGGTAAGGGTGTTAGTGCCGGTAGTTTTCAAGATCATGGTAAGAAATGTAGTATTTCCCATGCTGTGCTGGACCGGTGGTATGTGCAGCACAGAGTTTTCCCTCACTCCCTCCTGCACAGAGGATGCTTCTCTGGAATTTGCAGGTGTCCAGTGGAATAGTGGGAGCTGCCAAAAGCTCAGGGCTGGGGTAGGTCATTGGCAAGAGCAATGAAGAAGGCAGGAAAGAGGAACAAGGAAACAAGGAAAGAGCTGAGGTGACACGTGCCTGACTCACCACTGCAGGGACACAGACACCATCTGAGTCAGAGCCCAGGTTTGTGTGACAGCTCATGTCATTGCACGGAGCAACTTCTGACTGAAGACTCTCATGTGGAGAAAAGTGAACTGCGGTAGCTGCTAAGGAGCTTGATAGATGAGGCAGAAAAGCTGTCACTCCTGAGCGCTCCTTGGAGGCCTGGTGGGGCTGCCCCTGCAGCACCTGCCACCAAACCATCTCTAGACCCTCCGGCCCAGATAGAATCTCTAAATATTCAGGATCTCAAAACCCCAATGTTATGTCAGATATTGTGTCAAAGTGTCTCGTTGAAAGGAAAAAACAATGACAAGAGCTAGAGTCCTCTGCAAAATTAAGTTTAAAAAAGAAAATAAGTAGAAATTCCCAGCTGGTGGTGAGATTAAGAGGTGTCGTTAAAGCACAACTCATGTTACAGCATCTGTGAGTTACATACTGTAAATAACCAAAAGTCATAACGGAAACAAAACACACTCCAGTCCTCAGCAATGTTTTGGAACAAGTGAAAAATTTATTTTTGTCCCTTTTAGGTATTCACACTAATAACATAAATGTTTCACAGTTTTGATTAAGGGAAATAATTCCATCTTTAATTCAAACTTTGAAGTCACTTCCAGCACAAACACAGCATCTTTTTAATTGAAATAGGAGTGGACTTTTTTCCTTGAATAGTAATCACTCTTTCTGTCCTTGGAGATCAGACGATCATGTTAAAGTCTCTGAAATTACAGCAGAAAGTGTTGATGGTTTTTTAAGGTTAAATTATTGTTAGACAGCAGCATTAAGCACCAGCTTCAGTTTTGAGAGGGGAGAAGTGTTTATTTTCCAGCAGCTGTTATGAAACTGTAATGAAAAAAAAGAAGAAAAAAAAAAACAGGAAAAAAAAAGCACTCCAAGGTTCCTAGATTAGTTTTGTTTTTAAAAGCAGGATGGTTTACAGTTATGTGGAAACCTGAGACTGCCTGAAATCAGCAAGTCACTTGACCTGTATTGAATCTTAAAGCAGAAATAACACAGCATTTTGTCATTTCAATACAAGGCCCACTAACACTGAGATGTGTTTAGCGTGTGTATGTATGTCCATGTGTTGGGGAAGGAACCTGTGTCCGGGTTTTTATTTTGTGGCCCATTGATATTGTTCAAAATCTTTATTATGGTGGTTTGAGCTGTAATATGCTTTATGAAACCTCCTCTGCCAATAATTTTCTATTAATAAGTTGGTGAGACACAGTACTGAGTGTTGACTTCAGAGCAGGATGACCTCAGCAGTGAGAGGCTGTCCTTTGTCACTGTTTTCAGGCATGGCTGGTTTTGTTGTTGCTGATGTATTGCACTCCTAGTCCACAGGACCTGGCAGAGTGAGGACACCTCTGTGAGGTGTGTGACCAAGTAGACGATGGCAGAGCTTTGCAGGGAAGTGGACAGGTTAAGGAACATCAGGGAGTCTGAGAAAGAGCTGCTGGAACCATGCTCTTTCCTTCCTGAGACAGAAATAGGAATATCTGTGAGAAAAAAAAATCAAGATCCTGTATCCCACCCCCTGCAGACCCACCCCCAACCAGAGAGAAGGCAGTAACTTACAGTAAAGGAGACAATGGAGCCAAGTCTATGCTCAGGGTGGCAAGTGAACCGTCTCCAGATATCTGCCTCACCTGCTCAGGTGCCTCTACTCAACAGGTGTGAGGCTTTGGATGTGGCAGGTCTGACAGCTGATAATATGGATGATGGTCCATCTACCCCAGAGGTGTTGCCAAGATCAGAAAGGCAAACCCGCATGTCATGACCACCACCACGAGGAAGAAAAGATGGGTTACAGCTGGTCCCTCCCCTTTCAAAATGCTGCTGCTTAAAAGGCATTCCTTATTGCCAAACAGCACTTTATGTACATATTACAAATATACAAATTATTGTTTTACTGAAAGCTAATTAATTCATGTCAATTTTTCTAGGAGCACCTAATAGGAAAGATGCACAAAAGCATAGAAAATTGGAAGAAAATCCTTTTTTTTCCCACAGAGGAAAAAAATGCCTTGCGCTACATTTGTCAATATTGAAAACATTTATCACATAAACCCCATGAGTACGTTCCTGAAGAGTTTCACCAAACAGAGGTGCTGATGCACCTCAGCAGGTCCCTTCCCCTGATTTGTCATGGGGGGGTTGGTGCAGATGAGCTTGCACCCCCTAACCTGCAGCCCCCCACCAACAGCCCTGTCAGTGCCTGGTGCTGAGATGGGAGCTGTGATGGATCAGTGCTCTAATGAGCAAGACCATAAATAAATAAATAAATAAATAACTACAGTGATAATTAAAGCTGCCTGGATTTTCATCTTAGACATGTCTGCACTTTTTCCCCTGAAATATTTATGTTTGGTTTTGCTAGTTTTTTTTTTTTCTTTTCTCTTCTCTCCTTGATTTCCTCCACTTCAGAGCCAAAAGAACTGCCTGACTGGCAGGCACCCAGGCTCCCAACAGCTGGATGCTGGATGCTCTCTGGAAGCTGCCACTCTCCACCCTGGGGGCAGCCCAGCATCCCAGAGGAGAAGTGCAAAAAGCATCCAACAAGGGGAGGAAGCACCAAGAGGCTGATTAATGGCAGGCAGAAGCTGGGCCACATGCTGCAGCTCATGCTTCCACAAGGTCCCCTGGCAAGGATTAAGCTGCTGCCCCTGGCACAATGAATGTCATCCTTTCTTTAGCCCTGAAGGGGAGTTTTTGTTGTTCACTACTCACTGGCTCTCTGGCTAGGGGAGGCATTGAGGGGCTCACCCCCACACCTGGCCTGGGCCACCCTTGCTCCTGAAGCCTCACAAAAACCCTTTTCTAAGCCAAAGGGATCTGGTTCCCTCACCCACATCCAGGCTGGGAGCTTTGACAGGAAGAGCAATCTTAAAAGTGTTTTTCCATAAAAGCGCTGCTGACTAAAATACATCTGCCACTCAGTGGATTGAGCCATTTGATTTGACATTTAAATTCAGAAATCTCTTACTGCAAAGTGATTTAACACTCCACTGAAACACCACAGTTACAACATAATTTTCAGAGCAAGAAATATTTAAAGAGTCACCTGTCCAACCAATCCATTCCCAGAAATTTAACAAGATCTGCAGGTGTCTCTTTTTTGGGCAGAAACCCCAGTTGCTGCTGGTGCAGGCAGCATTGCCTGTGCCTCTCCCTTCTGCTTTACAGGAGCAGAACGGAGCAGAATAGAGGGGAACAGACAGGCACAGGGTGCTGCAACACTCCCTGGGCAGCTGCATCCAACCCCTCCTCTCCTCCTTCCCCCAGGAACAGGCTAAAGGGGCAGCTCTTCTGAGAGCTGTTCGGAGAGAAATGTGTTGTTGTGGGAAAGCAGCTGCTGGGAGAGAAAAACAGAGTGTAAGAGATGAGAGTGGAGGTAGCTAGTTGGGATAGAGGAAAAGTTGAGAAAACATGAGGCCTCTTAAAAATCTCATGACTGGACACAACACAGGAATAATGGAGGAAGAAATCAGTTCTTGACTCAAGAAAAATCAAAAATAATAAATAGCAAAAGAGATGGAAAAATCCAAAATAATAGTTCCAGACCAACAGATTAAATCAATGCATTCCTCTCTCCTTTTTTGGTAGCACTGGGCTGATGACTGCCCACTTATCCACAGCTGAGCATAATATATTTCACATGATGATTAACAGGAAGATTATATTTTTCTCCTCCTTACCATTTCTGAAAAAAAAAATATAATAGAGCCATCCAAAGCTAATACAACCTACTTTTCAAATCCAGAATGCATTTTCAGTGACCTTTTAAGGAAATCCAATATTGACAATTGATGCACTGAATAGTGTAGTGGAAATATGAGAAGGTTAGAGGACAGTGAAAGACAAGTAATACACCCATGTTCCTCCCCTCTTGTGTGTTTCATTTTTCCTGCTCTCAAAAAAGAAAGGTTTTCACCCCATATACGTCTGAGTGCTCAGAAACATGATAATGACCAAAAGGTTATCAGAAAGCATTTAACTTTCTGCCACTTTTACAAGAGATGTAATAGGTATGTGCTCTCTATCTTTCATTTTCATTGCTTGCAGCAAAAACATTTTCCAGGTTTTAGCAGAGTGGCTTCCTCCTTTTCTTGATGATGCTTACCACAGGACTGTTTCTGGTAAGGACAGTATTATTTCTCTCCTACATCTGCAGAGTCCTATTTGTCTCGTGTATGAAAACCCAGTACACTGCCTGAAATTAATATGCCAAAGCAAACTGTGGAAAAGCAGACTGAAAGCAATGCAGTTAAAACATGCATGGATCTGGTTCAAATTTTTAAAAATTTCATTACAAAAATAAGAACAATCTATCTAAATTCTTCTTTTAAAACCAACCAGACCAATGTCAACAATCAAGTTCCAGTAACCAAACAATGAAAAGTTTGTATTCTCATCTGCATTCTATTTACAACTATTTCATTTTATGTGGGAAAACACTTCCAAATATGCAGAAAAAATGGGCATAGATGGAATGAACAGAACATTACAGTCACATGAAAAATAATAATACATACCAATGCACGTGATACACTTGTATCCAATCATGCTTTTCAATTCCACAAACTATTTCTAAATTACCTCATGCCAAGGAGAAATTGTGCTACTGTTTGAGATTTCTTTTCCCCCTAACCTTCTTGGTATTTCCCCCTAGCAAGCACTGTCATAGCCTTTTACTTTTCTCTGGGATGTTAGGAGAAGGTGAATGGTGGAGCTAAAAGTCCATGGATGCAGAAAGGACAACCAACTTTTAAATGAACTGTTGAATTTTGGCACTGAAAAATAAAAAAGGACATCTGCATGAGCCTGGGCTAAAGCAACCCATAACTATGTTCAGCTCTGGGAAAAACTGCATCACAACTTTTAATCTCAAATTTCCTTTTCTGAAAAAAAATGTGTGAAAACACACTTACAGCAAAAGAAGGCCCAAACAGAAAAATATTTTGGTTCCAAAGATATTTTAAGTGCACAACTGACAGCAACACTTTCTTCATCTTTCAGGTTTTGTTCTGATGTTACATTATCTCCATACATGATACTAACTGGCAGCAGCAGTAACACAGAACAAAATCCCTTCACAAAAACAAAGTAGAGACCACCCAAACTGTACCCATTCCTGGCAGACCTGACAGATGCACAGCTGGAGAACACCACTTTACCCATCCCCCTAAAAAGTATGTATTTAATTGAATGAAACACCAGTTTCCACCCTCTCATCTTAATGTCAATGTTTTACTGCTCTCTCCTCTGTACACACATGGAGAGATGTAAAAATGTACTAGATTGCATTTAGTTACTCTGAAATCACATTGCTGAAATTATAGAATTGTACTCATTTTTAAATACATGATAAACACTAACCCATCTATTTAATGACTTCTAAAACAATATGGGTTTTGCATCCTTCCAGATATTACAACATAGCACTGAAATAAAAAATACATTTTTTGACTTTTAAAACTCTTAGTAGGCCACAAGTTTTCTTGACAGGAGGTTCTACAAGTGTCTGTTGGCCCAAATTCCTTCTTGAGCATCAGGAAGCAACGTCTCCTTCTTCCTTCTGTCCATTTGGGAATAATGCAAAGGCCTGTTGCTCCACATGAGCCACCTCCAAATGAACCTGGAGAGCACTGTAGCACAGGCAGCACTTGGCAGAGCAGCAGCACAGACAGAAGGCTGCAAAGGCCCTGGTGAATGTCCTGCTCATGGATCATGATCCTGTGGCTGCACCCAGGAACATATGGTCTCCCACACTGTGCTCTGTAAATCCTTCCTCGTCTCCTCCAATCAGTGTTAGTTCAGTGATTCTCAAACACATTTGGGGCATGATTTTTGGACAGTACAGAAGTGGTATATTGTGATTACCTGTTATGAGTGTATTGTCCCACAATGGTGCACACTAAGTTCCTGCTGACTACATGCAGCAATAGAGGCCACCTCTGAGGACACCTAGGCACAAACCAGCTGCTTCCAGACACCAAAGAAAAGAGGCACTAAAAGGGGCACTAAACCAGGAGTCACAACTCAGGCAGCTCACCTTAAAAAAGTATGCCCTAAAACAGGCTTAAAGGAGAAACACAGAATCATTGATTCATTAAATCATAGAATCACAGAATATCCTGAGCTGAAGAGACCCACGAGGATCATCAAATCCAGCTCCTGGCCCTGCACAACACCATCCCCAAGAGTCACACAATGAGAGCATTGTCCAAACGCTTCTTGCACTCTGCCAGCCTGGTGCTGTGACCACTGCCTTGGACAGCCTGTTCCAATGCCCAGACACACTCTGGGTGAAGAATGTTTTCCTGATACTTAGCCTTAACATCCTCTGACTCAACTTTAGGCCATTTACTCAAGCCCTGTCACTGGTCAGCACAGAGCAGAGATCACTGCCTGCCCCTCCTCTTCCCCTCACAAGGAAGTTGTAACTGCAGTGAGGTCTCCTCTCAGTCTCCTTTTCACCAGGCTGAGCAGACCAAGTGCCCTCAGCCACTCCTCATACGGCTTCCCCTCGAGGCCCTTCACCATCTTCATGGCCTCCTTTGGACACTCTCTGACAGCTTTATGCTTTTTTTATATTGTGGTGCCCCAAACTGCCCCCAGCACTGGAGGTGAGGCCTCCCCAGTGCAGAGCAGAGCGGGACAATCCCCTCCCTTACTCAGCTGGCGATGCTGTGCCTGATGCCCCCCAGGACATGCTTGGCCCTCCTGGCTGCCAGGGCACTGCTGACTGATGTCCAATTTGCCATCAGCCAGGACCCCCAGGTCCCTTTCCACAGTGCTGCTCTCCAGCCTTCTATTCCCCAGTTTGTCCATACATCCATGGTTGCCCCATCCCAGGTGCAGAACCCGTCACTTTACTTTGTTGAGCTCCCTATGGCTGGTGATTGCTCATCTCTCTAATTTGTTGAAGGCTCTCTGCAGGACTTAGCACACTTAACAACACATTTATGGCTACAATATGACTTCTGAAATCCAATGTTTTGCCAGAAAACGTGCAGCAAATACATGTACAGTGCAACAGTGTGAAGTGCCAGAGAGCCTCCTGTCCCCAGCACCAAGATGCCTTCTTGCAGAAAGTGTCACTGCAATGCTACCTATCAAACTCCATAAAGACTCTGCCTCATCCTCCTTCACAACCCTCATGAAAGCTCTGCAGTGATCACTCTACCACTCTGTAATCTGATCATGCTGAGACAGATGGCAAGCAAAGACTGCCCATTTGTACCTAAAATACGTTTATTTTGCTGGTATTTCTGTCTCCCATAGACCATATACTCCTGCTGCACAGTTCTTACATAGTGCTTTGTGTAATCCCACACTATTTTATACAAGCATTTAGGAAATGTAATGTTCTTCTTTTCTTTCTTTTCTCTTTTTTTCATTTCTTACAATGATCCCTATTGCTTTATCAAGTGCTCTAGAATATACTGGGTCAAAATTATGAAAGCCACAAACTAAAGTTTTATAAATAGCTAAAGAAAACAAATGGCATACGCCTTGAGGTAATAGCAAATAAAAGCTCTTAGAAGAACTTATGTGCTTCTGCATTGCATAATACAGTTGTGGAGAAAAATTTATATCTATTTATTATTAATTTAGTACACTGATTTCAGTGGGAATATTGCCTGAAAAGGATGTTGTTATTAAAATTTCTGGAAAAGAACCAGGTTTTTTATTTTCCCTTGCACACTGCAGTCTGTATTTAGTTACTGAGGGACAGCCCTCAATCCTCTTCTGCTTCCCTACTTTGAACTAGAAATCATTGCCCAGTTATATTAGATAGATGCTCAGAAAAAAAAAGGATAGTGATCACAATTAAGAAAACATAACAAGCTCATGACGAAGACATTTAAAGGCTGAAAGATTAACACTTGAGCATCTAGTACTATCTATCCTCCACTAGCTTTTTAAGTAGCAGAGAAAGAAATGCAAATGCTTGCAGGCATGTAAGCATCTTTGCAATGAATATGTATTTTAGAATTTCAAACTGAACTTTCACAACATCTTTCAGCCAGTTCTGCCATTCTAAGTCATACTCTTGAAGTTTTGCAAAATTAGTCATCACCTCATATGTCAAATTGTCACACATACAGAGGACAAGAGACTCACTTACTTAAGGAAACAGACAAAGGCTCAGCTACTTTTTTGCTCTCTCACTCCTTTTTCACTGAAGGAAAGAAAAAAAGTAGTTTGCCTCTGAATGAGGATTGTGTGTCATATAACAGCAATGGAGTTTTGCATTTGGGAACTGCAAATATATTTGAATTTTATGCATGGAAAGAGCAGCAAGAATTTTGAAGAATTAGACCTTCATCAAAGCTTAATTTATGTGATACAGGAAGACATAAATAGTATTTGTTAGTAAGAATGATAGCAAAAAGCAGCACGAGAACAGTTTTAACTGTAGCCAACATAAATATATACATTTATTTTCAGAGTAGGGTTTTTTTCATTAAAATGATGTAATGACAGATCACAATGTTTCAAGAAGTTCATCAATATTTGATGTATTTTCTACTTGGATAATGAAAAGCCTGAAAGAATTTCTAACTGATCTCCTGAGCTTTAAAGTGAACTAGAAATTCCACCGTATGTTGTACATAGCTGTGATCTCAGTTTTGAAGGCAGGTAATTATGTAAAAAAACCCCGAAACACTTTATTCAGATACTGTACTTCAATCTAGCCCTGTGGTATCATCTCTTAGTATTCAGATGATTATCCAGAAAATGTTGAAACTATGCAAAAAACCTATGAAAATCTGGATCAGACCCGACATGCTCCTCCCTTTCTTTTCTCTTTCTTTTTTCTTTTTTTTTTTAAGGCAATATTGTCTAAAGTCTTTCTGACAAGCTGCTGCCCTGCATTGCAGTACATTCCCTGAGTGCATCTGTTTTTCTGGTACTGTAGAGGACTTGAGGCCACCTTGCACTCTCCATTGTGCTCTAATTCACAGCACAACCAGTACATTAATGCAAGTTAGCTAATTATTCTGTCTTGTTGATAACTTCAAAATGCAGCAGGTGGATGGGAAAAAATTTAGTCATCTCTCTCAGATGCATGATGTCATGCATAACAAAGGACAGAAGATGAACGCTTTCTAGAAGTACTGGCATCCCAAGTACAAACCCTAAACAGTAGTCAAAATCATCTATACTTGTTCCAAATTTAAGTTAAAATTTGAATATGTACTTATTCTGAAAATGAAACACCCAGAGGTTGCTCTTGGTGCTCTGTGCTTGAATTATGCACACAGAGAGACACACCTTCCCTCTGTAATATATGGAAGGAGAAAATGCTACCTTCAGATACTTCCCCACTAACACACACAGACTGTACCAGCAATAATATGCCTCTGATTACTGTCATTCATCAAACCATTTTCAGTAACAGAACAGAAATTAATTTTCCAACAAATTAACTGATGCTTCTTTTCTTCAGTTAGACATGGTAACTGATTCAGAGCAGGAGAGTATACAGTGACACAGTTTGAAGTGATAATATAAGACAAAGACCCTTCTGCAAGGTCACAGGTGTCTCAGGAACAGGCCCTTAATAACCCACAGGGCACACAGGCATCCTTTCTGAGTCCTTGACACCAAATAAATGCAAACTATTCCTCTCAATCAGAAAGAAACTGTCTCACAGGTCATGTAAGATTTAGACCAAGAGATTCTGAATGTGTTGTAGTGATCAGGGTCCACATTTCCTGAAGAGCTAGAGGAGTGCAGTGGGCCAGACAGCAGTGCCTCAGGAGCTTCCATGATTTCTGCTTTGGGACAGAGCTGCCAAAAGCAATTTTGTGCCACACTCTCCTTTTTTTTTGCTTCCTTCCCTATACTCACAACTGAATTTGGTTTTGGTTGATACTGTAGGTTGTTTAGATTCACTTGAAAGACCACACTATTTCTGCTCCCATTTCTCCCCTTCTTGCTGGCCACTTTCAGAAGAAAACTGCATTAAGTGAAAGGATCTGAAGGGCATTTCTTCACCAAAAACCCTGGTGAACTAGACATTTATTCCAAAAGCTCCAAGAATGACACTTGCTGTCTCACAGGGAGAAAGATAACTGAAGGAGGACTGTGGCTATCTGCAGGTGACAAACACTGCTGAGGATCCCCTGTTCTCTTGTATCACTTCTGTTTAAATGCTCCTATTTATTTATTTTCCAAAAGCTCACAATTCATGAGCAAACTCTTTAGTCAGGCTCTGCTGGTTTTGTGTGTGATTCTTGAGTTGCTTTGGGTTGGCCCATTAAGTCATCTTTCATACTGTCAGAAGAAGTCTCACAGTCTCATGGAGCTTTAATGTAAATAATGAGAACTATATCCCATTCTTAATCTCTACAGCAAAACTTTCTTCTTGCTTACATGAATTGTGATTCAGGGAGTTAAAACAATAAAGAAAACAAAGGCATGTACAGAACAAGTTCTATGCAGGCTCCATTTCATTTCACTAAAATAGCTTAACGGGAAATTATTTACAGTATTGCTGACAAGAACATCTTTCTTGACTACCAAAGCAAGTTACCACCTTAAAAAAGGATGTCTGGGATATGCAAATAGCATTTTAAAATATGTGTCAGTGTTTCTGCAGCTGACATCCTCCTACTGCAGCATTAAAGCAGTGTTAGAAAAGCTTTTTTGTATTTCTGCTTTTAGTAAGAGCAGGGAATTCCACTCATCCACAGGGAAACTCTTCTACCCATTGACAGAGATGATGTTCCATATTAGCAGGTCATAGTACTCAACATACAATAAAGAAATACTTTGACCAGTGATTTTTATTCCCTATTAGGAATTTATTTCCTCTTTAGGTGTTCCTAACACAGAGCTATGAAAGAATGACCAGGTCCTAACTATCATTAATCAGTACCACTTACAACACTAAAATTGTAGCCCTTGGTTCTTGTCAATTAGAAAACATGACATAAAATGCCTGACTTGCCTTGGAAAATGTAATTCTCACCATCACATTAAATTTCATTGACTTCCTTGACATATTTTCAAGGGCTGCTGTCTGGTAAGCTGAAGACAATTGTGCTTCACAACTGAAAAAAGGACTTGTTTTTACTGTGATTTAAAGGTAGTTGAAGAAACTAGCTAGACTACAATCCACCTTCCTATTTCTTACCTAATTCTCCTTTACGTCCTCTTGAGAGCCTTTTCTTTTGCCTCAGGAGGGCAAAGCAACTCCAGTATAAATTAAAATCATGCCCTTTACATTTTGGCCTCAAGACATCATTAAATCCTCATACTTACTCATTAATAACTATCATTAGTTGTTTCGTCCATAATTATTTATGATACATGACTCAGAGCAAGGTAATTGTCTATCTACAGAGAGGCTTAAGACTGGAAAAAATTACAGTTATGTGGAATTTTAGGACAATAAAGATCTGTAAATACATATTCTGCTTACTAACCTATAGAGTGAAGACTTATTCTCCACATAGTGATATTACTTCTCTTGTCTAAATAATTATGCATCTCAGCTGTGTGTACCACCTTGACCAAAGGACTGCACATAACTAACATATATTCCTGTTTTCCATTTTGAATATCCTGAAGCATTCAGTGACACAAAAAAAAAACCAAGAAAAAAAAAAAAAAAAAAAAAAAACAAAAAAACAAAAAACCAAGGGAAAGAGAATGGATTGTAAAAACATGCAGATAAAATAAAACTGAAATTACTCAGCCAGGGTTGTTTTTCTTTTCCCATCTTTGGCATTTTTCAGAACAGGATACCTACTGCATTCACAGTATCAATTCAGATGTGCTCACGTTAGTGCATCACCACGGAGAGACTGTCCTATTAAAAAGAAAATGTGGAAAAGGATTCTTACAGCTGCATATATTCATTTTATGAAATAAACAACCCTGATGTTGCTGCTTTCAAATGTGTCTCTTATGGCAACAGTCTTATATTTACTAAAACACAATAGGCCTTTTCAGGAATGATGCTATTCCAAGTTCAAAGAGAAAGATAAGGTACCTGGAAATATGCTTTAGGAGTGAATTACATCCATGCCAAATACATCATATTCTCAACAAAATATGCTCCTCTCTCTCCACCCAAAGCCATCTGAAAGAGTTTACTTCAAACCTAAGGAAGAGAACTTTCATTTTCAATTATTTTTTACATTGCATTGTGAGGAATGTGGCACAAGCTTATGAGGAACCCTTGTGCTCCCTTGGTTCTGACTAGTGCCAGACTTTCTTTGGGTTAGTTTGCACTGGATTTCAATGACGCAATAGCAAAAGTCAGGGGCATTTCAAGGCTCCTGAACACTGGTTCAAATCTTTGATACCAGGTCTGTACATCTGAAGGTTACACACAGATGACTGTCAGCCCACTTGTCTCCTTGTAACACAAGACAAGGAGCCTTATCCACTAGTCCTTGCCAGCTGTTCTACACTTCATTAATTGAGCCCCACTCCATAATCAGTCAAGCCTCAGAGTAAAGAAGGTTCTCTTTGTATACTCTCAGTGTCCCACAAAACCTCATTACATCTGTTTCAACAAAAAGCAACTGGAAAGAAAATAATAGATTTTCAAGGTAGAAGAGCAGCTGGGCAACCAAAGAGGAAACTTGATTTTGTTGTAGTCTTTGCCTTGGCTTTCTGAGCAAGAATGAGCCTACCAACAATAGCAGTGTATTTTTTTCAGTGGCAACAGCTGTATCTTATTGGAAGGTTACAATATAAATACATTTTCTTGATCTTTAACAACTAAAAATCTACTTAAGGAAGCCCTGTATTGGACAAATTCTGTCAGCCCCAGCAAGCCCCACTTTCATTCCTATTCTGTTCAAGTAAGAACAAATGGAATTTTGTGAGACTACACCAAAGTGTTTATGCAGAAAGCCAAGCAGCATCACTACAGTATTAATACAGTTTTCAGGATTCAAACTGTAAAGCAGTAATTCCCAACCAGGGGAGGTTTTAAAAAAAAAAAAACAAAAAAACTCCAGAAAAAAGAAGAGTTCCAAGGATCACTTAGTAGGCATAGCTAGTGCCACCAAAAAAACAAACCCCCCAAAGTTAGGAAAATTCAGTGCTTTGCAAAATAGGGCACAAATAACAAATCGTATCATCATGTCAACAAGTTATAGCCAGTTCCCTTCTCCTGTGAGACAGTATTTCATTCTCATTATTTTAATTTTAAAAGGGTAAACTATCTCTGGCGGAAAAAGCTCAAAAACTACAACATTCTTCTTCATGTTCAGAAGAATTATGTTGTTGCAACACTTAGTTTTTGTGCAATACAACCTTGCAATTCTTTAAACAAACTGAAGAATACAGGACTTTTTATATCTTTAAAAATACAAAAAGAAGGTAGCATCTTGGAAATAGTTAAACATTTAACAACTGATCTTACATGCTGTCCCTACAAGTTTGAATATCTACCTTTCAATTAAATTCAAGCGAAGATGTTAAAAGCCGCAGAAATAAAATACTTTCAATGTGCTTGGAGCAGAACCAGACTGTTTATTCAAAATGGAAGACTCTCAGCTTTTTGCACACTGTAGTTACTAGATTGAAAAAGGGTTTTTTGGGAGGTGTGAGGTTTTTTGTGTTTTGTTTTCTCCTTCTTTCTTTTTTTCGTTTTTTTTTTAGCGTGTGATAATGATTGAGTCTCCGGTATCAGATATAGAGCACACAATTTTCCACAACATAAAAAGTCAATCTGATGATCAGCGAATTCAAGCCTGGAAAGGTGAGTCAGAACACTGATGCACCAGAAATGTATTCTGAGGGGAAATGACACCACATACAAAGCCAGTGGCAGATTATTTTAGACGTGGAGTATGAGAATTCAAGGGAAGCCCTACGGCCAAAGCAGCACCACATCCTGGGGCTCCAAGCCTGGCAAATAAGCAGTGCACTAAGTGCCAAGCTGAAAGTGGAACCAGGGGTGCACAGTTCTGAAATAGCCAGAACTGGTGAACTCAGACAGATGAAAAACTGCCCACAGTGAGAGTTTCAACTGAACACTTCCACTCCAAAGCAAGACCAGAGAAAATTGATGAAGCAGAAAATAAAAGAAAGAAATGTAACATGGAAATAAATACAAGGAATTAAAATAAAGACATAAAAGAAGTAAAATGAGGAATTAAGCTACTTCAGATCCCACAGGCTTGACAGATCCAACAGAGAAATGGAGTAACTTCTTAAAGAAAACACAAAGGTACTATTAGTTGCATGTTGTTGTAACAGCCTCCAAAGGCTCACATATTTGTGACCTTGCATTGAACTCATGCAAGAGATTAAAAACCCAGCTGGTACCAGTATCTTTATGAGACATAACCATGACCTGATTGCTACCACAGAAATTTGCTGGGATGAACTGGAGTGCTGTGACTGATGGCTACAAACTATCCAAAAGAGACAGGCAAAAAAAGAGTTGGGGGAATTTTCCTCCATGCCAAAAATGAGATTGATTGCACAAAGCTGTCTTTGAAGAACAGCAACATGCAGGTCAAGAGCTTATGGATGGAAATTATAGACTAAGCCAACAACAGAAACCTTGTGGTTGGTGTCTATTACACATTACCTGATCAAGGAGAGAAGGCTGGTGAAGAGCTCTTTCTTCAGCTGCAGGAAGAATCACATTTGCAGGCCATGATCGTGACAGAAGACTTCAGCCACATGGATGTTTGCTGGGAAAACAGCACAGCCAACTGCAAGCAGTCCAGGTAAATACAGGAGAGCATTGAGGGTAAGTTTCTAGCCCAGATGATGAAGACAGACCAGAGGAGAAACATTCCTTGACTTGTTTCTCACTAATATGGAAGAATTTATGAGAGAGACCAAGACTGGAGGTAGCCTGGGCTGCAGGAATTAGGCTCTGGAGGAATTTCCAATATTGAGGGGTACAGGTCTGATAACAAGTAGAATGAGCACCTAAACCAAAGACGGCATACAATGCAGCTTGCAAGAAGAGGGGAAGTTAGCAAGATACAGATGGCAGGAAACATGAGGAAGAAATGTGAATGGCTTGGACAGTCTGCAAAGGAGGAAAGGAAGGAAGAAGGCTAAAAAAGAAAACAGGAAGTGATGGTGCACAGACAATTTAGGGCTCTTTCTCAGAGGTAAACTCTAGAAACCCTGTAGAGCTTTCAAAAAGAAAGGGGTGGTTTTGAACTGGATTTTTCACCTGAGGAGTTACTTCAAGGTGATCTGTTTCTATTCTAGTCCAGGGAGTGAGAGGGGTTGCAGAGCTCTGCAGGTAAGATTACAGAGGAGTTACAAGATGACAGAAGGCAGTTAAAGGGAAAGACAAACAGGCCACAGGATTTCAACCCAGCTGAACAGTGCACTCAAACACAGAGATGTGCTGACAGCGGGAACAGAAGCACAGTCTGGGATCCAGGACCCCACTGCTCTGAGAGTCCTTGACTTCTGTGCCACATGATATCCTTCTCTCTGAATGGGAGAGACACAGATCTGACAGACAGGACAGTCACATTCAAAGGGTCAATGGCTCAATGGTCCCACGTGGAGACCAGAGAAAAGAAGATTCCTCCAGCATTATTGTTGGAACTGGCCCTGTTAAACATCTTTGTCAGCGACATGGACAGTGGGATCAGAGCAGCCTCACCAAATTTGCTGACAACACCAAGCTGTGTGCGGTGGTGGGCACGCTGGAGGGAGGGGATGTCACCCAGAGGGACCTTGACAGGCCTGAGAGGGGCCTGTGTGAACCCCACGAAGCTCAACAGGGCCAAGCGCAAGGTCCTGCACCTGGGTTGGAGCAAGTCCAAGTACAGCATAAACACAGGCTGGGCAGAGAATGGATCGAGAGGGGTACTGAGAAGTACTTGGGATGCTGAACGATAAAAGCTTGATGTGACCCAGCAATGTGCACTAGCAGCCCTGAAAGCCAGGTGTGTCCTGGTCTGTATTAAAAGATTGTGGGCAGCAGGCCAAGAGAAATGATTCTGCCTCCATGCTACACTCCCATGAAGCATTTTCCCTGCACCTGGAGTGCTGTGTCCAGCTCTGGAGTCCTAGCATAAGACATGGATGTACTCAAACAGACTCTGAGGAGGGCTGAAAAAACATCCAGGGAGCTGGAGCATCTCCCCTATGAGGACAGGCTGAGAGAGCTAGGGTCGTTCAGCCTGGAGAAGACTCCAGGGAGACCTTAGAGAAGCCTTCTAGGGTCTCCCTAGTCTACAGAATAGATGAAGAGCAATTTTTTACCAGGGAGTCCACTGATAACAGGAGGAGTAAGAGTTTTAAACTGAGAGAAGGTTTAGATT
Organism: Corvus hawaiiensis; assembly: GCF_020740725.1. Classification (NCBI taxonomy): domain Eukaryota; kingdom Metazoa; phylum Chordata; class Aves; order Passeriformes; family Corvidae; genus Corvus; species Corvus hawaiiensis. Next base: position 71,513,300 of record NC_063255.1, on the reverse strand, counting down.
AGGTATTAGAAAGAAATTGTGTACTGTGAGGGTGGTGAGGCACTGGAACAGGCTGTCTGGATATGCTGTGGTTGCCTCATCCCTAGAAGTGTTCAAGGCCAGGCTGGATAGGGCTTGGAACAACCTATCTCCCACGGCAGGGGGGGTTAGAACTAGGTGATGTGTAAGGCCCCTTTCGACTCAAACACTCTGATCCAAGCACTTTTCACAGCTTATATAAGCAGCTTATGTGGTTTGTAGGGAGTTATTTTTCAGAGATGGAGGATAACTGCATTTTGCAGCTTTACTTTATATATTAAAAAAAAGTTTGTTTTCCTCAGATGTTCAATCAAGCACAGAATAGGAAAGAAGGGGGAAACAGGAGCTTTCTGCCTTGAAAAGCAATGAAGGATTCTACAGCGTTTCAACTTAGGAGGCAGTTTACCATGTAACCTTATCCAAAACCCTGGGAACTTTCCCTCTGACTTGAGGGAAATTGTTTTCATACTATGTTAATTACTGTTGCTATGGCTAGTTCAGAAAAAAGTGTTACCTCTTTGCCTAATTGCCAAAACAAATTAACTTATCAACACCTGCCAGAATCTGAATGCCTCCAATGTACTAGTGCATGTGTAGATAACATGAACCTTTAACAGAAACAAGACAATTTTTCCTATTTGCTTTCTCATTCTTTCCCACCTGGTGGCCTTCTATGATGGAGCGACTACAGCAGTGGATAAAGAAAGGCTTACAGATGTCATTTATCTGGATTTCTGCAAAGCCTTTGACAGCGTCCCCCACAACATCCTTCTCTCTAAATTGGAGGATTTGATGGGTGGGCTGTTAGACTGCTAAAAAGTGGCTGGATGGCCATGTCCAGAAGGTGGCGGTCAATGGCTCACAGTCCTAACAGACAACAGTGAGAAGTGCTGTCCCTTCAGGAACCTTCAGTACTGCTTAATGTCTTCATTAATGACACTGATGCAGGGACAAAGTGCCCCTGTAGCAGATCTGCAGATGACACCAAGCTGAGCGGTGCAGCTGACACTCCTGAGGGATGGGATGCCATCCAGAGGGATCTAGACAAGCTTGACAAGTGGCCTGTGGGAATCTCATGAGGTTTAACAAGGCCAGGTGCTGGTCCTACACCTGGGTTGGGGCAACCCCGGGTGCCAACCCAGGCTGGGCATGAACAGATCCAGAGCAGCCCTGCCCAGAAGGACTTGGGGGTGCTGGGGTGAGAGCTGGACATGAGCCGGCCATGGGCACTCCCAGCCCAGAAAGCCAAGTGTGTCCTGGGCTGCATCCAAAGCCCCGTGGGCAGCAGGGGAGGGAGGGGATTCTGCCCCTCTGCCCTGCTCTGGTGAGACCCCACCTGCAGAGCTGCCTCCAGCTCTGGGGTCCCAGCACAGGAAGGACATGGAGCTGTTGGAGAGTCCAGAGGAGGCCACCAAGGTGATCAGAGGGATGGAGCAGCTCTGCTATGAGGAAAGGCTGAGAGAATTGGAATTGTTCAGCCTGGAGAAGAGAAGGCTTTGGGGTGACCTAATTGTGGCCTTCCAGCCCCTGAAGGGAGCTCACAAGAAGGATGGAGAGGGTCTATTCAAAATGGCATGGAGTGACAGGACAAGGGAGAGTGGTTACAAACTAAAAGAAAGTAGGTTTAGATGACATTAGGAGGAAGTTCTTGGCTGTGAGGGTGGTGAGACACAGGCACAGGTTGCCCAGGGAAGCTGTGGATGCCCCATCCCTGGAAGTGTTCAAGGCCAGGTTGGATGGGGCTTGGAGCAACCTGGTTTAGGGGAAGGTGTCCACGACCACAGCAAGGGGGGTTGGAGTCAGATGATCATTAGAGTCCCTTCCAACCCAAGCCAATCCATGACTACATATTAGTATTTTATACTGAATTGTTTTCACATTATAATTAAAACAGGCAAAATTTACATTTTTATTTTGGTGGCAGATTTTATTTCTGACCCTAGTCTGAGGGTCCTGTAGCAATATTAACAGAAGATGCTGAATCATCAACCAAATAAAGAAAACAGGGTCAATCAGCTGCTTCGGGATGTACAGGTGCAAGCACATGACGACAAACAGGGCATGTTCCCGACTACAAAAAGAGAAAAAAAAACCAGGTCATTTGCACAGTTTGCAATTCTATTAAAAAGCTAATAATTATTTATAAAGTATTTAGTGTCTTCACAACAGCACCACCTCAAACTCAAATTTGACTGCAGAGCAACCTGGAGCTGACAGCTAACACAAACTCAGAATGAAGACTTGTTTTGCTTTTAAACTAGCTATGCAGCAAATGCATCAGGTTGTCTCCAAATTCTTCTTCAAAGCATTGATTTTACAGGTGGGATTTCTTTTTTTTTTTTGAGGCAAGGATTAAAAATAAGCTAGGCACAGCCCAAATATAAGAGGAAGTATTTTGCCCTAGTTTTCAGCAATAGTAGTTTACTATGACAACAGAAAAAAAAAAGGCAGGATGTGTAAAACAAGGAAAATTACTATGGTAATCAACATTATCAAGGTAAAAAAATTATAAACCCACCAACTAAATCCATCAACCTTCCATGCTACAGGTGCTCTGCTATGACCCCCATAGTACAATCAATTAATCTCCCTTATACTCTTGAAATTGTGTTGCACTGTAGGCTCACTGAGAACTACCAAGCCCAGGCCTGCACTGCACATAAAGGAGAGTGCAAGTAAAAAAAAACATTAATTATGGTTGTTTTAGTCTAGCTTCAATGTGATGCAAGCCTTTTTAAGACATTTGGAAGGAAACTGATTACAGGTTATGAAAATGAAATCTAATATCGTATAGAATTACTAAAGGTAATTTAAAAAAAATTAATCTACAAGCATTTCAGTATTTCTTCTGCCAGCCTTAGCTGTCACCATAAATGTGCCTGACATTGTGGTAAGACAGAGCAGACCCTTTGCTATTCTCAGAGAAAATGAATCCATCAACTTTACTTCAAGGCAGGAATATAGTAAAGAAAGCTTTTCTTGTACCAAAAGAAGTTATAACTCATCCATGTCTTTCATTCTCAGTAAAGGAAAATGTGTTTTCCCTTACAGAAATATTTCCTCAATTAAAGAAATTACCCTTCAGGCAAGTACAAATACAGCTTTCTTTCCTCACTTGCACTAGAATTTGGTTCCATAATGCATAAATTCAACAGCCAGTTATCTCTTGGTATTTCATCCCACATTTTCAAAGACTTAAAAGTCGTTCTTCCCCGAAGAATACACGAATTACACAACACCCCCCACAAATCCTCCACCAGCCCTGTAGTACTTACTCTCTGTAACCAAAGAGTTACACAAGGTTTGTGAAACAAATGATGACAGGGTAGCTCAGTTATGATTTCACCTTCTATATATTCACTGCAACAGATAGTACAACACTGCCCTTGACCTAAACCCATGATGAAGAAAAATAATTAATACTTTGTTTTACATCTAAGATGAGCTCAAATCAAAAGAGATATGTTATCAACAGTATCACTAAAGGTTGCAAAATACAGTCACAGTAACTCCAGTAAAGATTAGTTTTCCAGACGGATCAAAATTCTACTCAGATTCAAAAGATCTTAAAACAGCATTATGGAGAAAGTATACTTAAATATTGCATCTATGGTATCACAGAAAGTTGAACTTGATCTTACAAACTTTGTGGAAATTACTTTTTCATTATTTTTCCATACCATTGTAGTCACCTGTGATGATACTCTGTGGCAAACAATCTATGGTTTCTTTCGTAGCTGGTGGATGAGTCTGTTCAACATCAAATGTAAGAGACTCCAACTGTGCCAGAGCAGTCTGAAAGGGTAAGGAGAGATCAAGTTCTCTTACTCACAAACGTAACATTTCATACAAAAACAAGCAAGCAGGAAAAAGAATTCAATTCTAGCAGTATTACTTTTTAAAATGGAAGATACGTCTATCAGACTAACCATTACATCATTTTTAGTTTTGTAATGAATGAGATGAAACTGAAGGTCAAAACAGCAATGCCTTGTTTTTTAAGCATTCTTAGAGTATGAGGACAGAGTCACAACTTAATCTACAATGAACATCTGTTAATTTTATAAAGTTACAGAAAAGGCAGCAAGTCGAAAATGTAATAAGGCTCGCCAATCTAAAACTGTCTTTGCATTTTACTTCTGAAAATCAATGCCTCATTAATGTGTTTCCTGGCTTCAACTATTGAAATAGTCGGGCACAAACAAAAAATATTAAGCTACACTAATGGTGTAAACTTCCAGAAATAAAAAACCCAAGATCCACATAGATGTTTCTAATCTTAAGACAGACATAATGCTCTGAGGCAACTTTGTTTTAAACTCAAATTTCACCATACAAAATCTTTAAGACTCCAAGGCTATGGCATATTTGCTACATATATTTGCTGTGTACATCATACACTCAACCATGTAAGACACTAGAAGGATGTCTAGTAGAAAAAAAAAATCAAAATCACAGAACTCAGAATATTTGGTTATATTTGCTAAGAAATGTACTAGCTATACCTGTTTGAACAGCAAACGAACTGAAACTGAAGAACCAAGAACACAGAAGCACCAGGTTCACACCCTTAATGAGTTAGTCACATCCCTTAAGTACAGCAACTTACTGTTCCAATCAGCTTGAAAATTATTTACTCTATTGGCCACAAAACTCTCTTAGTAAGAAGTATAAGACAGTGTAATCTGTAATGTTGGGAATACACTTAACCAAAAAGCTCTATATACTAGGGAAACATTGGATTATACAGAAACCTTTCCAGTAGTCTTTCCTCTTAAACTTTCCCTAAAGTTACTAGAGCTGCAATCTGAAAACATGCCTGCACTTGGATCACAGTGACAAGGTAGCTCAAGCAACCACAGTACCACAGATCCAACCTAGCAGGTTTATACTCACAGTCAAACCTCTGTGGGGGAGAAAGTTCAGCATGAGCTAACAAATATTTACAGCTCCTACTGCCACATGTATTCTCATCTTGGAATCTCTCAATTTAAGAGAAAACTTGGGGTTATCCCTAGCGCAGTGTGTGAGTCCCCCTGCAAAACAGGTACACTGCTCCAATTTTACAGCTAATACCCATCAAACTCTGCTACAGCAGAAAATACTACCTTACTAACATTAAGATGATTTTAGAATTTGTAATTGGATTTTGCTACAAGTGCAATGGTCTGAGAATAAACTGTAGGTAAAAATATTATGCTTAATCAGAGTAACTACTACACCTGGAAAAACTAGGCAAGATCCTAGTTCACATAGAAGATCCTAAGCACACAGAAGGTTGCAACAGTAGCTATGTGTCAAACATCTGTTTACACCCACCATATGAGTATTCTCAAACAGAAAACATTGTATTGCTTGCTTGCTTTTGAAACCTACACATAAGAAACATCATAGACATAAAGCCTTACAGTGACTCTGATGCTTAAAGCCACATTTTCAAATTCAAAGCAAAGCAGTGTCTATTTTATAACTTTTCTAAGGCGTATCTTCAAAATACCTGTACTTCACTCCTCTAATTACTCATGTCACTGCTTACTTCTCCATGTACCATAAAAAAATGCTGGACATTGTTTTGTTAAAATCAAGAGTGCTACAGCCTACAGGGGTTTGAACTCTTCACATCTGTGAACTGGCACAGGAAATACTTATAACGTCACTGATGCAGTACAGACAGACAGCCTGTTCTGTACTGCTAATGAAGTAAACCAGACACTCCCAGCTATGTTGTTTCTTTATAACAGATGAAAGAAAAAAAAATTTTAAATCACACATGCATTTTACTACTTTTAAGAACCCAAAGCCTTATAGAACATAGCTTTTCAAAACAAGTATCTAATATTTTCATTACTTCTCCCCTCCAAATGTCACAATTACTTGGGATAGCTCTCTCCCACTCCCTCCCCTCCAATTAATTAAGATACACTTGAATTTTGGATGCTTTATTATGTCATATCCCTCTCAAGTATTTCAAAGCAAGAGTAAATCATTTTGCTTATATTTTCTGAACAATTTTAGTAACCAACTTCATACTGGAAAAATATGTGCTCTTTATTTCTGCTTGAGGTTTGAAGGGAGTATTTGGAATTCTTACTCACAACCTGTGTCATCCATGTGGTCACAATCAGTACAATTCCTCCTTTTATTACTCAGTTACCACTTTCTGCTGACTAATTCTAAATATGCCAGACTTCTACGCCCACCATAAAGTTTCACACCATTAAGTGCTACTTTCAAGCACAATTGCTATGTAAGAGAATTGGCTTTCCCACATTCACAGTGCCACAGGTACCTCTGTAGTCATCTGCCTGCTTGCTAATGGTGTTCAGTGACACTGTTCCTGGTGACATAAATGCAATTACAGCACCTCCTCAGCCAGCCATGCACATAATCACCTAGGATTTTTTTACAGGTCACTCTGACAAGACTGCACACATTTCTTCTGGCAGAGTAATTAGGCAAATGTTGTTACACAGGAATGAGAAAGAATAACTTGAGTCATAATAAACTCAATCTCCTCTTCAAGTGTTACTGTGCAAATTAAAAAAAAAAAGATGGGATTAGTTTCCCCTCTCTACACAGATCCTCTTGCTTTGGTGCAAAGGAGGAGGTCAACTGTTTCTGTAGTTCTGTTTTTTTTGATGTAGTGAGAACCAGCATCTAGGAAAGACACAAGAATATACAGCTTCAAAATACTGCTTTTATAACAAGGATATCAACACACCTTCCCCACATTAATGAAGTGTCTCTAAATGAGTAATGCTAACAAGACCCTACACAGCTGGAGAAAACCCTCTGATACTTGATCATGAATGATGACCTCCCATATACCTTGGGGGATGTACAATGACTGGCAGCTTAAGGCAACAGCCCTTCCACTGCCTTGGAAAAGACCTGTGAAGCTCATTCAGAAAATCATTGACTTTGCACATATCCATGGGAAACAACCCATTATCTATGACTGTTCCACTGCCTGCCAGCTTTAGAAAGCATTTCAAAGTGCCCTTGGTATTTTGTCTGCAAGCACATTATGACATACAGCCTTGCCCTGTTCACCCCTTTAAAGTAAATGCTAGCAGTCAAACTGCCCCTTGCTGCCCTAAACTTATGTCACCCAAAAACCATTCAGTTCAGCTGTTGTAACACCATATTAATGTCTACATATCATTTAACTCTTATTTTGACAAATACCCTGCAGGGGAGATTTCTGGTGATGCAAGAATTGTCGCATTGCATCAAACTGGGTTTCTGCTAGCTCTATATTCACTCTGACATTGACCAACCTATAGTAACAAACAAAAGACAAAGATCATAACCATGCTGGCTCTTGCTAATACATACTTTGGTCTATCCAAAATTAGACAGGTGAAATGGGATTAGAATAAGGTAAAGATAAGAGGTGTTTTTTCTTCTGGGTGGTTTCTTTACCTGATTGGGGTTTTTTGTTTGCTTGTTACTGGGTGGGGGTTTTTTAAACTTTTTTTTTTTAAATTTAAAATACACAGAGTCAAGACAGTCAAACACAGAGAAGTCTTCTACTGATAAGTAAAAATTTGAGAAATCCAAATGTACTCTTGCAAAAAAAAAAAAAAAAAGCTGGGATAATTCGCAGGCACAGATTCAAGTATAAGCTTTCCTTTGTTATGTAGAGAATTTGGCAAAATTCTTTAGAATAAATTAAATGGCATATGTTTATACTGGTAGAAATCAGTAACTTTCTTTCCCTTATGAGGAAATAAATACATATGCTAAAAGGAATAGGTACCAATCAATGACTTCTTGTAGTACATCCTTTAAAAGAACTTCCAAGATGTATTTTCATGTTTGAAGACCTGAAAGTTCAAACTAACACAGGAAGTATTTTTCCCCCCATTCTCCCAATTTTCAGATTAAGTTGAAGAAGGATTCAACTATAAACATTTGTGTCACAACATCACTGATGTAAGACTATCAAAAATGTTTTAATACCTCCACAGCTTCTAAATGTTCCTCTAGTGCCATAAATGTGAGAAGTTGAGGTTCCATGTAAGGAACAGCTTGAGGAAGTCCTAGGCCATCACCAAACTCATCAAGTAGTCTGAAAAACATGGGTTAGGAAACGGTCTTATTTTCAAAATAAATAGTTGCAACAGAAAGTCTGGGTATATCAAATTATTGCACATCACCTGCTAATAACAGCCAGATACCCAAACAGCTGATTTCTCCCTCCCCTGCCTCAACTGGACATGTAAATAAGATCAAAAGCTCATGGGTCAAGATAAACAGGGAGATGAGTCATCAATCACCACCACAGGCAAAATAGACTCAATTTAGGAAAAGCCTTAATTTAATTGAAAGGCTGAACCAGATGATCTTTTGAGGTTCCTTTCAAGTTAGGCTGCTCTATGATTCTAAATGAATTAATTGCAAATAAAAATGGATTTGAATGGTGAGAAACAGACAAAAACTAAAACACCTTTCCCTTAGCACTCCCCTTTATTTCCAGGCTCAATTTCACTCCTTCATCCTTGACTCCTCCAAGTTCCCCTATCCAAAGCAGTGCACAGGAAAAGGAACAGGGGTTGTGGTCAGTCCACGGTAGTTCCTCTCTGCAATCACTTTCTCCTCACACTGTTTCCCTGCTCCTGCATGGGTCTTTCCCACTATCTGAAGTCCTTCACTAACTGCTCCAGCCATGGGTCCTCCATACACACAGTTCCTTTAGCAAATCCCTACCTGTTCCAACATGGTCCTCTCCAGGGGCTGCAGGGAAATCTCTTCTCCAGCACCTAGAGCACTTCCTCCCCCTTTCTTTTCTGACCTTGGTATCTTGCAGTGTTGCTTCTCTGACATCATCCTAATTTCTCTCTCACACACTGCTTGCTGTCCAGCATTTTTTATCCTTTCTTAAGTATGTTCCCGGAGGCCCCACCCTGTGGTGGGTCCACTGCAGCCAGTTGGAACCAGCTGTGTCCCACATGGGGCAGTCCCAGTCTCTCAGAGGCAGCTTTGCAGCTCCCTACCTCTGGTCCCAGTACAGTGGTACCACACTCCCCACAATATTTACTTCAGAACATCCTGATAGGAGTTTTTAGTGCGCAAGGGCGTAAGTTCAGCTAATATGTTTCATATGTATGCTGTTAGGGTTGTTTTACAACTAACAATCAGATTTTGATTGCATCATGTGTCACAATTCATGGCTTGGCAGCTCCTTTGAGTTCTGTTTTAGAAATTCAGAAATCAAATCTTAAAACAGGCACAAGTGAAATCATGAACAGGTCTGCATATGCTCAGCAGACAAAACTTAACAGACCATCATCAACTTTATTCCTGTTTTTAGTAACTAGGAAGCTTACCAAGGCTAACCTCCAACACTTAAAACACAGCTTCTGTCCCTATCACACAATTCCATTGCTAGCTTACTGCCTGACAGCGTAAGAACACATGCCTTACTTCTAGTTTGGACTCTCATGCATTAGCTCCTTTTATGCTTTTCCACAGTATAACTTCACAAGGAGAAAATACCAGTGTTGGTATGTCTGCACAGTAGTTTATATTTTAATAAGCAGAAGAAAGCAAGTGTTATGCCTCTCACTGGAAAGCCTTCTATCTCATTCTAAAACAAACACATTATACTATTACACATTATACTGTTCTGAATGTGACTCCAATCACTTTATTCCTGGTATATGCAGCATTTTTATAATAAACTTATTGCAATATCCTCCAGTAATCTAACAACAGAAAATAGAGTGAAGCATTCAAAATTATGATAATATTAGGTAAGTGCATGGCATTTCACAGAGAAATAAAATACGTTTATAATAGCTAACTTACACCAGTTTCAAAGGAGGAAAATACCAATTATAAAATAGGAGTGACTTGAATGCTGATTACATTTATATTGCCTTACTTTTGTTATACTTCCACTTGAAAATTGAATGAAAGAATACATCCATCCCTATCATATTTAGGGCACCAAAATTTTGTCAAATCACAGCCTGATTTAGCAAATCTATTCCCTTTTCTCTCATTAGCAGATACATAGCACTTGAAGTACTTTAAACCTTAAAACTGAGATTATCAGTCCTTGAAGCAACTGCATACTGATAGCCATGAGTACTTTTGACATCTTACATAAAAAACGAAATAGTAACTACAAAACCTCTAAAATTAAAGCAGACAACTATCAAATGCATACCTCCACTCCACATCCAGGTCTTCACTCACACTGGAGTCATCCTCAAGGTTGTTATTTCCATCCAACAAGAAGAATCCAAGATGCACAAATTCACTAATTGGATCATTTTCCTCATCACTGCTACTTTCTACGTCATCTCGGAATCGTAACCAAGGAATTTCACCTTCCTCCAAAAATGTCTGCTCCCTTAATATAAATAAATGAAAAGCTAAAACTAAAAAGCTAAGAGAATTTACAAACACATGTAAGCAACAAAAGCTAAGCATAACACAGACTACACAGGCATGTTTCCTAGACTCCAGAGTCACAGATTAGAAATTTAGCATTTAGCACAAACATTCAAGAAATCCCCAGGGGAATCAGCTCCAGACTCAGCATCTAATGACACCCATGATTCCGTGGCAAAGTTATTTGCCTAACGCTCAAGGCCAGTAGTACAGTAAGCAGCTTGCTTTGCGTTTTCCCTAGTACAGCCAGCATCCCTGTCAGGGTTAATAAATTTGGTACTAAACATTTTCTTATTTATCTACCAGTTCCTAAAGGCATTAAGGAGAAAGATTGTCTTGACACTCTGAAGCAGCATCCACAGCAAAACTTGGCCTGAATGTAATGCAAAGAGCTACTACTTGCAAGAGAAGCTATCTAGCAAGAGAAAGACTCCCCTCATTCTTGGATACTCCAGAGGAGCACAAGTCACCTGGATACTGAGAGCCACAGGGCTGTGAGTCCCACTTTCCTTATAAAAGGGAAAATAGGCAGGAATTATGTTAAAGATTATATTATATTAAGCATAATCTTAATTATGTTAAGATTCATACATTTTCATGCTGTTCATATCAAAGAAAGTTAAAAAACACAGAGGTCCATTACTGTTGTTCTGAAACAGATGAGTTTTCATAAAGTTTTCATGAAGTCACACTAGTTCTCCAAGACCCAAGAATGTGGAAAATACTAAAAAAACATTAACAACAAACTGGACTGCTTGGTAATAGGCAAGTGAACCTAATAGCGGAAGAAGCTGAAAGAACACTTAGGTGGCTTTTGTTTTATGAAGACTCAAACTAGAGTCAATGTTAGCTGCTTAAAAAAAGCCAAGCACACTCTTCTTAGCTATACATAACTACAAATTTTGCCTTATAGCAAAGGCAGCTGCAGTTTATAAAGTACTGAATGACTGGAAAAATAAAGTACGTTTAAAGTTACTAGGGCAAGCAAGTAGTTCAAGTTTACTTTAATTACTGATACGGCTGCAGAAAATGAGGAGCAGCAGTGGAATAGAGAAGCAATAAAGCAGAGAGATAAACAAGTTCTTTTCAAGGAGTCCTAACCAGTATCAAGAGATGTTTATGTAACATGTACATATTTACAACTAACTTGCCAAACTAGCTTTTTTAAGTCAATATATTAAGTCTATTAACCATATTGACACTACATTGTCAATGCACTCTCACTGTTTCTGAATTTTTCATTAGCTAGAACTGTTTGCATGAAATGCCGTATTTTCCCTGATTTGAAATACATACAACTACTCAGATTATTGTGATGCAGGCAAATGATTGCTGGTAACTGCTTTTAGAATAGATGTTATGCTGTGTAGTGCTGTGTGAGTACCCTACTACTGCTGCCAAAAGCTACAGAAAGTTAGCCAATAAAACAAAGGCAAACCCTTCTTGGAAACAGAAGTCTATGTTCTCCTCTTTCACGCCACTGCTGCTCCTCTGCACCTCAGGGTCATGCTCCTCCCTGCATGGGACAGTCTCCCAGCTTTCATCACTTGAGGACTGCTCTTTTTCCATAGCAGTAAAATAGGAAGGTGCAGACGCAGACCATTCTCCATCACTGCACTCTGAGCTGCAATTTAAACAAGGCAACAGAGTATGAATTTAAACACTGCTTTAGGGGAAAGAAAACAAACAAATACTCTGCCATTTTCTACTTTTCTATCAACACTGCTCTCAATATAGGCAATTTTTTTTCTAAGAGACATGAATCTTGTGCTATCTATAGATGCATTACAAATCAAGTGTAGAGTTGATTAAAAAAAATAAATCAGTCTGTAAGAAAGAATTCAAGAATTCTGCCCATCCTACTTTGCAAAAATATTCGGTTCTTCCCTTGCCTCACATCCAGAGTACACGAAACAACTCAAGAACATAAACCAGACTCTCTACACATATCTTTCTCCCAGATCACAAAAACAACAGCAGTGGCACTGCTTGATTAACAAATAATAATCAATGTCAGCCTTACCTCTCAGCCAAACAAATCTAAAGTAAAAGCTCTCAGGACATATAAGCCATATAGAATAACTTCTTTAACACAGAAAGATATAATGGATGACTTACTGCAAACTATTTGATTCACTAGCCCAAACAAGATGAATGGCAGGGAGTTTTTCAAAGACAATTTGCTCAGCCACCACATAGAAAAGGGCAGTAAATAAGCTTTGGGCAGCTTAAACAAAATAAGCACAGTCTAAGGAAGGATGAACTACTGCTATCATTGGTAACGGCACTTAGATGATTCACTCACTACAGTGACAGTTACTGAAATTCAAAATATAGTCAACTAGCTATGTCCCTTCAAAAAGTTAGAGATAACATATATGCAAACAGCCAGCATGCTTAAGAGAGCTCATTTTATAAAGCAATCCACAATACCCACAGTATTACTTTCAAATCTGCTAAACCCAGTATGTTCAGGTGTATTCTTACCTCCCCACCTACAAGCTCACTAATTTCCTCCCTTATCGAATATTATGAATACATGTCAATAGAACTTTCAATTTAATGAATTTTAAGTGCTTTTGGAAAACAGCACAGTATACACTGCAAGTTTTACAAGAATAAGTAAGTTCAAGACACAGATTATATATAAGCATTTTGAGGCAGGAATATATTCTTCTATCACAATTTTGATGACTAAAAAGTCATGGAAATGAGCATATTCACTAATTTTGGGCTATTTTAATGGATTACTTTAATTTAGAAATCATATCTATTAAGAAATTCTGACAGGTAGTCTAATGCATCTCATATTACACCAATTAAACCTAAATACTGACATTTTTGAACCTTTTGTTCTGTTTGGTTCTTTGCTTTTGAGTTGGGAGTTTTGTTCACTTTGGAATGTTGTTTGTTTTTTATGCTGTTTGATCAAGTTTTTAAATATGTATTTTACAATTTTATCTTAGATACTCTAGGACTACCTGAAATACTCAAATTTCTTGTTTTAGTTGTCTCTATTTTACAATCCGAGAATGACTTCCAACACACCTTAAAATAATACTCCTTTGGTTTTAGTCCAGTTTGCTCTCTTTAAGGTTTATACACAAACACTCATTCAAACCAGAAAAGGATATGCCTAAAGCCACTAATACTAAACAACTGAAGAACATTAAATATTTCAGAACTCAAGATTTAACTGTGCTCAATCTGCAGAGCTGAGATGCAGAACATTACTTAATGGTTAGAGTTACAGACTTGTCACTTCCCAAAAGCATAGCACACAAACTTAGCCTCTGCACGTTGATTTTCTGGCAATAGTGTCTCCCCTGGCTGAATCCCCTCCTAACCTGTACCTGCCATACAGACCAAAATTAAACAGAGTGAGATAACAGATATGATCCTCCTCCCTCCATGCCTGCCCTGAGACATTCCACCACCCTTCCAACTTAGAACATACATGTTTCTAACAAATATGCAAGACTTTCTCCTTCCCATACACCTTCTACATGCTAACACCACAATAGCTGTGCACCTCCTTGAAGCAAAAATGTGAGGTTGGAGGCCCACACTGCAACAACCAAAAGGTGGATTTCTCCCTGGGTTGGGAAAAAGCTAAAATTGAGCTGAAGGATGTCATTTGACACATATGTCAAATCCACTTTTTATGCAAAACTTCACCTTTCAAGAGGGAACATATTACTCCTTTGTACAGACTAATCATCGACAATTTACTTCATAAACATAAGACTTTTGAGGTTCTAGAACATAAATTATGGGGATTCTAAGTTAAAAACATATGACTCCCATTTACTGGTTCAGTTATTGTCATCATCAAGAACATTTCAAATAATCAATCCATGCTTCTTTTTGTCATGCTACAATAACCCATCACTATGCATCATGGAAGCCAATGCTATAATTGTAGAACACATTCCACCTCCTTCATGGTACTTTAATCTTCTAGCAGCAGCATTTCAAAAATGGAGAAGATTATGCACAAACAAAAATTTTTGAAAAGTAAACTTCACAAGTGAAGGATTCATTTGCAAGTACCTTTACTAAGAATCACAGAATTGTCAGGGCTGGGAGGGACCTTTGAAGATCATCCAGTCCAATCTCCCTGCCATCCTGCAATCCAACCTGGAGCCGGTGACAGAGGAACGGTCCCAGGTGGGTTTGGAATGTCTTCAGAGAGCGAGACTCTATGACCTCCCTGGGCTACCTGTTCCAGTGCTCTGCCATCCTCAATCTGAAGTTCTTATTGTGGTAGAACTTCTTGTGTTTCTGTTTATGCCATCGCTCCCTGTTCCTGTCATTGAGCACCACTGAAGAGACAGTCTGCCACCATCCTTCTGGCATCCACCTTGGAGATATTTATTTGCATTAATGAGATCCCCTCTCAGTCTTCTCTTCTCCAGACTGACCAGGAACAGCTCCCACCTCTCCTCATAGGAGAGATGCCCCAAACCCCTCAGCATCTCTGTGGCCTCCACTGGACCCTCTCCAGGAGCTCCTTATCTTTCTTCAACTGTGGAGACCAAAAATGAACACAATATCCCAGATGTGCCTCACTAGGGCCAAGAAGTGCGGCAGGATCACCTCCCTGACCTGCTGGCCACACCCTTCCCAATGCATCCCAGGACCCCACTGTCTCTCCAGGCCCCCAGGGCACACACAACTGGCTCATGGTCAACTTGTCACCCACCAGCACACCCAGGTCCTTCCCAGCAGAGCTGCTCTCCAGTAGGTCAGCCCCCAGCCTGTGCTGGTACTGGGGGTTATCCCTACCCAGGTGCAGGACCCTATACCTACACCTTGAAGAAAAAAAGCCCCTATGTCTACTATCGCATTTTAAAATGCATTTTATTCTTTCATGGTTGCAACTCTGCAATATTTTAAGGACAAGATTTTAAGCAAATCAATTTTTATGTTTTTCTCTCTACAAAAACACAGGAAACACAATCTACTAAGCAGGTTAGCTTATGAATGGCAAGCACATGCACAAAAGAGCCACATCAACATCCAGAAGACACGTCTTGTAAAGAATGCTGTGGGAACAGAATCAACAAGATGAAAGCAAACTGGAAGAAAAATAGGAAGAAAGCCATCACAAACACTACTGCAAGTTCCATAAATGATCAGAAAGCTAGCAATGTTTTTACCCTCAAATAACTCAGTTATATAATTCCAAGTCATAGTGAAAAGTTCTCAACTGACGTTTTATGAATAGAAGTTAATCAACGTGTAAGGTTTATCCAAATTATCCTGTCTTTTAGGTGAAGAGCTCAAAACAGGAGGAACCTGAATACTACTCCTTGTGTCAAGGTTGAAGCAATTTGTAAATCTAAAACTGCAATAATTAATAGTTACTTTGGAAATACCTATTAGTCTGAAGAATTTCCATTAAAAAAGGGATTACAAGCAACCCTATCAAGTTATTCTTCAGATATTACAAGGAACAACAATTTCTTTCAAAAGGCTGGAGACAAGAGCATAAATAGGCTGCCATCCAAAAAACTGAGATTTGGTCGCAAAAAACCAAACCCTGAAGAATAAGCCTAGAAGGAAACTTTCAAAGCTGAACAAGGCTTTCAGTCTTTACCCTCCATCTGCTCAGTAAAAATGAAATAAAAATAAACAAATAATATCCCTCAGTGATAAGATGCTCTGACTGCAGACATAAGGAAAAGCTTTTTACATTACCAAGAGAGTGAAGAAGAACTGAAAGGAAAAGTTGCCACCTTGTTATCTGATCATATTCTGAAATGCTTCAAGTTTTTATGTCTCGTTGGCTAACATAATGTTCAGTTTTGCACATTATTTACACAGAAGATTCAATACTAAAACAGATATAAAAATGAAATTTTACCTGTCTTCATCTTTGTGGGACATTAAGTAATGTCTGTTGCGGTCTTCAAACTCATTCCAAAAAGCACTGTCACTTAGAACACTGTTTTGTTCTTGAGCTACTGCCTTTCTTCTTAAGTCTATTTCTCTGTTCTTTTGATCACTGTGGATTCTTGAGAGAAAGAACAAACCAGAATTCATCTCTTCCTTGCCATCTCTCAAGGGACACTCAGGATGGCATTGCTGGATATCAGCAATTCCAATTCTGCTCCAGGAATCACTTTCCTCTTCATCATCACTAGGGAGATGGTTTTCTCTCTCCAGCTGTTTTGCAGTATTTTGTTTTCTAATTTTAGGTCTCACTACTAGCTCAGGTGAATTTTCTTCGTCAGTCTCTCCATCACTGACGTTTAATACACCAGCAACTGGTAGGGAGCTTCCAATTCCAACATCCACTATATGTTTTATCTGCTGTGTTTCATAACTGTCACCACTCAGGCTAATTTTTGGTATAGCTTCATCTTCAGCAGATTTAAGTGTCCTATTGTTTGGACATGCCAAAGGCATTGGTCCTGCTTCTTCACAATTTTCTCTATAAATGCTGCGGTCAAAAGCAGACAGTCGGGACTGTAAGTCACTAAAAGACTCCACCTCTTTTTCACACTGGCAAAGTATGTTATCTAGTCTTCCCTGAATTAGACCTGCTGCTTCTCTTATCCAAGAACATTTGTATTGAGCATCCTCTTCCTCTCCATCACTGCTATCTGGCTCATAGGAGTCAATGTTTACAAAAGCAATTCCATTTTTAGCATTCAAATCATTACGTCCTCCAGATGTGTATTCTGCAAGGTCCTCAGATTTTTCATACGGATTCATAAAGTCCTGTGAGATTTGGTTGCCTTCTAGACCGTAACAGAACACAGAACATGGTGACGCAGTCACTTCCGAAGATAGGCTTGATGCACTTTGGCAAACAGGTTCTCTAGTGCCAGCATCTTTTGACAAAGGCTCATCTAATAAATCAGCAGAAACTTGAACCAATGGACTGGAACCTTCAGAGAAAGCTTTAAGAAAGAATGCACTGGAATAATCAAAACCAAAAGAAATATTCTCATCTGCAACAACTGCTCATTAAAAAGAAGGGATAATTTACTAGGACTGCAGTGGAAAGTGATAGAAATATTTATCAGAGATGCAGTCATTCTTCAGTAATATATTTACTTTCTCATTTATACAAACTAAGTTTATAGAAATAGATCTAAATTATACAATTCCAGCTACAGATGTGATAAGGAAAAAAGGATTAAAGGAACACGTACACAAGCAGAATTTTTACATTGTTTATATAAAGGGGAATTATAAGACAACAGGAAAACTGAAAGAACATCTCTTTCCATATTGGACTACCCATTCATTAACTGGCTAAATTGTGCCTTCTGCCACACTCAGATAAAACCACTTATTGCTACTATAAATTACATACTAAGAGAACTGTATTTTGTACATGCACCTTTGAGTGCAACTCTTTATAAGAAGAAAATAGCAGGGTTGAATGTGGTATTACAGTTAATAGTTGCTTCATCACGAATGCACTTTAGTTATATTACACTTGAACACTTCTTGCATAAAGAGACAATAAACATCAAATCTAGCAGAAAGAGTTGAAGAAGGTAAAACACGTATACTGCTGCTACTACAAAATCAATCCCTTGTTCAAGTAATTTTTAAACTCCTAACCAAGGAAATAGTCCAGACTATTTTGTCCAAAATCTCATCTAAATTGTTACTCCATGACTAGGTTGGCGAATTCCTGGCACTGGAATCTTATGAGACCTATGCCCATCAGCACCAGGAATATAGCTTCCAGGAAAAAATACTGTATCTAACTGATTAGAATCTTGAAGCTCCTCCACAAAATTGCTAAGAGCTGAGGCTGGCTGGCAGAGCCCTCTGGAGATCATCCTGTCCACTCCTCTTGCCCAAGCAGAGTCCCATACAGTAAGTTGCCAAGGAACAAATCCAGTCGTATTTTTAATATTTCCATTATTTAATATTTCCAATATTTCCTTCTACCCACCTTCCACAGATTCTTAGATTCCTAAAGCACCTGGATGACAACTTCATGGCAGAGGTACTAAATGGGCCAACTAGGATAGGTGCCCCCCTTGATTTATTGCTTGATAACAGAGGGTCTCAAGAGCCAAGAGACTGGTGACAGTCTTGGCCACAGTGAGCATGAAGTGATCGAGTTTAAAGTCTCTGGTGATAGAAGGAAAAGTAAAAACTTCAACTCTGGACATGAGAAGAACAGACCTCAGGCTGCTTAGGGCACTAGTTAGTGAGATCTGGGGAAAATGCTTTGGAAGGTTGCTGAGGTCAGTGCTGGTCACTTTTTAAGAACAACATCCCAAGGGCACAGAAATAGGCAATTCCAAAAATGTTGGGAAGTCAAGCAAGTGAGGCAGAAGGCCAGCTTGGATGATTAGGGATCTTCTTTAGGAGCTAAAGCAAGAAAAGAAGGTGTATGGCCTGTGGAAGCAAAGTCAGGTGACATGGGAGGAATACAGACATGCTGCTGCCACTGTAGGGAGAAAATTCATGTGGCCCAAACTCAACTGGGGTTGAAGCAGGTCAGAAACGCGGGGGACAATAAAAAGAGCTTTTTCAAGTATGTCAGTGCAAAGGCAGTGCAGAAATAACATCAGCCCATTACAGGAAAAGGATGGTCAACTCACAGACAGGGAAAGAGACAAGGCAGAGATATTACATGATTTCTTTGCCCATCTTCAAGACTGATGAAGAGAGAGTTGATCTCCAAGGCGGTCCCAGCGCCCTGAGCTGGAGGATGATGACCATGAGAATGGTCAACTCCCAGTCAGCCCTGAACTTGTATGAGATCTGCTGCTCCTGCTGAATCCATGTAAATTTAAAGGGCCTGATGGGATTCATCAGAGAGTAGTCAACAAGCTAGCTGATGTCACAGCAAGGCCTCTCTCAATGATTTTTGAACAATTCTGGGAATCCATAGAGGTCCCAGCTGACTGGACACTGGCTAATGCTGTCCCAGTTTTCAAGGAGGGCAAGGATGACCCTGGAAATGCAGGCCTCTCAGTCCACTTCAGTTACTGGTAAAATTAGAGATGACTGTTCTGGTGTAGCGAAAAACCTGAAGGACAATGCAGCCATTGGTCACAGCTAGCAGGGTTTCATGAGAGGAAAGTCCTATTTGTCAAACCTAATTTCCTTTTACAACAAGGTATCCCACCTACCGGATCAAGGGAACCAGTTCATGTAATCTTCATGGATTTTAGCAAAGCTTTCGATACTGCCTCTTATAGGATCCTTCTGGACAAAAGTGCCCACAGCTGGATAAACACATCATGTGATGGGTGAGCAACTGGCTCACAGGTCAGGCACCAAAGGTGACACTGAATGGAGTGAAATCACACTGGTGACCTGTCACTAGTGGGGTTCTACTGGGCTCCACTTCAGGCCCAATGCTCTTCAAATCTTCATAAACAACCTAGACACAGGACTCAAAGGTACACTAAGTTTTGCTGATGACACTAAATTGGAAGATGCTGATGAGCTGCTGGAGAGCAGCACCATGGAAAGCAATGAGGGTGTCCTGGTCAATGGCAAATTGAACGTAAGTCAGCAGTGCCCTGGCAGCCAGGAGGGCCAACCCTGTCCTGGGGGCCATCAGGCACAGCATCACCAGCCAGACCAGGGAGGGGATTGTCCCACTGTGCTCTGGGCTGAGGCGGCATCACCTCGAGTGCTGGGGGCAGTTTATGTACCACCATGTAAGATAGAGAGTGTCTAGAGGAGGGCCATGAAGATGGTGAAGAACCAGCAGGGATAAGCCATACAAGGAGTGGCTGAGGTGACTTCATTTGTTTGGTAATAAACACATGAACAAATGCAACGGAAAGGCATTTTGTTATTAGACTAATTTACATACAAAGCAACTGTATTAAAAACAGGGAGATAATACACCCTTAAACCACATGTATCTAATGACCCATAAAATAACTGCATGCTGCTGTCTGTGTAACTGTAACAAGAAATATGGTAGCGCTATAGAGAGAAAGTAGGAAGATCTCCACAAACATCAACACTACCTTAAAGGAAATATACCTTTAACCAGATGAAAGCATAGAAAATGTATGAAGCATGGACAACAGTAAACACACTTCAATTAGAAAAAATTAAAAACCACCCAAATATTATCTACATCACAACAGATTACAAGAACAAAGCGCTAAGCCATTATCATTTAAAAAGAAAAACAAAATTGGAATAAGAAAGCAGTTTCAAAATAGTCTATAACGGAAGGAGGAAAAAAAAAGCTACCTTGTAGAACCATAGAATCACTTATGTTGAAAAAGACCTCTAAGATATCAAGAGCAACCATAAATCTAACGCTGCCAAGTCCACCATTAGACCATGGATACACATTTTAAGGACCTCCAAGAACTGGCGACTCCACCACTTTTCTGGGCAGCCTGTTCCAATGATTGACAACCCCTCTGGTGAAGGTATTTTCCCTAACAGCCAATTAAACCTCCCCTGGTGCAATCTGAGGACACTTTCTCTTGTTCTATCACTTGTTATTGGGAAGAAAGACCCTCACGCTCCTCACTCCAGCCTCCTTCTCAGCAATTGTACAGAGCAAGAAGGTCCCCCCTCCTTTTCTCCAGGCTGAGCACCCACAGCTCCCTCAGTTACTCCTCACCAGACTTGTGCTCCAGACCCTTCCCCAGCTCTGCTCCCTCCTCTGTACACACTCCAGCCCCTCAATGTCCTTCCTAAATTGAGGGGCCCAGAACTGGACAAGGTGTGGCTTCACCAGTGCCGAGCACAGGGAGGACAGTCACTGCCCTGGTGCCACACTATTGCTGACAAAGGCCAGGTGCCTTTGGCCACCTGGGCACACTGATGGCTCATATTCAGCCAGTGTTGAGCAGTATCCCCAAGTCCTTTACCCCCAGGCACTTTGGAAGATCTAAGGCTGTATCAAAAGCTGAAAACCTCAGCCAAAGAAATTGGACCATATTTCTAATCCAAGAAGCCATTCTGTATTCCTCTATTAAATTATTATTCAGATGCCAATGTCACAGAAGGCATTTTGATAAATACTAACATCCAACATTCATTAAACAAAAAAGGGAAGTGGTTTAACCGGTACAAACAAATAAAAAAAGGACTTTCAAAGATGTTTTATAGGCTTAAACTAATTTTTACTATGGCTGACAAAGACAGAACAACCTGGGTCACGATGCATCCAATATTTCACAGCCTAGTTCCAACAAGAAGGTTTGAATAGGTATTCTCTTCCAAATGTGGATTTTAATTTGAAGACAAAATAATTTGAATTATACAATGTTATTGTTATCTAGTTTGTTAGAATGCATGAAGTCATTATGAATGTTCTTCAGGCAAAACTACACAGCCTAGTATGGATTTATTAGATTAGATTATCTATACTTTATAAAATGAAATTTAGTATAAAGGCAAATTAAAGACATACAGAATGTACTTTACGTGTTATTTAAGTGCCTCAATAACATGAGCCACTTACATGGCTCTCAATGCACCTTCCTTCTCTACCCCCAAGCATCCCAGTTTGCACATCAGTATGGTAAATACACAAAGATATATACATACATAAAGTATTCTCTTTCTGAACATCTTCCATTTCTAATTGTTTGCAGTCTTCATTCTGTTGATGTCCATCTCTGTCATGATTATTCAAAAATGGTCTAAACCCAACATAGGAATGTCTTCTTCCATATCTTCCACTTGTAACAGTCTGATATGCTCCTGCAGGTTTGGGCCAGGCAGTTTTGCCAAGTCCTTGCCCCATTGCTACAGGAGATTATGGAGGAAAGAAAGACAGAGACACTTGTTAGACAGCAATATGTCTTTGCAGTTTCCCTCTTCCCTACCACTTTCATTTACTTTTTTTAGCAAGGAATTTTCTATTTCTCTAAAGTCTTAAGCTTCATTAATAATGTGATTATTAACAACATGAAGTGCTCTGGGCCCATATGTTATGAAAGCACGTAACTGAGTTTTCATCTACACTAAATAATATTGGCAAACACTGATTGCGCCCCCATCTTAACATGTTTTCAGTCAATAACAGACTTAATAAAAAAAAAAAATTTAAAAAATCAAGCCCAGATGTCATAGCTTTTTTGGTTTTTTCACCCTGCTCATAAATCTGACGCAACATGTGTATCAGCTTGCAGAAAAGATTTGCAAGCACTATAAAGGAAAATCCTTCAGGTAATACAGCACAATTCAGGCAGCCCTAGCCAGCTTATCTTTGTGACTGGAAAAGTATAATTAATCAAATCACACCTCCTAGCAAAAGTCACAGGGAGAAGGCTTTATTCTTACTGCTAAAGGTAGAATGTTCAGGCATGGCTATACAAAGCATTGCCCACACACTGCTTCTTCTGAGAGCAGTTTTTCGTATTAATGACACTTACAGCTTTCACCAAGAAAATACGGGATAAGGAGTACAAAGGAACTTGAGAAACAGTGGAGAAAGGCTCCTGATATTGTAATAATGAGAGATTTTAATACAGCACTATTATCAGGTATTAATCTAACACATAGGTTCATGCCCAGAGGGTGTTCCTTGTACAAATGCAACCAGAAGTTCACTATTTCAGACATACAGTGACTTCTTTGTGTCCCTCTAAGTCACTTTTAATCTTTACTAGATATGGCATTTCAAAGTTTCTGTTCTTTAAACTCACCAAATTAAAAAGTTAACCTTAAACACAAGGAAGATAAAGTTTGCAACCGTTAACATAGAGTATTATGAACTTCAGAAAAATACGAAAGCTTTTTTATTTCCTGGCTGTGCAACTAATCTCTTCATTACACTTAAAAAGAGAATATCTATGAGCAGAGACCTATAAAAGAGACCGAACCTTTGCAGAAAAAAATTAGCAGGCATCTGAGGCTTTTTTCCCTCATTTATCTATGAAGCTCTATGGAGTTTGATTACACATAATTTTCCCTGGACATATTTTTGGGTATTTGTCCAGACCTGGCCATCCTACATTAAAAAACAGAACCTAAAATGTTTGTTTGATTGTTAACTATACCACTCCTGCAATCTTTAGAAAGGTAAAAATTCTGGTGTCTTGGCAAAACAAAAATCCTGGCAACTAATGCAAGGAGAAGACGACTGACAATTCATTTTCCCAGCTAGTCAGCCAATAGTTAATATCCTTATTAAGTCAACCAGCAAGTTAATTTTATTCAACCAAGCTCTGACAATCCTGAAATTTCCCTTGATTACAACATGGCTGGTCAGCAGACTGCCAGAGGGAGCTGATAATTAGCATCCAAATCTGCAGAGCAAAATCCAACAGTTAGATTAGTAAATCAAAACAGCAATGCAGAAATCTGTCCTCAAACAAGTGGTTGAAAGACACAAGGTAAAAATACAACAAAATTGCCTAACTCTTAATTTCATTTTGTTCTCTAAAACATCAGTATTGTTCAAAAACAGATGTCCAGTCAACAGAGTCAAGTTCTCTGAATGCAAATGTTTCATTTTTAAAAAACATGCAAAATTTGTTTAATGCACTACATTTTTTATTTCAAATAATGCTCTTGCATACAGAGTATCTCATCACATATTCAACTGTTCGTAGAAGATAGAGCAGGCAGTTAGTTATTATTTGTCTGTCCTGGGGAAGATTTATTGGATCAACATAGTGAAAGCTTTCACCACTTACTGTGTAAGTATTGATGTCATATTTGGTTTTTAGGAGAGGCTAACTTCTACCTAGATACAAAATACCTCAAAAATAAGAGCAGGAGGCATGCATTTATTTACCTACATGCCTAAAATCAGCAGCATTTAGGCACGTGAATGCTGAGACTAATTTACAAGAAACCCTTCAGGCAATGAAGCTGTGAGACACAATACCCTCTCTCAGGTATTTCTTCCAGGCCAGCTCAGCCTAAGAAGTAAGTATTGCTTCAGAAGCTCAGTTTAGTAGACCTGTTCAAAGCACACCCAATATTCACTGATTTTCTGCAAAACTGACCAGTCTTAGAGAAGCAACACACCAGCGAATAAATAACAGGGCAAACAAGTTACTTATTCACTTCTCTGGCTGAAGATGGTTATACACACACCTCCATACTTCCAAAACATTATTACAGTCACCTGAATTCCTCAAAAGGATCATGAGAAGGAAAGCATTCTGGATTACCACAGCTGGATTAAAAAAATGGGAGAGACTGTCTCCTAAAATGCACAGTTCTCAAACAGGTAAGTCCAGCCTTTAACAGGCACTGCCTTAATCACTGACACATAGTGGTGTGCTTCCTCTTTACTTCTACCAATACGGCACTAAAGATACTACTCCCTAGAGACAGCAAATTACAGGCTATAGCACAGAAAGCCTCAGAATCTAGACCAAATCCATCTGATTTACCTAACCAACTTGTCCTCTTCCACAAGGATTTAAAGAGGAAAAAAAAAAACCTGTTTTTCCAGAAGTGTTCAAGAGTAGATGCATGCCGACACATGTTCACAACCTAGCACTGCAACCTAGTGTTCAGAAATCATCCACACTCTTGACCACAATACAACAAAAAAATCTCAAACCAATTTACAGAGCCAGATGTAGGACAACTGGAATTTCCTGCTCTGACACATGCTGGCAGGACCCAGTCCTCACCCACTAAAACCCAGCCACCTCCCTTTACTCTCCTCTCCATTACCTTTTGTTCTCTCCTATCTCCTCAACTCCCTCACACCCTGTGCACTAGTGACAAGAGCAGCAGCTTTCTTGGGTCAAGAAGTACATGACTGAGAGCCATGAAGGTGATCCGAGGCTGGAGCACATCTCCTATGAAGGCAGGCTGAGAGAACTGGGACTGTTCTGTCTGGAAAAGAGGCAGCTTCAGGAAGGCCTTACAGCAACCTTCCAGTACCTAAAGTGGGGCCACAAGGGAGCTGAAGAGGGACTCTTAACAGACTGTGTAGGCCTATTACACAGGAGGAAAAAGCTTAAGAGAATGTGGCTGGGGTGCCCGGAAGGGGAGTGGGCATGGAGTGAGGGGGAAACAGTTCCAAGTGGTTTTCATCCCAAAGAGGGGAAGGGTTGTCCTCATTTCCTGCTGCAGGAAATATTTAACTAGCTCTTTTTTTTTTTTTTTAAGAAAAGTGAAATTAGCCTCAAGTATTTCTCTAAGAAGTTTTTTTCACTCTTTTAATAACTAGCACCTTTTTATGTTCTTCCTCAGGTTTTCCTAGCATTCATAAAAAAAAACTTGTATGCATATTCTGGACGAAATCTCAACACTTGACACAGAAGTAAAAATAAATCCTTTATCCTACTCAATTGCTCTTTTTTCTCTGACATCTATCAATTACAGAAAACATTTTCTTCTACAAGGCAACAAGATCTCGCACTCAAGGTTTGAAAAGGGAATGCATGTGATACTGACACAATTACTGTTTTCTAGGTTACCATCTTAAAAAAATAAATCTGCATTTGTTCCCAGAAGTATATGAATTCATTTGGCTGTCAATTGGACAAAACTTAAAACCAACTCATATTCTTCACACCCTCTCCCTTAACTGACTATTTCTGAATCATAATGAAATCACACCCCTGATCAACTCAAATAAATGTTGCAGGTAAAAGTATTCACATTGTCTTTTAAAAGGTATTATCTAATATTCTTTACCTGGAACCAGTACTCTACATCTCTTTCATTCCTGCAGGTATTGAAAGCTTCCAAGTGCAGATGAATTTTTAAAAACAAAATTGAATTAGAATGGAGAATTTTCCGTTTGCTAAGCACCACTGCTCAGGACTGCAAAGAGATGACTTCAATTCAGTTAACAGAAGAAAAGCACACAATAATTCCAAAAAAGGAGAGGAATATTTCAATTTGAATAATTGAAACAACATCCTACTGTTACAATTTCCTTCTCTTGCCTCTATGAGCAGGTTAACACTGAAATTATTTCATTTTTTTACTATGTTTTCAAGCTTCAAACTACATACACTAGCAAATTAATACTCAAAGCAATCAATATTCAGTTAAAATTTACTTTCACTGTCTGGGATTCATCTAAACCTTAGAAAACCATATGCCAGGGTCTAACTCTCGTAGGCAGTTAAGCACCACAAAGGTGATCGCTCACTCTCCCACCCAGTTGAAAAGGAGAGAGAACAAGAAGTGTAAAAGTGAAAAAACCCATGGGCTGTGATAAAGACAGTTTCAGAATTTGGGGGTTTTTTTAAGGAAAAAAAAAAAGAAGGAGACAAATAAAAGCAAGGAAAATGAATAATGCAAAAAAACCCTAATTGCTCACCAGCAACCCAACAATGCTCCGACAGTTCCAAAGTCACAGCACCCTGGCCAACCTCCTTCCCCCTACCAACTAAGCATGATGCCACACAGTCTGGAATACCCCTATTGTCAGCTGGGGTCAGCTGTCCTGGCTGTGTCCCCTCCCCGCTCCTTGTGCACACTGCCTGCTCACTGGTTGGGTGAGGAGCAGAAAAAGTCTTGGCTCAGTGCAAGCCCCACCCAGCAATAATGAAAGCATCTCTGTGTTATCAACGCTGTTTCCAGAGAAAAATACAGAACACAGTCCCATGCAAACTCCTGTGAGGAAAGGTAGCTCTATCCCAGCTGAAAACAGTACACCAGATGATAAGCAAAATTCAAACTATTTTCTTATGGATCCAATCCATTCAACGAAAAGTTCCTTCTCAAACTCTCTGGTTTAGAGGTGACTTTAGGCTCCTCACTAGGATATTTGAGAACACAGTAGTGATTATTTCCATAAGCAGTATCAGCTCAGCTACAAGTACATTGATAAATGGAATATGCTTCAGGGACTTATTTTCCAGGCATTGTCTTTTCATCAACCTTCCAGGTCATTTTGAACTCTCCTTTGAGCTACAGATTCCACTAAGTCAATATTTTTACTCAGTATAGTTTCTTCTCTTTGCCTGAGGCTGGAAGTAGCCTGTGGTCCAAATTCAATAAGCTGTCCCACTTATCCCACAGGCTGGCCCACTACTGATTTCATTTTAAATTAAAATAATATTGCTTAGTTGTGGGGTTTTTTTACCTTTCAGATTATGTTTTAAAGCAAAAATCCCCCCAAAACCATGATCATATCAAAATATTCTGATACCGATCTGAGACTCTTCCCAAAAGAGGCAAATGATCACCAGCAAACTAATAGCAGCTTCCTTCCACTTAAATACTAAATGGTTTCTGTTTTGCATTTCCCCAAAAGCTTGCTGTTTTGTATGTAATTTGTGCCATAAATGCAAAACTGAAGTCCTGAAATATTACAGTCTATTAATATTATACCTATAACAATTAATTTTACAAATATTTACATTTCTGCATTTACCAAAGCATTAATCAACATGCAGGCTAAAAGAAATAAGTTGATTAGTATTTTGGACATTGTCCGTATACTCCAAATCTCAATTAATGACCTCCTGTTACAATCCGTATAATCATCATAGACAATTCACAACTCTAGACAAATTATGAAAAAAGTTTCGCCAGACTTGAAATGGAGCCAGTGCTGCCACTATACAAACAAGAGTGAATTAAAGTGTATGCAGGAAAGTATCAGTGGTTGCTCTAAAAGAAATGCATTAGCTATATTCACAGGACAAGTCATGAGGAAGAGACACAAAATTTCTTCAAGTTCAGAGCTCCCTTAATAAGTGGAGCCCAGTCATCACCTTCCATACAGAAATGACTGAATGGGCGACTTGCTAAAAATGACCATCTTGATGCAGTTCCTTTCTATCCTTAGACATCCTCCTAGAGTCGAAGATCCTGCACAGCTCCCATTCTCTCATCCAGGCTCTTCTGACCAACACGAGGGCACAGAATCCCCCTATGCTGATGTTTGCCATCTGGTCACTTCAGCCAAGGAGCCAGAGCTAGGCTTGCTCTGATGCAGCTTCAGATGCGACTGCAATGGTTGGCTTCAAGCGAAAGCAGCCTGCATGAACTTACTCAGGTCTGCCAGATTTCCTTCTCCAAGGGTCTAAGTCTGTCTTCATATTTAAGAAGCTCAGCAGGCTCTTGAATTAGCACAGCTGAGGTGGTAGAACTGAGCCATTCCAGTACAAATTTTACACTGTCCTCTTAGAGTCTATCTGCTTCAATGCTATACACAATTCCTGCACTATTTCCAGGGGTTTTTTCACTGACTTGCTCTGACTTTAGCCCAGTTCTCCTTACTTTCTTACACAAAACTGTAAATAGTTTGAATGCATCATATTCATCTCCCCTGATGAAAATCCTCAATCCTCTGTTTGATCTGATAAACTGACAGCTCTGCCTTACCACTGTAATAATCAGTTTTACAGCTTTTATCCTAACAAATACATTCAGCAGAAATTACACATTAAATCTTATGAGGGAAGATTAAGCAACTGCAGTACTAAAAGCTTTTAAAGATGAGGAGAGTGTGTATGCCATGTACTAACCAAGGAATAGCAAGCCCCCTCCTACCTTAGAAAGCTAGCATTGTAACCTTAAGAATAAAAAGCCTAACTTTGCCAGTAGTCCCTGTAGCAATCTGTTCTGTTAATGCAGAACACTATTACGTGCTACTAAGCATCAGGCAAACTTTCTTATCTCTCTCCTTCCCCAATATCACAAGTTTTTGTATTCTAAATAGGTGCATTAAACTAAGGGCACAGAAGTAACAATTTTTACCTACTGCTTTTCAGGAGATGTATAGAAATTCAGTCACCAACCCCTACCCCTGTATCTGTCCTCTTCTTATGACTCTCACATCTTGTACTTTTGTTTAAGTTCTGATTACAAACTTTCCAGAGGAAAAAGCATCTCTCTGGAGCTGAACGACTTCAAATAGAAGCCAATAATCAACAAAATGCCAAGACTTTTCTACACTTTAAGCAGAAAAGGTACACTTCTACTTTTGTCAGTGCAGATACCCCAAAACACTTTAAGAAACCAGAACAATCACTTCCTTTCCCCCTGATAAACACAGCAACTAGAAATGACAAAAGAATCCCACAGTGGAAGTGCAGGCCCTGGAAACTCTTACACGACGGAGAGATATAATTCATCAACTAGAAGACCCAAAGATGTATTTTTGCATTGCTGCCTATCATCTTATATAACTGTCTTTATTAAAGCAAACTTAACCCAAAACATGTAATCAAACCTCCACTATCAGAAGCAGTAAAAGCAATTTTTAAATTTTTTTCCAAGTTTGGAGGTTTTTTGTTTTGTTTTGCTGTTGGTTTTGGTTTTTTCCTGAAGAACACTGAAGTCTCAGCACTTTCAACTCTTCTTCTTTCATAAACTTAATTCTGTATCTTGGATACAAGAGTAACAAAAGCCTCTGATCCAATCAGCAGACAGAAGAGCTTACCTGAAGTGTCATGAAACAGAATCTGAGGTGATTCCAATATGCCAGTGAAGAAGTAAGATCATTCTCAAAAAGAGAATCATGGGATATTATTGTCAGGTAGGAATACACAACTGAGGGAATTACTAAATTACTAAATGTCCAGCTAAGCAGAAGGGCAGTGGAGGATTATAGAGGACCACAATACACAAAACTCAAGTCAATGTATTCCTCTGTTTTGGCAAATAGCAACATACAGAGCTGCATTAGCGTGAAGACTGCAAGACAGGAAAAGTAACCCTTGTATCCTGACCAACAATGTAAATCAGCTCTTATGCTCTGCATGTGGTTTTTAAATACCTTGCTTCAAAAATTATCACTGTTTTCCCTGAGACATGGAAACAACACATGGAAATGACATAAGAGAAATGTTTCTACCAGTAGGGACACGGTATCCCTCCAACAGATCACCTGGGGAGGCTGAAGAATACCCATCAGAAACACAGCCCAAAGAAAGGTATTCAAACAAACATCTGGTGAAGAATCACTGGGAGGAAGGGCTGGGATAGAGAATAAGCCTGACAAGATAACTGTTTGAGGTCACTTCCCTAAACAAATGCTCCAGAATTTCAGATACTTATTCTGCCCCCAAGCTAGAATCACAGTCCTACATATCTACTTTTGGGTGGAGTAGAAAATCTGTGGGTTTTTTCCTCCAAACTGGTGGCGCTACAACACTACCATCTATCACTATTTGCTTGTTTTCACACAGAAGATGAATCAATATTAATTTTTTTCTTCTTCAAAATTTTTGGAAGGTTACACAATCAATATGCTGTACAAAACTGCACTGGGTTTACTTGGTATGGTACAAGTACTTGATTTTTTTTTTGTCATCTTTTAAAAACCACTACTTTTCACTTAAAGCACCTTATTAGATAATGGAAACATACTACCGATCCATTGCCTAGAAGCTAATTTTCAGGCCTCAAAAATAGTGCTGCAGGTTCCTGACAGTACTCTCAGAACCTTACACTACAATTTTTTTTAAGCTGCCAAACTACAAATACCTGGTTCACCAAACGCATAATGAATAAACACCTAGTTAACATATGAAGTCAACTATAGCACCACTAAAACATAAGGCAGATTTTGCTATTGTTTAAAATCATCCGGGTTAGGGCTCTTGAATTTTTTGGAACATTCTGACACCAAGCTGACATGATAGATATACCAAAGCTGACACTTTGGTATACCCAATTATCACTAATCTCCTGAGCAGTAATCCACAATCTACCCTCAGGATCAGAACCATTTCTCTGTACTATATTTTTCTATAGCATCAACTACTGGCATCATTTAAATTTCAAATTTGTTATCACTTTGGATTTTCTTTTCCCTGCTTTGCTTCCAGCAGAGCGATACTGACGATGTTACAGCAATACAGAAAAACCACAGGCAACTTTAGAATCTCAACAACCGCAAACTTTTCAGGTCCGGTTTTAACAACTGTTAAGGATGCACACACGTGCCAGTTGGAATTCTCTACTTCCACAGTCACATATTTAGTTACCTGAAATGCTGCGTAAGGATTTAGTACAAAAACATCACACTTGAATTAATCGAATTTGAAAAGCTGTTTTAAAACCACTCAGAATGATTAATGCCATTGGCAGCAGAATTCATAAATATCTTCTCCCACCACAACACATGAGCATTTAGCAATTTACATGACCATCCACTCTGTCATTCCTGCAGAGTATTGCACTCATTACTACAAGCTCATCAATAATTACCTCAATTTCCCATATAAATAAGTCATAGCCCTGCTCCACATAAACAGACTGCCAGGTGTGGCCTGTATGACAACAAAGGTTCTTGTGAGAACTACTGCATTTTTGCACCCTTGCACAACTCAAACAACTGCCCCCATGTTAAATGTGCACAGCACCACTATAAGTGCTTCAGGACATTCTCCTGATAAACTGCATGGTGTGTTTTGTTTGAGTCCAGGCTACCAAAACCACAGAAGCAGAAGTTTCAGACACTGGTTCAGGTCAATGTGTCCTTTAGGGACAATCACACTACTCCCTGTCCATGGATGTTCCGAACAGAAGGCCAAGGTGAGCTCACTGTCCTTCTCCAGTAGTCTGGGTTTATCTCTGCTTATTCCACATTTGAAGTCATTTCACAGTTTTAAGTCTTTAAATACACTTTCCAACTGAAATAAACACAAAGTAGCCCTTTAGAACCTGCCAAAATACACTGCTGAACATACAGATACAAGGCTGCTGAAGCAGTCTTGTAACTGCAGTGGGCTCTACCGGACTTCTAGACCTATCCACTAAAATGCAGGGGGGGTTATTACTGTATCATGAATAAATTAATTAGAACAAATGTGTTCCCCATACTTCATTCAAAATACTATTCAGAAGTATTAGGACAAGCCTTGACAGAATGGTAAATTTTATGGTCACAGCCTCAAATGACATCCACACCTCCAATTTCCTCAGAGGCTAAAGGAACACGACCCACCCTGGAAACCACAAGCTGGGGACTGTCTGCCCCAAAAACAGCCCCTGCTGCTGTACAGCACAATAATACTTTTGGATTCATTCAAGCCTTCCTCAAAACAAACACAGCTCAACAAGTACTATGGGCCACCAGGGAGATTACTGTGTAAAAATAGTAGCAATGCCAGCTCAATTTTTGCAACAAATACTCATACAGTGTTCGTGGAATTCATCCAATACGTCCTATCAGTGTTTGTCACTTGTTATGCTAAACTGCTTTTGCAGAAGTACACATCTTCATGGCATCAGCTAGCTTAACAAGGCAACAATTCGTAAGTATTTATTTTGATGAGGCTTTGATCTGTCAAGAACTCATGCACCTTACTAGACTGCACTGCAATTCACTCTATCAGCAAAGGAAATTTTAAAAAACGGGCCTATTTCATAGGAATCTCCTGATCCTGCACTTTAATGCAACTTCAAAATAAAGACTTTTATGATCAACTTTTTCCGGACTTCTTCCTTTCTTTAGTGCATGAGAAAGAGCAGGAAATCAATTCTGTGAGAGTCTGACTCAGCTACAAATAAACTTATTTTATTACATACATTTGCTTACACAATTTTAAATAAGCATACTTCTCCCAAATGCAGCTTCAATCCATAAAGTATGTATTCTTCATTTGTGCATTAAAGAGAACACTAACAGTTTGACACCACTCTTCATTGCTACAGTACATTTTTTTTTCTAGATAGTGTGGCAAAAATCCAATCAAAAGTCATTCTTCTAAACTGCTTAACTGTGTGCACAGACAAACGCAAATCAAGAACTACACAGAAAAAAAGAACTGCTGAGTACATCACAGTATAGAAAAAGGACCTAACCACAGTCTCTAAGCTTTCAAACGCATCCTATAAAGTCCACAGCCTCTAAACTTAAAATAAACTTTTTAAGTTTTCGTGCACCGTGGAGATTCACAGTGTATAACTCATATGTTTCACAGTGTTAATTCACCAGCAGTACCCAGTAAAGCCCGTGTGCAGGACATCCTGAGAACGCTCAGCTCCACCACAGCCAACACTGCTCCAGACAAGCACTTCAAGAGAACTGCTAAAGGTGCAGCAGGAGGTGCTACTCTCTTCCAGGTACAAAACCCATCCCGTGCAGTATAACTACAGTTAATTAACTTAACTCGCGTGGAAGAAAAGGCACATCAGCTACAATCACTGACACATCTCCCCTAGACTCTGGGCCCAAAGCACGTTCCTTCTGACCCTGTATTTGGGGGCTGCTCTGCTGGCTCGGACCTCCCCTCCTCAAGCAAAGAGAGGAGTGTGAGTGCTTCACAAACTCGCTGAAGCGATGTCAAGCGACGTCACTTCGCCCGTGACCCCGCTCACACCCGCGGGGGCTTGGCTGACACAAGGCAGACCCCGCGCAGGGACCTCCCTTTCCCCGGGATACTGAGTCACTGCCCTGGTGCTGTGGGAGAAAAACTACAAAACACAACAAAAAAACCCAAACAAGAACAAACCAAACCAAAAAAAAAAAACAACAAAAAAGGAAATTAACTGCAAGCACTTTGCCTCCGAAGGCCTGCCCGTGTCCGCTCCGTTGCTGTGCACCCCGCCGGCTCCCCCGCACCCACAAACGGCACAAACGGACGGGCACTCGCGGGGCCACCACGGCCCACCCGCCGTGCCCTCTCGACCCAACGGCTGAGGCCCCCGCCCTCGGCCGCAGGCCCGTTCCGGGAGGAAGGAACAAGGCCGACACTCCACAGCACAAACGACCGTACCCAAGACTACCGGCAACTCCGTCCGGCGCCCCAACCGCGCCCGCGCCCTTTCCGGGCGCCCGCCCCCTTTATGGGCGCCCCGCGGAGCCGGGCCGGGGCCAGAGCCACACTCACCCGCCCGCTCCCGCCGCCGCTTCCCGCCCGCCGCCGCCGCCACGGCCAATCCCGCCGCCCGCAGCGCCGCGCCGGCCAATCACGAGCCAGGAAGGAGGGCAGCGGTCAATCCCGGCCGGGGGGCGGGGCCCGGGGGCGCGGCGGGGACGCCGGGCTGGGCCGGCCGTGCGGGAGCTGCTGCAGCGGGAGGGCTGAGGGTCGGCGCTTCAGCCGCTTTTAACCTCTGCTTTGTAGGGTTTGTGGTGATTTATCCCCGCCAGCAGCCCAGTCCCAGGCAGCCGCTCCCTCACTCCCCCACCAGCAGGATTGGGGACAGAATGGAAAGGGTGAAAACCAAGGAACTCAGGGGTTGAGATGAAGACAGTTTATAACAGGGAAAGCAGAGCAACACAAGGAATTAATCCAGTGCTTTCCATGGTTGGGCAGGTGTTCAGCCATCTCCAGCAAAGCAAGGTCCCGTTACACTAAGGGTGACTTGGGAGGTCAAACCTCATCAGTCCAAACATCCTCTCTTTCCTCCTTCTTCCCCCAACTCCATACACTGACCGTGATGCCATATAGTCTGGAATATCCCTGGGGTCACCTGTCCCAGCTGTGTCCCCTCTCAGCCTCCCACGCACCCCTCAGCCTCCTCACCAGCATGGCCATGTGAAAAGCAGGAAAGGCCTTGGCTCAGTGCAATCCCTGCTCAGCAATAACAAAAACATGTCTGCATTATCAACACTGCGTTCAGCACAAAACCAAAACACAGCCATATTAGACAACCTAGACACTGTGAAGAAAACTACCTCAACCCCAGTCAAAACCAGCACAGACTTGACTACTGATTTTTATTAATATTTTTTGTTCTTCAGGGAAATCTCTCAATGTCAACTTTGTGTGGAATATTTCAACTAGGATAAGCTTACATTGTTTGGCACTCTTATCAGCGCAAGTATTCCTACACTCTGTTCCAATAATAAACAGAGTCAGTTCTTGGAAAATAGAAAAATAAAAAAAAGTATTAGATCATGGCACCCTAACCGGCTTCCATCTACAGCAAAAGTTTTTTTGGCTGTTCAGTATTACCATGTTGAGTACACTCTAAATGCCTAGGAAGGAATAATTTATGAACACTAATATCTACCTATTGAAACATGACAACCATGAAAGACAACAGACTTCATTCTCAAAGAAGAAAACGGGTGAACACTGGGCCTAATGAAATGTGACTTCTGTTAATGTAGCCCATATTTGTGCTGCCATTCAGCAAAAAGAGCCCAAGAATCAGACTCCTCTCTTCCTCACTTACATTATCAGTTCAGTTCTCATTTTTAGTCATTTTCATGTTCTGTGTTTTCTGTCATTATTTTTCATGTCCCTCCAATTTAAGCAAGAGAAGTGACCAGATGCAGCTAATTTCTAGTGTTCTAGTACCTTGGCCAGTGTGTGCACTGCCAGCTGCCAGCCAGGAAGCCTCATAAATGACTAACTGTGGAGTTCATGCTCCACAGAAGTCCTGACTTGGCTTTCTTTCTCCTGCACATAGCTGCTAATTTTTTGCAGAACTTACAAAAATCTAAGTGTGTTGAAGATGGTCACCTGACTAATAGGGATGAAGAAGAAGCAGAAGCATTCAATGATTTTTTTTTTTTTTTTTTTTTTTTTTTTTTTTTTTGGTGCACTTCTGTCTTTAGTAAACTGACAGGCCTTGTGTGGCCTGGTTCCCTGAGTCAGTACCCCCAGTGTGGGAACAGTCAAATTTCAGTCCTGGACACTAAAAGTGTAAGGGACCATCTGTATCAGGTGAATAGTCACAAGTCCATGGAGTTTCCATGGGATTAATCACAGAGTACTGATGGAACTGGTGGGTGTTATGGCATGACTCCTCTTGACCATCTAAAAGGTCTCGGGAGACCAGGGAGATCCCCACTGACTGGAAGTTGGCTGTGTTTTCCCAATTTACCCAAAAGGGTGTGAGGAAGGACCCAGAGAATGACAGACCTTTGAGTCTAACCTCACTACCTGGGAAAATTATGGAGAAGATCATGCTGGGTACCACTGCAAGACATTCAAAGAACAATGCAATCTTCAGGCACAGTCAACATGGATTCAAAAAGGGAAAGTCTTGTTTAACTAATTTTTATCCTTCTATGATAAGATCATCTGCCCAGAGGATGAAGAGAAGGCTTAATCCAAAGTGCATGTTAGTTTTGGGGGATTTTAATAAGGCTTTTTACACTGTCCCTCACAACATCCTTCTGGAAAAGTTGTCCCACTGTGCAATGAGCAGGTACAAGATGTACTGGATGAAGGACAGGGATGAAAGGGTTGTTCTGAATATGGCTGGCTGGCTGCTGATGCTGTTCCTCAGGGCTCAGTTCTAGAACCAGTTCTGTTCCATATATTTCTCAATTATCTGGATGCAGGAATTGACAGATTTGGTGATGATACTAAACTAAGACCGTGGGGCTGAGCAACACCAGGCACAAACCTGAACTGGGAGAGGATTGGCTGGAGAGCAGCTCTGCAGAAAGGGATCTGGGGGTGCTGGTGGACAGCAGGCTCCCCCTCAGTCAGCAGGAGGGGAAACCCCATCCTGGGGTGCATCAGACACAGCACAGACAGCCAACAGAGGGGATTGTCCTGCTGTACTCACTGCTGGTGAGGTCTATTCTATTCTATTCCAGAGTTCCTTTTTTCTAAAATTACTTTTGCTAGAAACAGCTGGTGGTTCAAAACCATTAGGGAGGGGCACTTACAGGCATGTATGCAGATAGACTCGTGGAAAGACAAGACAAACTCAGATACTTTGAGGCAATGATGTGAGTTATTCATAAAGATCAAGATAGGCTAGTGTTTGTAGACTACCTCTACTATTACTAGAGTCTAAATCCCTCAGCAGCAGAGGATACAGATTTTCAATTTAGGCTTATATTGAAAATCATCCTCTTAAGGAATCTACCCCCCACACCCACAGACTGGCATAAAAAGAAACAGGAGAAATTAGGCACTAAAGGTTAAAATTACCCTCTGTGAATACTCTTCATGCTGCATCAGCTCATGACTCCATGGCAATACAAGAAGTTTTGGCTGAAAATGTCAGTCTAAACAGAGGAGTACCGCTGCTGTGCAAACATCTTGCTTTTGTATCTTTAGCTGAAGAGCAGGTGGAAATTCTTCCTGAAGACTTGCTTTGCTGATGGATGGTTATACTCCAGTAAAACCAAAATACAATAGTCCATGAAGTTTTTTCTTAAAGAATTTTTAATGATTGCGTAAGAACCCTCTGATGCAACTGATGCATCCATGCTATCATTCATGTTGTATTCAAAGGACTAAATAAACACATACATAGAAAGATCTGTGCATGTAAGCATTTAGTATTTCATAACTTTTAAAATCTTCCAATATTCAGACCATGCGGTTTTTTCCTCAGGAAGCCAAACTGTAGCTTCTCATACCAATGCTGCACCCAGAAAGAGCGTATGGAATACTATATCGAGATCACTGTATCAAGAAGTGCCATCTCTTTTTCCAACCCTAGATTATTATGCTTCACAATGAGAGAAAAAGTCTTTGATGATCAAGTTCATCCTCCCTCACAGAGGATTTCAAAGGAAACTATGAGAGAGTACTGAAAGGCAGACATGAAAATATGATGATTCCTTTAAAAAATTCTATTATCAACCGTAAACTGTCATGCCTATGTGCTTTCTTGATGTGTCCTATTTTCTTTGCAGAAATTTTGTCCAGGAGTTTTCAAGAATTTTTTTTTTTTTCCAGGTTCTTGGTATTCCTACAATGTGCGTGAATAGCAGCTTCAATTGGAGTTACTGTTGCATGTTAGGAATGTTGTACAATTGGTTATTTCACGATACTTCTGAGCAAACAAAATATTATGTGTACTTCATAGCAGAGCAAATATTTCTTAGAAGCATGAGAATTATTGTATGTACACACTACAAGTGATTTATTCAAGTACAGTTACTCAGAGGCATCCCCCCAAACTCTGAAATTGCAGCACAAGAAGCTGTAAAAACACCAGTAACAAACATAGAACTGCAAATGAAATCTAGTCTCCAGAAAATTCAGATTGTTGTAAGTTTAGACAAGCAGGTTGTGTTCCACTTTAAAACATAGAAAATGTTAATATAATCCCATGTGACTCAAGAACAAGGAAACATTCCATTTAATAAAATGAAGGTAGGAAGTTTTAAACTGGTTAAAATAATTTTTTCTGAAACATTGTAAAATCAGCCAAGCGGTATTTCTGCAAGGGAGCATTACTGAAAAATGGTGTTATTTAAAACTATCATTAAGAACAAGCGTCTAGCAGAATATAACATATACTTTGCAAATTATATAGATAATATCAACATCTAGGTTTACAACAGTATAAATAACAAAGGCATACCAGCAATTATGGAAAAAATTATTATAAATATATGCCCAGAATTTTGGACTTCAAAGTATTTATTAAGAAGACATTTTCTCCATGGCTGGATTATTTCCTACCCTTGTACTTCAGAGTACTTCCCCAAAGTCCTTTTATTCCTACTGCTCTAGCAAAGACTTAACAAGATTTAAGTTTTTTCTTCATTCAGTGTGGTAATTTCTATGTAACAAAACATTACTTTCTGTATTAAAATCAATTAAATAGTCCTTCAAATAAAAATAGATTCTAAACTAGCTTAATTAAAATGATTTCTCTTTCTTACAGCTAAAATCACTTCCTTTGCATGGCACTAGGACTCAGCCTACTGAGCTGCTAAACAATCTATCTACTGTTTCAGACCCTTTAACACCTCCAAAAACAAAGCAAAACAAAAACGTAACAAATGAAATATGATTTTATTCTAGGTCACATTATCTAAATAATCCACTTGGATGCTGTCATAGGTTAGCAAGCATAGTCCCGGAAGGGACGTCCTTGCTAAGGGGTGCTTACAGTTTCCTCTGGGAACTGATAGAACCTATCAGCTGGCCAGTTTGAATATGGACAATTCTTTAAGCCACTTAAAGTTGTGATCACCTCTGTTATCCACATTTAAGAATAGGCAAACTCCCCCCCAAGCTCTCTCTCGTTTCCGGCGCTGGCACAGGTGGCTGCGGGCCCCGAGTGGGGGCCAGCGGGCCCGGCCAGGCCCTGCTTGGGCCAGGCTGGGCCGGGCCACGGCCATCCTGGAGCCGATGGACCTGTTCCAGCCATGGAACCACCCCCACTGCCTTGCCGTGGGCAGCCGGAGCGGCTCGGCTCTCCCCCCTCTCCACTGTGATAAGAAAAATTCAACATTCCAGCTGCAAAGCTGCAAGGCCGAGGTGAGATTAACCCTTTTATTGCTGTGAAGAGCTGAAAACCTGAGGGAAGAGAGAGAGGAGATGCTTAAAGCTGAAATTCTGTTGTGAAGCTATGATATATCAGAGTATCCTGTTGTAATTTCATGAAGATATGGGGGGTGGAGTGTTCAGCTCGTAAGCAAAAGCACCTGCGCTGAGATAGGCAGATGCTGACGCTGCTGTAATTTCATGAGAAGTTTGGACAGGGAGAGATGAACCAGATGAGGACTTTTGCTCCAAATGGGAAAGGAGAAAACCTCAGTTCCTAGAGATGCTCCCAGAGATAGTCCTAAAGATGAAGATGATGAAGACCCTTTGCTCCCAGGGAAGGAGAAGGGCCTCTGTTTTTGTTTCTGAATGGCTCAACCTTAAAATTGTACCCCAAAAAACTTCAAGAGTGGACCCTCGAAAGCAGTTGCGGGAAAAGCTGCAAGTCGGGGGAAGGGACTCACACGCAGGCAGAGAGACTCCTCTTCCTAAATGGACTGAACAATATTTGGAAGTGGGCGGCTGTCTCGTTGTGATAATGTTTGCATAGCACGAGGAAGAAGAGACTTCTCTTTCTAAATGGACTGAACAAGGTTATTATGGAAGTGGTAAACAGACTGAACATCTTAAGGGTTGTCTTTTTACATTGGCAGTGGGAGAAGGGAGGAAGGTGGGGGGAGGAGGAGAGCTCTGAAGGTGGTATAATTTTTTTTTCTTCTTTTAGGTCTGTTAATAAACTTCTTTATATTCTTTCAAGTTTGGTGCCTGTTTTGCATTTCTCCTAATTCTTATCTCACAGCAGATAAACAGTAACGAGTATTTTGGACCAAACCACTACACTAAATTGGTGTTTCTGCCCGGTTACAAACCGAACCCGCGACAGATGCTAAAACACAGCTGTAAGATATAAAATGTTGCTCTGACAGTCCTCATTTGTGCTGGATATTTAAACCAAGTATGAAAGAATAACAATATTTAAATGATTGTTTTGTGGGTAAGATGTTGTCGTTATTCATAGCAATTACTAATGGGTTAATAAATGTATTTTTTATATTGCATTTACATAGAATAGAATAAAGTAGAATAGAATAGAACAGAATTGAATAGGAGTAGAATTTTCAGTTGTAAGGCACATAAAATGATCATCCAGTCCAATTGCCTGACCACTTCAGATGTGACCAACAGGTTAAGTGTATTATGAAGGGCATTACACAAATGCCTGTTAAACTGACAGGCTTGGGGCATCGACCACCTCTCCAGGAAGCCTGTTCCTCTGTTATGCTAGATGGGAATTTACATCACCTCTATACTATGGATTAGACACAGCCATGTTCCTATAATCCAGACCTCCTAAAATACCTGTTGATACAGTTTAGCAAAACCTGAGCCCTGAAGGATAACTCAGACTAGTAAATTGAATACTAACTAACAAAAAATTCCCAAGGTAACATAACAAAGTAAAGTTTCATTAAAGAGACAGAATAGTCTACATATATTTGTATCTCATAATAATATATCAGGATACACACAAGCTATTAAGTATGAAAAAATTACTGCATGCAATCTCTCTACCTCTGAAAGTACTTTCTAAATAAAAGCTCTTTATAATTTGAAATCCTACCAAGGTGTCTGATTAATTCAATTCATTTGGCAGGGATATGTTGAATCAAATAATGGACCCTAGCAAACAGGTCTGTATTAAAAACCCAACAAAACATCCCCCACAAAACCCCCTGAAATTCCACAAAAAGCTGATACACAAACAGGTACTCTACTAGTTATAGATATGAGGCTCTCTTAATCGATATACAAATATATCTCCTGTTTATCCATCAAGACAGCACACACTAGGATTACAGTTCAAAGGGCTTTAGTCAGGAAAACGTCTTTGTCAGGAAAGCACTCAATGAGATGCGGAAGGCCTATGCACAGACAAGTCAAAGGTTGTGGAAATCTCCCTTATGGTTGTGGAAATCTCTCCCTATACCT
This sequence comes from Corvus hawaiiensis, assembly GCF_020740725.1. Taxonomy (NCBI): domain Eukaryota; kingdom Metazoa; phylum Chordata; class Aves; order Passeriformes; family Corvidae; genus Corvus; species Corvus hawaiiensis. The sequence continues at coordinate 71,471,892 of NC_063255.1, read as the reverse complement.
CCTTCCTAAATTACAGTATTTTTAAACAGAAGCAGCCAACTTTTTCTGTCCTGAAAAGAGAGTTAAAAAAAACCTAATTGATTTTAGGCCCCTTCTTCATCTACTGTAGCAGTTACAGCTGTTGCTTCGAACTTGCTACATCCTAGGCATGTAACACCCTTTAAAACTAGTCATGAAAGATCCAACAAAAATGGGTGAAATAAGAGCCTGTAGCTGGGCAAGACTGCTCCCCTTTTCCAAATGTCTCGAGTGTGTCAGTGTGATACTGTAACAGAGTAAAATTGATACTGCACCCTGTAGTCATGCTGAGAGAAATGAAAACAGTGAGTGATTTGGTTTGCCAGCCAAAAAAAAAAAAAAAGAAGATTCTAGGATTAGTTTATAAATATATAGCAAAATGTTTCAGCCACTAGTTTCAAAAGTCTGTATCTTGGCCATTTACAGTAAGTGAGCCAGCTTAATTGGAAGCCCTAACAACTGTTCCAAAGTGGTTAACTTTTGCTTTCCAGAATATAATTATAAATTTTTTTCAATACCAAAGCCCAGGGTAGCTGGAGTAATTCTGTCATTATTCTCTGGGGCTGACTGAAGTACAGCATGTGTGTCCATGTATGTGTGTTATGTCTCCAAATTTTGGAACAAAGTCAAATTTGTCCAGTCTGTGTGTGTGAACATCTTCTGATATTTAGTTGATAGGGTGAAGAAGTTGAACTGAAGGGTGAAGAGCTATTAGAAGTCCAAGGTGGGCTCTCCCACCAGTGCAGTGAGGAAAGCTGGAGGGAAGGACTTGCCTCCGTAGTTCCCCTGGGGGCGGTTTCCAGCTGTAGCTTTACTGCTGGTGCCACAGCTGTGCAACAGCTGGTCTGGGCACAATCCCAGACCTTCCCCTGTCTCGCCCAGAGCTGGATCCTTGGGATGAACTTCCCAGCCCAGCCTCACCCTTCTTTAGCACCGTGGGCCTTGCCAGGGCTGTGTCTGACTGGGATCATCAGCTCTTGACCTTAGTTCTGAACCGTGTGGTTTTGTCAGCGAGGCCACTGCTCCCAGCTGACTTGCTGTCACACTTGGCTCCTGGCTTGCCTTCCTTCCCAGAGCAGTCAAGCCTCGCTGTGCCCGATGGAATTCTGATAAACTGTTTTGTCAAAAAGAAACAATTTTGGGGTTTAAGGCTAGAAATTGTTTCTCGAGAGAGGGATCTCAAAGCCTGAGAGACATGCTACAAGTTTAATCCATTAGGACACAGTTAAGAGGTCTGCTGTGATGTCATTATTGGTATTGTGGTAATGATTAAATTTAAAAATAAATCCTGGCCTAGTCAAGGACAAAGAGACAAAATTTTGGAAAGCTCCTCAAAATCTCAACAAAAGTGCCTTCTGAATTTGCTTGCATAAGGATTTCTGCTGCTCGGAGAAGATAAAGATTACTGTTCCAAGCTCAGTGAAGATAAAGATTACCTTTCTCAAGCAGTCATAATGAAAAACCTTTCTGCATCTTGGGATCTCCAGTCCTCAGCCTGGTCTTTTAGGAAAAACCATCATGGAAAGGGAGTTTGTCTTAGCTTATTGATCTGGCAGATGTATTTATAAGTATTGAACTAAATTCTGCTTTTAGGTGCAGACATACAGGTTCAATAATAGACAACATTGATGCTTTTTTACTTCTGACTGCATTTCTGGCAAAGGCAGTATGATCCTGGGAGTTGTATTTGTGTAATTGGCAGTAAAGTTTGAACGACTGTACTTTTTTCCAAGTTCCAGATTTCCCTTTCAGCCTTTTTATTGACACACCTGAATACACAAATGTTCAAGCCACTCCCTTCTCCTTCTTTAAATAATGGAATATCTGACTTGAGAGAAGGGAGACTAATGCATTAAGGCACTTTTTCATTTACTAGGTGCTGTGGGTGAAGAAGACTTGATCCTAAAATGGAAAATAACTATATGTGCTGTATAGCTGCTGCAAGCATGTCCTTCAAACCCTTGTATGTTATGGTTATACAGGAAGTACTACAAAATGCCACCTTATTTTAAAAACTGCCTGCCTTTTTTTGTTTTGTTTTGGTTTTTTCCCCCCTGTGAGGATGTATGTGTTTGTGTCCACAGAGAAGTGATTTTTAAATTTTTTTCTTATGAGTGAACTGGGATTTTTTCCATCTTCAGCAACTGAAATTGAAGAATCCTCATCCAGCACAGTGACACCACTTTGTAGGGTTGTAAATCTATTTTTGACTTCTTCAGCATACTTTTCCCTACTGAATATGGGTGATGTTAAGAACTTTTTAAGCATGTCTGCAGTCATATGTAGAAAAAGAGGTCTTGGCTTAACAAAAGGGAATAAAGAGATTTTAGATGATAAATGCACATATGGTGTTCTTACCTGTAGGTATTGTGATTAAAGTTTTCAAAAAGGCTCAAGAGAGATGTGTCAGTCCTTCCCCCCAAAAGGTAGCTTAAATTTAGTAGATTCTGTTCTCTCATACCTTTTAGTGTGCAGTTTTTCCTCAAACTCAAGACTGTCTGAATCTTTACAAGTTGTTCTCTGCAGGGAGTGGTATAGTGAGTCTTCATGTGAATGGCTAAGAAGGAATTTAGGTGTCTCGCCGTAATCACACATCCTGTAATTATGGAGCCTCAGCTCGTACCACTCTAGAGAAACTAGGACTGCTGCCTAACACTGATAACATTGCTGCACAGAAAACACCACAGATTCCTCCCTCCCTGACACTGCGTCACAGAAATGGTGGGGCACTCTGGCTGAAGTCGCAGACAAAGTCTGCACTTGTTTTGAAAACAGAAATTTTTATCCCTTTAATTAAGATAAGCATAAGAAGGGCAAATATTGTTGCAATGAAGACTAATTTATGAAAAGGGTAAAATCTGGCAGTTCTCAGATACAGCTTCATCGAAAAGCTAACTGATCAAAAAATTGACGTGGCCTACCTATTAGAAAGTTAAAATATTCAAATTCCATGGTTAAATATGTCATATCTGCAGTTTGGTTCCCTAATTAATCCAATTATTTGTCTGTCTGCCTCAGAGCTTTTTCAAAGGCAGTGAGTAGAGCAGGCTTCACTGTGAAAACATACAGTCCACAGTCTGTGTGGAATAACTCCTATGTTTGTTCAGCATCAGTTCTTTCATCCAGAGGAGACCGGACCCATCAATTCTTCTCTTCATAGCACAACTGATTTAAGCATGGTACAAACAACATAATTAACAGAGGAACTGAAAATTCGAAATGGAAGCTTGCTGGTTTAAATAAGATGGCATAAAGCATTTGCTAGAGTTTTATTTTTCAGCAACCATAACTTAGGAGTTATTATAGGAATTATCTTGCTGCTTATCTTCATTCTGTTTCAGTAACAGCACCTGCAAGATCTTATTGATGTAACTAGCAAACCAGATGGCAACTTTGCTAAATTTTGGGAAAAAAAAATGGATTGATTTTTTATACAGTCATTGTGTAGGACAGCTGGAGAATATTAAATTAGATGTACATATTGACTATTTTAAATCAAGCCACCTTGTTATGTTTGTTGATAATCTACTATGCTATTGATTGCTACATACTTCCCTATCCTCCAGAATCTGCTGGCTGTGTTCATATCATTTACGTGTAAAACATCAGGAGATCATTGGCAGAATCTAAAAGTTATGCATGGCTTCTGCCACCCTCACAGATCATGCTGGGAAAGCCAAGTCTGTTTTGTTTATTCTGTTACACGCTTCAAGCTAATTTGTTTCCTGGCATATATAAACAGTCTGAATTTTCTTTATTTATTGAGCTCATAATCTTCCCCGGCCAGTCAGATTGCTTATTCAAACTCAGCCAGTTAATAACTATACAAAACACAGTTATCTGACTTAAAACAATTTCTGTAATGTGCAAAATAATGCCCAACTTTCTTCATCCCTTTTTACTGCTTCTGTACACTTTCAAATATACTGTGTTGATATTCCCAGTTAACAGTATTTTAATGTATCATCCAGGAAATAAACTGTGAAAGAATGTTTTCACTGCAGCACTCATCTAATTTTAAAGGAGAAAAGTCTACCCAGAACCATTCTACTTTTATAAGTATGTAAGTTTTCTTGGGATGACTTTATGATGCTGTATCCCCTCTTGCCTGCTCTATGCCCAGACATGAATCCTGTGCCTTTCTGTGCCTTTAAGCTGGGTCTGAGAGAAAAGAGAGAAAAAAAAAGAGAGATTTTATGTTCAAGGACACAGATACACACTCCCCTGCATTCCTGGCTGCTACAGAGTGGAGGAAGGCACCTTCCTGCTTTTCCCAGCCTCGGTTCCTTTTCTCAGGAGAGAGACGGAGAGTTAAACTCCTTTGTTTTATGCTAGTCTGCTAGCTGAGGCAAGAGAGTTTTTCCCTAGGACTTTGGTTTCTTCTTCTTCTCTTCTGGACTGCTCAGCAACACCAGAACATCATCGGGAGACCCTACACACCGGCCAGGAGGGGCCCACGCCAAGCCCCAGCTCCGGATAGGAGAGAACCACACCCACGAGGACTTGGAATTTTACCAGGTCCTCTACATAGCAAGAGGTTTTCTTATTTAGCATCATTCTTTTTTCTGTGTCTGCATGCATTTTTGCTTGTTAAATAAATAACTTTTTTTCACTTTCCTCCGAGGAGAATTCTTTCCAAACATGGTGGGGGAGGGATAGCTGTAACCTGCCTTCTATCGGAGAATGTTCATTTTGGATGTTCCTCCGAATTTGTCTCAAACTGGGACATAAGTTTAGGTATTTTCCTCATACTGTGCATGTAGACATGGAAAAGCTACCAGTCAGGTCTGATTAAGAACACGTACCACAGGACATGTTTAAAGAGACCTGCATGACCCAGAGATGACATTAAGGAATGAGATCCAATCCTACTGTCCATATGTAAACAGAAAATAAATACAGTGGCACTAGTCTGGCTCTCCACCTTAAGAAACAGGCTTTAGGAATAAACTCATCAACAAACCACACAGAAGGCTGGTTTGCAGAATTTCCCAAGTCTTATCTCTTATGTTGAAATAAATAATGGAAAATATAATGACATTATTATATGTAGATAATCTACAGATTTTAGAACCTTACTGTTCAAAGTGAACATTGAAAACAGTGCAGCCCGCTGATTCAGACACAACGACATTATGAGAAGAGTTAGAATAACATGTAATGAAGTCTCTCACAACACTTGCAGACATCAGCAATTAAATCTGGAGTGTCATTCATTTAAGCAGTATTTCATGGAAGAAACCTTGGTGATCTATTCTGCTTGCAAAGACTCTTTGGAATTCCTTTCAGCAATAGCTTAAACAGCTGAAAAAAGTGAGTGTGTAAAGACTCCGAATGGTTTGCAAATCAGTGTGTATAGCTTTTAGGGTCTTTCTTATATAAAATTTTAAAATAACAGTAAATGCTGTTGAAACAGAAAAATGTTAAATGCTGAAATTCCAAAATGGAATTTCTCAGTTTTGCCTTATGAAACAGTCACCTTATATTATACATTTCTAAATGGATTTTTTCCTAAATAGAGACATTTCTGTGGAGGCATTAATTCTGAAAAAACTGATATTTTAAGAAGAGACATAATTTTCAAGCATCTCTGCCCTGCATTTCCTTGGCCTGTATGAATATGCAAACATCATAGCACAATGTTATACCTATTATCTGTTATTACCTGATTTATGTTTTCTATTGTTTCAGACAGAAGGAAACATAAATATTTTTCCCAGCCCTGAAGAGCTTGCGGTGTAAAGGCACTGAGCCAAGAGAGGAGCATTCTCACAGTACAAGAGAAGAATGTCAGCTGGTAATTGGCCACATACGCTCAGCATAAAATTTTAGAAATTAAAGGGTTTTTTTCAAAGGATTCAGTATGCAATGTATTCCTACAACTTAACACTAATGGTCAGCTAGCCTCCTGTGCACTTCAGTCCAAATTGCAGTCAATTATTATGCTGAAAGTCCATCCCCCCACTTACTCAGAGCAGAGATCTATAGAGGATCAGGGGGTGAATTGCACTGCTGTCTAATGGGCCTGTTAGCAAGCTATGTCAAGGTTTCCAGCAGAGTCTCCATACGCACTTTATCCCTGCCATTAACAAGAAGGAATGCTAATACTAAAGGGTAAGTCTAAGGATCTGACACAGCCTACAGACTATCACAATGCTCCAAAGCACCCAGCTATCAAATAAAACAAAACTGGGAGGTTTTGGTCAGAGTTGAAGATGCTTAGTAGAGGATCCAGGTCTCAGTCCTTGAGCTGCAGAGGTGCAGGGGTGTGGGCTGCCCCTGAGATCAGTTCTCAGAGGAGGTGGCTGTAGCCACTGTGAAATGGTTGACATCGTCAGCCCCAGGAGGACGATCTGGAGAACTTGGATCCAGTTGTGGCTCACAGGAGAAAAAGAGGGCCAGCTCTTGCTGAGCTCCCAACCGCCAGCACCTGAGCGACAAGTGACTTTCCAACCAGTTTTTGCGCCTCAACCTTGCGCCGTAGCTGCTGCCAAAGATGCTTTTTCTTGCTGAGTACTCCTGAGAGCCTGCTGCTCTCGGGCTCGGGCTCCACCTGCAGCAGGGACGTGTTTCTCTCTGCCGGGTGAGGAAAGGCAAAGCCTCCCCCGGGGGCGCGGGCAGCAGCCTCTCTCAGTATTCCATGAATTCCCTGGGCGCAGGCCCGGGCGCGCTCCCGGCTCCGCCCCGCCCCGCCCCGGTAGTGCCGCTGCACGGCCGCCAGGTGGCGCCGCGCCGCTGCCGTGAGGCCGCGGGGCGCTCCCGCCAAGCCGGGCCGGGCGGGCGGCGTGGACGGGCTCAATTAGATAATTAACGAAACAAACCGGTGAAAGGATGGCAGCTAACCAGAGAAATAAACAAATAGATAAACGAGGATCGAACTCTCTTGTATAAACCTCACCCCTTCCCTCTTGCCTCGGTGAAGTTTTTCTTGCTCTCAGACAAGTCCCTGTTGTGTTTCTGGAAGTGCTGATTCAGACGCAGCGACAGGAAAAATGCGGTGTTTAACGGAGAAAGTTGTGCTCCCGGGCTCCATCCACCTTGGTAGGACATCACACCCAAGGACGCTTCACACGCACAAATGGAGGGGCTGTGGAAGGTGTGGGGCAGCACCTGTGCAGCCCTTACATGAATTCTTTTGGTGATTGTGTTTGATAATGCTTATTTACCATTTCGGTTTATTCAGGGGTAGGATTTGGGAAACATAATTTAATCCGTACTTTCAGAATATGGAAAGTATCCAAAGTATTATGGCACAAGCAGCTTAATATGCTGCAATTTCATGATACTATGGTGATTTAACTGCATTTTTTTTATGTCCAGAGAGGATACATAGCTGACTCGTGTGATGTCACAACATAAAGAGGATTACACATACAGATTACAGCTCTTAGCATACCACAGAAATATCTAACACAAGCAGTTTACATCAGAACTGGAACTGCTATTGCAAAACTAAGTGTTTGGGTAAGTCTGTGACTTTCACAGGGGTTGTGTGTTAAAGAGATGGAACACAACATGGAGAGGAAGCCCACAAAGTGGTTGGCTGTATGGATATGTGTATTGCTGAGCTAGCAAAAGCAGTAACAATAGTGCATGATGTCACTTCTTATCTCTAGGGCCTTTGTGATAATCCACTGCTGCTGTTGCCATGGGAGCGGGGCATATGGTTACAATCCATAAAGGCAACATTCCATAAGGTCAACAGACATTGGCTGACAAGCTGAAAAAGTTAATATGCTGAGAAGTCTGCAAATTAGGAAGTTGGAAAGAAGCATCTAGTGCATCCAAGATGGAAGAAAAACTCTGGTAGAAAGGCTGGTGAGGAGTTTACTTTAAAAAAGTATTTTTGTCTGTTTGGTGTTTTTTGATGCAGAAAAAAGTTTGTATGAAATTCTTCAGCTGAGTGAGTGTCATTAAAGCAGTAGCACAGCTTCAATCCTCTAAAAAATGGCAGAGGGTTAGAAATCACTTGTGTGTTGGTAGGACTTTAGCACTCCCTTCTGACTTCTTGACTTCTGGATGTTCCAAAGCATTTGACAAAGCAGAATGCAAGCACATGGTGAAAACCTCTCTATACAGAAGTGTGAAGGCTGCTGTGTATTAACACTGACAATTAGTGTCAGCTGGGACAGAGTCCATTTTCTTCACAGTAGCTGCTACAATGATGTGGATTTTGGATTCAGCATGAGAATGATGTTCCTAACACACTAGGTTTTGGTTGTTGCTGAATAGTACTTATCCTTAGTCAAGGACATTTCAGTGTCTCATGCTCTGCCAGTGAGCATCTGCTGAAGAAGCTGGTTGGGAGTATGGCCAGGACAATTGACCCAAACTGGCCAAAGGGATATTTCATAACATAGAGTGTCATTCCCAGTATATAAACTGGAGGGAATTGGCTGGGAGGAGGTAGCTGCTCTTTGAGGATGGGCTGGACATCAGTCAGCAGGTGGGGAATGATTGTATTGTGTATTTCTTGTTTCTCTTGGGTTCTGTTACTCCTTCTCTCTCTCTGCTTGGCATAACAATTTTTTTTAATATTTTTTAAATTATTGTTATATTTGTTTCAATTATTAATTTTTTTTTAATCTCAACCCATGAATTTTACCTCTTTTTTCCAATTCTCCCCCCTACTAGGATGGGCTGGGGAGAGTGAGTGAGAGTCTGCATGGTATTTAATTGCTGTCTGTTATTGAAGCATGACAATTAGGTATTACATCAGAAAATTTTTAACTCAGCCATTCTGTTTCAATGCTCAAAATATATTTATTAGCTACAGAGAGGTTGTTAAACTCAGAGGATGTTAAGGAATATGGGAATCTCATTAATGGTCATTCACCCTGTTGCAATTAGCAGACAGTGTGGGTAGCTGGCAAATTTTGTTTGATTTCTGCTGCTGATTTGTGTGCTGACTTTTTTTGGAAATAACACCAGAAAATTCTAAAGATGCTGCATTATGACAGTAAAGAGGATTCTGAGGACACTGCTGACTTCTTACTTGTATTTCACTTGATAGAATCAGGGAATGCTTTGGGTCTGAAGTGAGCTTACACATTATCTACTTCCAACACCCCTGCCAAGGGCAGGAACATCTTCCATGGCCAAAGACATCTTCTACTGGACCAAGTGACTCAAATGCCCATCCAGCCTGGCCTTGAACACTTCCCAGAATGAGGCATCCAAAACTTCTCTGGGAAACCTGTTCCAGGGCCTCACAGTACAGAATTTCTTCGTAAGATCTATTCTAAAACTATCCTCTTTCCTTTTAAAACCATTCCCCCTTGTCCTGTCACTACACGCCCATTGTAAAAAGTCCCTTTCCAGCTCCCTTGTAGCCCTTTTAGGTACTGGAAAGCTGCTAAAAGGTCTCCCCCGAGCCTTCTCTTCCCCAGGCTGAACAGACCCCAACTCTCTCAGCCTGTCTTAATAGCAGAGCTCCATCCCTGTGATCATCTTCATGGCCTTTCTATTAATTCCTGCTCAAACAGCTCCATGTCCTTCCTGTGCTGGGACCCCAGAGCTGGAGGCAGCTCTGCAGGTGGGGTCTCACCAGAGCAGGGCAGAGGGGCAGAATCCCCTCCCTCCCCTGCTGCCCACGGGGCTTTGGATGCAGCCCAGGACACACTTGGCTTTCTGGGCTGGGAGTGCCCATGACCAGCTCATGTCCAGCTCTCACCCCAGCACCCCCAAGTCCTTCTGGACAGGGCTGCTCTCAATCCATTCTCTGCCCATCCTGTGTTTGTACTTGGGATTGCCCTGACCCAGGTGCAGGACCTTGCGCTTGGCCCTGTTGAGCTTCGTGAGGTTCACACAGGCCCCTCTCAGGCCTGTCAAGGTCCCTCTGGGTGACATCCCCTCCCTCCAGCGTGCCCACCACCGCACACAGCTTGGTGTTGTCAGCAAATTTGGTGAGGCTGCTCTGATCCCACTGTCCATGTCGCTGACAAAGATGTTTAACAGGGCCAGTTCCAACAATAATGCTGGAGGAATCTTCTTTTCCCTGGTCTCCACGTGGGACCATTGAGCCATTGACCCTTTGAATGTGACTGTCCTGTCTGTCAGATGTGTCTCTCCCATTCAGAGAGAAGGATATCATGTGGCACAGAAGTCAAGGACTCTCAGAGCAGTGGGGTCCTGGATCCCAGACTGTGCTTCTGTTCCCGCTGTCAGCACATCTCTGTGTTTGAGTGCACTGTTCAGCTGGGTTGAAATCCTGTGGCCTGTTTGTCTTTCCCTTTAACTGCCTTCTGTCATCTTGTAACTCCTCTATAATCTTACCTGCAGAGCTCTGCAACCCCTCTCACTCCCTGGACTAGAATAGAAACAGATCACCTTGAAGTAACTCCTCAGGTGAAAAATCCAGTTCAAAACCACCCCTTTCTTTTTGAAAGCTCTACAGGGTTTCTAGAGTTTACCTCTGAGAAAGAGCCCTAAATTGTCTGTGCACCATCACTTCCTGTTTTCTTTTTTAGCCTTCTTCCTTCCTTTCTTCCTTTGCAGACTGTCCAAGCCATTCACATTTCTTCCTCATGTTTCCTGCCATCTGTATCTCGCTAACTTCCCCTCTTCTTGCAAGCTGCATTGTATGCCATATCTCTTTTTCCCATGTCTACTAATTTCTTTCTCCATCAATTGTAGGTGACTGAATAATTTATTCACTATGTTATATTTCAGTATAAGTTCTGCAATATGTACCTTACACTGACTTCCATGACTGTATTCAGTGTGGAGTGTTTTCTCCTTACAGCTGATAAACAAAGAGAGAGGCAAAGGGATTTAATCAGAAGGAAGCAGCACTTTCTTGTTCAGGAGCAGTTAACAAGAGTGGCTTCCAGATGGCTCTGAACTGTACTCTCTTTATTTCATAGTTATCAAAACCCTTCCAATACCATTCACATCTTCCAGAATTTGACTGCTCTTGTTACTGGGAGTAGCAGTCAGGTAACAGCTGTGGTCCCCAGCACTAACACCATTCCAAAGGACATCCTTTACAGCCTGCAAATTATAGAAAGGCACAAAAGGATTGGAGTTATGAAGAGTTAAGAAGGATGCAGAGAGCTGTCCTAAGAGCTTAACAATTTGTTCGTAATTTCACCATGGGTGTTTTGTTTCCAGTTGTTCTCTTGACCAAATATTCCCAACTAGGACTGCGTCCAGTCAGGGTAACATAGCAAGTTTTTCTGCAGGAATTATTCAATTTCAGTTATTTTGTGACCATTTTTATGAGGAACAAAACAAAACAGAATGGCTTTCCTGGAAAATAGAAAACCATTATACAATAATATTGTTTAAAAAAAAAAAAAAGGAAATGGCACTGTAAGTTATGCTTTTTCTGTATTTTGGTGTTATTTTCTGCTATGAGGTATCATGATCTTAGATAGCATGATGTCTTTGAATAAAACTCCACACCACCAGCAGTTCTTACACAATTTTTGATACAGATTTGGTCTCATAAATTCTTGGTTCCCAAAGCATTAAAAAGTCTTTTCTTACATCTGTACTCCTTTCATCATGCAAATACTCTCCTACTGGTATAGTTCCAGTTAATTCCTTCTGAATAATACCGCTGTACTCAGGGAATAGTGGCATGACACTCAAGCTAATAGGCTGTCCATATTTTGAGCCTCAAAAAAATGATGAGAAATGATAGATTTTTTTTAAAGCTGTTGCTGCTGGCATGATTTCTGCACAGTGAATGTAATATCTTGTAATACTGTGAGTCTTTTTAAGGGGATAGGACTTGTGAAATCACAGAACTTCATATGTGGTCTCTTAAATAAGTTGTCCTTGCAATACAGGTAAACACTAAGGAGTGAGAAGTGATGAAAATAGAACTGTCTTCAATTTGCTACTAGAAAGGAATATCTTGATTCTGGCACTCGTGAATAGTGACATCCTTGTGACTCAGCACTGTGTTCACTGTTTTCATGGCAGGGAACTACTGCAAAAATTTAAGGAGCATGTGTGAAACAGGTATGTTTATCAGAAAGAGGGTGGCAATTTTTTAAACCTACAACAACTGCAGGCTTTTTCTTGTTTCCAGTCTATTGTACAGCTTAATTATATGGAAGATTCACAGATCATATTTCAAATTAAAAAAGTATTTAGGAAAGATTTGGTTTAATTAGGCAAAGAAACTAGGTGATATCATACTTTACACGGTTATTATCTTTCAAAAACTTTTAGGGCAGTTTTAAATAATTCAGTTTCCTTTCTCAGGATGGCCTTACTAAATAGCTTCAGAAGGATTATTTCCCTTTAGTTTTCATGAGGATTATGTACATCTCAAAATACAAGAACCTGGCCTAAAGAATCTATAAAACACATGGTGGACTCTCATTTAGCTATGTGACAGAAAGAGGTGTGAATAACTGGGCATGTACTATTTAGGCTTTCAGAAGATATGGGGAAATTATTATTATTATTATTATTACTACTATTATTTTAGAATTTTGGCTGCTTTCACAAAGAGTTGCAGGAAGATCAGCTAGTGCTCCAAGGTGGAAGGTTTCTTTGTTAATTTTATTTATGTGTGTCTATCATCCCAGTCTGTCATATAACCTATAAACTCCTACCATCTTTAGGAATGAAACTTGTAGAGTTAACTGTCTCTCAGATTTCTTTCATGTTGTCTATTCAGACCCATCAGCTGATAGATAGGCTGTGAAGTAGGTTTTCAAGTATTTATGGTATGTAACCAAATTGAATGTGTTGAGAATGAAAAAAAAATCGAGTGTCAGTAAAAAACTGAATTTATAACCTTGCTATTTTGAAAAGGTGATGTGAATGTTGAAGCAAAGCTGAGGTGAGGTGTTACAGAGGTGCCATGGCAAGCTTTGTGTGAGCCATCTTGGGTATCCAAAACCAGGTGACTAAACCCAAACTTCGTATTGTTAACTTTCCCTTCAGGAATACTGTTTAAATTAGACTATGGAACACTAAACTGTTCTCTTAGTTAAAGGAGATTTCTAGTGAATAATTTTTTTTCTCCTTAAGCCACTTACTGCAGAATACTTCTGGTTTCTTTTGAAGCAGGTGATACTATTGTCAGAGCAGTGCAGTTTCAGTGAAAGAGAACCATTTCAAATTTTAATGCATTTATATGCATTTGACTTTGCATTTATAACATTTGTCTTTGTTAGAATGCAACATGGGATATGGATAAAAGAGTTTTTTACTCCAAAGGAAAGATAAGCAACAACTGTTCACAGAGGTCAAACGTCATGTAAGAACTCTGACAAAACAGTATTTCACGTAGTTCTTCTATGACTTGCTTCGTCCTTTTCTCTGTGATTATAAATACAGTACTGCACTGGATCTTGGTTTAAAATAATCCTTCAGACAAGAAAAACAATTATTCCACCTGGTATACTGCAAGCACTTTAGAAAAAGTGATGTAAATTGTGATGTATCTTGGAAAAAAACCCGATACAAATTACACATGAAAACGTACCCATGCAATTGCTAGCCTGTATCCCAAACAAGCTTATTCAGCGCCCCAGCTGTCAGTATGACAATGGTTAAAAATCATGTTAAAAAGGAACTTAATTTAAGAACATGATGTACTGTAGCTGAACTGCCCTGTCCCTGGAATTTTCCTCTGCTCTCTTGTCTGGCTTCTCTTATGTTAAAAAAAACCCCAAACAAAAAAAACCCAAACAACAACAACAACAAAAAAAACCCCCAAACTAACAAACAAAAAAAAAGTAGATAAATCTTCACTTGCTCACTCAAATGTGAGTTGCAGAAAAAGGAATTATCTTCCAAAGCATTAGGAGGGTCAAATCTGTCCCTTAGTATTATCCCATCCAAAAACAGTATAAAAGAGGACAAAAGCTAAACCTATTCAAAATTCTGTGTTTTGTCACCTGGCCCAGTAAGCCTGGTGCTGACTTGTGGAGCTCTGTGTTCCTGCAGGTTCACCATATGTGAAGGATCCTTTCAGCTTTCTAATCTACCTGGGCAGACAACAGAATTTAGACATGAGGCAGCAAGTGAGAATCCCTGGCTACATTTTTGCTGAGTAGGTCAGATTTTCACTTGATATTGCTGTTGTAGTTGTAGTCTACCTTTCCAATAGTAAATGCAGGAAAAAGAATTGTGTCTTCTGACAGGGGACGAGGAAGATGACAGAAACAGTACTGAATATGCACTGCTCAGTGCAGGACGGAGCAATACTCACAAACATTCACACACAAGTGTGAATTCACAGACATTCACACACAAGTGAAAAAGCATTTCTTTTCACCTTTGGCTTTCTTCAGTTGTTGCAAGGGATCTTTCCTGGAATTTCCATTACCCACTTATCCTCTGCACTTGGACTGCCTGTCAGCTGCTGCTGCCTCTGTAGTACATTTAGGAGAGAAATTTGACATTTGAACTAGTAGCTATGGTTGCAGGCAGTTTGCTTTGTTCTTGGTCTAAAGGAACCAGAAATTAGGATGGCTTTGCACCATCTGGATAAGCACTGCTTTTTGCCAGTAGAGAACATCCATCTTTACTGTGACCACATTTACTGTCTGCTGAGCACATTGCAAATTTGCATAGATTAGGTGAGTCAATAGATGACTGATAATACTTTCTGGTTTGGGAAAATTTTCTACTTTCCTCAACTGCTTGTGGATTATTGTCTTATGCACTGAACCTATGTTTCCTATCTTACATGCTCTTTATTTTTATACAAATTAGTATCTTGAAACACATCAGCTGATGGGTGTTTCCTTATAACAAATTCTAAGTGTTTCTAACTTTTAAGATCTATTTCAATCCAATTAGGGGGCATGCATCAATGAGAAGAACAAATTAGAGTAGCAGTAAAATGTTGTATAGTACTCCCATGATGGGTTTAAATTTAGTACCAATGAGAAAGGAATTAGGTACCTCACTTGGATATTTCACTGAAAGAAGTATAGATAGTCTATTAACTGTGTGTAACACCATATAGCAAGCAAATAATTTTGTTCCTCAAATCATTATAGGAAGAAAAAGATTTTATGGAGCTAAAAAAAAAAAGAAAAATACAGTAATGTGATTTATATTACACCTTGTACTCTAAAGAGAATAAAGCATTGGTTTAAGTGATAGGGAACTTAAAATGTGAGGCAAACATCTTCGAAGCATGCTTGTCGTACCAAGGTGATATGAACCATGAGTTTCAGTAAGTGTTTCTTCTCTTCTGACAGTATGCCTTGAATCTATAGCCCTAGACATGTTGCTAAGAATAAATTATTAGAAGAGGGGTACTTCTAAAAATATTTTTATTCCTCAGGTCTGGTACTTGCTTATATATCTCCATTGTTAATTTCTCTAAGCACCCAGTCCTTATCTTAAAACTAGTGATACACACTACCTAAACAAGAATTATAGGCACTTAATATCTCAGAAACTATGCTGTTATAGGAGACAGGGAACTTTGTATTTTGGTGGATTCAGACTTAGAAGTCTGTGCAACATTTACCTGACTCCCAACAACCATTTCCAACAGAACTGAACTTTAGCCAATGAACCATCTGACTTGACAAACCTGATTCTGTATTTGATCTTTTGTGTTGGTCTCATCATTCCTGTTTTAGGTACTATGTCGGGATTTCTGTAACCTTTTTTTCTGAAGTTCCCTCTTCCTCTTCCGGTGAGCAATGTATATGATACACTTCAGGGCATTTTGACAAAGCATGTTAAGTACATCAAGCAATTTCGAATAAAATAGCATACTGTTTAATATTAATGTATTTACTCTGTACAGGTTTACAGAACTCCCAGGTCTATTCTGAAGTTTACTTGAATGACCATTTGATAAAAGAACAAAGTTCGTATTTCAACAAACTCCAGAATACCAAGTGGGGAAAAAGAAGCTTTGTTTCACTAGGGTTTATCCATATTTGTCTAAATTTTAGACTCTAGAATTTTAAGTATTATTCATAGAGTCGTCATTGCATTTCATGCTGGTAACAAGATTAACCTGGAAAGACTGTGGAAAATGACTTCATCATTTCCACATGTACCTGGTTATCCTTAATGTGAATTGCAGCCGTTGTAATGTCTTAGACAGTACAAAAACTGAAATAACATCAACTGGTCATATAGAAAATATGCATCAAAATGTGCCAGGAAGGTAATTCATTAGATTTTACAGGACAGCAAAACTCACCAAGGGGGGTGTGTGTGTTTATGTGCACAATCTGCTGAAGCTGAAAAAACAACTGGTTGATGAGTATTTCTTCCTTTGTACCAGCATACCCACTGAGCTGGTAATTATTCCTCCTTTTTATCTAATCATGATAAGGCAGAAAACAATCTCTTTTTCCTGCTTTCTTCCTTCACATATTACACATAAAAGAGCATCTGTATTCTGAATCCATTTTTGATTTTTCCTTGCCCTTCACAATTAATTTAAAATGTTTTAAATTATATATACAGTAGTTAATGCTCTGCAAAAAATAACAGTATCTATATGAGGTAGTTGTACTGGTCTATTCTCACAGACACAAGTCTGAGATAAAATCCCTGGAAGGTAAAGAAATATCATGTGTATTCATTCAATCAAAGTGAGTCAAAATATTCAGGAAAGCATTAAAGAAGAAATAGCTAATCCTGGCCTTTTCTCAAATGAAGGAAGTTGGCTATAAAAATAACACTGAAAAGCAAAACTGACAACTAATTTTAGATTCATAACTGTGAGACATTTAATAAAATACAATTATATAATCACAAAGCTTGAATTTCAAGACGGCCTACATCCCATTGACAGACTAAAATCCCATTTAGAGATAATAAATTCCATTGAATTTCCCTTTTAAAATTGTATTTCTGGAGAGGATCCGCATGGACATTATTTATTTATAAATTAGCTTGAGCATATAAACTTCACATAACTTCATAGTGGAATACATCTACCTGAATGAAATTAATACATTTCAAATTCTTCAAAACATAGACCATTCCTTTGTTCTACATCTGTACAGTGCTAGGTACTACCAGGACACCCAAGCTCATTACATAAACATAGTAACAGGAGTTTCAGCACCATTAGTTATATATTTTCCTATATTTGAATCAGAAGGCAAGAGATTATCATTCCATCTAAGTGGACAAATATATGCATAACAAAAAACAACACTGGTGTATGCTGGCAACTTAAAACTGAGGTTGTCTTAGATGCCCGTGGTTGCAGACTCTGTTAATTTTTGGTTTCTCCATGTAGTAGAACCCGAATGGGATAAAAGATGTGGGTTATTTAAATTCTGATAACAATCAATGCAAAGAAGTGAAATGAGAAAAAGAGAGCTGTTCAGGAGGAAAAGGAGAGGGGGAGGGGGAGAAAAAGCGGGATGAGAAAAAGCAAAAGAGAGAGAAAGTTAGAATGACGTTCAGTAAATGCAGAAAGCAAAGCCAACCCAACAGTATTTATGGTAAAGATTTTTATCTGATGTTATTTTCAGACTATTTAAGTCAGTAATGTGTTATCCCTCTTATTTGACCCCTTTCTTAGGCAGCTGTCGAAATCTTGCAGATTTCTACTGTCAGGATTTTTAAACATCTCTCAGGTTTCTCCCAGAGGTTTATATCTTCCTATTAATCAGTCATTATTCCTCCTACAGAAGATTAGTATTTTTCTTTCACTTTCACTGAAATCCAATAGTCATCAAATTTGATTTATCTTAATTAATTTTTTTGTATATGTAAGATATTGAAAAAGCATTTTCAAAATCTGCTAACACTAGCACAATAATATCATCTTCCCATCAAATCATGCTTGAATTCTTATTGCTAATATTAAAAATTTCCTTGGTACACTTAGATTAAAATTAAATAAAATAATATCATAATTGCATTAGAATTATGAACATACCGTGATATAGTACTCATAAAATATACACCAAACCTGAACAAGAGAGTCAAAAGCCAAAGTAAAATGACACATGTAGAAATGCTGAGAAACAGCAAAGCAACCAACATCCAGAAAGGAATCCAGGGAAACCACATGGCTTGAAA
Source organism: Corvus hawaiiensis (assembly GCF_020740725.1). Lineage (NCBI taxonomy): Eukaryota > Metazoa > Chordata > Aves > Passeriformes > Corvidae > Corvus > Corvus hawaiiensis. The sequence continues at coordinate 71,453,886 of NC_063255.1, read as the reverse complement.
CAAAAGAAGAACAAACTGGGTAATGGAAGACATACTGTGCAGAACAAGCAAATACAAACAGCATACAATAATGTACAGAAATGACTGAAATAGGATATGAAATATAACAAAAGGATTAATGAGGCAGACAGAAAAATGGGCTCCTTAAGTACATAATAATAATGATGAAAGGGAAGAAGGAAATCTAAGTGCAGTGTGTCTAAAGCAAATGTGTTGCACAAAGCCGACCATTCCACTGGTTTTGCTTTGACATGTATTTAGCACAAGAAGGGTTTTGTCTAGGGATCTAATTCAAGGCATGAGGCTAAGAAAACAATGCCTTTTCACCCTGCTGGATACCCTCCTGCAGAAGGAATCTAAGGGGAATATTGAATTCTCATTCTGGAAGCACCCACTTTCCAGAAGTGCAAAATTGTTATATAGACACCTTATAAGTTTCTTTCTACTAACTATGCACTGTCATGGCACCTGTTTGAGAAGACAGAAGGGTAGGAAGGAGGACGTAGGATAGAAAAAGGAGGCAGACTGCAGCGCTGTTGGAAGAAGCAGAGTGCCACTAGTCTGTTTTCATTTTCATTTTCAAACTGACTCCTAGCAAAATGGTGTCAAGCATATTTCTCACCAGCCCAGACACCAGAAAAAGCAGCAGATTCCAGATGAGTGGAGACTGTACAAGGGTAAGGAGGTAACCAAATAGACCCTGAATGTTTACAAGCTATTGGTATGAAAATTATGATTAATTACACCAACTGTAATTGCTGTAAGAGATCAACAATATGTAGGGCAAGAATTCTAGTGAGAAAGTAAGAATTTCAATCACCGATAAAAGGGTTAATGAATCCACTGAAAATTTTACACTTGAGTCCCATTTCTGTGGGTCAAATAGAAGAATTTGCCCAGAATTTTTAATGACATTATAACTAATTTTAGCTATTCCATGAATAAATGCTTTAAAATAAGTTACATTAGAGCTAGAAGCAGTATAGGTATGCTGAGACTATGTTTATTAACATATTGATGTAGAATGATGAAAATGCCAGCACCTTGTGATTAATCTCTTCTTAAAGAGGTAACCTCCCATGAATAGCTAGCCAGGAGTGAGGAGGTGAGCACTGGCAAAACAGATGTTAAAAACTGGAAGACAATGGGGAAAGAAAGAGGGGGTTTTGGGTTTTTTGCCATTTTGCTTCTCTGAAGGTTACTCAGAAGGAAAACCTAAAAATGTGTGTCAGATCACATGTCTGTTTCAGAAGGCTACAAAGCTGTCTGAAGGGAAAAAAGAAAGGTCAAGGTGAAGGCATTTGTTGTAAAGATTAAAGCAGCTGTTCAGGCATGGTTTGAGAACAAAATCCATGTCTATGGATGGGGACCTGCATTCTGACAGCTGGAGAGTACAGACTTCCCACCAGAGACCACCTGGGAATGGAAGACATGGAGCCACCTTTACAACTCATCAGCTTTCCCCTAGAACCACAGGACTTTTCTTATCCCATAACTGCATCTTGCCATCGCCTCCCATCCAGACATCTCCTAAGGATTTGAGATACGATCCAAGTTAGTCCAGTCAATAACAGAGAAAACAGTTCAACCTTGTTTTCTTTTAAAAAGTGTACCCATGCAAAGGCCACAGTGGGAATGGTTTATTCCAACTGTAGGACTGACCTGCAGTCATGTAACTGCTCCATTATCACAGACAAGTCCTAGATGTGTCTCTCTCATGGTTGTATCCAACCTAACTTTTACAAGAATGAAGCCCCCCCCAAAAGCAGTAGTAATCTGTGTTGCCATTAACAATGCCGATGAAACAGAAAATGCTGGAAGTACTTCAAATGTTTAAATTTCCATCACTTCTTTTCAATTCTAGTTGCTTGCTATTAATGCAGGTATTTATTTATAAAATTTCTAACAAACTTTGAGCATCTATCAATTTTCTTCCCTGTTTTTCTGTGGGTTTTTTTGATTGTTTGTTTGTTTTTACTTTGGAGGGGCTTTTTTTCTTTTTTTTTTTTGGTTGAAATTCAACATTTTCTGGTAATATCAAACACTCCAAATGCTTTGTTACTTCAAGTAGGCGCTATGTATCACTTGGCTGTTCAGTTTATAATGCTGGCTCATTACCATACTCATTATTGTGAATTATGGAAGTTTCCTGGCTGGTCTTCATTAACCATCTGGCACTTAAGCACTGATTTGTGTTTATCTATAATGTTAATTTTACAAAAGCACCTGAACATCCACTGGTAACACACATTTAATCTGTTTCTCTGAATTTTTGCAAAACCTCAGTGAGTGCTCCAAACTCGGATTTTGCTTTACCTTTATTATTTTTTTTTGCATACATGGGTACATAATTGTGTGCATGCAATAACAAAGCTAATTTTCTTCTCCACTTTCTACTGCTTTTTCAAAGAAGTGGTTATTTTCTCTGTCTTAGACAGTGGATACTTTAATGAAGCCTTAACTAGGATCAGCTTTTCAGACCTTGTTTTTCACAAAGCAGTAGTTTTGGACTCAATACATTACAGCTTCACTTTATTGCTTTAGATAAGTTTCCAAATTTCTTTTATAATTTGCTTCTGATACATTCAGAAAATATATTTTGAGAAATACAAAATTTAAATAATTACATTCTAACGCCCACAAAGCACCAGGCTCTAGTCTTAAAGCATGTGAAAGAAAAATAACAAAGGTAAGAAGTAGCTACTTTTCCCTTTTCAGTTCTGTAACATTGCTTTTCATTCCAGGTCTTGATCATTCATAATTTTCAGTGGAAACAAAATAATTTGTAATTACTGCTCTATCATTATCAAATATATTAAATCATCAAGGTTTCCCAACATCCATTTTAAAACGTTTCAAATATATTTTATAAATATTTCATTATGTTAACAGCCTGGAAACATTGGGAAATATATTAACCTCAAATTACAATGTCTGTATCTTCAGCAAAGTCTCCATCTTTCTAAGCTGCATATTTCTTCAAATTATTTGTGTGAGCCTAGAGACTACTATTTTTTTCATAAGCTTTTCCAGCTGAACTTGTTTTATCTAACTCATGGCCTTGTACTACTGGGCCATTAAGAAAAATCCCCCTAGCCCTGACAATGTATATAGCTATCCCAGGCCCACATGATCAAACTCAGAGACTAATCACTCTTTCTTAACTATTTTCAGAGAAGAACACTGTAAGCAGTGTGACCGAGAAAAGTCACTGATGCATTAAACACCACTGGAGCACTAGTTGGTGAACAGAGATAGCAGAGCCCTGTGGGAGGAGATTTATACACCTGAAGTGGAACAGGTATATGTGTGGGGATTTAAGCATTTTGAGCTACAGTTTGGATATTAAACGCTGATCCTAACTTTCTTCCTGATCCTGGATGAAACTAAGGGGAACACCGGCTGCTGCCCTTTACAGACCAGTTCAGGAAAAATGCTCAGAGCCCATTTCAGAGTACTCAAGTTATTTTGAAATGAGCTGCATTGTTTCCTTCTGTTTTCATATGCTGTTCTCTTTTCCCCCTCAAAGAATACAAACAAACATTTTATGCCTTTTTTTAAAAAGAATTTGCTATGTATAAGTTGCTGTGGTTAGAAGAGTAGGTGGGTGGGGAAGCTGCGGAAGTTGTGTCATTGTGCAGGAGTAAACAAGAGAGGATATGTGCCATCTTGTGAAATACTTAGTTGGAGGACTTAGATGGCAACATTGCTTGAGGTGTTTTCTCCTAACCTGGTTTTTGTCATGCTCCGTGTATTGTCATGGTGAGTGAATAGGGTAAACTCTCCATGACACATACTCTTCTCTTACTGAGGCCATGCTTAGAAAAGAAGAGAACCTTACCAAGAGCTTTCAGAGAAGCACTTTTGACCTCCTGGGTAACTGGTCCCAACAGAAGGTGATGTCTCCAAAGAACAGGATTTCATCTGCTTTGTTTACCTCAGCAAACCCTGCCAGCCAGCTCTGGGTGGGCCACCAACAAGTGTGTTGTCTGGCTGACCCATGCTGTCCACATGTTCCAAGATGCTTGTGCATAATGTTAGCTGGATTCTGTCCTCCTTCCCTGGGTCAAGCAGCTAACCCAGCTTTTACCTGGCTGTGTTACTAGCAGTAAAGGGGTTTCTTCTCTCCCACAACTTTTGTCTTCCCCACATCTATATGAAGCATGTGTCTTCAGAGCAGAATGCTGTCCAAAATGAATGAAAGAGAGTGTGGAGCCACTAGCATAACAGCCTGTTTGCAATGTGCCTAAGAGCAGTAGTGCAATAGTAAATCAAAGACTTGTGTGGGTGAAAATTGGGTGATTGTCGTATTGTCCCAATTTAAAGCAGATAAACTCCGCTCCCCTGCATTTCTTCTGAACTATGCTATCAAGTAGGTATATGGACTATTCTTCTGTTGGAAACATGCAATTTATCTAGAAAGTTCCTGATTATTTTGGCCTGGGCCTACACGTTAATTGAAATAGATACTGAAACATAAGGCTGACATAGCCAGAATATCAGTACTGTTAGAGAGGCTGACAGTAAGCTAATTGTAACATAATGAAATTGTATACTGCAGACATCCTGAAAAAGCTTACTTTTAAATTGAATTACCATTGAGATGCTTCATTAGTGATCTCAGCAGGTATGACTTCTTGCCTAGGACTGGGATCTTCATGCGGGTATCATTATGCAAGGGGTAAACAGCAGGACCTGTGAGAATCTGTGAACAAGCCCTTGGTCTTCCGACACCTATTAAATCTGTCAAGGACTCTGAGTGCTTCAGTAAGTGTCATATTCACCAACCTCACCAAAACTGGCCAGGAGTTTGTTCCTCAAAAGTGTGAAAGAGAAAAAGCATTTGACAAAATGTGTGCAAACCTGTTCACAGTTTGAGAATAAGGCTGTGTTTTACAGACAGTAGACTGAAAAAATCCAAGCTCCGGTCTTTTTCTGACACAAAGCAAATACACTCAAAACAATTTCATTTTGCAGATTCCTCCTTCCTCTGAGGAGTTTTCTGCAGCACTTTCTGTCTGCACAAAGTTCCCTGGAGGTGCTGCCAGGGTGCTGCTGCTGAAATAGCCTTGCATGGCTCTGCCCTTACACTCTGCTCTTCTTGCCTGCTTCTTACCCCCATTAGAAATTCAGCTGGGTGGAAAGGTTGGTCCTTTAGGGCTTGTTTTTTATGTCCTCCTGTGCTTTCCTTATACATGCAGTAAGCAGCCGCTTTCCTTCTTTCAAATAACATAATTTTAATTAATGCTTTCTTTACCTCCTTCCTCATTTTGAGTTCCCACTAGTTAACTTCTACTGACAGTAGGAATAGCCCAAAGAGCATGCTTTAGAGACATTTACAGCATTATTCACTGTTTGTATGAAAATTATCTTACTTAAAATAAGACTGTATATTAGTCCATTGCAGTAAATGGAATAGATTTCCATTCATAATGACACCTAATGACTTTTGAGCAATTATTTTTATTTGTCAGCTCTCACTCTGCCTTTAGATTCTCAAAAAGTCAACCCTTCAAATAAAGGATTTAAGCCCTTTGGTGTAATAATACATACAATTAAGCTTTGAAGATAATAGGTCTTCACATTGTGATGGCATCAATTAGCTATGATATTCCTTTGGATGAATTGCCAGAATGATAGAAGCATGATGATAGAAAGCAGAAAATTATTAATGCTTAAGTGAAACTGTGATTCTCCAGATTGTACTATTATCATCAGTGGTAGTTGTGGAGTAGTAGGAATAAACATTGTAGGAGTAGGTATCTTAAATAACAATAGAAAAACCAGCTTGTGTTTAATAGATGTATACTGGCATGCTTTCAAAACAGTTCACAGGCTAACCTTTAGTGAAGATTTCCACAGCACTGTCTATTACTTGCTGTTTCTCTTAAACCAACACTTACTACCTCTTACAACTTCTGAAATACACAATGAATTTTCATATAATCAGAACTGAGCAATTATTACTCTAACCACCTTTGAAACAGGAATTGCCATTTAAAGTAACTATACTGTTTTCCAAATTAAGCCCCTAATGTACGCGTATCCAGTATTTTCAATTACATTTTATAGTGCCTATTGCAAACCATTCTGTTCTACGAGAACATCACATTCATTTCTGGATTGTACCGTCACTTTTATTGATCTTTATTGCTTTAGTCACTGCTGCCACATCTTCTCTACCTTGTTCAACAGAATATATCAGTGCAGCCCTTTCCTTTGGAAGAAGACGTCTTATTTTGTCAGAGGTTAAGGCTTTCTTTGTACAAACAGTTGTTACTGCTGCTGTAAAACTTGCCTATATGGAGACTGACCAGTAGCTCACTTATTTGATCCAAAGCAATGTGCATACATTTTCCAGGAAACATTGGTATTGCATGGGTAAACTTCAAATTAATTTCACTATTATTCTGTGCAGCGGCACACTGTGATTAGGTTGCAGAAGTCAGTAATCACTGGCTCAACTCTGTTCTGTATTTTGGAAAATCTGGTTTTGGGAGTATTTGTGAGAGCCATTAGAACAGACATTTGGGGAGAGATATTTTAGAGTTGGTGCCTTAGTCATTGCCTCTGTTGTGGGTTTGTACAATGCCTCTTGTGTTGTGTTCAGCCTGCAAGTTCCTGGAGAATGGCTATTTATTTTGAAACTTTTTTGTATACAATGGTGAAGCAGCAATCTCTGGAGGACAGCAGTATTACCACTGCTGAGTGAGATTTGACTTTGCATAATTACCTATGTGTTCTTGTTTTTGGATGCCACTTGTTCTGCTTAATCTTGCATTGCCTGACAATTTGAGGTGAAAGCACAGTTAAGACTAAGTGTGGTGTTGTATAGTCTCTGTGCTGGCTCTGCAAACTTCCCAGTGAGTCAGAAAAGCTGTCTGTCAGCATCCTAAAATCTTGTCTTGGCATTATCATGGCACCACTAATTTTTTCTCACATTCCAAATGAACATCAAACTGCTCAAAGTCAGGGGATCAGCTTCATCCATCTGTGAACATAACTGAAAATAAATAAGTTAAGAATTGCATTTGCCTGCAGGATTTGGACTGTGCAAGGAACAGTTTGGACCAGGTTGTCTGTAGGAAAGACATTTGAGTTACAGGTAAAATAGTGATGACAGCATACATACATTATCAAAATTTGCACTGCTTTTCTTTTCCTTAATCTATTCACTGGAATATATCTATGTATATCTATGTCATAATCCATTTTTAATCCAGTATTCCTTTCATATTCCTGAGTAGAATATGATTGTAGTGGGCATTATTATTTTCATACAAGATATTTCTTCTTCTTTTTTGGAAGTTTTGCAAATTAGATACATATATTTAATGTATTGCATCATTAAAATTTCCTCATTAAATACAGAGCCAGCTGAACTAAATTGCATCAGAAAACTTTCTGTAATTACACAATATATTCAGATATGTCATACATTATAAAATAAATTACTCCCCCTGAAGCTCCATAGATTGGACTGGCCTTTGGGTTTCATTTACAATGATTCAAAACATTGGCATTAACTAGTGAAGCAAGTCCATGAGTATACAGCTGGAAGTATCTGCTATTTTGACGAGGCAGATTTAAAGGAAAGAGAGCACAGAAAAGGGCACATTCATTTTCTGTCATGTTTTGATAGCCCAGACTACCTAAAGAGATTGCTTTTGTACAAGGATAACTACACTTATACTTAAGGAAGGCTGCGAAATGGATACTTAACAGCTGAGAGAGGACATCTGGGGATATACCATTTAAAATGGTAAATAATTATATTTTCCATCACTGCTATCTCATAGTCATAATATTTAAATTAATTTTTAATTTTTCCTATAAACTTTTGAAGTTTAGTATTCACCTTCAAAAATATATTACTTGAATTTTTCTTCTTTGTATCTGGGATAAAAAAAAGATATGGGTGACAGTATCCTGTAGTTTAATACTCATTCCCATCCCCTCTCTTGCCCCGTAGATCTGTCTAAAAGCTAGGTTCTGTGATGTAGAGGATATGATGGCCAGCCACCAACATAATGCTTAAACATGCTCAGCTGTCATTGAGGCAGGATTTAAATGTGTTTAAGTCCTTTGCAAAGAAGGGAACGTGGCAGAAATAGGGTTCATAAGCAGCATTGTTAAGGAGTTCATTCCAACACCTTTTACTTATTCAAGAGATTTTATTTATTAATTCTACTATCTATATCTCCTGCAATAAAAAAAAGGCATTTAAGCTTACATTAAATGGTTGTTCAGGTAAGGATAAACTCTGCGGAGAATAGAAAAGAAGACACCTCTCTTCACCCACTCTGAAGAGAACAAGTGCTAACTGGAAACCTTCAGAGTTTTGACTGAAAATGGTGTAAACTAAATTTTAACAAAAGAGAAATTGGCACTGAATTAATTTTTTATGTGGACAGCTGAATCCATGATGGACAGTGATAGTGAATCCAAAATATATGAACCAGTGGTGATGATTATGATGATAATATACATGATTGTGGAGACTACAGATAAGCAAGCTGATCTACGTACTCTGAGAGACTTAACAAAGTGAAGTCCTCCGTCCTCTTACTTAAGTCATTGCTGAATGTGAAGTGTATGAGATTTCAGCGATGGTCCTGAGAGGAAAACAGCAGGGTTGTTCATTGAAAAATTTCTATCTGAACTGAAACTGTAGGGAGAAGAAAGAGTTAGGTGTGGGAAAAGCTCTGGTCACCTGCTAGTCAAGGAAAACAGCTCACTGGATGTGACTGTGGAGGAAAATCTGCTTCATGAGGGAAAGTTAAACACTAATTTATTGCCCAGAAGCTGGAAAGAAAATAGTACAGGAAAACACTTTTGTCCAGGGCCACTGGACTTCAGCAGTGTTTTGAATTCAATGAGTCAATATAGCCTAGAAAAGGAAATATTCTAATTATATTAGGCTGAAAATTACTAACAATGTAAACCCTCTGGTTTTACAATGCATTAGAATTTATTCCAAAGTCCATCACCAGCTAATTACTCACCCTTGTCAGGGCGCTGCTACTACAGTCATCTCTCTTCCCTGTCTTCAAGTACTAATACCTAGCACAACTTTTCCCCCTGTAAATCATAGTTTGCTCTTTTATGTAAGCAAGCTCCTTTCTCACCCCCAGCCCCTTTTTTCTTTCCCCTTCAGGTTTTATACTGCTTGAAACATTTCATTTAGAGCCATAGCAATTCTTCCCAGGCTGGAGAACAACCTGTTTCTCTTTTAGATATGAAAAATGGATTGCATGTCTGATAGCCTGGGTTTTTTTCAGCAGTATCAGTTAGTATAATATGGGACATAACCTCTCCCAGCAATACTTTTCTCATTCTGCTCCACAGGGACCTTAAAATTCATTCAAGTGCACTTACTGAATTATGAGTGCTGTGCCTGTAATGGCAGATCCATCCACAGATGGACACCTGCACTGTTTGTTTGTGGAGCTATTGCAGGGTCTAATGGTCCTCAATCACTGGGCAGACACTATCTAGACTGACAGGTGAAAAAGCTTTAAAAAATTATAGGACATTTATATTGTCATGGGCAGCAACAGCTTTCAACTTACTGTGTTTGGAGACATGTGCCTAAAAACTGGACAGCATGAGAGTCATAAAGCAATTTGTCTGTGTAAGCCAGAGATAAACCGCTCAAACAGATTTTCATATTTACCGGTCATCTGTCCATTATAAAACATGGAGGTCTCATATGTTGTTAGTCAATAAAATATTATTTGTACATAGCTTATGTTTTTAAGAGTCTTGTATAATGTAAAGTTAGGAACTTAATTATTTTTGAAAATGTAATGTTACAAAGCCTGCCCTTCACGTAAAGTTATTTTAAAACAAAAGCAATCAAAACCAACCACAGTAATAAACATCTTGGTATAGTTCTTCTGTTAGACAAGAACTAAAGTTTCAAAAAGGAAAAATCAATGTAAATGTGGCCTCCCAGTGTAGCTAGATACATTCTATAATTCTTCAGCCGTTGTGTTCAATAGCCAGCAAGGTAGGTATGTAAACTCTAAGAGCAGCCCATAAGTGAGTGCTCCAGTTGCAAACTAAAGAATGTCATGACCACAGCTTTTTTCTTTCTACTTCTCAGTGGAAAATCCAATTCTGTTGGTCTATTCCTGGAAGCACTTACTCCACAATGTTTTAACTCTGTAGTAATTATAAGGAAAGTAGAGGTCTTGTGTCATTCCCTTCACTGTTTTATTTCTCACTTGAGGGTAACAGTTTTCTGCTAAAAGCTAATTTTCTTTTTATTTTCTTCTGTTAATCATAATTGGCACAGAAATACGCTTAATGGCACACTGAAAGCCTGGCTAAGATATCCTGTTCTCTAATGTATTTTAATGTCAGTCTGTCTGACTACTTTTCTGTGAATGTTCACAGAACTCAAATATTTGCACATGCAAATCTAATAAATCTACTAGCTGCCTGAGCAAACAGGAGTACACTATTGAAACTTCCCAGGAGCTTTTTTTAGAAGTTCTGCTGTAAGAACCTGATTTAAGGTCTGAGTTTATCTGACAAAAGACTGAAAGTCCATGAAAATAAAAATTCCCATTTTTTAAAATGCTTATTCATAGGCTATATTGGTAGGCATTGGTAGGTATTTACCATTCTACTATTTTTTATGCATTTAAAATACATATTTAATTTATTATGGAATGCTACATTAGTATCTCACTGCTCCCCAGTCTCATTCCAGGAACCCTGCCTGTAGAACTCTGTTTTTCCACCCCCTCGCCTGATCTCTCCATCCCTCTTCTCCAACTTTCCTGGCCTACAATCCCATTCTCTTTCCCCAGGATGCACCTCATCCATGCAAAGCTTTTGGTTCTCCTAATATTTACAGAAGGGAAGAGAGGAAATAGTGGAGAAGTTCAGGGCTACAGCTGCCATTTTCATGACAATCTTTACACCTTTTCCTTCCCCTTCCTCTTCCCCTTTGTGTTCTCCATCCCCTCTTCCCTTGTGTCATGGGGTGGAAACTACACTAATCAGTTCTCTTTTTTTCTAGGTATATGTGTTCTCTGTTGGTGGAGAACCTCAATATTTTTAAAATCTTTGGACATGAAGAGGAAAAGAAGACTGTAATATTGCTTGAGTGGTTGATCGATATCCATCATCATTCCAGCTTGCAGCCAAATCTAGTATTAGTCCTGTTACACAAATAGTGAAGCTTCTGAAGCACCTTGTGGGTAAGTGCTGTATTCTCAAACAATGAGACTTGCAAGACGTGAGCAATTATGTGGTCTGAATGGCTAAACAGTACAGATTCTGGGTGATAAAAGTGACATGATATTTTATATACTGCAGACTGACAGCATTGCTGCAGCAAGGAACAACACATTTTTAACATCCTACAATTCCCCAAGGTTAATTCCCAGCCAGTGATAGTTTGCATGTGACATAAAAAATTTTCTTTCCAGCAGGTAGAAAACTTTGCAGTTACAAGTAATTAAGTCTTGGCAGCTGAATAACTAACTTGTTTGTATCAGTGTCCATGGAATGAGTTGGGAACACAGATGAGTTCTGTGTGTGGTGCAGGCACATACATGACTGTGTCTACAAGTTTTATTAGTCAGTAGAAAGTCCTCATGTGTTTGAATTCTTAAAATCTCCAAGCAACTTTTTCTTGTAGACTAGGGAAAGTGCAGTAGTCAACAATGCATGAATACTAGATGTAATCAGCCACAAAAATGTCTGTTTTCCTTATTTTCTCAAGAGGTTATTTAATAATTTAAATGTTTTCTCTTGGTATAAAAATATTTTCTCATGCATCATAAGAAGAAAAGTTACAGTGTCCTCTTTATTCTTTTCTGCTATTCTAATTGTAAACTATTATATTAGAAATATGTCCAAGTAGTGATGAAGACTACTTTGTGTTAGACAGTAATGACATTAAGTCATTTATTTATGCATTGTTTTCAGTAGCCCTAATAATATTTACATAATGAGTCTCAGAGATATGTTATAGACCCACTGTGGTATTTTGAATCATAATGTTAAGTCCCTAAAGAAAATTAATTACTTTATTGCAAAGGTAATTAAGCTTGCTTGTAACAATTTTTAAATCTGATTGGAAAGAAGACTAGACTAACAAGTGTAACTGAAGTATTAAAAAATCTTACAATGGCTTCATTTTTCCTTCTTAGCTTCTGATATTCTGATAGGAAAGATAGAAAAGAAAGTTACTTTAGCGAAATATCACACATTATTTTAATAAATATACAAAACAGCCAGCTGGGCATGTATATTTATATTTATGCTTTTGATAAAAAATATTTCTTGCAAGCCCATGAAAACTGAGGGGAATATGACTGCATGAATCTTCAATGAAAATCTGCCAGGACATTTTTCATTTCTCATTTTTTAATAGGTCAATTAATGACAGAAATAGTTTAAACAGAAGATTTTACAAAAATGCTAACAGATGTTTTTATTATTAACAAGTGTATGCATATAGATGCATAGCTATAGATGTTTATACATGTGCATGAATGTGTATGTGTGCATACCGAGAGTAATAGAGATTCACAAATATGTATATGGTTCTGCAATACCCATTCACACTCAAGTGTTTTGGCTGCTCTGTCAACAATAAAGTGGCATAACACCACTGATATTTCTGATATTTGCCTAGTCAAATTTTTTACTTCTGGTTTGCAGAAAAGGCATTGAAAGAAAGCTGCAGAAATAATCTCATAAGCTTTTTAGAACCTGAATAATTTTATAGCAATACTTTAGAACATGACCCTGAAATCTTTGATACCTTGTAGTCCGGTGAAGGATTGAATGATGAATATATTGCACCTTGGAAACAGAAGAGCTGTGAACTTTTCAAATGCTTTGGCAGCAAAGTGATTTGTCAGAAAGAATAAAAGACTTAAATTTATCATCCAACGTGAAGCAATTGCTCTCTGGGTGAACTTTTGTAAAAATCACGCTAACTCTGTGGAAAATTAATCCATGGAATTTCAAGAACATAGTTCTGGAGGTGAATATGACCTCAAGTATCTAAAGCTATGATATACCCTAAACTTACAATATAGATACTCTTACTGGCAATTTTAAAGCTCAGAATTTGTGATCTTATGGCACATAAGGCTTACCAGAGAATATATATCTCATGTAAGAGAAAATCTTCAGGAAACAAAAAGCTTTTCTTTATAGGTGGAGAGATGTCATGTGTTAGTTTTTGTGTTATTGTAGAACAATTATTAAAAGTAATTTCAAGACTGGTGTTTAATTATGTGAACTTTGGACAAATTTGCCTTTGCTTCCTGCATCTCAAGAGCTTGATTCTGCACGAGAAAAACACCTCATGCCCTGAGAAACACATCTTATGCCCTGGAAGAAGGTCCTGCCTTCTTGATCTGGAAAACACTGAATGCAAGGACTTCTTCTTGGGAGTTATCACTGCAGGGTTGTCTTATTCTTGCTCTATCCTTAGACAGCTGAGCCTAGGATGTAGTCTTGAGACAGAGGACTGGGTTAAATGGATATGATACCCAGTCTGATTCATTATGACTACTCCCACTTCCTGTTCACACAGTCTGTTTGAAATGATCCCAGCCCAGAGAACACAGAGCACTTCAGGGAGACAACTGCACTTATTTTCTCCATTTCAACTCAGTCTGGGGAAAGTTGGACTTGCTGAATACAATTTTAATTTAAGTCAGTGCTAGAGAAGGTGATATTAGACCTCCATCTCTCTTTGTGCTTTCACAACATTATAGTCTTCCCCAAAATTGTATGTATGGTCCCATCTCAGAGAGGCTGTGTCTTTCTGACAAGTTTAGTGAGAATCATAGAGAAAGCTCTGTACTGGTGATTTCCCTTTAGTCTTGTTCTGAAGAGTCCAAATGGATGTATGCTACTAACAGCTAAAACATTTCCAAAATGTGTCTTTTTAAATTGGTTTACAATTGCTTTCAGAAGCCTCCATCATGAATTCCTAGCTGTAAGAAGAGTACAATCCTGTGACATTTTTCCTTAAGTGTACTGAACTAAATTGGAAGGGAATTCTCACTAAAGTCACTAGAGCTGCTTATGCATTAAGGTACTGCTCTCATTGTGAAGAGAATTATTGATCTCAGTATACTGTGGATAAAAACAGGAAAACAATTATTTTTTGACATTTTAGAAATGTTAAAATTACATAAAGATTTTACTCTCTGATCTGCTCTCACAAATTTTCTGTAATGTTGCTAATGTCACAGAAAATGTAAACACAAATTAAACCCATGCTTTTGGGTTTCAATAGGATGAGAAAAGAACTGGAGGGATTTTTGTTCATATTCTTGGACAGATGATAAATAAGCCATTCTTAACTGTCAGGTAGAATTGTGACTAGAAATGTTGGTCAATGTTGAAGTCTGCCAACAGGAGATGTATGTACAAAAGAACACAACAGTTGTTGCAAAATAAGTAACTGAAGATATCACATGCTAGGTAGGCATTTGTGTTCAAACGCCTGCTTGGTAGGTATTGATTTGTTTGTTCAGGGCTATAATTCTTGTCCAATTTTGACATGTGTATCCAGATGTCTACCTGCTGAAAATTGGTTCTTTAGGATTATTTCAGAAACAAAAATCTTTTTCCATGTAAACATGCATTAAGAGGTTGCTGAACTCTCCACTTGCTACTCATCCATTTTGTGGAAATTCCTCATGATTACAGGATACAGTATAGTGACTCTTTAACCTTGTGGTACTGCCAAAAATAAAAAGAAGAGAAAGTGCTGCTGGAGACAGAGGGAATATCTGTAGGATTAAGGTTCTGTCTGCTCAGCACGCTCCTCTGGTAAGCCTGAAGTTCATTCAGTCCTATGGAGATACACGATGCCTGTTGTCCTTTTGTGATGGACATAATACATGTCAGCACTTTCAAGAATATGGTCAAATCCTTTTTCTTTTTTACACATCTTTCCTGTGTCCTGTTGGAGCTCAAACAACATCAAAGGAAACACATCTGAGAGACATGCTTCCAGAAACAAATTTTTTCTAATTCTTAGACCAAGAAAAAGGTTTCCCTGTTCTATTCTTCATTTCATAGTCAGACTAAGACTGCTCCTTACAAGCATGGTCCCTTCCAGATTTCATATCCAGGCTACTGCTACACTGTACTGTTGCACAAAAAACAGATGAAATAATCTGTTAGAAAATAATTATCAGCTCAGTGGTTATGACCAGTTCCATTTTTTAGAACAAGGAAAGTACTGAATATGTATTTGGGAAATGTCAACAACATGCACTACACGAAGCATTTCCATTAACACAGAATCTCCTCCAGTCCTTAAGGGAACAGTTGACAATTCCACAGCAGAGAGGAAGACTGAAGAAAATAGTGTAGCTTTTCCTGTGCAAGTCTGAGGGCTTCCACGCTTCCACGTTCCTGCTCTTTAGTGGTTGGTAGTGTACCAATTACAAGTCCTTTACTAACCAGCCAAGAGAAAAGAGGCATGCAGGAATTCTTAATGGTTGGAGTTGAGAGGTTTTTTTGCCTCTCACCGTGTATCTCTGTCTTGCTGTCACTGTAATGAAAAGTTAAGCTGTGATCCTCAAAGGTTAGAGATAGGTTTGTGGAGAATGTATTTGCTAAACAGAATGGGACATCTCCTTTGCATTTCTAATTTGAATTCATTTCCAAGCAATACACCACCTTCTGGTGTAGTTTTCTAGTGGACAGGTACAAGAAATATGACAAGAGTAGGCTCAACTCTTATCATTATTCATTCATAAAACAACTGGAGCATACAAAGCTGTAACTCCCAAGGTTGGGGTATTTGTGATTCCAGAAGAGCAAATTTCTTTCAACAGTTTTACATAGAAGAAATGACAGTGAACTAAAATTGTTCAGGACAAAAGCCCCACTAAAATTAAAATGAAAGCCTAGCAGTTAGATCATATCTACATTTCAAACCAAAAAGGAATTCACTAAAGACTATCAAAGCATCATACCATGTAAGTGGAGATATTTTATGCATGCAGACGGTCTATGGTCTATTTGGCTTATTATTACAGTGAAACAGGTAGGAACATAATGGTATTTTACATAAATATGTTTCTTTTTGATGATTTACAGCTGCTTTGCTTGTTTACTTTCACTGTACATTTGATCAACTGGTCATTTCAGTCAAGGATTAAATTCTTCCCTACTGAAAGAAGTATTTAGTACTCAGGAAATCTTTTCTAAAGAGAAGAGTACTAAAAATGAAAATTATGTTATATTCTGTCTCAAAGGCAGATTATTACAGTTCACTAGCAGGTATGTTGTATAAAGCCTGGATTCCAAAGGAGAGTGAAATACTAATTTATGAAGTTCCTTTACAAAGAAGGAGACAATAATGAAAGAAATGGTGAGTCATGAATTTCACCAGCACCAACCCTACAGCTCTATTTCCTTTTACAGATTATTTCAACTGAACACACATGCTTCTTTTCCTTCCAGCTCCATAGGAGATTTAAGGAGCTGTAGCACATGATAGAGAGAGAGCCTTAAAGCAGTCAAGAGAAGAATCTCCCACATGTGAACAAACTCTTGTAAAATTTCATGTAAAATGCAGGGTGATTTTACTGAGGAGACCTGAAGCTTTTCAACTAACATACCCTGTGAGGCACATGCTCTGCAGGACCTGATGTGAGAGAGCAACTGTGAGAGAGCACAAGATTTCATCCCATCATCATTGTGCCTCTGGAGATGCATTTCATTTGTCATTTCATTTGTCCTTCAACCTCTGAAAAGAAGGGTGCAAACCATAATCACTTTCTCAAGGTGGTGTTTGCATCACAGTATTTTAAAAATAAAACTTATCAGAATTTCCCATTTTGGAATAGATATTTATCACATTAATAACAATTTTTAAGTATTATTATTATTTATAACTATGCCGTTTCTGAATCCTCATCTGAACTCCTGTTTGTGGCAGTCTTGGTGTGTTTATACCACATCAGAAGTTGTATCTTTGTTGTTATCCCAGTGAATATCCAGATTTGACTGTGATTGTCTGTCTTTTTGTTTCCTGTACTGCTGTTGTTATGCAGTATATTCCTTTCTGGTTTTTTAATAGAACTGCAAGAGAGCCATGAGGGTCCATGTGCTTAATGCCCTCCTGTAATGTTTCATAACACTATGGAGCTAAGTGAGAAAACTACTCTCTGAGCCAGAGAAATTGATTGAAAATAACTCACTACCCTTATTATTTTTATCCATTAATTTACTAAAATAATTGTTCTCATCAATTATCTCTAATTTATTTGCAGTTATTTCAGTGTATTATGTTACTTTATACAAATACGTAATTCCTTTAGCCACATTTTTTAGTTCCTCCACTGCAGGCAATGCTTAAAATGTCATTAAAAGCCATGAAAATCCTAACCTGTGAAGACTTTGAAATTCAGATTTTTTTTTCCAAAAGATACATTCAATTCTGAGATACACTCAGGCATGAACGGAACAAAACAATTCAATTTCTTTTTATATGGTTGCATTCATAAGAAGTTTCATAAAATTCTATTTTTTTTTACTGAAAGACAAGAGTGATAGCAAGATAAAACCTTGCAGAGCTAACAACAGTGTCTTTGGTGCATGCAGAAAGTGACAACAGAGTGGTGTGATAGATTAGAAGGAAGTGAATGTTAAAATAAAAATGACAGAGGCGAATACTTTGTCATTGTGTCAATAGAACAATATTGGTGTCAGGAGAAAATAATAAAACTGGACAGGGTGATTGTAATCCATAATGTAAAGGTAAGAGAGAGATGAAATGAGACAAAGTTGCCAATACTTGAGAAATCCCAAAAAGAGAGTAGTTATGCATAGTCATGAGAGAGCTGGGAGGACACCCAGATAAAGTAGGTAGAAGCAAATTGACAGGGCCAGGATGGACGAAATCTAAGGGGAAATTTTGTAAATGAGAAGGAGCAAGTTGCCTTTGTTGTAGAAATAGTGCTACACCTCTATTCTCTGAAGAAGAAGAATCTGCTTTCACTATTATAAACTCTTAAAATTTAAGGATTAATATCTTTTATGGATTAAGACAGAAACTATTGACATACCAACATAACCCTGCGATAAAAAAAGTTAGTCATTCTCAAAGCAGCTGTCTTCAAGCATTTAGAACAGAGGAAAAGAAAAGTGAGGACAGAAGAGGGACACAATCAGCTATGATTTGCATAAGGAAATCTGAGAGTTTCTTGTAAATTAGAAATGTAGAAATAGTATTGCTTTTAAATCTAGATTCAAAATATATCTAATTTATATCAAATTTTTCTATATTTGTTCTTTGCTGACTGGTGCAGCCTGTGCAGTACAGGTTGAAGGTCTGGCTGAAGGCTGTCAGCCTGTGAATGCTGATGCTCCTTTTGCTCCTTCTCCTTAACTCCACAGAGGCACCAGGTCAGCTCACTTGTCCTTCCATTAACTTCTGTCCTCCTGTTTTCTGAGATGGCAGTAACATGTAGCTTTCTCTACAGGTGCGTGCACAGTTTTTAGTCCATGTCTCTGCTGACCAAAGGGTCAGAGTTAGCTGAGACTGAGCTGGTTGTTGTAATACTTCACTCCTGATGGACAGAACAATTCTGATCAGTACTGGTCGCTCAGCAGGTGCCCAAGTGATGAGGAAACTTCCTGCATTGCACTGCTTCTGTAACAGCACAAAAAAAAATAAAAGTAGGAATAGGTAGTAGCATAGCAAGAAGAGTTTCCTAGGCCTGTGAGGGTCAGAAATGTAAAAATGATCCTTAAAATTTTGGACAAATGAGTGTTAGAAGATAAGGAGAAACACCATCAGCGGTCAAGACAGGAGCTACAGCTGTTACGAGCAGGACTTCCAGAGCTGGGGGAGCTAACCTGACCTCTGCTCTGGAGATGGAGGGATGAAGAATCCACAGGGAGGTCTGACACCCTGACAAATGGAGGTTTGAGAGAAACAGGAGGAAGAGGTGGAGATGTAAGATTTATACATCACTTTTTGTAGCACACATTTCAAAGAGAAGTGGTTACCATTTGCTTGCATTTCATTTTTGTATCTATAATATTGGTACTGGTACTTCACAACTCTTACATCTTTGCTTTTCTTGCATGCATATTTTCTTTTCAAAACTACCTGCTTGGGTTTGGCCAAACACAGTGAAGTAGAGTTTTTGAATGTATATGCACATTTTAATGTTAACTTTCCTGAAAATATTGTGGCTTGCTTGGCAAAATACCTGAAATCCATACAGAATTCCAGCCTATCCATTTCAAAAGACTGAATGTGTCAAATTGGAGTTACATGAATTCCCTAAATAGACAAAACCAAGCATTTTGTATCAAAATAATCTCAAGTATAATGGAATGGATGATTACAGTCTATATCACATTACTTCTTTAGTGCTTTTAACAGACCCATAAAAAATTTGTGTGCAATATTTTGCAGTTATAACAGCATTCCAAAACTAGGTTGCAATCTCTTTAATTACATGAATACTTTCATTGATTTATATGAGCTGCTTCATATAAATAACCATTGAAAAAAGTATGTCTATTCCCTATGTCTACATTCGAGCTTGCAGTTTTATAAGGTTATGGTAGTGCAAAGTGCTCAATATTAAATCCTTACTGACAAATGAGCAGGTTTATTTTACTGACCAAATTGCAATGTGTGCAGATTAATAAAAATAAGATTTACTGGGTTCCATGTCGTGTATAGAGGAGCACAGAGAATTTATGCAATTCTGTTGGGGGAATGCTGTGTTCTGAACAAGTTTATGAGTCGTCATCAAGTGGAGAAACACATGAGTTATGAGCTTCTCTTTAAAGCACTGTTATTTGCAGTAGTAAAAATGGCCAGCTTCCCTGGCTGTGTGAGATTCATACCCCACAATCTGGGGAGTTGAGGAGAGAAAGTACTGCAAAGGTACCACCGAATGGAGACCTGTACCCAGTGGAGGAATCAGCCAACAGGAACCTCATGAAAGTCAACGATTCAGTGCTAAGTTCTGCACATGGGAAGGCCGTACGTGCAGAAATACAGGCCACCAACATACAGAATTATAGAGAGGAGTACAGTCAGTGGATGGAGGGAAATAAGTATCCCGTTCTGCTCAGAAATACATTGATCACCTGCAGTGAAACTGGGCTTGTTCAGCCTCAAGAAGAGAATTTTTTTGGGAAGACCCAAATAAGAGCCAATACTTATGAGGAGATTATTGAGAAGAGGGAACTGTGGTCTTCCCAACAATGCAAGGCAGGAGGATAAGACAAAATGAACTCAAACAGCAACAGCAGAGATTCAGACTTTTTCCTCATTAGGGCAACCAAAAATGGCACAGGTTGTCCAGGGAGGGTTGGACTGGACGTCCTCTGAACTCCCTTCCAGCCAGAATTGTTTAATTACTCTGTGACCCTTCATGGCTCCCAAGTGGCCATTGCTCCACTAGGGACGATAGTAGGACAGGATGTGCACCCTTGTCCCACAAAATGCCTGCGAGAGAAATTAGCAACTATTCCTTGCTCACTTTTTGCTAAAAAAAAAAAGGATGTGGAACATCCAAAAACCTCACTCTACTATTTATCATGTGTGATATATCTGGTGTGAGAGATATCAGTGCATCAATAGCCACAACCTTGTCATGCTTGGGCTATGTCTTGTAACACAAAATGAGTGAAAACTCTAGCGGGTGAGGTGGAAAGCCTTGTCCATGTCCTTAGAGTGCAACAAGAAGAGGGGCGAACACTGTTTTGCAAAAACTGCCTACTGATACAAGAATAAAGGAGCATGAACCTTGTTCCTCAGCCTGAGGAATGTGTAAGAAAGGAATAGCTGGTTGCTAACAAGGTCCAAGACGTGAGCAAGGTAAGCCTATGGCAAACCTCAGCTGCACTGTTAAAGAGCTCTCAGTCAGTTCAGTGCCAGCAGCTGCTGCACTGGGGCTGCCTAAAGGAACACACATCCTCTGCTTGCTTCATTCTGTGCCAGCAAAGTTACCACTCTGACAAACTGATTACATTGAAAATAGCATGGTTATTAACAAAAAGCCTTGCTCTCTGCAGTCTCCAAATCTGGATAAAATATGATTAGGTACAAACAAAAATATACTCTCTGGAATATCTAGGGTACCAAAGAACATTCTTGTAGCAAGCCACCAGGTACAGCAAGAAACCTATTAATAAATTCTGATCAATTTTGTCCTTCTGAGTTAAATGTGATTCTTGCTCCAGTGGAGCTTTTCCTGGAGAGAAAGAAGTTAATGCAACATGCTATACCAGAAAAAAAGTTATATTGAAATGAACAAAAAATGATTTCACAGTAATCCACTTGCTTAATGATTTTTATTTAAAAATTAGAATAATCAATTTAAGGAAAATCTCATACCATTTTCTTTTATTATAGTTAATGCCTAAGTTAGATTTGTTATTTACTCCTTCTAAATAATATGTCTAAAGAACACTACGTGAATACAATTATATAAAAAGCACTGATTAATTTTGCATCTCTTCCTGCTTTCATAATCTCTGTCAAGTGAACAGAATAATTTGTGCCATTTATGTTTCTTATTACAATATTTGTCATTAGAATGAGGTGTCAGGAAGTATTTAGACTGTCTCATATTTTATAAGTTAAAGTAGTGTGCCATATTGTTGTGACCTTTTCAATTTTCTGCATTTTCCTCTGTTCCTTTATGTTGCTTTCTTTCTCTGCGTATCTTCTACAGAGAAGGGCAGTGGAGCTGGTGAAGGGTCTGGGGAGCAGCGGAGGGAGCTGGGGTTGTTTAGCCTGGAGAAACGCAGGCTCAGGGGTGACCTTATCACTCTCTACAACCGCCTGAAAGGCAGTTGTAGCCAGGTGGAGGTCAGGCTCTTCTTCCAGGCAACCAGGCAAGAAAACAGGACACAGTCTCAACCTGCTCCAGGGAAGGTTGAGGTTGGACAATAGGAGGAATTTCTTCACAGAAGGGGAGACTAGACATTGGAAGCAATTGCCCAGGGAGGTGATGGAGTCACCATTCATGAAGGTGTTTTTAGGAAACACTGGATATGGTACTCAGTGCCATGGTCTGGCTGACAAGGTGGAGTTTGGTCACAGGTTGGACTTGACCTCAAGGCCTTTTCCAAGCTGATTCTGTGATGCTCCATTCTAAGGTGGTAAATGTGAACTTGCAAAGTATGAACAAGCAAATGGCACAAGACAGTATGGCTCATGAAAGTAATCCCGGTGTGTGTATCCATGCAGTGTGGTCTTGTAAGCACATTTTGACTTACCTCAAAATGGCTTTGCAGGTATATCAGCAGCACTGGTACAATAATGCTGTGCTGCATAATGCCATGAGAATATGAAGTAATTAAGAAACAGGACTCATTGCCATAAGATGTGAAAGATACACAGAAATATAGGACATTTCTACTCATGTCTAGTTGTGAAATTGTTGCTAATAAGATAAAAAAATTTATTTCTTTGAGATTTAAACTAGTATTTGACTATGACACACTAGGATGAAACCTTCAAAGAAGTAATTTATCTCACATTGGCTCAGTATAAAGCTCTTTTGCATTGAAATACCTGGTATATGCCAATCTTGGAGACAGTAAAAGACGTTTGAACTGCAGTTTTTAACTCACTCCTATGACTAACCAGAAAACAGCCTGTCATTGTGGTTGAGTCAAAGCACCTGCAATCATGGTCCATCCCTGATGCTGTTAAGAAAAAAGAACTGAAGAAGCAGTGTAATGGATTCTATAATTGCTAACATAATTTCTTTAACTTATATATAATTTAAAATGCAGCCTGAATCAGACAATATGACTGGTGACTGCTTGTCTCACTCAATCTTTGCTTCACTCTTGGATGATGATAGAAAAAGAGTTGCAGAGATCACAAATATAGTTAATACAATTTAGAGCTTCCTGATTAAACGAAAACATTAGCTGACTGACAGCAACATGCTTTAGAAAATCCTGGACAATTTCATCCAGTCTTTAGTCCCAAAATGGTCTTTTCTTAACAATATGGATAGCATGACAAGAGGCACAGAGCTAATATTCAAATGAAATACAAATAACTCTGACACTCTGGCTTAGATTAGCAAGGAATTTGTCAGAACAAAGTACCAATTCTAGTGGTCAAGATTGCACATTGCTTGTGTTTTGTGTGAGCCGCACAACAAGAAGGGACTAAACTAAATATCGTTTGCTACTGATTCAGCCTGAGGAATCTTGCAACTGATATATCATAAACTCATTCCATCATATTGTCCTTGCTGGTAGGTTACACAAATAAATGATTGGAAGCGGCTTCTAAATCACAAGTCGTATGAATTTGGCTCACAAGTTTCACAGAGGAGGAGCAAGAATTACAGAAAGCTCAGTGTGATCAAATAACTGATGACTGGTTGCGAAAGACATGTGAAACAAAGTAAAAAGTAATGGAAACTGGGAAGCTACAAAACACAGGGTATTGTGCTGAGAAAGTCTCAGAGTGTTCCTCTGTCATGAGCAGAATATGAGAAATGATGGGAGCATGGATAAAGATGGATGCTTGGACAGGACAGGTGGACAAGACAAGGGAGCTTAATATCAAACACTCCTTTTCATAGGAGGAAATGAAGGCATGGAAGAGTGCTGAGTACCTTGTTATCATGTCTCCCCTTGCAGAGAAATAGTTTCTATTTCTCCTCAAATCAAAGTCTTTGCATATCTCCATAAAGCCTCCTCTTTCTGATGAATCCTTCTAATTTTCCAAATATACTCTTTGATATTAAATGCACAGAAAGTAGTCTAAATAACTACCATTATGGTCATTTAAATTAAATGTATGTATTTTTTTAAAGAAAAAAATTAAAATTAAATGAAAAAATATGGCAATCTAAAGTTAAGGCTTTAAACTACTATAACCTTGACAATTTATTTCAGTAAATCATGTTATGTGCTATACCCACGACTTTCA
This sequence comes from Corvus hawaiiensis, assembly GCF_020740725.1. Taxonomy (NCBI): domain Eukaryota; kingdom Metazoa; phylum Chordata; class Aves; order Passeriformes; family Corvidae; genus Corvus; species Corvus hawaiiensis. The sequence goes on along the minus strand of NC_063255.1, from coordinate 71,429,945 downwards.
TCAGATGTGAAAATTAAGGGTTGAATAACTACTTAAAGAATCAGAAAGTTGGGAAGTGTTTAAATTTTTAAGTCAGCTCAAGCTTTATAAATGTATCAGTGTAATATTCTACATGTACTATTACATGTATTATTGCATGTCAAGTAGTACATGTATAATTTTCAGTATTTTTAGTGTGGAAAATGTAGATATATTTAACACAAAAACCCAAATTTTTTTTAATACCTACATGTAGAAAATATTTTTTTGGTACTTTTTCTGTAGTGAACTGTTTCAGAGCAAATAGTTTTCGTTGGGTTTTTTTCACTGAAAATTGTGTGAAACTGAAGAAGCCAGAATTCTGGTTTTCTGCTTCCAGATGATGCATGAAAAGTAAGTGCTACAGGGTGTGTGGTTGCCACAGGGGCACACTGCTGACTGTTCAATTTTCCCACCAGGACCTCCAGCTCCTTTTCTTCAGGTCTGCTCCAAAGCAGTCAGTCAGTCCCCTGCACTGGGCTATTACATCCTAAGTGTAAAACTTAGCATGTTTTGGTGTTGGTCTAAGTGAGATTCCTTCTGGGCCTCCCACCCTACAGTTTGTCCTGCCAAATACTACAGGAGATGGTATAGAAAGACAAGACAAAGGACACCTCTACATGGTGGTGGCCATTTCATCTCAGGAGCAAAGCAGGTGGTAAAGTACAGATTCCCCTTCATAAACACTGGCTGTGCCCAATAAACTTCCTGTCCCTCCCATGCATCAAAATGGTTTTTAGGAAGAACTGCATAAAACCCTACACATATTAGGGTGGATTTGACTTTCCTGTACTCTTCTAGATTCTCTTGCTTGTCTTTTTTAATATGGGTTTACCATTCACTTCTACGAGTGCTTGCTGCTTTATCAATCTTTTCTTTTTAAAATACAGATATTTCCATTGGCTCTTAAATGAGTTTAAAATACTTCTTGTTATGTTTCAATGCAATGCCTATATCAATCCACATATAGTTTGACCCAAACTTAAAATGAAAAGTCTGCATGTAATTTAAAAAGAAGAAAATTATAAAGAACATAAAAATGTAATAAACATAGATGAGTTGTTGAACACTTTCTAGGATAAAGAAAAGAAAAAGTGAATAAGTGAACAAATACCTGTGAAACTACAGAACTATTTATTTAAATAATTATAAAGTGTAAATTTCTGTGAAGAAAACAACTAAACAAGTGTAAATATTTCGGATTTTAATGTTTACATAAGTTGACAAGAATTAAAAATTAATCGGGAAATTTACTGAAAGTGCAAATGGAGAACTTGATTAAATAGAAGTTTCTTGTTTCCTATTTTAAATTTGCTTGTAATAATTTTTTAAAATTTACCAGCAGTGCGCCAAGAAATCATCTGCCCCACTCTCTTAGCAGAATCTGCAACTTCTCATTGTAGTGCCATCCAGAGTAATGTTGATGTACCTGTTAGGTAATACACATAATTTAGACTTAATACTTACAACCCATTTGTCTCCTTCACTATGCATTACTGCTACATTTATCATTACTGAATTACCTCTGTCTCTTCCAGTCCACTCACTGAGTCCTTGTGAAATTCCTCATGTTTTTTTTCATTTTAGGACTTTCTGTCTTTAGAAATAAATTAACATGGTCTTGTATCTGCTCTATCTATGAAATATGTTGTTAGTTGCTGTTGTTTTTACTATGGCCTAATCAATGCTAACATGGTATCTATGTTTAGAGTACTAGCTTTTAAATAACCATTTTGTGAGTAGGCAACAGTCTAGGGAAACTGAAAACTAAACACTAAGTTCTGATAGGCAGATACTCAAAATGACACTATTTATAACATGTATGTCAAACTGGTAACTGGTTGGGCAACAAAGTCACGGCATGCACAGGCACTGAATATGAGACATCCTCTGAAGTGTATGCAATTTAATTGGTGGTTTTGTTCTCCTTTAAAGGAGAGGCGTGTATCAGGGAAGAATATCAGCGCTGAGATCTACCATGATTAGAAACTCATTAACTAGTATTTTAAACATCTACTTTATTGACTTTTAAAGATTTGTTTAGCATGCGTTTGTCTTTTAGTATGCTTAATTTGTTTGATTGTCTTTAAATGTTGTTCCGGAAGGGAAACTGGTTATGCAAATCGGGTATTTCTTTGATGTTATCTTTTTGTTTATATTGAATGTACCTAAAATCCCCTTTCCCTGAACACAGCACAGGCAAACAGTCACAAAAGAAAAAGCCCACTAAAGCAATCTTTCTTTCCTGCTTGCTTTGTTGCCTATCACACTCTCACACACTCAGACAATCAATATCCGTAAGAAGGGGGCAGGGTTAAGTTTCTAGGTGGGAGCTTATCTTTATATTGGTAATATAGTGACAGCTAGAAAAACACAATGACATCATGAGAGGCTGACTTTTATGTAACCTGAACCTACAACAGCCGGAGCTCTGCCTGGGACACTACAGCCCAAATTCCTTTGGCTGTGGTTTTCCCCAGGCATTCCCAATCACATGCTGTACATCTCATCAGGTTTCCCATGTGACCATGTGGTTATGACTACATAAAAAGGCTTTTTTTTTGCTCTTCCTGTTAAAATTCAATCTCCAGCTCTGTGACTGATGGTGGTAATTATCCTCTCCCCATATACAAGTAGCATGCAACACATTTTATGATTTTATGCTGAGGCAGCTGATCCCTTGAAAGAAAAATCCATGAATCTGTCCAGCTCAGTTCCTGAGAATATCTCCAAGGGAGAATATCTCTTGATGCTCGCATATTCCTCCAGCTTCACTGGTAGAAATATTATTCGAGCTAAAACACAAGTCTTGTCGCTTTTTCACTCAATTCAAGAGGAAGCAACAATGAGAAGGGGCTGAATTAGGAGCTACTTCAGCTGGATTTACCCACCTCTTTGAAAAACAATAGCTGAGGAAAGAAGAGCACTGTACTCCTAAACAGCACAATTAGACAAAGGAGAGTAGAAACTCTGCAAGGGTACTTGAAAGTCCTTGATTCTCATTAGTGAGGTTTTAAAATAGTCCAGCATTCCTCGTGCCATGTGTCTGCCGAGAATGATTTCCCCATTTCTCATTATGTGTGAATGCCAGTGCACTGTGCAGCTCCAGTGCACAGTTGATTAATAAGGTCAGAATTAGAAACTGAGAGCTTTCCTTTTCCTAGCATCTACTGCAGTTTTCTCTCAACAGGGTTTTCTTTGTAGATTTTCTGTGATGTGAAAAATAGAGCTTACTAGAACAGAAGTTATATATTTTGTCATGTAGAACTCTGAACAGTGTATGGTGTCTTAAAATTTTAAAAAATATATTATACATTGTGTTTTGAATAGTTTGTATTAAAATCTCTTACACACTATAAAATATTTTGGTAAAACACATTAATTGCTAGGATAGTCCTTTCTATCAGTAAATGAGCTCTATATACTCAGACATGATTTTGTTTTCATAAGGATAAGTCATTGCTTTATCTGAATTTTGAATAAAGCAACTCAGTGTCTTTCAAGTGTCACAATGCCATCAATCCACTGTGACAAAATTCCTCTTCCATATAGTGACTAAAGACCATGAATTTCAAAACAATTCTAAATTATTTTAGCTGTCTGTAAATTACACAACTTTCTTCCTACCACTGCAGCCAAGGTTTTACATGTGCAGCTAGCTAACCCTCTATCCAATTATATTTTATAAGCATATTATCAAGTATGCATTGCTTCTTTCAAAATAAACCTCTTGTGTCCAGGATTACAAAAGTTTGTTTTGTTTTCTCTCTCTTTTCTTTTTTTTTTTTTTTCTTTTTGATTCCTCCATGTTTTTTCCTGAGATTACGCAGTTCTTAATCCTGTGATATTAACCATAGTAACTGGCCTGGTGCTTCCAGTTGTTTCTTCTGCAATCAGTTCAGATTTTTTATTTGAAAAATGTCATGGAAAAAAACTCTGAAAACCATTACAGTCCCACTAGCCTGGCACACAAAAAGAACAAAAACTAAATGGAGAGGGTTTTATCTGTGTTCATCCTCAAATTAACCTGGTGAAGAAAGCAGACTTTGAAGGAATCACAAACTCACAGAAATGTTTCTTGGAAGGAACTTCTGCTACTTGAGGGAGGACTATTGAAATGTAAGAACTGGGCCAGCTGTGACTTTGTCCAGCTGAGTTTTAATTTGAGGATGGACTTTCCACAGTCTCTGGATACCAATAACCCTTCCAGTACTGCACTGCTCTCCTAAAAATGTTACTCTTGATGTCCAATCTGAACTTTCAGCTTGAAAGTCATGGCTGCTGCCCCTTGTTTTCCGTTCTGTTTCTACAGAGAGGAATTAGGTTCTGTCATTTTGACATACTTGTTCAGGTAGTTATAGGAAGGTATTAAATTACCTGTCAACCTTCTCTTTGCCAGACTAGCTAATCCCATTTCTCTATACTGCTCCTCCTATGCCATGTGCCATTAGCTGTCTTGGTAACCCCCATGTATTCCTTGCAGTTTCTCAATATCCAGCTGGAACAGCAGGACCAAAACTACACACTATACTCTAGACACAGCCTCACCTTAGCCACATGGAAGATAAATTCATCTTCTGAATCAGGCTCTTCCAGGGTGTGGCTCTTTTTCTGCATTTATGATTGAGGTGCAGTGTTGGCTCATGCTCTGCTGTAACATCCAGGTCCTTCCCACCATGGACAGTGCTCAGTCAGTTGGTCCCCTGTCTTGGTTGATGGAAGGGATTATTCTGTCCCAGGTGCAAGCTTTGGCCTTCTTGTGGTAAAACCAATCCCTTGTTGGTCCTATCCTTAAGTTTCCCAGGGTCCTTCTGGACTGAAGCTCTAATGTTCAATGTGCCACCACTCCCTCTGATTTAGTATTGTTCACAGATTTGTCTTGTCACCCAGGTCAGTGATGAAGCTATTGAAGAAATACTGTGTCAGTACTGACTCCTGGCTAAGTAGCTTGTCCAGCCACCTGTCAAGCTATTGATTGCTTGCCTTTGGTTCTGGTTGTCCAGCTGCTTTTCAGTCCATCTAACAGTCTGTTTGTCCTGCCTATCTCAAATTTCAAATCAGAGTTATGTGGAAAGCAGAATCAAAATCCTATTAATTTCAAGCTTTTTCACAGCCAGCACTTTATCCTCATCCCCTTAGCCAATCATTTCATTGTAGAGAGCAGTCAGGCTTGATTTTCCCTTGGTGAATCTATATTGACTTTTCCTGATTACTTTCTCACCATTGTCAAGCTAAATTCTTAAAATATATCTTTTTACTCTTTAGAGAAAGAGTGGCTCAAGAAGATATTTGTAGATGACCAGGTCAGCTTTCAAATTCTGTCAGATGAAAGTAGAACTGACCTTGCAATGGAAAACTGGTATCACATCAGCTTTTCCCATGGATAAGAAAGTAGTTTGGAAGCTGGCTATGGACACTGGCTACTGAACTTTTCTTCTGATCTTTGGACTGTATGACAGCATCCTACATTAATATTGCAGGAAAGTAGTCAAATCACTATCCATTTAAAATAATAAACTTATTGGAATCAGCTGCAGAAACTTTACCAAAGCTGTAACTTGAACAAATATGGTAGTACAACTTGGAATCTAGGCCACTGGTCAACTTCCTGAACCATTTTCTTTGCTACTTCATTTATTATGGCTTTAAAATACATAATTCATTTTAATGCACCTTTCTGTATGCTGTAGCCACAGCTATATATTCCCTGGTTGTCTCTAAAATTAACTAGTTAGACCAGGTGGTCTACGGCTCTTATTAAAGTGAAACATATGGGAACAGGAAATCATCCTGCAGTATCACCATCTTGCATCTTCAGGTAGATACACAACATTACAGCTAAAGGGCATGATAGAGAACATATTCTGCTTTACAATTTAACATTCCTGATGACATACCAGCCATCATTTTACGTAACATCAATAAGACTATCTCTAAATTTTCAGAATAGTGGGAAAAGCAACATCTATGCTGTAATCCAGGTTTTCAACACACTTAGATCTGTTTGCAGGGCTTGACATAGGTGGTATAACAGAAAAGTGTGAGGCAGAATGCTCTTGCTTAAATTAGACACAAGGTCAAACAACACTGAAGGTAAAAATCCTTTCCACTGTACCTAAACTAAGAGACACATACTATGCATAGGGACACACATTCGTCTGCTTCGCATTAACATCCTCTGATGATGATCATGGATGCTGAGGAAATAATTTTTTCATTTCAATTTATTCATATAGTTTAGCCCAAAGACTAGTTCTACCATTACAAAACTTACACTGAATTTAAGAAGCAGATATACTTTTTTCCCACTTTCCTCACCTACATGATGGAAATGTAAAAATGTCGGACTTGCTTGTTTCCAAACACTTCATGAGAATATTAATTCCTTCAGCTCATTAACTGTGTGCAACATTTTGTTCTCATTACATCAGTTCTATATTAAAAAAATTGAAATAGTGTTTTTTCTTTTTTTAAGCCCCATCTCATTTTCAATATTAATATAATTTCTACATATACAAACAGAAACAAAGAAAAGGTAAATACTCTTCATCAGGAAAATAGAGAATGATTTTCTAGAAATAAAACAAGAACAATTAAATGCAGATAAAATTTGTGTTGAATTCTATAATTGCTTAACTATATACTAGAGATCTTTCCAGTAAGAAAAACATATCATACTTATTGTAAAATCTATATTACCCATAAAAAAACTGTAAAAGGGGTTTACCAGCTAATGAGAAATAACCTTCCTTTGTGAAACTAACTAAAAACTATTAATGAAAATCAAGATAATAAAGTTCATTGCAGCAAGATTGCCTGATTATTGATTTAAATTATGATTAGAATGATTTAACACCCTCTGCCCTGCTTCTTTCCTTGCCAGATTCTGCTGTTGCCATTACCAGTGTGGGGAATAAAGAAAATGTTTTGTCTCCTGGGCTAGAAACAGATCAAAGATATCTCCTAATTTCAGAAGTGAACTCTTAAACAGAATAAGGTCAAGGTCAGAAGTGTGGAGTAACTCAGATATGTTACCAGCTCCTGTTCTCATTCTGTCCATGTCACTTTGGCCAACAGCTGAAAAGACACAGTAATGATGAAATATTGTCATTTCTTAGTCTTCTTTTTCATTGCCTTTGTTGTTCATTTCAGTCAAACTTTTCACTATCTCTTAAGATAAATTAACGTTTTGGCTGGCAGCTCAATCCACCTCTTTAAAAGAAGGGTAGGTTGTCTGTTGGTATTGCAGATATTCACAAAATATTTCATCCTACTCTCTGAAAAAATCAGATTATTTTCCTTTACTGCTGGAAGCAGTCCACTGAACTTTCCCACTTGCAAGATGATGAGATCCCATCAAAGCAGTTTATGATTGTATTTGTCAGAATTAAATTCACCTTGGATGTGCTTTTCATTCCAGATAGTGAGCTGGGTCTTAGCCTTCGTCCAGGGTAAACATGTTGTCCTCACTTCCTGACAGAAGAATGTGAATAGAGTAAACCAAAGTGCAGATTTTTAATAGGTGCTGTATTTGTGCAGACTCTCAGCATGGTGGCCACCAGCTTCTGTAACAATCAGCAATGCCAGGCATATGGATTAAAGGTAACAGCTGGATGCATTTCAGGTACCAGTAATTACTCACATCTGTGGCTAAAGAGAAGTAGATGTTTTCCCAGGGAATGATAGTGAAGGGAAGTGTTGCAAATAGCACAGCCTCTAGTTAAGTGGAGACATTTGGAGATGTGGCAGTTCCCAGAACAGCTCAGGAAAACAGAGAGCTGGGCTCTTCTTGTGTCCAGTCCTGCACACTCCTTCTGCAGTTCATCACAGTGGATGCCCCTGCATGAGCATTTTGCTTTGATTCAGATGTGCACTTTAGAATTGGATGTCCTGCTCATCCCCACATGCAGAGTTCCTGGACAGTACATGTTTCTTCAAGGTGAGAAAGAGCAGCCCAGGGTAGCAGCTTTGGGGATGCAGTAGCTATGGTGCACTTGGTTGAGTGTTAATCCGGGGGAACCCTGCCCTGAAACGCCTTTAGCATGGGAGGGTGGGTAAGAGCCCCTGCTATTTCCCCTTCCGTTTCACAATAAAGTGAAAATATTGGTGATTATTTGATCTCAGGTGACTTTTCTGAGATAGTTTGTTCTTCCCTTGCATTGATTAAGTAACTACACGTGCAGTATACATTTAATTTCTCCGAGCCAAATGGTACTGTACACCATTATTGACTGTGTGCTTTTTGAGCACTTTGCCCTTAGCAAGCTATTTCTTTTCTGAGCTAGAGACCCATTAAAAATCTTCACTGTAGCTAAGGTGTGGTGTTAACCCACAACATTTATTTCATGCCCACTGGTTTACAGTGGTTGCTGTATAACTGCAGAAGTAAAGCACTTGCTGTTTTAACCTGAATCTGTTGAACTGTGTCATGAGCAGTGAAAGCAATTAATCCTATCCTTCCTCTCATTTTAAAGTCCACCCTACATTTTCCATAGCCTGTCTATTTGACACTTAATTACATCTACCTAACAGGTGGATTTAAAAATATTTAAATTATATTTATTTATAAATATACTTACAGAATTCCTCTATAGGACAAATACAGGAACGTAATTTTAAACTTTCTTGAACATGCTCAAGATCGTGATTCAAATTCAATGTCACTGGCCCTCTTGTATATTTTGTATTTACTTTCTTTCTCTTGAATCAGAGGTTACAAACTACAAAGGAGGACAAGTACTGATTTAAATTTTAAACTCCAGTTACATTAACAATACACTACCCACACAAATTGTCATCTGATCCCACACAGAGCCATGCACATTTCACTAGTCTGGCAACAAAATACATCAAAGGAGCACTTGTTTCTATTTGCCTTTTTCTTTTAGAGCCCAGAGGACTTGTTGGTATTTTCATTATGTGCTTAATTCTCCACTGTGTCATCTCCCTTGGGTGTTTGACTCTCAAGAAGTTTTAGCTGTAGAGAACTCTTAGCTGTGGATAATCACTGTCAGCATGTTAAACATTTGATTGTGTTGCCATTACGTATGCAATACTGAGTACTTGTGCTGTACTGAGTACAACACAAGTAACTGTTATAAAGCACATTATTCTAGATAAGTCCAACTGTGATGGCAATGCAGTCAGACCTTAAATCACACTGACACAAGTCCAGTTTTTCATAACATTACTTTAATTTAATTTTTAATTGAGAACTGGGTAGTTAGGTGGACAAACTGAAGAATAAGTGCTTTAGTTTTGTGAAATGTACTTGCAATTGAGAAATACAGCAATGGTGATTATAATCTCAACTACAAAATAATGATCCATGTGATTTTACTGTTTGCAAAGAAATAGCAAATTGTTGTGTCTGATTTGTCAGAGCCTGCTGCTGATAACATCAAGATTGTGGGTTCAATCCCTGTAAGGGCCATTTACTTAAAAATAGGACTCAGTGATCCTTGTGGATCCCTTCAAACCCAGAATATTCCGTGATTCTGTATGTGATTTCACAGGATTACTACATTATTTCTGTCCTAAGTTTCGATAATGTAATGCATTAAAAATAAAAACTGAAAAGTAGATGATTGCTTTATATTGAAATGTAACACCTTTTACATAGTCAGAAAAAAATACAACAAATACATTCTTCCTGTAAAGAGAGAGGATAAGACAACATGTACATAAATATTACAGGTTATACCTCATGTTTTTGTTCAGTTTTGTTTGCTTTCATTTTTTCAGTTTTCTGGAGCAATTTACTGGACTAAAGGCAACAGATTTTAAATAGAGATAATGAGATTCAACGGTTTTGTCTCAAATTTTGAATGGAAATTTATTTTTAAATTACATTTTATCCTTAAGTTGTTAATTTTCTTTTATAGTAACCATTTTACTCCCAAATTTCTTAGTTTTAAAGTATGAAATTAAAAACATCTGAGTACTTCAGCACAATATCCATATAAATCATGCTTAAAAAGGAATAAGAGGAATTCTATAATTAAAATTATTCATGTGCAGTAATTCAAAAACAACTCAAGACTGTCTCCTAAGGAAACAAGTTTTTGTGTGTCTAGCTAAAAATGTAGGTATAAAATGTGCACCTTCTCCCGTATGATTTAGAAAAAATTCAAGGCCCAGGTGTGTTTTCCTGGTAGAATCAAAGTTCGGGTTCTCAGTCAAGATGCTGATATAAATAATATTGTTTAGTTCCTTGACTAATTTACCATCCTTAAAACTGATTTGAGGTGTAAATGTGAACACATCTGTGTACATGGATTGTACCTATGGCTATGGCATCTAATTAGCAAAAGCAATAGAAACTGATGATTTTAGAAGTCAATTTTTATGAAAAAAAATTAGTAGATCTTATTCTTTATGATACCTATTAGTATCTGTATGTATATCTATATATCTATGTCTGTATCAATGTCTGTATCTGAACCTGGCAATGCAAACTCTGTATTTGATGGGTACCTTTAATCAGATACTTTTGTTAATGAACTTTATTCACTCTTCAAAGTATAGCAGATATAAGGAACAAGATTAAGCCCTCATTCAAGTTTCTGCATAGCTGGATTTTAGTGCCCCCCACAAAAAATCATCACAGTAGTATTAAACTGAGTCAGAGAAATTATTTTGTACTTCTTCTGCATCAGTCATTAACTATTTTTAGTTTAGCCTTATTTTCACCCTTTTTATTTTCTATAATCAGTGATTATGAGGCCCTTAAGAATTTTTAAAAGTGTGGTTAGTTCTCGAGCTGAGTAACACAAATTTGCATACATGTATTTAGTCTTGCAGTAGTCATATGAAACTGCTAAAACAGCCAGCACACAAGAGGAAGAGCCACCAGATGTGCTTTTAAAAATAACAGTCTCAAGAGCACACGGTCAATAGGAACAGTGCAGGGACAGCAGCACAGAACCTACTTGGCAGGCTGACTAGAAAAGTCACTCCTGTTCCGTGCTGTATGCTCTCTTCTTTATCAGGTCGTTTTGTTCTCAAAGAAGGTACTTCTAACAATGAGCAGTTCTGTGAGAACACCTCCTGACAGCCCCTGTGAAGCCGTGCCCAGGCTATCAGCCCTGCAGCCAGTAGCATGACAACAATCCATCTCACAGCTCTCGGTAAACCTGCCCGGTGTGGAAATGAGAACATGACCATCAGCCTGATTGACATCCTGAATCCTGAAAGAGGCCCAGAGGGTGAGGAAACACAATGGTAATGGGAGATCGCAATTACCCCCATGTAGTCTGAACAGATGTCCTATCAGCAAGCTGAGACTAAACCCTCAGATACCACAAGTGCCTGCTTTGAGGAGTAGTTACAGACTGTCAATGGAGAAGCAACACCTCAGCGGGTCCTGAGAGCAAGTATTTGTTCATGACATTGCTGTGCAAAGTCCCTGGGTACTGGCACCTGGTATTTTTTGCAGGATCTACAAAGGGAAAATGTCTTATCTCGTCTCAAATTTGCATGGAAATGAGATTTTTAAAGAATAAAATTATTTGGCACATGGATGTGGTCAAGATATTGAGGAAGAGTCGACCCAAGTTTGTAAAGAGGAGCCACACCTCACACAACACCGGGGGTCTCTCAAGGAATCGATGTTCATAGGGACCATGAAGTTCTGGCACCACAAGCACTTAAAGGAAGCAATCTTTCGTAAAACAAGAAAGTGGGACTGCACACAGTTAAAGGGTAGGAAACTAAAGGCCAGAATGTATGCTCCATTTTCATGGAGACGGAATGAGTGCTTGGAACTCCTCCTTCATACAATATGAACATACTTCAACACAGTATTGTGCAGAACAAAAATCTTCATGAGTTCAGAAGTGATTAGAAAAATTTCTAACACTTAGATGTACTTGTGGTTCGATCTAAATATTTATTGTTTTCAGAAATATAAATAAATACATAAAACCAAACTGTATCAAACCTCCCATCTTCACATGGATAGGACTTTTGAGCTTCTACAGACAGAAATTTGGGATATATAGTTCAGCAGAGTGCAGTATATGGAGGTCACTTACCTACTGTTTACACGACATTTGGAGAATCTTAAATTCTCATTTAGAAAGAGAAGAACCAAAAAGGAAGCTTATAATCATCTTTTTCTTAATATGCTTATGAATTCTTTATGGGCTTCAGTCAGTGCTTGTCTTTACTCAGCAGTCAAACTCAAGATAAAATTAGGAAGAAGTCTTATCTTCCTTGAGCCATCAAAACTGCTGATTAGGTTTTGTCTGTCTGTGAACTCAGAAGTAGTGTTAAACTATGCAAAAGATCATATTTTTTTCCTAAGAATTCATACACAGCTATGTTTTAAGACTGCTGATATTCCATGCGCTTCAAAGAAAGCAGTAGCTTTGAAGTAGAAAAGTAAGAACTTGAGAAAAAAATGGAAATTAAATGTTCAGATGTTTGCCAGGCTTTAGCCAAGAAGACTCATTTGTGGTCAGAAAAATGTACTCCTTTTTTCTCACTTTGCACACTTTGCAGGAGTTAGGGCTCAGGCTTGGTGAAAAAAGGAGGCATTCACTGTTGTAAACAGTGGGATGGATTCCACTGACCGTCCAGCTCATGGTGTTCTCAGAGAAGATGGTTTAGACAGCACAGTCTGTTTTGACAGTTTAAAGTCTCTTCCTGAACACGCAGGCAGTCCTGTGGTCAGACTCCAGGCATTCCCACAGCTGCCTCCCTAAGTAACAAGAATGTACGGAAATATCTTTCTTCTCATGCAAGTGTGTATTCAGCACCTACAGACTACAGCTATCAACAGTCAGAATACACAAATTTGGAGCTCTTTTGACTCTATTAGCCTGTGAAGAATGCTACTTCTGTCCTCACAAAGCTTTGCACAGGGCAGCATTATCCAACCAATGGAAAAATGTGTTGACCTTCCAGGGAAGAGCAAACTGCCTGAAATTAAAGGGATCAGGGAATAGATTGTACTTTGGGATCAAAATAGTCTCTTCTTGATTGTTGCAAACCATCAAGATGAATGTGTTCAACAATTAGAAAGATTAAAAAAAAAGTCTTTCTCACTGTTTTTCTAGTAAGAGAGAGGAAATTGAGTGTGCAGAAATGAGAATCATGGCATGCGATATACTGAGAACAAGAGTTTAATTTTCTCTCACTTTTTCTAGATGCCTAAATCACTTGCATCAATATTTGAAATGAAAGAAATATTCTGAGTCCTAAATAGGTTATTGCCTATATTTCAGGTCTCGGAAATAAGAATCTGAGGGGAAAATTTTGAACATGCTTAATGTGATGAATGTTGAAAAATGTCTGAAGACCCTGAATTGTTTACTCAGAGTCAATATCACTAAGGCATAGCAGCACATAGAAGATTTATGGGACTGTAATAGAAAATTAAACCTAAATTGATTCAACAAATTACTGCATATAAGAACAAGCTGAATAATTTAAAAAATCAATGTGAATAATTTGAGTAACTGGAGAGTACAGAAGAAAATTGTTGCATAGGTTAATGTTTATTGCACATCTATTTAGTGACTATCTTGAAGCAACAATTATTGAATTAAAATATGAATATGAGGTATTTTTAAGTGCATGACAGGAGAAAGTGTAAGAAACAAAGGCAGATAATTTTCAAATATCTGAGAACTTTGCTACACAGTGCTAATATGCAGACTACATTTTTTAAGAGGATCATACACAAATTAAGTGCCTTACTACCTTTCATGCTGCTTCTGTGCAATAACAGAAACATTGTAAATGCAAATTTAAAACTGTCCTGGGATGTAAGGTCATTTGAATTGAAAAAATACTGGACTCCATGCAAGCATTAGCACAATTTTAGTAACAAAGAGGTAAAAAAAATTATTCTGACAATCCTTGCATTTTTTCATTTATGTCTTATAAAGCAATTGAGTTTTTAAAGTACTTTAGGATCCAACTGTAGAACGGGGGAAAAAAACCAGAATGAGACTCATTGTATAAATAGAGGAAGACTATAAAAATAATAATTGAAAAAATGTGCCTTTATTTCCAGAAAAGACAGCGATAATGCTTAGGAAAAAAAATTTAAGATTGTTTGGTATTTTATCAAAAATATGAAAAATATGTTTTGCCGTCATAAAACACTACATGGCTTCTGGCCACAAGTTGCCAGGAGATTGCTTCTGTTTTCTAATCTTTATTCTTTAGGATTATCTAAGGGCCACTTAGGAAGGAGTGCTATACCTTATGCACACACTGACTGATTCAAATTATTTTATTATTTTTGTACTCTTGATCAGCTAATTCAGGGTGTTTTGTATCCCCTGAACTTTAAGGCTTATATTGTCTCTTCTGTGCACCTTCCAGAGAGAGGGGAAAGATCAAGCCAAATCATCATACTCACTTTTTTATTTTTCTGTGGGGGCAACCTCATGGAATTTGTGTGCACCGTGCTTTTAATGCTATGGAAAACCAAAGGAAAATAATTAGAAGGTTTTATAGCACTATAATTTATTGATGAACATTCATTATGAATTCCTGAGGGGGGGGGAAAACAACGATGTCTCACTGTTGTGTTTGAACTCTTTAATTTGCTGATTTAGTGAAAAAATCTGTCCTTATTTCACAAATGCATTTTATTCCATTCTTCAGAACAGCATCATATTCAGGAAAAACCATAATGCAACACAGAAAGGTAGAAGAAATTGTATTAAAGAGATGGTGCAGGAGGAAAGAGAGGTCCACGTTGTCTTTGGAGAGAGGCACTGAGGCTGTCTGCAGGCAGCAGAGCTGGGCTGGGCACCCCTAGTGTGCTTGACAGGATCTTTGGTGGGCAGCATGGAGTCTGAGCTTGCTGAGGATGGGAAAGGGTTTCCCAACTTGCAGGTGGGTGCAGAAGTGAAGGGAGCTGCTGGGGGCCACTGGGCACAAGGCAATATGTTTAGAAGTTCATTGTCACAGTATCAGAAACAAGTAAAAAAATTCAAAGAATCGAAAGGTGGACAGTTGAATCCACTGGTTTTTCTTTTTTTTTTTTTTTTACATTTGTTCTAAAAGGAAGTCTGTAAAGACTACTTTGAAGGGAGGACATTTAGGAGTAAAGTTTGTTCTCAGTGAAAAATTTTTCAACACACAACCACTTATTTTTTTATAAGTAGCCAAAAAGGAGTAAGACACCTACAGCCCAAACAGGCCAGTCATTTCAGGAATGAAGCATTACATCTGTTTCTCTGAACTTCTGTCCATTGCATAGAAACCTTATTTTTCCATAGAAACGTGGCTCAGTTTGGGATCCATTATTCAAGATGCTCCCTGAACATGGTGGCACACCACAGAGTAGGCAAAAATATCCATCTTTAATAAAATTTATCTCCCTGAAAATCCTTTCATATTGACCATTTCTCCCTGCAGCTCAGCCAATTTGCACTCCTTTTCCCTTTCAGGTCTACCATGCAGGAACAAGGAAAGAAATGCACTGAGGAGGTGGATACAGTAGGTTTTTTGAAAATTGAAGCTTTCGATGGCATTGCACAAGAGTTACATAATCAGGTCCTCCCAAAGGCAAGCACACAGGAATAAGTTGCATTCCACAGGCATTCTTACTTCAAAACCAACCAGGGAAGGACATTAATTCATTATTGCATTACTAAAGCTAGGCAAAACGTCATGAAAGAAAGCAATAAAGGGAAGGAAAATCACAAACAAGACTGAAATGTACCATATGCCTTTCTTAATTAATCACCACAAGGTGCTACCTGAGCAGCTTTATAAAGTACCGTGTAGTGCTTCTGTTTCACAGGAGGTACAAGGTACATTTCAGCTGCAAGTTAATTTAATTGCTTTTATTCTGTCTCATTAATATTCTTTTATTGCAGGTTTCTTTGTGGACATAAATGACCTTGAAGGGAGTATGTAATTTCAAACGTACATAAATTTGCTGATAATGCTAAATTGGACTGGACCGGTAAATAGAAGAGAGAGACAACCATTTGAAAATTATTGGATTGGATAAGGCTTGGAGGCTGATAAAGTAGCTCATTCAGTTTAGCAGGGAAAAGTGTAAGATAATGAAATGGGCCACTAGAAACAATCATAGTTTCTTTGGGCTAAAGTCATACAAGCTTCAGAATTTGGAACAAACAGACAATTTAAGTGAAATTGATGGCAATTAAGACTGTACTTTTGCAATTTTACATGCTTACTTTCAATCTCTTCAGTTCTTCTGAAAACATATAGGGAACGGAAGTCAAAATCACCTCTCACAAATGAGACTGAAAATGATGTATGAACAGAAAACATCAGGTTTAAGATCTCAGTTACCCATTGTGTTTTCTTTTACCCATTAAACAAATTTCCAGATTCATTTGAAACTGTGCAATCTCTTCCAGCAACACCAAGAGATTGGCTTGCTCTCAAACCAGCATGAAGGCCTTGGTCCCTCAAAGATGATTAAATAGCTTGATCTAACAAAAGAAAGGACTATTTCTAGTTTCCTCATCAGAATTTCTGTGCCACTCATGATTCTATAAGCTGTATGTTTGGCAGCAAAATCCACTGTGCCTGGCAATGGTTGCTGTTTATATTGTAGCTCTTAGGAATCCTAGACATGAAGCAGGTCTCGCTCTGCTGCTCATAACATATGCACCCGCACCAACTACTAAAGACCTAGTAAAGAATGTTTGATTTATATGTGCGACTTTCAGTGACAAAGAAGGTCTAAGGACAGCACGTTTGTTTAACAAACATAAGGAAATGCAGCTGCCATTTAGCTGGTTTCTGTCTCCCACAGCAAAGCCAAGAGACTTGAAAGAATTCCTCTGCTTCCTCTGTCTCCTCCTGCCCTTGAGTCCCATGTTCATTTTCCCAGACACAGGCTGTCCCTCCCTTGTTCAGGCTCTGGCCTCAGAAAGCCCAGAATGCCTCAACTCACCAGCCCAGCAGCAAAGTTTTCGCTTGTTTTCCTGCAGTTTAGGTAACTGAGTTGGCGTCGCAGGAGGCTGAGAGCTGGCAGCAGGTGGGGTGTGGAGGAGAAACCCTGCAGCCTGGAAACACATCCCACTGCCCCAGGCTGCAGAGGATAGCTGTGCTCCTAAACCCTTCTTCAGCTTCCCTGGGCAGGATTCTCTGTGCACCAAACAAGATGGGTGTCGCACAGCATAAGAGAATACACCACAATGCTGCACTTCCCGATGAAAAATAGACCCTTTCTAGTGCAAAGGAGTCAAGTATTAGTACTCCTGCTGGGCTGTTTGCAAGTCGTATTTAAAATGTCGAGTAAAACAAAACATTTGACCCATTTCTTTTCATCTGTGAAAGAAATGTGCAGTCTATCCTTCGTATCTCCTCGCTGCTCATATAGAGAAAATATTTTAATACTTTCTAACTTGTATAGTTTCAATAAAAGAAATGTTCTCTGTCAATCAGTGCTATTTAAATTAATTGGAAGAGTGGCAGGGATTTAAACAAATAGAATATAAGCTTAGTTTCATTAAAATAATGCATTCAAGTTGTTCTGCTTTTAGTTTATTACCAGGCCAACACTTAAAAATAGTAGTTGTAATTAATTACTTTTAAATTCAGCTCTGCCATATTTTAATTATTTGAAGGAACTACAGTGAGGCCTTTTATCTTTTTCTGGTGTTAATGGAAGACATTCTGGGATATTTTGGTTTATTTAAATACAGTGAAATGTGTTAAAAATAGCCAAGATAGGAAATGAATGATCTTTGGAGAAATATAGAAGCAAAACCAAATGAATCTTTTTTAAAAAAAGGAAAAATTCTCAAGAGTTTTCTTTGCTATCTTTGTGTTTTCTGTATGTATCTTTGCAGTTATGTAGTCAGACTGACTGCTCCATCTTTCTAACCATTCCATGGGGATTTCCATTTTTTTTGGCCAGCATCAAGATAGTTTACTTCTATCTGTTGCTCCCTCCCTCCCTCCCTGGTGTAAAACATAATGAATAGTATTGACAACGTAAGACTTACATTATATAAAGATAAGAAATTCCCATTTCCTGACTGATACTATGCCTGAAGCACACTCAAAATGTCAAGGAGATTTGTGTATTTGTCTACTTCAAAAGTTAGTGGTAAAGTCAGGAAAGAAAGCACCCATCCCATTTTATCTGCCAGGTTTCTGATGCTGGACAGCAAACTGGAAGTGCGCAGCTTTTGGTGAATAATGTGTGTAGGGCCAGTGCATTCTTTGACCTCATCCTGAAAAATAACTGACCCAGCACACCATCTCTAAGGGAATTGGCTGTAACTCCACAGGAAAGGAGCACACAAGCTTTTAAGTCTTCTACATGGTGCAGAAAATTCAGGAAAATTGCTTTTCATCCTCAGAGAAGAGAGTAATATTTATAGACCAACCAGACTGCCTGAAACTGTGGGAGTAGCTGCAGCAGGGAGGTGCCTGATGCCCTGGGGTGGGCCTGTCCTGGGGGAACATCCCCCCACCCATACGGAACAACTCGGGACTTTCCATGGGGCCAGTGCAGGTGATGGATGAACTTGCAATAGTGACAGACAGAAATAAACAATAAGAGAGACGTGGAAGGGCAAGCCTTTGCAAAAGGGTTTTTCATCTGGATACATTTTTCAGAATACATTTCAGCTTGATTAGCTTCACCATGCACACTGATTTTATTAGATGTACATAGGAGTCCAGAACACAGATTTGCTGTGGCAGGGGTTCAGAGTCATGTAAATCTAGCTGAAGTGTTCTTTTATAACTTAAGATTTTGCCTGAATGCACAATTTAACTAAGACCTCCAGACTTGCTACATGGTGACCTATCACAGGTTTTGGGTATTTGCTTGTGGGACTGATGAATTGTCTACAAAAAAAAAGATGAACAGGCAAACATGTATAGAATGGATCTGCAAGAAACTCCAGAACAGAATGCTTTGTGATGTGACCATTGGACCTTAATGCATTGGCAGCTTTATTCATATTGAAGGAAATGGGGAGAAACATGTTGAGAAAATATCTTTACAGGTTCATCAGAAACGTTAAAAGAGGGGAACAAGGATACATTTTGAAATTCAAAACACTTTTAAATAAAAAAAAAAACATATGCTTTTGTGAGAGATAGTGTGAGGTTTAGTAAGAAGGGGAAGAATCCAAATTGAATGCTTGGTGCCACTTTCTCATAAAATAATAATAAAATAAGAGGACATTTTAAGAATTTGCAGATATCCTTCTTGAATTTGAAAAACAATAATACATGTGGCTGGTAAAATAGAAAGTTTAATTCAAGGGGATGTTCATTTCATGATAACTGATTTTACTAATTTTCATTTTTTATACTTTTTTTTACCATACAATTTAAATTTTCTTTACCATAAAATTTTCAATAGATATGACATTTTTATTGTATTTTATTTTATTTGAACATTCATTTATGAAATAAAATAAACTGAACATGTCCAGTATTGAAACAAAAGTACTTAAATAAATATTTGACATGTTTATTCTACTCTATAAATTAATTGTCAAGCAACATATATTCTAATTTAAACCAGAAAATAAAGGAAAAGGGCATAAAAATTTATATAAAAGTCAAATTAAAAATTTTAAGCTTCAATAGTGAACAGCCGGCAGCTGCTGCACACTAATACTGGTGGTCTTCTTGCACTTGCAAGAAGAGGTTTATGGAAGAGGTCAAGTTGTATCACATCCCTCAGGAACATGCAGCAGCACTGACCCTATAAGGTCAGTGTAAGGATGGGATGATCCAAGACTATCCGAGTAATTCCCAGCACAGGAACTATTCTGGGCCATGCTTTTTGACTGACATGTGCCTGATGTGGACAGGCTGCTGCCAAGGCTGCAGGAAGGGAGGCAGTGGGGCAAAGGCAGCAGGGAAAGGGTGGCTGGAGCCATGGAAGCCTCCCTGTGCTCATTTTCTTACCATGATACGACCCAAAAATCTAAATGGTGCTGCTAGATGATGGCTGCAAAGCGGAACGTGGTTTGAGAAAAAATAGAGGTGTGCTGACTTGCATCATTCCTGATGATTTTGCACCATTCAGACCACCTCATAGGGCTGTCTGGAAGGTGAGACAGAGGTTGGGGATGTGGGAAGCAGCTTTGGAGTGGAGAGGGAGGCTGAGAAAGATGCTGGTTTTGTATGCAGTAGCCTTGAGCCCGAGTTAAAAAAATATTGTGAAGTTAAAAGGGGTTATAGAGAGAAAAAACTGCTGCACTGAATACATTTCTACACACCATGTTAAACAGAAAACATTTCTAATTTGTTTTTTACCTGTCAGATCTGAGTCACTTTCAGAGGTGTATGCAAGAGAGGAACCTTGTGCTACGGATGGAATATCTGGTGTCACTCTCCAGGAGTGCTACCATGCCATCTGTTGGGAGGGGCCAGACCAGAGGAGGACTGGATCATTGAGTGTGTGGCACATGAAATGCTTGCCAGGGTCATTCTTATTTGATAGACAAGTTAATTGTGCCAGATGAGGTGTGGTGTCAGGTGTGGTCTAGCTCAGCTTAGGAGCTATCTTTCAGCAGCTGGTGCTTTTGGCTGCTCTAGTTGCTGTGGGAGGCATGAGAAGAAAATCTCTCAGAATCTCACTTCTGAAGACCTGCTTTTCTTTGATTTGAGGGAGCTCCTGGACTGGAATTCACCACTGAGTCTTTTGGTATTGACAACAATGGCAGCAGCCTCCATCCATTGCTTTCGTGATCTCACTGGAAGATGGTACCTTGGAGTAGGAGAAAAGACTCCTAAATGACAATCTCTTGATTTCCAGGCCTTGCTCATCATTTGGGAGACCATGAAGTACTTCCCTCTGAAGATCCAGTTTAGCACAGCTTAGTGCAGATACTTATGCTGATTTGTAATGGATACACAGTCCTGATCCTGGACCTAGACATAAGCCACCTGGAGTTCCCTTTTTCTTTTTTGGGTCAATACATGCTCTGAAAATCCACCACTTCCACTTAACTGGAAACTTCTTGGTAAACAGGAGGAATTAGAGCTGAATAGCCTTAATCCTGGCCTAGCTTCTCAGGGATAAAAAGGACTACCTTCACATGTAATTCTGTGGCCTACAGCTTTTGACATACATGTTTTTGAGAAAGTGACTGCTTTTCAGTGGACTATAAATGCAAAGGTGCTAAAGCACAGCCTGCATGGTGTGAAATCACAGAAGGAATGTGAAGACAGTCAAAAATGCCAAAATGGTATGGTCTCAGATGCAATTCTGAAAGGAAATGTTCCCTGGAAGTTACTCAGTAATGCCAGTGAATTATTTAGAAAGTGAAATATGCCAATAGAAATATGCCAAATCTGTGCCAGAAAAAATAATAGAAGTTTATTACCACAGACTACAGAATCCAGCTTTTGGGAAATGTTCCTAAAATTACTGGACATGTCCAAGGGAAAAAGGCAAGATAAATCCAATTTGATACTGAATGGTATCAAGGGATATGAAAGAACTCTGAGCCTCAGAACATTATGTTATTTTGACATACTTTAGATTGCTAATACACTTAAGAAAATACAGAGTGGATTAGCTAGGGCTATTTTAAAACACGGTTTTAGAATGAGAGCTGTACATAAAAGGGGAAAGAAATCAAGTGCAAATCTTGAATAAAACAAAGGCTAAATCTGACCACAGGGTTCTGGGTGGAGAAGCACCTGACCTCCAGAGAATAGCGGGAAATCAGTGCCTGCCTGTCCAAGGAACCTTCCTTCATGACGACCCTCTTTTCCTCATCTGAAGAGGAAGTCACATACTTGAGAGACTTGGATCATAAGCCTAATCAATTTCTATGATTTCTAGGATATATTGTTGTTTTTGTATGGTTACCATTTAAGGAAGATTTAATTGTATTTTGCTGTCTTCAACACATTGCATAGTATTGTAACATTTATGAGAACTATAGGTATAGCAATTATTGCTTTTGCTGCAGCCCACAGAAATTAGGTTAAGCTGCTGATAGAGAAAAGAAAGTGTTAAGCATCAGCATTTATGCAGTCCTAACTGGATTTATCCTAATTGTATGTACCTCGTGTTGTTCAATAAGCACTGCTCCATCATTCTTCCACTCACTTTAGAAAATACTTCACTTTCCTATTAGGAAAGAATAGGCCTAACCAGAACTGAAACTCTTATTATATACATGATAGATGTCTGACTTGGCCTACATAACTCATGTCTTGTTTAGTGCTAAAGTAGGGCACAGCTAAAGAGAGAAGAGAATTAGGCAACAAATGGAATAAATGACTTAACAAAAGTTCCTCTGAAAAATTTCCATGCACTTCTTTGGATTTGGAACCAGACTCTGGGAAAAAAAAAAACCAAAAAAACCAAATGTGGCCATGGAGATAGATTTGACAGAACTGACTTCTAAGGTGGCAAAAAAAAAAAAAAAAAAAAAAAGAACATTTATATTGTCCTTTTTTTTAATGCTAACTTCTGTAGGAGACCTGCATGAGTGAGTTGCTGGTCACATTCTCCTAGGACTGATGTTGAAAAGGACCCTGGAAATGGTCTGAGTGGCTCAAGCTGGCCAAACTACTACAGCCAGCACTGCCAATGATGGTGTATACAAGAAGCTTACTCTGGTAAAATCAAAGAAATTCAAACCTTTAGTATCCAGTTTGATGTTATTGATTTTTTTCTAAATCATGAGTGTTTAGATATAATAAGTTATGTCATGCATTTCAAAAAATGAGAGAGCTTATTCTATGAATGCATGATGATATGGACACATAAAAAAACAACAGAAAAAATTAGTCCTTCAAAATTTTAAATTAATAGTTAAAATTAATTCTATCTATCCATTTTTTATTACCCATAACAAATTCTGTGTGAATGAAATGTATTCATCACAAACAACAGTACAACTACTGCTAGCAAGAATGTAGTTCAAACAAAACCTCAGCTAAATCCTTCCTTGTTTCCACTTCATTATTCAGTCAACAGGATTAAAACAGAAGGCAAGTAGCAGATTTCTGTGTTGTGGATCAGCTACTCAAATACCTGTTTATTTACTTCAGACTTTTGAGATCTGATGGAGGGTTATACCTCTTCGACATCTGTCTGTGGAAGTCCCGCTTACATAGACAGTACTGAATGGGCCCTTCTTTATTATCTACTCTCTTGATAAATGGAACTTGATGACTGAACAAAAAAGAAAAACAGATGATCAAGATAAAGTAAAATCGTTAAGCACAAGCTAGAAAACATACACAAGTAACACAGGTCAATGCAGTATGCTAAGGTATTATTTATCATGTTATAAAGTTAGTGCTTCTGGATCACATCATAAGGTCTGAATTGCAAGACAGTGCCTTTTCTGCTGACCTTTGAAGCACAGCTTAGTTTTCAAAATCCAGAATGCAAGAGTTTAATATCAATACTGAATAACTCTGTTAGAGTGAAGGCATAGGTATAGTAGATTGTTGTTTCTGAACAGTCATCTATTTCTACAGCCTCTTCAAACCTTAAAAGACAGTGCATTCGTACTTACTGTATCAATTTCCTCAAATGACACTTTTGCTGATTCAGGACACTAACCTTATAGAAAGACAGTTATGCTAATGCATGCATCTCTATAGCTTCCTTAAACATTGAAATAAAATAAATAGATAAATACATTTGCTTTTCACAGAGGGATTTTTATCAGGGCAAACTTACCAAATGTTTAGGTTCATCAGATAGTGTGATTTATCTGTCTTGCTCCCAGAATGACTGCTGCAAAGCAAATAAAAAAATTAAGGAAAATTATCAATAACCTATCAGTTTCATCTTTCCCCTTCTGTCAGCTGATTTTTAATGCTGATGTAAAGTGGAAAGAATATAAAAGAATCATATTCTTTGTCTGAGAGAGGTAATTTTCCATTGCTGCTTGGATCATACACATCTACTTCAGTCTAAGCAATGCTTGTCTACAGTCTATGAGGTTTTATCAGCAGACACAGTGAAGCCAGTCCAGGTATTCTAATAAGGTATAATCAGAGCAGGTAGAAAAAGACTATAACAAAGGATATATGGCTTTGGGTGCAGGCATCCTTGTAGCTCATACGAGAACACGTGATGCAATATCCTGTGGATTGTCTTTTCTCTGTATTTCAGACTTGGCATATTGTATAGCACAGCACCACAAAATCTGCCAGAGCACTTGGGCAAAACTCCAAGAAATCTGTCTGGTTTTACTCTTTTTAGTGCCATTTTTCTTTCTTAACATGACTCGCTGCTACTAACGTGAATGCTATATTAATTATATTGGTGGAACTATCTAATATATATTGAGAGGGTGGGAGCTACTTTTCTTTTGCAGAATGACAGCATCAGGAAGAAAATCAGCATTTTCAGAGGCTATCATCCAGCTCTGCAGGTTGTGGTGTGCACCTTTGTAAGACAGAAGGCAAGCTAAAAATGCCTTATGCCTAGGACAGTCATTATTACAGAAAATATCCCTCATGATATTGTGGCAGGATCGCATTTCATAACATTTGTGAGATCCAGAGGACATTCTAGCTCCAAGGCTGATAGTGAGATGTTCAATTTGCCTGCTGACTTTGAGCAACCTGAGATATGCCAATATGTTGCTAAGTGGCCACAGTAAGATTTAAAAGTGTGGTTTGACAGAACATGAAATCATGCAGTGTGAAAAGAAATAATTGCTCTAGAAAATTTCAGTATCTCTGTGTGTCTTAGTACAAAGAAAATACTTTTTTCTTCTTTTTTTGAGTAGAATTGTCTAGAAATTATTACTTAAAAAGTGGGCTGTCACAGGAATTGCTCTGACTAGGCTAATGCAAAAACTGGAAGTAAGGACTGTATTTATAAAAGACTAACACAAAGAAGTGAAAGCCCAATCAAAGTCATGCCCAGCACAGAGGTTAGCTGCCAGTAATCCTACCACTTCAATACTGCAAGGCAGGTTCTGAGAGCATGTGGGGAAGACATGAGTAAAGCTGAAGGACGATCATTTCAGCAGTCATGACTGGGCAGCTGAGAGCCTGAACAGGACCCCAGGACAGCGGCTGCTGCTCCTATGCTTCTGATGCAAAGGCAGCGCCCAGACAAAGCTGCAGTGGAACCAGCATGAGCACCCATCAGTTGCTCAGGCTTAAAGGCTAGCCTTTATTTCTTGCACAGTTTGGTCAGGTTATCAAGATATAGAAGGCTGGCTTCTGCCAGAATGCTGTCTGACATTCAATGGTCCATGCAGAGCATAATTGTGACTGACAGTAAGTTTATTCATAGAAGTTCTTATTATTTTCTGCTGGAGTGAGATTATAGGTATACTTCTAGGAAGACTGAAAGCCTGACAAAGAGATTTACATTACATGGACAGAAGTAATTTTTTTCTGTATTGTCAAGTGGCTGCTGTGCTGCAAGCCTGCTGATATTTTGATCAATAGTGCACTCTTGACACGTAAGTCTTTTGCAATGAAAGATGCAAGATCTCTCTGAGTGCTGAAGATCAGTCTTTCCTACTCAGTTTTACAGTATAACATAACATAACTACTTAGCAAACATCTCTCCAAAATATATCTCATTTTTTGACTGCTATCAAGCACCAAGTTATCATGAAAATAAGTGTCTGGGTTCCAACAAAAAAGTACAAGCAGCTATCATTTTGAGAAGAAGGTGGAGAAAGGATTTTGGAGAAAATAAGCTGTCTATATTCATGAAGCAGCCACTTCTGCATCACATCCACTCAAATTCCTTTTCTTACTGTATCCAGACACATTTCCAAGCATTTAGCTCTTGCTCTCAACATCATTTGCATTAACAGCTTTAACATTTTCTCCCGCAGGCACCATTTTAAGGACCTCTCTCTCAATTCAGATCAGATTGCTGCCCATTATTGCTATCAGGAAGGCATCAGGTTTCCAGTTTAACATGTTAGTGACGAATACCTGAAAAAGCATGTCTGAATAGGTATATTCAGGCTTATGTTTATGCTCTGTAATTTTGGTAAATATGGTGCATTTAATTTCTCTTTAGTTGGCATGGACCTTGTCCTCCTGAACCTCTGGGCTTCCCTACCTCCCATTCCAACAAAAACATCCACACTATTGCTGATACAATATGTATATACAATATCAGTGTTTTAAAGAACTAGAAGATTTTTCCCTCAGCACATAACAGCGTAAATGTGAGTAAGCAACATTTTCAGAAGAATGTGCTGGGATTTGACAGCCAGGCGATCCATCGTGCTTTGCTCCATGAAGAAGAATTAAAACATTGTAAAGTTTCTTTCTGGAAGAGCTCTATTGTTGGCTTGCTTTAGGAGAACTGTTTAAACTGTGATGTCATTCTCTGTCTGCTTAGGCACTGCATAAATGCAAATATACTAACAGAGCTCTTTTTTTTTTTTTTTTTGGAGGAACAGGTTTATATTCACTGGTAAATGAATGAGAATTATGTAGAGAACTTTATGCATACAGGCAGATTGTGATAAAAGAAGCCAAGTGCCATTGATAAATCTTTGAAGTAATGATCAGACCAATGGTAAACACTAAGAAATATCATTTCGATACCCTAATCTATAATTCTGCTGAGGTTTTGGGCAAGCGCGCCAACCATGATAAGTAAATACTTGGTTTTGCTTTGTTTTAGTCATAGACAAGCTGCAAGTTTACACATTTAAAATAATTCACTGTAGAAATGTAACATAACTATGACATACAGTCTTACCGAGCAAAGACAGGTCCAGAAAAACTCCACACAGAGTAACAATAAATTAATTATTTTTAAAATTACTGGTAATCTACTTATCTATTTATACTTTGTTTTTCTACTTGTTGATATCCCCTTCTGCTACATTTGCCATTATCCTCACTAAGGAAATTACTGGTAAAGCTGTTTAACCTGTATTTGAATGTATAGCTTTCTAATTGTCAGTAGTCATTACCTATTGAAGTATATGTTCTTTTACTCCATTTTTACTAACAACTCAAGTTGTTTTAACATAGATTATCTAATTTCATTCAGTTTCATGAAGTTATATACCTTTTGGATAGTTAGACAGATGATTTATAAACTGTATGAGTAAAACAATCCTGAGTGATCAGAACAATTTTGTTGTCCGATAAGTCACTCAGCTTCCTTCAAATTATTGTGGATGCTGTCCAATATATTGTATTTCTTTCAAAGAAATGATACGACTCCAGAAAAGATAATGCTGTGTTTATCCATTACGACAGTTTGAGTTCAAAATTCACATTGCTTTCCTCTTTGGTCCTGGAGAAGTTGTCCCAAAAGCTCTGCAGAGGCAGGATACATTCAAAGAATTATTGGTAGCTTTTCATTAGCTGCAGAAATTTGGGCCTGGTAATGAATTTCAGTATTGCATGTTTGATTCTTACATGCAATCCAGACACACGTAAAATTCATATTACTGCATTCCTGGGTTAAAACTGTAAGTAAATAGTAAATGTACCTTTATTTGCCACTTAAACAAAAGAGGTTTTTTAACACTCATCTTAAACCAATACAAACCTATGGTCTTTTGCTTCTGCCAGCACATTTCTGCAACCAAAGGGACAGTTGGATTCAGAAACTCAGCTGGCTCAAAACAAATTATTTTTTGTTTCCTTAGGTATCGGCTTCATTGGTTGCCTGGTTGCACTGCCCATGCAACATCATGACCTCAAATGCTGCAGCACGAGGCAGGTGATGTGAATTCAGGAGACGTGCAATTCATGACAAATAAGGTGAACTTAAACTGTACCATTAAAGTCCTGAATTGCCTGAGCGGTGACTCAGTAAACGCCAATTATCATTCTTTTGAAATTATGTGAAAGTGGAAGGGCTAACTCTTGAATATCAGTTAACATACTGGTTAGTGTAAGCAGCAGTAGAAACAAAACACACAAGAAAGAAGGCTGTCTTAAAACACAGGGAAAGAGAATTACTCCGTTGAGAAACATATTATCTAGCCAGAAGTTTGCTGCCTCAGCTGAACAGTTCTCGAATAAACTTATCCTTTCTCACCTAAGAAACTGTTTTGAGGCAGTACCCCTAACAAACCATTTGTGATGAAAATAAAAAGAGACGTTCTTCCTTCTAGGTCTGGTTTGAAGTCCAGACTCACTAGTCTCCATTATCCTAAATATAAAAAATATTCACCAATTGCCACAACTGCCCTCTTTTCCTCCACAGAAGATTACTGCTATACTATTAAGTAAAAGAGAGTAACAGATCATATATGGTTTCTTAAAGCAGAAACCAAAGTCACCTGATTTAGTAACTTCAGAGCAGTTTTCATCTTCTAGATAAGTGTTTGTGTAACTAAAGTAAGTTTAAATCTGCTTTAAATCTTAATAAGAATTTTGATTTAATTTCAAAGTTAAATTCTAGAACTTTCACTAATTCTATTACTACAAAATACTCACATTAATAAGTGAATAGCCTGCTGTGTAATGTACATAATATAAAGCTGTTAGAAATAATAGATTAATTATTTGTATTATTATTATTATCTTAAAAATTGCCATATATTTTCATCAAGTTATGTGTTCAGTTTCTTAACATCAAAGAATATCATCAATGGCAAAGAGATGGTAGTTTTAATTATTGGACATTGTTGGGGTTTTAGTTTAGTCTTAGGTTTTCCTGTTAAAGGAATTTTCTCCCATATGCATGTTGCTAGGGGACAAATAGCTGTACTTAAGAAAGACAAAAAGGGGAGTGGGGCGGGCCTGGCTACTCCTTTGTCTACACCTGGGTGTGGGGACAGTTCGCTCTGAGCGTCCGGAGAGAGAAGCTGCAGAGAAAGGAGCTGCTGCTGCTTTCTTTTTGGCCGTTCTTTCTTCCTGCTGGAAACAACGCCGGGACCCCAAAAGCCGCTTTCCCTGCCCTGCTGGAGACCAGGCTGTGGCTGCCCTGCTCCGCTGCTGCTTCGAGCTTTCGCTACGCTGTAGCCCTGCTCGCCCTGCCTGCCTGGGCCTCCGTGGTTTTTCCCACCTGGATACATCTCGTCTGCCACCCGGGATTTGCGTTCGTCCCTGCCATTCCAGCCTGCTGTTCCTGAGAGCCCGGGATCGGCTGCCCAGGGGTTTGTGAAGCCTTTGTTCCATCCCTTCCCGGGACCCCAGGGCACCGGTGCCGCGGGTTTCCCGAGCTCGCCCCGGAGCGCCCCCTGCAGCCGCGGGGGAACCATCGCACCTGCCCTGCTCACCGGGAGCCGCCAGCGCCCCTGCCGGCTGCGAGCGGAACTGCACCCGAGGGGAAAGGGCCCGACAGCCGAGAGGGCTGGGGCTGGGTTTGTGATTGCTGTTACTGCCATAGTTGTTGTTGTTTTGTTTGACTGGTTATATACATATATATATAGAGTAAAGAACTGTTATTCCTATTTCCCACATCTTTGCCTAAAGGCCCTTGATTTCAAAATATAATAACTTGGAGGGAAAAGGGGTTTTATCTGCCACTTCAAGGGGGGCCTCTGCCTTCCTTAGCAGACACCTGTCTTTCAAAACCGAGACAGATCTTGGCGCCCAACGTGGGGCCTGAGGGCATTAAGAGATAGAGGTGAAAAAGGGATAACAGTTCCTGGATAACTTTATTTTGTGTGCTGGATATTGGAACCTTGTTAGGCAGCACTATGTGGTCTAGTTTACCCTGGTTCGGGTGGCATGTAGCCGTGGCTATATTCTTCCCCTTTGCAGCTCCTTACTTGAGTATGGGTCCTCTGACTAAGGCTACCATTGCTGTTATCCAGCTTGCGTTATGGGTCGAGAAGGTGAGGAATTCATGGGTTTTTAACTTCCTCCGGAATGTGGGCACATGGATAAACAGCTATCACACACTGAGCACATGTTTTTGGGGTTATGTTAACAATGGTACCTTCTGTGAGGAAATGACACCAGGGGAAGTTTTCTCCCAACCCCTCAACCAGTTCTTTGGGCCCACCCCATCAATTTTCGAAGGGTTTAAATTCCCTCTGAATACTAACCATCTGCTGCTGATAGGCCTACTCTATTTAGCATTCAAGGATAAGTTGAGATTGGCTTGGATATCTACCCGGACACCAGCCCCAGAGACTAGAGATCCTGCCCCAGAACCTGACATGGCCCCAGAGAGTAGAGTTCCTACCCCAGAGCCTGATCCTGCTCCAGAGCCTGACACGGCCCCAGACACTAGAGATCCTACCCCAGAACCTGACACGGCCCCAGACACTAGAGATCCTACCCCAGAGCCAGAGCCTGCCACAGCCCCAGACACTAGAGATCCCGCCCCACAGACTGATACCGCCCAACAGTCCACCTCAGAAATGGACTACCCAAACTGGGTGGGGGTACTGGCAAAAGGGATGCAGGAGATGTGCCAGGAGATGGGCCAGGTGCGCCAGGAGATGTGCCAGGAGATGGGCCAGGTGCGCCAGGAGATATGCCAATTGCTAAGGGAATACACCTCCTCAGCTAGTGAAAAACCCTCTCCCTGCCCCAAAGAGGGTGAGTCCGATGGTGCAGCAGTGGAACCCACGGATGTTACAACCGTCCAGGCTTCAGCTGAACCACAAGGGCAACCACAGCCAGCAGCGGTCGCCCCTGTGCAAAGGAGGAAGTATAAGACCAAATCAGTACGACCAGTTAATGATGATGGGCAACCAGGGCCCTCACAACCAGCAGGAGAGCCAGAGCCAGAGATCATTACTGAGTCCCTGTCGCACGACAGTCTCCGTGCTATGCGAAACGACATTGTGCGAAGGGGGCGTGAGCCTTATACCACCTGGCTGCTTCGGGTTTGGGACCTTATGGGCACAAGTGTGCAACTGGATAGTGGTGAGGCAAGGTATCTGGGATCGTTGACCCAGGACCCAGGTGTGGACCAGATATTTGTGAGGGAGCCAGGGCCTCTCTCTCTCTGGGAGCGGCTCTTAATGAGTGTGAGAGAAAGGTTCATTCACAAAGAAAGAATGCAGGAGTATCATCATAGAATGCAGTGGAAGACACTCGAGCAAGGGATCCAACAGCTAAGAGAGGTGGCAATATTAGAGGTACTCTTTGGGAAGGATGGACAGCATGATAATGACCCCGATAAGGTCAGGTGCACAGGACAGATGATGTGGAACCTGGCAAGGCTAGGGCCATCGCAATACACCACCTTCATTGCAACGATTGATGCTGACAATACCCGAGAAACAGTGGGCTCTGTTGCCAACAGGCTCAGGCATTATGACAGCATGATCAATGGCCCGCTGAAAGCTCATGTCTCTGCTGTGGTCCAGGACCTCAAAGAGGAGATGAAGGAGATGAGGAAGGAAATGAGGGAGGAGATGAGGGAGGAGATGAGGGAGGAGATGAGGAGGGTCAGTGTGGCACCAGTGCGAGTCACAGGCCCCCAAGTCAGAGCCCGTCGTCCCCCTGCTAGAGAGAGAGGGTACACCCCACGAGCTGAGCTGTGGTTTTTCCTGTGTGAGCATGGGGAAGACATGAGAAGGTGGGATGGGAAACCCACCTCTGCCCTGGCAGCGCGGGTGCGTGAACTCAAGGAGGGAGGCACTAACCGAGGGGGTTCCGCTAAGGTGAAGGTAGCCTCAGCCTCCCGTGACCGAGCTGCCAGGTATTACAGAAGGGAGGATGATATGGCAGATCCCCTTGAAGGTACCTCGAGCATGTACGCCCAGGGAAAGAATGATAACCAGGGCTAGAGGGGCCCTGCCTGTAGCCAGGAAGAGGCACGGGAGAACCGAGTTTTCTGGACGGTGTGGATCCGATGGCCTGGCACATCAGAGCCACAAAAATATGATGCATTGGTTGATACTGGGGCACAATGTACTTTAATGCCATCGGGACATGTGGGGGCAGAACCTGTATCCATCGCTGGGGTGACCGGGGGATCACAGCAGTTGACCCTTTTGGAAGCTGAGGTGAGCCTGACTGGGAAGGAGTGGCAAAAGCATCCGATTGTGACCGGCCCAGAGGCCCCGTGTATTCTGGGCATAGACTTCCTCCGGAATGGCTACTACAAAGACCCAAAAGGACTCAGGTGGGCATTTGGGATTGCTGCTGTGGAGGCAGAGGGCATTAGGCAATTGAACACCCTGCCTGGACTATCTGAGAATCCTTCTGCAGTTGGGCTCCTGAAAGTGGAAGAGCAACGAGTGCCAATTGCCACCTCGACAGTGCACCGCCGGCAGTATCGGACAAATCGAGATGCTGTGATCCCCATCCACAAGATGATCCGCGAGCTGGAGAGTCAAGGGGTGGTCAGCAAGACCCACTCACCCTTCAACAGCCCCATCTGGCCTGTGCGCAAGTCTGACGGGGAATGGAGATTGACTGTGGACTATCGTGCCCTGAATGAAGTGACTCCACCCTTGAGCGCTGCCGTGCCAGACATGTTGGAGCTCCAGTACGAGCTGGAGTCCAAAGCAGCGAAGTGGTACGCCACTATTGACATTGCCAATGCATTCTTCTCCATTCCTCTGGCAGCAGAGTGCAGGCCTCAGTTTGCCTTCACCTGGAGGGGCGTGCAGTACACCTGGAACCGACTGCCCCAGGGGTGGAAGCACAGTCCCACCATCTGTCATGGACTGATCCAGACTGCACTAGAAAAGAGTGAGGCTCCAGAACATCTGCAGTACATTGATGACATCATTGTGTGGGGGAACACTGCAACCGAAGTGTTTGAGAAAGGAGAGAGAATAATTCAAATTCTCCTGCAAGCTGGTTTTGCCATCAAGAAGAGCAAGGTCAAGGGACCTGCCCGAGAGATCCAGTTCCTGGGAGTAAAGTGGCAAGATGGACGACGTCAGATTCCCACTGAGGTAATCAATAAGATCACAGCAATGTCTCCGCCGACCAACAAGAAGGAAACACAAGCTTTCCTAGGTGCTATAGGTTTCTGGAGGATGCACATTCCCGAGTACAGCCAGATCGTGAGTCCTCTCTACCTGGTTACCCGCAAGAAGAATGATTTCCACTGGGGCCCTGAACAGCAGCAAGCCTTCGCCCAGATCAAACAGGAAATTGCTCACGCCGTAGCCCTTGGCCCAGTCAGGACAGGACCAGAGGTGAAGAACGTGCTCTACTCTGCAGCCGGGAACAATGGTCTGTCCTGGAGCCTCTGGCAGAAGGTGCCTGGTGAGACTCGGGGCCGACCACTGGGATTCTGGAGCCGAAGCTACAGAGGATCTGAAGCCAACTACACTCCCACCGAGAAGGAAATCCTGGCAGCTTATGAAGGAGTCCAGGCTGCCTCAGAAGTAATCAGCACAGAGGCACAACTCCTCCTGGCACCCCGACTACCGGTGCTGGGGTGGATGTTCAAAGGAAAGGTTCCCTCCACGCATCACGCCACCGATGCTACTTGGAGCAAATGGATTGCCCTCATCACGCAGCGCGCCCGAATTGGAAACCCAAATCGCCCTGGGATCTTGGAAATAATTACAAACTGGCCGGAAGGTGAGACTTTTGGGTTATCTTCTGAAGAAGAAGAGGAGCAGGTGACACGTGCCGAAGAAGCCCCACCATATAACGAGCTACCAGAGAGTGAAAGACAATACGCCCTCTTCACTGATGGTTCCTGCCGAATTGTAGGCGCTAGCCGGAAATGGAAAGCCGCTGTATGGAGCCCCACACGACAAGTTGCACAGGCCACTGAAGGAGAAGGTGGATCGAGCCAATTTGCTGAGCTCAAAGCTGTCCAATTAGCTCTGGACATAGCTGAAAGAGAGAAGTGGCCAAAGCTCTACCTCTACACTGATTCATGGATGGTAGCCAATGCTCTGTGGGGTTGGCTAGAAAGGTGGAATAAGGCAAACTGGCAGCGCAGAGGAAAACCAATCTGGGCTGCTGAAGAGTGGAAAGACATTGCCACTCGGGTAGAGAAGCTATCCGTGAAGGTCCGTCATGTAGATGCTCACATCCCCAAGAGCCGGGCTAATGAAGAACATCGTAACAACAAACAGGTAGATCAGGCTGCGAAAATAGAGGTGTCCCAGATAGACTTGGATTGGCAACATAAAGGAGAACTGTTCCTAGCTCGATGGGCCCATGATGTCTCAGGCCATCAGGGCAGAGATGCCACCTATAAGTGGGCACGAGACCGAGGGGTGGATCTAACCATGGACAGTATCTCCCAGGTTATCCATGACTGTGAGACATGCGCTGCGATCAAGCAGGCCAAGCGGGTGAAGCCTCTGTGGTATGGCGGGCGATGGTCCAAATACAAGTATGGGGAGGCCTGGCAGATTGATTACATCACACTGCCTCAAACCCGCCAAGGCAAGCGCTATGTGCTCACAATGGTAGAAGCCACCACTGGGTGGCTGGAGACCTACCCTGTGCCTCACGCTACTGCCCGGAACACCATCCTGGGCCTGGAAAAGCAAGTCCTTTGGAGGCATGGCACCCCTGAGAGAATCGAGTCTGACAATGGGACTCATTTCAAGAACAGCCTTATAAACACCTGGGCTAGAGAACATGGCATAGAGTGGGTGTACCACATCCCTTACCATGCACCAGCAGCTGGGAAGGTTGAGCGGTGTAATGGACTGCTTAAAACCACCTTGAAGGCACTGGGTGGGGGGACTTTCAAAAACTGGGAGATGCATTTAGCAAGAGCCACCTGGTTAGTTAACACTCGAGGTTCCACCAGCCGAGCAGGCCCTGCCCAATCTGAACCCCTACAAACAACAGACGGAGATAAGGTTCCAGTGGTGCACATGAGAGGTATGCTTGGAAAAACTGTTTGGGTAAAGTCTGCCTTGAGCAAAGACAAACCCATCCGTGGGGTTGTTTTTGCTCAGGGACCAGGTTGCACCTGGTGGGTGATGCAAAAGGATGGAGAGACCCGATGCTTACCTCAAGAGGACCTTGTTTTAGGGTGAACTACCCATGGCTCTGTACTTGTATCAGTATCAGCATGTATATTTGTATATAATTTGGGTAATGCATAGATTTATATGGTTAAAAAAAAAAGTTAAGTTTCATGTAACATGTTAGTATGGGAAAAAATTCAGGGTGGATAATGTTGGGGTTTTAGTTTAGTCTTAGGTTTTCCTGTTAAAGGAATTTTCTCCCATATGCATGTTGCTAGGAGACAAATAGCTGTACTTAAGAAAGACAAAAAGGGGAGTGGGGCGGGCCTGGCTACTCCTTTGTCTACACCTGGGTGTGGGGGCAGTTCGCTCTGAGCGTCCGGAGAGAGAAGCTGCAGAGAAAGGAGCTGCTGCTTCTTTCTTTTTGGCCGTTCTTTCTTCCTGCTGGAAACAACGCCGGGACCCCAAAAGCCGCTTTCCCTGCCCTGCTGGAGACCGAGCTGTGGCTGCCCTGCCCCGCTGCTGCTTCGAGCTTTCGCTACGCTGTAGCCCTGCTCGCCCTGCCTGCCTGGGCCTCCGTGGTTTTTCCCACCTGGATACATCTCGTCTGCCACCCGGGATTTGCGTTCGTCCCTGCCATTCCAGCCTGCTGTTCCTGAGAGTCCGGGATCGGCTGCCCAGGGGTTTGTGAAGCCTTTGTTCCATCCCTCCCCGGGATCCCAGGGCACCAGAGCCGCGGGTTTCCCGAGCTCGCCCCGGAGCGCCCCCTGCAGCCGCGGGGGAACCATCGCACCTGCCCTGCTCACCGGGAGCCGCCAGCGCCCCTGCCGGCTGCGAGCGGAACTGCACCCGAGGGGAAAGGGCCCGACAGCCGAGAGGGCTGGGGCTGGGTTTGTGATTGCTGTTACTGCCATAGTTGTTGTTGTTTTGTTTGACTGGTTATATACATATATATATATAGTAAAGAACTGTTATTCCTATTTCCCACATCTTTGCCTAAAGGCCCTTGATTTCAAAATATAATAACTTGGAGGGAAAAGGGGTTATATCTGCCACTTCAAGGGGGGCCTCTGCCTTCCTTAGCAGACACCTGTCTTTCAAAACCGAGACAGACATCAATTAGCTACACATCAAATATAAAGCAATAGCCACAGTTCATAATATGCACAATTTTGCTGAAACTGGAAGCAGAAAAATATTCTATAGAACACCATAATTCAGTCTCGGTGTTTTTGCTCTACAGTTCAAATGTGTAAGTGTGAATATTATCTTAATCTGTAATTCTGTCACAAACCTTCAATACCGTCCAAAGTATTCTCATTCAAGGTTGTAAGTAGTGCAGAAGTTATTGAAGGTACGTTCTCTCATTATTAGTATATAATTAAATAATTTCTTATCCACTTGATATGCATCAAAATAAAGCTTCACCTGAAGGGCAGCAAAGGATTTAAAGGTTTCCTGAGAGTAGAGCAGGCATGAACTACTAGAAACGCTGCACCACCCAGAATTTTCTAGCACTTGTCTGAAGTCTCATTTGCCAGTACACAGAGCAGGGCCTTCAAGACCTTTGCCACAAAAGCCATGCTCTTGTATGAGCATCATGTCATTAAAGCACTTGACAAGCTCCTCATAAAAATGTCTTAATTTACTTTTCTTCATTACAAAGTTCTGAGCCCATGCTTGATAATTTTAAATCTCTGTCATTCAGTTGTTCCACCTTTCTCTGGGTTCCCAGTCTACCTGATCTATATACTCTTTCTCATCTGCTCCTTTTCAGTTGTTACACTGCTTTAAGGACGAGCTTTTTCATGTCTGTTTTCTCTGTCTCTTAAGGTTTCAAAGTTTCTGCTGGTGGCTTCTAGCAACCAAATAAAGAAAACTATGAAACACAAAACCAACAGAGAAACCTCAAAACTGACTTCCTCTCTGAAAGGGAGACTGTGGTCCTAATAGTTATGAAATCAAAGATTCGTACCTTCAGCATGTGACTTCAGTGAAGAGACTTGAATGGCTTCGTCCTGTGATGACAAAAATGAGCCAGAAATTATACTAATTTCTTACAAACGCAAGAACAAAATGATACAATGTGAATTTCTGTGCGCAGATCAGACACCTGTATTACTTGTTACCACCACAAGGAGCGCCAGCATTTTTGTACCTTGCTGACACTGGCAAGGTGGTCAAGGAGGAGCTATGGTCATGTTGACAAGTATGTGATTGCTTGTGATGAAGTCTGCATGCTGTGAAGAAAAAAGCTGTAGAAGTCAATCCTCTCCCCACTGCCTCTAGCAGAGAGGAGAATGGGAGAAAATTTCCTCCGCTTTGTTGACATATTTTCCTCACAACAGAAAGAAAGAGATGAAAGAGCTAATGCGCCAGTAAATCACTGGCTGAAGAAAGGCAACATCACTAGAAGAAAAGTGAAGATACAATGTCAGGATGTTATCATAACTACTTAGTGATTCTTGCTTAATGTTATTTCACAATAATCTGAGGACTACTTGAGTTGAGGATAGTTGCAGTACTTGATAGCACACATTTTTATGAGTACTAGTTTCCAATATTCTCTGCTGAGGTGGTGAATGACACTACACTTACTAAATCTTTACATGACAGAGGACAATATTTTCTCCAAAATCTCAGCACCGTTCCTTATTTAATGAGGAAAAATAAAACTCAGTAATAAGAACACTAATGTCTGCTGTCTCTTCTAGGACTTTTAAAACCACTAGCAAATATCAATCACATGTTACAGAAAAACAATGATAAATAAGTTGTGGTCCTGCAGAATTAATAAAAATGGACAATCAGATAGAAGACAGACATCTGATTCATGCCCTTCTGCTGGAGAAGTTTCACAGTTAGCTTAACATTATTAGTTAACTTACTTAAATATATCTTTTCCCAAGGGGAAAATAGGCTAATAAATGCCACCACTCTGAAAGATGGTGCCTATCCTTTATTAAATTACTTGAAATCAAAGAAGAAGGATCAAAATGATAGGAAACTATGCCTTACTTGTTCTGCTGTCAACAGAACAGTCACTCTTTCTCCTCCTACATTTCCTTTTTGGCTTTCAAACTAGACCTCTAAAACTCTGTAACTGTGGGACACCATGTGACATCGTGCATCTCCCAAAGGAATTGTGGGGCCATCTTTACCAGAACTGCATAAATAATGCTGGAATCTTTCTCCTTTTTTTCTTTCTAAATTGTGACGAAATAGTGGAGTAATGCAACCAAGTATTATGCATTCCTATACTATAGGTCATATACTGCAAGGGTCATACAAGCTTGTTGCAACATGTTCCAGATTGTAAAGTAGTTGTTGGTTTGGGGGTTTTGTTTCTTTTTAAGGTAACACCTCAGCATCCTCCAGAGTCCTTGCACACGGGCACTGCTGCCCATGAGCCCTTAGCAGGTCATCTATCTCCCTGCTGCCAGGGTTGGATATATGACAAATCAGTTTACACTCAAAAACGGGCTGGTGGGAGGAAGTTCCAAGGTATTCGACACAGTAATGGGCATTCTCTCTGTTTTATAATATATTATGGTATCCTCATCTTGATAAAGTACATTATTTTTCTATATTATTTTTCAGGTATTCACTGCTTTGTAGTGCACACACAAATGCACACATTTACTGCAGAAGGTTCTGTTGAAATCTCAACCAGCTAATCAGCAGTAAGGCTGCCAATACCTCCTTCAACCCTAAACAGCCTGGAGCAGCAGTGTAGAAACCTCTTCTTCTGTAGGGGGTGCTGGGGAAGGGGGGGATATGCTGTTTATCACTTTGCTTAGTGAACATTTCTAGTGGTTTAGCTAGAATTAATCTTTAGCACGTTTGTGAGATACATGTGACAGCATCACAAAAGCTAGGCATTTTAAGTATTTTTAGGGTAACTTAGGAAGACAAGAAAGATTAGATTGGTCAGAAGAACTATAGCTACTAGAATCTGCCATGATGTTTGGGGATTTTTGTCCATTTTTGTTTGTCTTTTCCTTCTAATAATATCATTTCTTTATAGTTGGGCTGCCTATAGAATGGGTTTTTTTGGTTGTCTTGTATAGACCTCACATATTAACGACAATTTTTCACAAGCTTTTTGTCCATACACAACTGTATGGACAAAGAGTAAAAGGTATTTCACAAAAGGTAAAGTTGATTTGTAATATTCTTTTCACAATGTAATCTTCAGTTGAAATGGAAAGAGATTAACGGAACAAATAATAACCAGAATATAATCTGAAAATACACCACACTTTTTTTCTGCAATTTGAAGCTTTGCTTTCAATAGGCAGGAAGCAACAATAGACATATGCAAATTTTGTTCCATATTGTCAACATTATTCCAGGAAATGTATGTTTGTATGTATGCTGTGATTTAATTAGTTTGTATACCAAAATGTTAGGAACATCTAACATTATCTTAGGGCTGTTTGCATTTGAAGTTACAGTTAATTATCTCTTCAAATAAAGATCTAGGAATTCTGTAGTAATGAACAGTTATTTTCTATTAAGGTGGGTCATGAAATAGCACATTCCCATATACTCACATACACTCCAAGGCATCACTTCAAAACATGGTACAATATTCACTGTCAAATGTATTCCTGGACCATCCTGGCTGCTTGGGCCATTGCTGCACAACATGAGAGAGAGTTGTGGATATGTTTGGCTTTTTTCTTAGAACACACAATTTCAAACTGGTGGATTCAAAACATCCATGAGAGCAGTAATGATGTTCCATAATAATTAGCGCTTTTTTAACCCAAGTTAAATGCTGAAAAAGAGCAAAATATGTCTCTAACACATTTAATCTTTAATGTAGGTGACTGATATTTGATCAATTTTTTGTGCTTTAGAGGCTAAGTCAGACGATCAAGACTGTATTTTAAACAAATATATCACAGCAAAACATAAGCTACGTTTGGTTGACACTTATTTCTGTTACTAGACTTAATGACAAAATAGAGTTTCTGAAGTAGATATTACTAATTTTATACTTGAAAGTGGCTTTTAAAAAAAGTATAATGGTTGCTGCCCTAATGAGCACTTTTGTTGCTTTTTTAAAATATTCATCAATATTAGTTAATTAGAAAACCAAACGGATATTTCTATCTAACTTTGTAGGACATATCTGAGACATTGTTCTTTGCTTTGATGTTGCTAATGCAGAATTTTATCCCCACCCATTTGTTGTTGCTTTATTCTCCTTAGACTATAGCTGCACTTAAATATTTGCAGTTTCCAGAATAGTTTCCCAGTTGTGGATAATTCTGAGAATAATCATGATAATGCTATATCCTCTATCTTTAATTAAATACTTCCCTCCTGTTATGCTTTCTAGAGATGGAACTTAGTACTTTTGGGGTATTTAGAGATGCAGAAAACTGACTACATCTTTTTTGTGGGTGCAACTCTAGTATTGCATAATAGCACTGATGACCGTATTTCTTAAGAACTGAACAACTATGAAGGAGCCCCCCCAAAACATTCAGAATTTCTTTCCTTAGCTCAGCCTATGCTTTACTCCTAGAGCCAGTGCTGCACTGTTTACAGTAGCTTCTCGGTGCTTCATCTA
Source organism: Corvus hawaiiensis (assembly GCF_020740725.1). Taxonomy (NCBI): domain Eukaryota; kingdom Metazoa; phylum Chordata; class Aves; order Passeriformes; family Corvidae; genus Corvus; species Corvus hawaiiensis. The sequence goes on along the minus strand of NC_063255.1, from coordinate 71,389,622 downwards.
TGCTTTGTGCTGAAATAGCTTTTATTTTGAGAATAAAATGCATGTATAGCAGATACACTGTTCATTTTTTTCTTGTGTATTTATTCTCCTTTTTTAAGGGAATGGCCAAAAAGTTAAAGACAGGACTGAGTGTACAAATAGAAACCACATATCCAGTAGTATTCAGCAAACAAAGCAAGCATTCTTTTGCTTTGTAAAAATACATTGATACATTGCATAATGATGAGATTCATCGTGAATGAACAGCCTTGTCCAATAAAATTTTTTTTGCTTTTTGGTATTTAACATTTTGATTTGAGCATTCCTTGTTATAGAATGGCATATTATTAGTCTGTAATAACTTCAGGAAGCTTTCATAACACACATTCAGCCAGACTTAACAACTTGTGGCTTGTCACATCTTACTTCTAAGATCTTTGAAGGCGACTTCTTGATTTTTGTCATGCCATGCTTAGTAAATTAACACATGTTGTGGAGCTCTCTGCACCCTGGAATCCAGATATTTTGACTCATCTAAGATTTAGGCAGGACAATTCCGTCCAAAGTTTTCCAATTGAAAAGGGCTTTTCTACAGTTGGTGGGCAAGCTGGCCATGCATTAGGAAAAATTATTTCAGTGCTCAAGGAAAACATCCTTTACACAGGTTAAGACATATGGTTCATGAAAAAGCTTGGGAAAGGTGTCAGCACTTGGTGAGGGGGATGATACAGTTCTGAATGGACTGATAAGTATGGTCAGGACTGGTTGTAGAAAAACAAAGGTCTTCCATGGGTTTGAAAGAGAGATTTGTGAATCTTCATGGACATGCATTCTGCACTGTTTTATTCTATGCTTTTGCGGTTTAGTGCCATCTACAATAGATTAATATAATGATTGAGATACTTAGACTTCCAGGATAACAGAGGTAATTGATTGTCGACTTCTGTGTTAACTTCCTGCAGACATAAGATTTTAACATTCTGATTTTAAAAGAGAAGCACCACATCACTTTTCTCTTTCTAAATGATGTATGGTTAAACAAAGACATAAACTAAACATATATTTAAAACAATGCACCCTAAATGCAGCTGGATGCCAGTTCTGTATGCAAGAGAATATACATATATATATATATATATGTGTGTACATATATATATGTACAAGTATCTTATAAAAATCAAATCTCTGCAGCAGTTCAGCTCTGAAAATGTAAGAGGCTTTGCTAATTGCCTGATACTCCACTGTTATATAGTGTTTCAAGATCAATACATATCAAAATGTTTCAAAATCTACACTAGGTCAATGCAGTCTAATTCTTAAGCCGTGAGCATTTAACATTAAGTTATATACAAAAAACAAGCAAATAAATTCAATGTAGGTGAAAGCAATGTCTTATTTTCCTTCACTAGTTCCTAATATTTTAGAGAAGAATGACCTGACTGCTTGGAAAGTGGATTGATTTTTGCAGTCTGGAGCCTTACACATTCGATAAATGCAAAGACTGGCAAGCACTGCAGCATGATACTAATAGTAGGCAATGAGGCACTGCTAAACCATTTCCTGGTTGATTTTTCATTTGTATTTAAATAAAAGTGATTGATCTGACATTGAGGAAACATGAAAATTAAGTGCTTTTAATATTACATCTTTGTCAAATGTAGGTTATTGCATCCAGAACTTGAAAAGCTACTGAAGTAGAAAACGAAAAAGGCGTGTATGCTCAGACAAGCCGAATTTCTTAAGAAAATGAAACTAAAATGAAACTAACTGTCCCTCCCTTTGTCTATTTGTATCAATCTGAATCCTAAGAATATGCATGCTTAGCACTGGTGAAAAAAGCAAAGTAGGACAGGAAGGAGCCAGCACAAAGGCAAAGGAACTGATGAAGGACCTGGAGCACAAGTCTAATGAGGAGCAGCTGAGGCAGCTGGGGGTGTTTAGCCTGGAGAAAAGGAGGCTCAGAGAGGACCTTATCTCTCTTTACAACTCCCTGGCAAGGGACAGGACAAGAAAAAACAGCCTCAGTTGTGCCAGAGGAGGTTCAGATTGGATACAAATTTCTTACCTGAAAGGGCTGTAGGTATCAGAACATGCTGGTGACATCCAGGGAAGTGGTGGAATTGCCTGTCTGGAAGAGTTCAAAAGGCCTATGGATGTGACATTTGTTCTCTTAGCCACCTGATAATGAATGTCCCTCTGTGGTACACTCTTTCAGTCTAAAGCCATGCCCCCTTGTCCTATCATTACATGACCTTGTGAAAAGTCCCTCTCCAGCTCTGCTGTAGCCCCCCTGTAGGTACTGGAAGGTGCTATGAAATCTCCCTGGAGCCTTCTCCTCTGCAGGCTCAACACCCCCAGCTACCTCAGCCCATCTTCATAGGAGAGATTTCCAGCCCTCTGACCACCTTCACGGCTGTCCCTTGACAGCTCCAGAAGATCCATATGGGACCTCCCCTTATGTCGGGAGTCCCAGCACTGAATGCCTCAGGTGAGCTCCCATGGTAGCTGAGCACAGGGGAAAAATCACCACCCTAGACCTTCTGGCTACACTTTTGATGCAGGCCAGGAGATGTTTGGCTTTCTGGGCTGCAAGCTCACATTGCTGGGTTATGACAAGCTTCTCATCCACCAGCACCCCCAAGTCCTTCTTCCCAGAGCTGCTCTCAATCCATTCTCTGCCCATCCTGTGTTTGTACTTGGGATTGCCCTGACCCACGTGCAGGACCTTGCACTTGGCCCTGCTGAACTTCGTGGGGTTCACACAGGCCCCTCTCAGGCCTGTCAAGGTCCCTCTGGGTGACATCCCCTCCCTCCAACGAGTCCACTACACCACATAGCTTGGTGTCATCAGTAAACTTGCAGAGGATGCTCTGATCCCACTGTCCATGACACTGACAAAGCTGTTTAACAGTGCTGGTCTCAGCAACAACCCCTGATGACCACCAGGTCTCCACCTGGATATTGAACCATTGACCACAAACACTTTAAGTGCAACCATCCAGACAATTCCTTATTCAGTGAGTGGCCCCACCATCTAATCCATGCCTCTCCAGTTTAGAGACAAGGAGAGCCATCTGGGAGAGTATCCAATGCTTTGCCAAAATCCAGGTAAATTACATCATTTCCTCTTCCGCTACTCACCAGTGCTGTAACCCCATTGTAGAAGGCTGCCACATTTCTCAGGCACAATTTGCCCTCAGTGAAGACATGTTTGCTGTCAATCATCTCCTTGTTTTCTGTGTGCCTTGCCATAGTTTTGAGAAAGGTCTGCTCTGTGATCTTGTTGGGTGCTGAGGTGAGACTGACTGGCCTGTAGTTCCCTGGGTCTTCCTTCTTATCCCTTTTAAAAATAAGGTTGATATTTCCCCTTTTCCACTCATGGGAACTCCACCTGACCATCACAACTTCTCAAATACATGGGTTAGCCTCTTCCTCCACCAGTTCCCTCAGGACCTGTGGATGCATTTTATCAGAACTCATGGAATTGTGCGCCTTCAGTTTGCTTAGATGTTCTTGAATCTGATCTCCTACTGATGCCTTTTACTGGTCTTAAAATCAAGAGTCAGACACGGTTAGAAGGGGAAAAGGGATTTTACCTTGGTATTTATTTTAAGGATCCTTAGGTGCACACGTCCAGGTCATATGCATCGAGATGCACCCCACCCGAGTATGTGTGTCAGTGTGTGAGTCCCCCCCAACATCGAGTATAACATTATAGGCTTTACTAATTAGCATATCTGTCAAAGATTCCCCAATGTGAGGCTCAAGTGAGCCCCCCTCCACAAGGAACCTTCCCCTGGATGGTTCTATCTTGGTTTACAAAATGTGTTCTGGAGAGGACCTTGGGGTCTGGGGCACCCTGATCCCTAACTACAAAGCTTCTAAAATGTTTAGTCTCTTAGCTTGACAAACAAGTCCAAGAATGTAGGCAAAAAGCACCAAGAATACAGAAGTTGTATAAAGGTATAACAGGGGTATAAAAGAAAAGGCAAAAATCTTCATGGCATCACTGCAGTGGAGGGTTATTTATTTTACCTATCCCTGCCTTTGTCTTCTGTGACTTAGGCAGGGAGGCTGAAGTCACTTGCCAATAAAGACTGAAGCAAAAAAGTCATAAAGTACCTCAACTTTCTCCATGTCCCAGGTAACCTCCTATATTCTTCTGGAGAGGCCCCACATGTTCTCTATTCTTTCTTTTACCACTGATATACCTATAGAACCTTTTCTTTTTGCTCTTGATGTCCCTGGCTAAATTTAATACTATTGGTGCTTTATCTTCCCTAACAGATACCTGAGTATGCAGACTAGTGCTCTGTACTTCTCCCAGAATACCTGTCTTTACTTCCATCCTCTATAGGCTTCCTTTTAGTATTTGAGTTTCCAGAAGCTCCTTGTTCATCCATGCAGGTCATCTGTGGTTTTGCCTGACTTCCTTTTTGTCGGGATGCACTGCTTTTGAGCTTGGAAGAGGTAGTCCATGACTATTAACCCGCTTCCTTGTGCCCCTCTCCAGGGCTTTATCCCATGATACTCTAAGAAGCGCTCCCCTGAACAGGCCAAGTCAGCTCTCCTGAAATCCGTGGCGGTGAACTTGCTGTGCTCCCTCCTCATTGCCCCAAGCATCTTGAACTCTACTATTTCAGAGTTACTGCAGCCCTTGAGCTTCACATTCCCCACAAGCCCTCTTCTCGTCGGTGAGAATAAGGTCCACCATAGCACTTCTCCTCACTGGCTCATCTATGACTTGGAGAAAGAAGTATTCATCAAGGCATTCCAGGAACCTCCTGAATTGCCTGTGCTCGGCTGTGTTGTTCCTCCAACAGATGTTGGGCTGGTTGAAGTCCCCTTTGAGGACTAGGGCTTGTGACCATGAGGCTGCTCCTCTCTGTCTGTGGAGGTACTCATGTCCTTGGTCTCCCTGGTGAGGCAGCCTGTTGCAGAATCCCACAGTAATGCCACCTGCCCCCGCCCTCCCTTTAATCCTGACCGATAAGCCTTTGGTTGGCTCCTCAACTCCCAGGTGGAGTTACACGCATTTCAACAGGACAAGACACTAGTGTGCACAGAGGCATTGAAATTGCCCTCCCCACCACCAGAAGCTGACTTACAGGCCAGAGTGGCTGGAATTCCTTTGTGCTGCCCTTGACGTGCTTTCTTGCTGACCTGAGATACATCTCCAGGCCCGGAGAACCTCTTGCTGGCCCTGGTATCAAAACAGTAAGAGCTGGATGGACTGAGGTTCCCCTCCCCTCAGCAACTACAGTAGCTCTTAACATTTCTACTCAATGACTGAAGCAGTCCTTACTGCTCTTCAAATATGGAATCCAACACTTCAAATTTTTGTCCAGTGGGAGAAATGGAAGGAGAAATTATGAATAATCAAACTTTGAAGTATGTTCTCTAAGATACCAGAAAAAGTTTCAAACATGGGGAAACTTAGCAATGATACAAGCTTCTTGGCTCCTGCAAAGATCTACTGAAATCGATTGGCCAAGTTTTTGAGTACTATTACAGTTTTAACAACTGTGGGGCAGGGAAGAGGCAGGGTGGGAAGGGGATGATATTCTTGGCAAAAGAAAATAAATAGTGGTTCTAACACATATGTCCTGACTTTAAGGCATAGGTGTATGTGTCAATGACAGTCATTAAAAAAGAAGCACACGCAATGGTAGAACATGTTCCCAGGATGTGCCTAATCCCCAATGGCAGCCAATACATCTTAAGTACTTCCTCGAAATATTGGGCACGAGCAGACATCAGGCATGAACGTTTTCAGACCGAGCAGATTAAAGCTGTAAGAATTAGGAGCTAAAAGCTACCAAACGGAGGGCACAACCTGAGTGGCCGTCCCTGAACCGGCCTGTTTCAGCTGTGACCCATTCCTGCAGGAACACGCGGTACGTCGCATGAAAGCACCGTGTAACATTGTACTCCTTCATGCGTAGAAAAGCCTGACCCAAGCTGGAGCTTGCAGCGGCTCACAAACGTGCCTAATGGTGTTAGCGGGCAACAGGGTCCCCACAGAAGGGTGGACGGGGCTTTGCTGAACAACGCGGATGCCAGGGTCATTCGGTACCGGAGGTCTCCCCCCGCCCTGCATTCCCTCTCCTCCAGTCCCCTGCCGCCTCGAGGCGCGGGCAGGACGGCGGAGTCCCCAAGCAGCCCTCCCTCCCTTCCTCTCGCTTCCTCCTCCAGCCTCCTCACTTCCCACGGCGGAGGCTGCCACACACCGACCGCCGACGGGGCGGAGGCGGCAGCAGCGGGGGACATCGGTGCGCGGCGCCTCCGAGCGGCCGCGGGGCAGCTCCCGACGGGCCCCGCCGCACCGGGGGCGGACAGCAGGACTGCCCCCGCTCGTGGAGAGCAGAAGGGCGGCGGCCGCGGCTCGCCCCGGGTCTCGAACGCCAGGGCGGTACGGGCCGGCGGGGGCGGAGCCGCGCCCGTGACGCGGCGCTCCGGCGGCGGCGGGGCCGGCACTGGCGGGCGGGCGAGCGGGGGCTCTCTCGGCGCGGGGCTTGTGCGCTGCGGCCCCGGGCGCTCCGGCGGCGGCAGCAGCGCTTCGGCCGGGGGAGGAGGTGCCAGACTCCGGCGCCGCGTGCGGGCAACGAAGGGGAGCGGAGCGGCTGCTGAGGCGGCCTGAGGAGGAGTAGGAGGAAGGGAGCAGGGAGCAGCGCCGCTTGGTCGGCCCGGCGGTGCTGCTGCCGCCACTTCCCCGCTGGGCTCTCTCCTGCCCGCGAACTCGATCCACTCCGGGAAACTCTCGGCTCGCCTCTCAGCCGCGCCGGCGGGGTCTCGACACGGGTCTCGGCCCCGGCGCGGCGGGCGGGGGAAGGGGGTGCGGGGGGCAACTTCTCGCACTTCTCCGGAGAAGGATTTGGGTCGCCCCGCTCCGGGGGCGGCGGCGCCTGCAGTCCCCGCCGCGGCGGGAGAACTTTCGCCTCCGATCGCGGGGCGGCGAGAGGGGCCCGGGTGCGCCGGCCGCGGCGGGAGCAGCGCGGCGGCGGCGGCGCCGGCCCGGCAGCCGCGGAGATGAAGCTGAGCCGGCAGTTCACGGTGTTCGGCAGCGCGGTCTTTTGCGTGGTGATCTTCTCCCTGTACCTGATGCTGGACCGCGGCCACTTCGACCATCCGAAGAGCCCCCGGCGGGAGGGCACCTTCCCCAAGGTGAGTGGGGCGGCGGCCGAGGCGCGGCGGGCGGAGGTGGAGAGGCAGGCGGCGGTGCCGCCACCACCGTCCCCCCGCCGCTGCCGGGGGTGCCGGAGCGCCGAGATGCGGCGGGGACGAGGCGCGGCGGCTGCGGGGCCGGCGGGGCGGGGGCCGAGCGGGGCCGCCTGCGGGCGGCGCTGGTGCCGGCCCGGCGCGGGGCTGCGGCGAGAGCGGGCACAGCCCGGGCGCGGGGTCTGGCGGGGGTCGCCCGGGCGGGACGGGACGGTGCCGCGCTGCGGCGGCTCCGCGGGCGGCTCTCCGGTCGCGGAGCGGGGTGCGGGGCGTGCGCGGGCAGGACGGGGAGAGCTGAGAACTCGGGACCTCAGCCGTGTCAACAACAGGTAGGTTTAGGGAAATGCTGACTTGGTGGCTGCTTTCCTTTCCGCTGAACCGTGCTTTGGTGCTGTAACTGGCTGACCCGACTGCTCCGCATGGTTAAACGACGCCGTTCTTCAGTTCTTCGCTTTCCTGTGTTGGCTGCGTGGCAGAGAAGTTTAAAAGCTGTGTGTCGTGGTTGTGTTCTAATAATAAATGTTTGCCCATGAGAAGAAATATGTATTTCAGAGAGGACGTGGTTTGCTGTGCAGAACGGCAGAATACTGCTGCCTATCCACAGCTGTGTGTTCTTACAGACACAAAACCCCAGCAAAACCCCACCACGTAGAATACAAAGTTATAACCTGTTTCTGCTTGCACTACTTGGTACTTATCTTAATTTTTTTTTTAACAGACTGAATGAAAGTATATTTTAGTATTGGAGTGAGACTTCAAGTGAATAAAAGAACTCTGAAGGCTTAGTTTAAAAGTAACAATTATCTCTCTGTTAGAACCACTCTTGTTTCGTTCAGTGCAAAAGTAATAATGGATATAATTTTTTTAGCGGTAAAGACAGAAGCCTCGACTTAAATGTAAAGAAATAGAGCTGATCTGTTCTGCCTTTATTCTTTCAAGTTACAGTTCAGAGGTCAGCCTTTAGTTTTTGCAGGAAGGAAGAGAACAAGAGGAGGAGGAGAAGAGGAACAAGACAAGGCTGGCTACAGCAGCTGTGTCTGTTCAATGTGTAACTCCAGCAGGACAGTAAAGCCACATGCGGCTTTTGTAAAAGCTGAGTACAAGTGCTGCTTTGGGGATATGGTCAGTATCTTATGTGAGGAAATGAGTTAATGTGTCATTATTCAACCAGCTGAGTTTAATACAGGTGAAGTATGTAACAGGAAATCTCATCCATGGGTGTTGTTTTCTATTTTTAGTGTTAGATTTTGGGTTGAAATAGTTGAGTGAACAAGGATTTATTAGATGTGTTTTGTCTTCCATTGTCAGTGTCTTGCAGTTGAAGTTCCTGTCCTACAGTGTAATCCCGGTTGGATGTGTAACATGGTCTTACCTCTTGTGAGCATGGGTTTGGTACTTAATCTGTTTTCAGGCCTCTTCCTTCTAGGTGGTGTAGTCAGCTAGAGACAAAGGTTTCTCCTTTCATCCTCCTCCCTCCCCTTGGTCTTCTAGAACAGTCTGTCGCTATTTACTCTTTTTGCCTTTTACATGTCTAGATTTCTTTGAGGCTTCTGATTCTCACTGGAGAAACTTCTGCCTCTCACTTGTTCTTTCTTTGGGTGAAACAGTTACCTTTTCGTTTCTTAATGCTTTATCTTTTGAGATGAAATTAATATTATTTTGTCATTTCCTTTTGCTATGCCTATGATAGAAATGTTTCACTTTGTTACAGCTGTGAAACCTCTGACACCTAGCAACTGCTTTCAGAGTTTTTTAACATCAGTTTCAAATAAATGCAAAAGATGAAGAGTGGAATAGAAGCCTCCAGAAATATGTGAGAGAAACACTTTAATACTACTATCTCAGCTGACAAAAAGTTGTTTGTGTTAGTGCAGTGTTGCCAGAGCTCAAAGTACTGTAAATGAAACTAGCCACAGATGTAAAACCTTCAGGCTGTTTTTGTTTGTAAAAAACTATGGCAGCAGACAGTAGATTTAATAATGCGTTCTCTTTTTTTGATTACAAAGGCCAGAATTTTTTAGCTTAGAAAAAGGAATTGAGACTTTTTTTTTTCCTTCAGATGTTACTGATTTGATTCACTTCATACCTCTCTGTTTTGGCAACGTGCTTTGCTGTTCCTCTGTGCAGCTCTGGTTAACAGCACACGTCACCTTTCATGTCCCGGAAGTTGCACATTGATTAGTTTGTTCTTTCTGACCTATGTGGCTTACAGTTAGTTCAGAGAAGAGAAGTGGGTACTTTTGGAAGCAGTCCCCTGTTTAGCTTATAAGCATTTGCTATTTAGGTATTCTGTCTGAACTCGAGATGGGATTTTTCAGGTGGTAGTGCCTGTTGAGCTGCATTCACCTAGAGTGTCATGATACCTAGTGCCAGTAGTAAAATAAGTTATTAGAACTGCTGCTCCATTTTCATTTCTACATTTTTTTCCAAAGCAAGATGCCTTCTCTTTGCCTGGTCTCAAGGTAGCTTGCATCAGACTCAGTCTTCTCTTAGGCTTCTCCGTGTAGGCCGGTGTAATGAAGAGTTGCCCTTACAGAACTTGCTCACTAGTTTGAGAGTTCAGGACACCAACAGAAGTGTCCTGCAGAAAAATTTTTGGGCAAGATCTCCCAAGATGGATGAATATCCATAGACAGATATCTTTATGTGCTTTTTAACCAAATATTTAAATGCTGTGGTACAAATATTTATTCACTGTGGTACTAAACAGAACTCATGGTCAGGCTTGGGACACAGCATTGACTTTGTGTCTTTTTTGGTGTTTGTGTTGCAAAAGCTGGCATCAATAGTCAGTTTCACTGTGAGTGTTTGCCACATTTATCCATGCTAGGGTTACATGTTACAACATTGTGCAGAGATGAGCTCAAGGCGCAGGGAGAGCCTTAGGTGCATTTTTAGGTTGTTATTATTGTACCAGTTGTCAGTACAGATCATTGTGTAAGATTCTTCTAGTACAATATAGTGGGGAAAGGGTTGAGTATGTTGGTTTTGTTAGCAATAATACAATATTCTCTCAGAAATCATGTGTGACTGCAGAGTGGAGAAAGGTTCAAAGTGGTGCTTAGTCCTATGACATTGCCTGTGTAGCAAGTGTCATGTACGAGTGATGTGTGGGCTAAATTGATAACTACTGAGTGAAAGCTACATTCAAATCAAGTCTGAGAAGACATCCATAAGCAGCTTATCTTGAAAAACTTGTGTTATTGTCTACAGACGAATACCAGATCCTGATAAACCCATATGAACCTATTCTGGATTGTGGACTCATATAGAAGAATAAAAATAGTTAGCCTAATGGCTTTCTCAACTAACTTTACTATCACTTATAACAGATCCATAAAATCTGTTCATTTACAGAAGGTTGTGGAGTGTTTATTTGGTTTCTAGGGTTTCACCTAAGCATGCATGGCGCATATTAAAAGTCCAATTAAAAAAAAAAAAAAAAGTGGAGGGTTTGTTTGTAATTGTATCTTGCATTAGAAATATATGCCCTTTATGTAGTCTTACATTGAAAGATAATTCTTAGTGAATTTTATGGCTAAGCAAGGGGAAATGACATCACATTGAATCATACTCTGTGACTACCTGGCAGGTAATGCTTTGAACTTGAGCTTTTTCCTCTAACCACTTTTTCACATGGCTTGGTTTAGCTTTTATGGGACAATATCTCTGCACTGTGTGAAAGGTTGTTTCTGAAAATACAGTTGTGGAAGTCAAGCCTGCTCTGATTCTGTGGATAAATGGACCAGCTCCAAGAGATACTTTATTTTGGTTTCGTTATTTTCTTTAAACTTTATTAAAAGGCAAAGCAGAAACAAACAGCAACGTCCATGCTTACCATTTTACTTTTCCTAAACAACTGTTACTTGAATAAGATCTCTCTGTGTTTTCTTCCCCACCTCCCTCTTTGACCACCATTATTTGAAGCATACTCTCATCTCATGTCTGTTAACTGCTTTTATGAACTCACTGATTGCACTGAATCAAAGGGAGGTGATCAAGTACAGTTCCTCTATAAGTAGCTGACTTGATTTTTTTTGGTTTCTTTTTTGGTTCCTGTGTCCTTCAGCAAATCATTAAGTGTCCTGGCAGTTAGTACTGCAGAAGCTTGTTGTATTCATGCTTACACAATGCATCAGATGCTCCAGGATAAATATCACAAGTGGTGATTGTTCCTGTATGGAGTGTTATTTCATCTGAGTTTGCCAATTTGACAGTAGTTCCACCTGGCCAAAATAGGAATCACAGTTGGGTGGAGCAGTAGTGGCAGGAAATTAGGACCAAGTACATGGCAGAAACACCAGAGTTCTCTGATCTGTGTGTTGAACAAAGGCACCCTATGAACTTTATTCTGGGGTTCTGCAGAGGTATCACTTCCCCTACTGTAAGGAAGCTCTGCCTTCAGTCAGCCCTGAGTCTCCACTGGGCTCATGCTTGATAGGTACCATGCTCCATAGATACACTATAAATACCTTTTCCAGCTGAAGCTTTGCTATATACCTTGCCACAGTGAAGTAGCTGAAATCAATGGCTCACATGGAGTATAAAAACACGTTTTGATGCTCCATGTTCTTAGTAACTGGTGTGTTTTCATGAGCTCATTTGGGAGCTTTATGACCTTTGTTATATAACAAGGAACCGGACTTAGCTTTGTAGAAGTATTGGAAGCAGCATAGTCAGGTATTTAGGAAATGTTTGTTTGTCACTCTAAAATGTGAATAGTGATAGTTAAGGTTGTGCATCATTTCAAAGTACTCTTTTTTTGACGTCTGAGCACTGAAAAACTGGGCGCAGTGACTTTTACTAGCATTCTTAGGAGTTTTATATCAGAGGAGATCAAGTGTTGAGTGAAGAAATCCACAGAAGGAATCAATTTTTCTGGATTTGAAACATGTTGACTTATTTAAAAACAAACAAACAAATTCCAATTAACAACACTTAGGAAGTTCACAGTCTAAAAGCCTTTGAATATCATGGAAATGATCTTGAGTGCAAATAATGAAAATTTAGGATTATTTCTGCTGAGCTTCTAGTACTTTGCAAAGCAGGAGCAGCTGTCTTTGTGAACATAATTACAGGTCAGTACCAATTCTTTATTTTCCTAGTGTTCACAGAGCGTATTTGTTTTTGTTGCTTGCATATTTTGTGTGAAGTTCTGTCTAAGCAGCAGTCAAGCAGAAGCTATTAGCCTCCTTCAATTACAGTCTCTAAATCTGGTGCGAAATGTTGAGCAAAATGTATTTTACAGAATATATATTCTACAAAACAGTAACTCTAATTGAGCACATCCTTCTGCTACCAAGAGTCATTGCCTAACTTAACTGTATCAACTAAACGAAGAGAGGTTTTCTAGTTCTTACTTGAGCTTTTCTTTGTCTGATACATTATTTTAAGTTTTGACTTGTTTGAATGAAAATAACCATTATTAAAGTTCTTACTCTTAGTGGCGGATAAGCCATGCTTCACTTTTGTACTGCTAGACATTTAAATAAAGATTCAGCATAGGGTAGGGAGGAGGATCAAAAAGGAGATGAACACAAAATGGATCAGTCACAGCAGCAGTGGACATTTTTCAGTTTAATTGACTTAGAAATCTGGAAATATTCAGTTTATTCTCCTTGCCTTCAGGTCAGTGATGGTGGTGTCAAAACTAGTCCCTGACAGCATGCCTTATATTTGTCTCTGTAAATGGCATGAAACATAAGTCTACTGTAATAGTACATTAAACATTCTTGTTATTGCTGCCTCTGGTGATAAAGCAAAATGTGGAAGTCCATCAGCTTCTTAAAATCTATTTGTTGTTGCATCTTTGGATTAGAACTTTGTGATTCTTTTAAGAGAACAGACTTTTGTAGTTATTTAATTCAGAAGAATTCCAGTGTCTCTGTAAAGTGAGCTTTTTTAGAATAGTATTTTAAAGGTAGGAAATTACTAACAAGGTTACTTATGTTATTTTCATTGTCACAAATATGCATAAGCCCTCTGTATGGATCAGTAAAGCCTTTAAACCTTGATTTGTCCTTTTAACTGAAACATTGTATGCTTGTTTTTTGTTCTGTATCCTCCCTTGCAAAGAGAATGCATGCTGAAACAGTGTGATCAAATATTAAGCTTTGATGGTACACTGGGTTGCATTTTTGACTTGTAACTGCTTTTTTTTTCTGTGCAGGAGGTGACCATTTAATTGTGTATTTGGTATGTTCTCTTCACTGCTCTGATAGAGAACAGAGAATGCATCCTGGTCTTACCATCTTGATAAGCTGGCATCTCATCAGAGTTTATATCAAGATTTTGAAAAAGATAGCATGTGATTTCTAGAGATGTACCTGGATATAATCACTGGCAAGACCAGTGCAGAAAACTGTTATGATGACTGCTGTTCAGTGCAGCCAGAAAATGAGACTTCGAGTCCAGTTTCCTCACTGCTTACTGTAGTGAATGTGGATAGGCAGTGACCTTGAATTCCACATCCTTCGGAGAGCTACGTCCATTGTGGTGTTCCGCTTTTTTCACCGCAGATCTTTGGTACACCAGAGCCTCTAACGCAGGACACTGACAGCTCCTTTGTGGTCTCCTGTTGTTTCATGTGGGTGAGAAAGGGAATGGGCTCTGGCTTGTTTCAAACCAAGCACTCAGTGGTTGCTGGCTGAGTCTGGATGCAAATAACCAAATTCCAGCTGACATAACATCAGAAGTCTCTAATCTGGATTTTCCTCTGCCTGTCTGTTCCTATGAGATATCCTCATCTGTGGGCCTGTCATACTCTCTCTTCAATTATTTGAGCTAGCTGTCTTTTTCCTGATGAAGTGATCACTAGTGGCCTGTTGAAAGCCACTGCATTTAGAGAAGGAGTGTGTGTTCACTCAGGAAATGAAAGTTCCAACTAGCATATTTTCCACAATGTACAGTGTTTAGATAGGAGAAACTGAACACTCTCTACTTCCTCAGAATAAAACACGTTGCTCTCCCACTGTGTTACTGGGCTTCCCTCCTTGTGTTGGGTGTCACTGTGCTCCTTTCTGGAGAGTCCTTGCTACAGATCAGGCTGGTGTCAGAAGCGAACAGAGAAGGACAAGCAGAGGGCAGTGGGAAAGCAGACTGCTCTGGAGTATTTGGGGCATGAAAACTGCTGAAGGGTTCAGAGTGACTGAAGCATAAGGAGCTGTTTATGTAGCTGATCCATGTGGTGATAGTGGCAGGTTTCTCAGGGCATCTAACAGGTGTGGACTCTTGTTCCAAGTGGGAGGAAGGTGTGCGGGTCTGTGTTGCCTTCACATGAGAAAATTTTGTTGGTTAAGGCCAACCCTGTGTAAGCACAGGAGTGGTGAACAGGTGTGCTTCTCATGTGATGCCATTCTACCAGTGCAGCTGTAGCTACTTTCAGTGGATTTGTTGGCACTTTGTGCTTCTTGTAGAAGTGCTTCCTTTGCTGTGAAGTAACAGGAGGATTGACTTTCTTGCTTTTTAGTAAGATCTTTATTTACATACTTGTGAATACATAAAGACAGAGAGAAATGAAAAAAGAAATCTGACACCAAAGTTGTTGCAAACTTTTTAACTGGTTGCATAGACTACTTCTAGTTTCTCTATGTTAAAACAAGTATGTAGATTAACAGAGCATCCTTGAATGCTATTCTCTTGTACTAAGATATACTTAGTGTATCTCCATTTTTCTGTGCAGTTAGACATTTGTCAAAGTCTTGGATGAAGGTTGCTTATTTTCTAAGAAGACTTGATGCTGTGAAGTCAGAGATAGTTCTGCTCACATGTTCAGCTAGTAAAGTTTTGTCGTTCAAGATCTACAAAGCCATGCAGAATGCAGCATTTCACATAGAATTGGTTATGGTTAAGTTGGTATATCTCTGCTCAGATTAAAAAAAGTTAAAAAAATCTCCCTGCTTACCCTTAAATGCGTGGAAAAATTGAAAACTTAATTTAAAACAAATACTGTTGGAGTATGGTTTTAGTAATGGAGAGAATCCCTGTGTTTTATCTTTTAATTAGACCTCTTTAGTGTCCCCTGTAACATGCTTCTAATCTGTTTTTCTGGTCTGTGGCTTGCAATTAATAAGATAAAACAGCTTGAGAGTAACTTCAGTTTGGTACTGTTTGGCCTTGACATTTGAAGTAAGTCAATTGCCTTCCTTTAAAAATTTTGAAACTGAATTTATTTTCATGTGTTAAATTAATTGTTTTGAAGAGCTGCAGTGTTTTCCATATTCAGCTCATGTTTTAAAATCATTTTACTGTTGAACAGGCAGTATCTATTTAATAAGAAGAAAAGGTGAATGTGCAATGAAAATATACCTAGCTTTTGCATAATTTGTATCCATGTGAAATTTTTGTCTTGAGAATGGATTCCTGACATGAATTATTTTCATACTGAATGAAGACTGGGATCCATTTCTAGTCTGAGACACTGTTGTTTATCTTAAGTTTCATGGATCTGACATTTCACAACAAAAAGAGAAAATATTTTGATGATCTCAAAAATTTGATTTCCTGCAGTTTTAACTTGGTTATTGATTACGTGTTGTTAACATATTCATGTTTTGCATTCAAGTTGATTTAGCACATGGCATGTGTAAATGCTTTAGAAGCATGATGTATCTCACAGTCTCTACAAAAGAAAGGATTTTCTGTATTAATGTCCTCTGTTAGGTTCCACAATGGGAGGTCTTTGTAAGGATTTCTTTCTCCAAATGACAGAAGAATTACCTTCAAAGTTAAAGTAACATACTTTTATGGACTTCTGAAAACCAGTGTCCTAGGTAGGCTGGAACCTTGCAGCTTAAAAATTATTGCTGGTTGTACGTAGCAGCATATGAAGTCATTGGTGTTTAAAGGTCGTCTAGTAACAAATTGCAATTTGTATGCAAGGAACTTGGTTTACAAAGAAAAATTCTTTGTCACATAGTAAATGGTAAACTGGTAGAACTTGTTACAGATTTTTCAAGGTTTAAAGTATAATAAGTTAAATGGAAGGTATGTCCTAAAGATATGAAATATGACATGACCTCCAAATTTGGAGGAAGTTTATATCTGTCTTCTAGAAACTGGCAGTATATGCCAGTGGAAGGATCAATCTAAACACTTATTTTATGAGGGGTTTTTTTGTTTGTTTGTTTGTTTTCCACTGTGTGTGTTATTGTCCTGGAGAGCATATAATTAGCTAGACGATATAAACCAGGTCGGTGGTGTATTCTGTGACCAGGCAGTTGGCAGGCTATTGCTAAGCAATATAAAACTGTTTTTGGTAAGAAGACGTAAAATACTTCTATAACATACATGAATGAGAATATAAATTTTAAACAGTTGTCTGGTTTTATAGTTGTAGAGACAGTGCCCATAGTGGTGGGATAGGTGTGAACAGTGCTTTAACTGCTTGCACACGTGGTAACTTTGAAGTGTAGTCAGGCAGGGAATGCAGTGAGGCAGAGAATGATTTATATGGATGGCAGCTGTATTGTAACTTCCTAGGAATCTGAAGATCAGAGCTTCTGTTGAGCAGCCTGTAAAGCCTCTATCAAGTATTGTTTTATATATGTTATTTTTAGATTGAGTAGCACAATAGGCTATGAGACGCTGTGTAGAGAAACCTTTCCTACTTTCGAAGCATCACAGATATTGCAACGGAAAACACTAAATTTGTATAGAAATGTACGCACAGTATCTTTAATGTAGCATTTTAAAGATTTTAGTCTGTCTGTTTCTTTTGTGCCACCAGGGGGCATGGGACTACAGTCTGTTTATTTTTTTTTCTTTCCAGTATCCCATCATCTGCATATTGATTTCTTCTTGTTTTCAGTTCCTCAATTTTAGAAGTTTCTAGCATTTATCATTAAACTGTTGGGATTCTAGGATGTTGGTCCTACATCTCAATTAGCTTAATCTGGTTCTGTTGTCAAAATATATATTTGTCCTTTTGGGAAGCAGCAATAGTTGTCTGCCTGTGTTGCATTTTAGAACCTGTTACTGTTCAGGACGTATCAATTAAGAAACGGAAACAAACAACAAGCAGTGGATCAGCACTTCACTCAGCCCATAAAATGCGGAGACAAACCAATAGATTTAAAGAAGTACTAAAACATATTGTCTGCAAAATTACAAAGAACTTTCATAAAGGTAGACTTATAGTAATGACAGTTTAGAATCCAAAAAACTGATAGGTAGCTCTTGGTAAGGGTTTGGTTTCTGTTTGGTTTGTGTATTTTTTTATTCCTGCAGGCTTCTCAAAGTCAAGAGAATTTAAAAATTGTACACATCAATTTAGAAAGGAGACCTAATCCTTTGCAAACTACAGTTGCTGAAAAGGAAAATGCAAATATTTCAAATGTATTACTGTCGAAAGGGAAAAAAGTGTCATGTATAGATGTTGTTTCTAATATTATACTGTAGTCCTAAGAAAATAAGGCAGTGGTCATTAAAACCATAAGTCACAGAGTAGCTGTCTCCTGATTCAATGGTATTTATGTTGAATGTAATAGTAAAATGCAGATGCCTGAAACTGCAGCAGGTTTGGCTATTATGACAGCTGCTTGCAAAAATATCTAATCATACATTGTATATTTTGGAATCTGAACTCAACTTTAATAATAGGAAGTGACTGGTTTTTTTGTTCTCTTGTCACTTCTTGTTACATTGAAGTCATTTTGAGGAAACAAAGAAATTACTGTTATGAGGAAGTATCCCTAAGATCACGTTAAATAATCTGGCCTTTTGTGAGTTTGTAAAAGCCAGCACATTCATGCCTGATAAAAACCATACCTCAAATGATTTGGAAGGAGTGGCTAGTACATGAGAGGGCAGTAGCATTTTGAGGTGCCCTCTGAGGAGGGCTGGGGTCCCTCCCTCATTCCAACAATACAGTGATTAGATGCTATGAAATTGCTTTGTGGGATCTGTCTCTTCCTTCCCAGTTGCTCTGGGAGATGAGTCTACTTTTTTCAATTCACATTGATGTTCTGCAGCCTTCCTCTTGTGGAGCTCTCTAGAATATCTACAAATCCTGTTGTTTGGCAGTTGGAGATGACCTTCTGACTGAAAATGCTATTAGCTTGATCTCTCTTTTTCAGGATTTTCTTGATGGTTGTAATGGTGCAATTATATAGATTATTCCTACGATCAGGCTGTTAAAGGATCTTTTACCCCCGTACAGTGCTTTTGTTAATTTGTCTCTGACTTCCACTGAAAATCAGAAAAAGTGGTATTTATTGAGCTATTTTAAATGTATGGGAAAAACCTGAAATGTTTACAATATCCTCTTAATCCCATCACGATGTGACTGACTTGTAAAAAATCACTTTGATGTTCTGATAAATGAGAAGATCAGATTTTTGCAAATCTATGGAAGATGTGAAAAAAGTTGAATTAGAGATAATTGCTGCTTGATACCGTGTGACTTTAAAGCGTATCTTCCTATCATTGATTAAATCTTGTGCTGTGAATTCAAGTTCATAGAGGAAAAATGTCTCTTGCTATTTTCTCTTGTACTGGAAAGAGGAAGTTCTGTGTGTTGGGTCAATACCTTATTAGTTTGTCTTTATGTAAAATATGAAATAAAGATATATTTGAATTTTCTGTGTGATCACATACTATTGTGAAACTGATTTTTTTGTTGTTGTTGGGCTTTTCGGGTCTATCAAGAATTTTTCTGAGAAGTAATTACACCTTACTTTTTTTTTTCCTCTCCCCTAGGGCCAGCTTTCAATATTGCAAGAAAAAATAGATCATCTAGAACGCCTGTTGGCAGAAAATAATGAGATTATTTCAAACATACGCGATTCTGTGATCAATCTGAGTGAATCAGTAAAGGATGGTCAAAAAAATCCAGAAGCTATAAACTTCAGTCAAGGGTCTGTTTCTGAGCTGTTCCCTTCTGCTTCAGTTTTGTTCACAGTTGATTCTGAGGATTGTTTGTTTGCTTCAAAAAGTGGAAGTCACAGTTCAGATGTACAGGTAAGCCGTATGTTTTTCTCTCTTATTGTGCTGGAGTCCTAGCTGTCACTTTGTATTTAATTCTGAAAATGTCAAGTTGCTCCTAAAAGCTTGGTACTAAGGCATAATAGAATTGTTGAAGTGATTGCTGTGTTTAAAAGATGTTGTGAAAGTGTTCCTTTATACCTTTTTTAAAATTCTCTGGAAATTGAATAATGATTATGAAGAGCCAACATTTGGCTTAAAGAAACAAAAGCTTAAAAGTTTTTTCAAAAATCCGAACAAAATATAGTGATTATTGTCCCATCAGTTCTTTGGAAATAATTTGTTTGAGAGTCTCTTTGAGTTTCCCCAAACTGTTCTAAAACTGATGAAAAATAAACTGCGAATAGTGGATAGTCTTGGTTTAAATATATTTTACTTTTAGGGACATATGTGTAGATGAGGTTTGATGGGGAGGTAAAGAATGTTCAAGAATTAGTAATTTAAAAAATATCTTGGGTCCTGTGTTCCCTTTTGAATGTCATTTCTGTATTTCAGCATTCCTGTGCCTCCAGTTCATATAGGCGCTTTGATCAGAAAGGAGGAACATATACCATGTTGACTGGTTGGCATGAACTGGGGAGGTTGAAGTTTTGAAGTTTTTAAAGTCAAACACTTCAAGTTGAATTTATTTTGCTTTCTGGTGATGCTTGTGAGTTCATGGACTCTTATATATTCAGTTTTAATGGAGTGATTCAGGAGCACTGAGAATACTCTGTGAAGTTTGTGATCTGTACTGTTTTTGTGAGTCTTGTGGGAGTACTATAAATATTCATAGTACTCTAAAGCAAAGATTAAATTTTGCAGTCCAACTTTCTCGTTTTAGAATTTAAAGTATTTCTATTGCAGGAGAAAGACAGCGGACTTCAGAAGAATAAGTACACATATTAGAACAATTGCAACCTCTGATGTATCGTGCTTAATGCCTTTAAACTCTTCAGGGATAGGCACCACCTCAATGTCTTTTATAGAGAAAGTAGACTTTTTAAAGGCAATATCTGAACATCTCTTCATGTTTCTCATATGCCTTAAGACTTCTGGGCAGGGAAGTGAAACATCTGGACCTGTGGTTACAGGCTTTCAAGTTAGTGGATTATTAACAAGTTATTTGTTGTACAATCTGTTACCATGTTAGGTGATGCACATTTTTATGTGCATTAAAAATAAGTTCCAGTAAATTAATTTTGAGATAAAATATGTTGTCTTAAATTCTTGGGCATGTTAACCTGTTACGAATGGAAGGTAAAATGTACTTTCTAAAACTGCTCTTTGTTTTTTCTTCACACTTGCAGAATGTCAGAACATACATCTCCTATCACCCAATGCACCTACTACCTACCTAATGGGAGGCTGTTGTAACTAAATTGGTTTTGGATAATTCTCTTTACTTTTAAGTACATTTGCATGTTCATAAGAAGCAAGCATACTGTTCCCCTACTCACATTTTCCTTTCTTCCTTGCACAGGGAGAGAGGGCTTTAATGTTCTCCATGCCATTTCGTTAGTACCCTCTGTTCAGCAGGTTATTCACCATCATCATTAAGTCACTTTAATATTGCTTCTGTATACAGTTAGTTTCCAATCCTGTGAGTCTGAGCTGCATTTCAGTTATGGAATCTAAGACCTTGACTTCAGCAGAATTCCTCTAGCACCACATTACGAGCTGATCTAAATCACTGTATTTCAGTACAGTTTTACTATTTAATACTTTACATACCCTGATGTATTCTGCGTGCTCAGTTAATTTATTTGAGACGTTTTCAATCATAATTTTGAGCACTTTTTGAAAGAAATAAACATGTTAATTGCTGCTGTTTGTAAACATTAAGTTAAACCCACAGATTTTTACATTACTTTTCCCATGTTTGTCCTTGGGTGGCTGAGAGCCTACAAAGTAGTAAGAGCTAATATAGGTGAGATTAAGTATTTGAATAAAAAAATAACTTTACAGAGTGAAGGTAAAAGAGTCTTCACTGAATAAATCATGGAAATTTATTATAGTCTCCCATAATGGAGAAACCATTGTAAAAATGCATTCAAATATGGATTTAAAAACTTTGTGATGGTTCAGTGAGAAATATTGCTGGATTTGGTACTCAAAGACATGTGTTTACATAAAACAGAAAAAGCAAGTTGCTAACAATATGAGACCAAAAGATTCTTAGATGGGACAGCTAAAGAATATTTTTTCATGGACTAATTATAAATCAAGAAATTGTTTACTTGCTACTATACTGTTTATAAGTAGGTAGAAAACTGTAATAGAGCTGGACACAGAAAATAAGGCTGACTTGAGAATGCTATAATTTAAGTCAAGTAAAAGACTAATGTGTACTTTTTTCCAAAAGATAAATAATAGACAGGTAATAAACCCACAAAAATGAAGACAACTGGATTAAATATGGATATGACCTCATACTTTTTCAGTTTAGGATTTCAGGAAGTATCTGGCATTTGTGCTCAGAGAAGATGGAATTCTCAATAGCCATCATGCTGAGCTGGAAGGTCTTTTAAATAATACACTGAGGTGTCTCCTGTCTTGTCCATTTCAACTACTGAAGCATCTAAGATTAGGCTTAGTAATGTTACTCTTTTTGAAAATGAGACATGAATCACTCTTTAAAAAGATGGCTTGAAGAGGCACAATCTATGCTTTTATTTCTACTGAGCAGTAGTTTAGTATTCGCTGTTAGGATGTTATGATGTTTTCATGAGATTTACATAATTTCAGCAGTTTGACTCCTTCAGTATAGAGGAAGAATAAAACCATGTAGAAAAAACACAGCTGATAACCTTTCTGATGTTTTAATGAAAAGCTTGTAGCAACATGGCTGTCTTCTGAAGCAGCCATAATGAAGAGAGGCAGCATCCTTTTTGAATTTCTATCTGTCTACTGTTTTTACAGAGTCCTTTCTTATTGTATCAGTATGTTATACTCAGACGTGAAACTGAAATACATCCATGAAATACTTTTCTTTAACTTCTTTTTGTTTTTACTAACTAGGGGCTTGGAACTTATTCATCACTTTCAGTCGTGTAACTTGTTTGAGTGATGATGCAATTTGTAATTAATCCTTTACACAATTCCTATTGAGGATGGTGTTGTATGAAAGATAAAAAAGATTTAACTTCTGTTTTTTGGATGTCTTTTCATAAGTGTAAGGTTTTCAGCCTGGTCTGGCTTTTGTTTATTACAGGGGAAGGTTTTGGGGTTTTTTTTCTTTGGCTTTTTTTTAACTGCTTCTGATTAATGTTTGAATCACAAAATGGCTGAATGGTTGAGGTTGGCAGGGACCTCTGGATGTCATCTGGTCCAACCACCTGCTCAAGCAGGGCCACCAAGAGTCAGGTGTCCAGGATCATGTCCAGGTGACTTTTCAGTATCTCCAAGGGTGGTGATTGCACTGCCTCCCTGGGCAACCTGTGCCAGTGCTCAGTCACCCTCACAGGGAAAAGGCTTTTCATGATATTCAGGAGGAACCTTCAGTGTGTACCCATTGCCTCTGATCCTGTCTCTGGGCAGCACTGGAAAGAGAGTGGCTCGACCATCTCTGCACTCTCTCTGCCTTTATTTTCCTGGGTGCTCCTTCTTGCCGTTCTTGAAGATAGGAGTGACGTTGCTTTCCTCCAGTCTTTGGGCACTTCTCCTAATCACCATGATCATTCAAAGGTTCTTAAAGGGTGACCTGACAGTGACAACAGCCAGAACTCATGGGTGCGTCCCATCAGGTCCCATGGACTTAGATATGTCCAATTAGTTCAAGTAGTCCCTGAGCTGGCCCTGTTTCAAGAAGGACATCTTCCTCAGTCCAGTTCTCTCCCCTCCTTTATGAGACCTGGGATCCCTGCAGGCTGATCTTGCTCGTAAGGACTGGGTGTTCAGTAAGGACGGTGTTCAGTACCTCAGCCTTTCCCATGTCCTGTGTCACCAGGTCCCCTCTCTCATTCAGCAGTAGATCCTGGCCTTCCTTTTGTCACTTGTCTGCTTAAAGAAGCCCTTCTCGATGCCTTTGACATTCCTGGCTGGATTCAATCCCACCATTTGTCCTTTAGCTTTCCTAACTTTATCACTGGGTGCTCGGACAGTGTTTCTGTATTCCTCCCTGTATTAGATTTGCTTGACCAGGATTTGCTGGGGGTGGGGGCTATAGGCGTGGGGGCTATACCTCCTCTTCGAGACACTGCTGGAAGTTTCCCCCATGTCTGACAGCCAGTGCCAGGTGGCTCCGAGATGGATCCACCTCTGGCCAAAGCTGGGGCAATCACATGATAGTAACACCACTGGGATAACAGATTTAAGACAAGGGAAAACAAAGATACTGTGTAGAAGTAATTGTGGCCAGAAAAGAGATGAGTGAAAATATGTGAGAGGAACAGCTCTGCAGACACCCAGGTCAATGCTGAAGGAGGAGCAGGAGGTGCTCCAGGTGCCAGAGCTGAGATTCCCTTGCAGCCCGTGGTGCAGCCCACGGTGAAGCCCCTGTGTCCCCACAGCCCATGGAGATCCATGGGGATGCAGAGATCCACCTGCAGCGCATGCAGGATCCCAGCTGGAGCAGGAGGATGCCCAAAAAAGGCTGTGATGCCATGGGAAGCCCATGCTGGAACAGGCTCCTGGCAGGACCTGAGGCCCTGTGGAGAGAGGAGGCCACACTGGAGCAGATTTCCTGGAAGGACTTGTGACTCTGTGGGGAACCCAAGCTGGGGCAGGCTGTTCCTGAAGCACTGCCTGTGGAAAGGCACCCTTGTTAGAGCAGTTCATGGGAAGGACTTACATTGGAGCAGTCAATGGGGAACTGTCTCCCATGGGAGGAGTTCCACACTGCAGCGGGGGAAGGACTCCTCCCTGCCAAGGAAGTGGACAGAGGAAAAACATGTGATGAACTGACCATAACCCTTCTTCCCCATCTCCTTGCACCACTGAGGCAAGAAGGTAGAGAACTGAGAATAAAGTTAATCCTGGGAAGCAGGGGAGGGTGGAGGAAAGGTGTTTTTAAGATTTGTTTTACTTCTCATTATTGTACTCTGATTTTGATTAGTAATAAATTCAGCTAATTTCCCTAAGTCAAGTCTGGTTTGCCCATGATGGTAATCAGTAAGCGATTTCTCCTTCCCCTAATCATGACTTGTGAGCCTTTAATTATATTTTCTCTCCCCTGCCCACTTTTAGAGGAGACTGACAGAGTGACATGGGTGAGTACCTCATACCCAGCTAGGGTCAATCCACCCCACTCTTCCATTTCCTGTCTCTGCCTTCATCCTCTGTAGGCTTCTTTTTTGTGTCTGAATTTTGCCAGGAGCTCCTTGTTCATCTGTGTAGGCCTCCTGGCATTTCTGCCTGAATTCCTACTTGTTGGGATGGACTTCCTCCACTTGGAGGAGGTGATCCTTATTACCAGAGGAGGTATTAACCAGTTTTCTTGGGCCCCTATTCCATCCCAGGGCCTTATGCTGTGGGATCTTGACAGCAAAGCATCCAGAGCCTGTGCTTCTGAAGCCCAGGGTTGTGGTTTTGTATTTTGTCCCCCTCCCTCTTCTCAGGGTCCTGAACTCTACAGTCTTATGGTCACTGCAGCCAATGCTGCCATTGAGCTTCACAGCCCTGATGAGATGAGGGCACTCATGACAAGCAAGAGGTCCAGCAGAGCACCTCTCCTCACTGCCTTCTTGGTCCCTTGGATTAGGAATATGCCACTGCCATGCTCCGGGAACCTTCTGGATGACTTATGCCTGGCTGTATTGTCCCTTGTGCACAACAGAGAGTCATTGAAGCTCCCCATGAGGACCAGGCCCTACAAATGTCTGTGGAGAGCCTCCTCTACTTGTTATCCCTGATCAGAGAACCTGTTTGCAGACATCCACTACACTATCACCCATACTGGTCTGCTTCTTCGTCCTTGTCCATAAGTTCTCTGTTGGCTTCTCATCCATAGAATCCAGGAAAATCAAGTGCAATCATTAATGTGGCAGTGCTGTGTTCATCACTAAACCATGTCCCTAAGCTCCATATCCACATGCTTTTCTGTACACTTGCACACTTCCAGGGGTGGTGATTCCACCCTTTCTGTGGGCAGCCTGTGCCAGTGCTCGACCGCTCCTTCCATGATGAATTTTTTCCTAATATCCAATCTAAACATCCCATGTCACAGCTTGAGGCTGTTTCCTCTTGTCCTGCTGCTGTTACCTGGGAACAGAACCAGACCCAGACCTGGCTGCACCCTCCTGTCAAGGAGCTGTAGAGAGCAATAAGGTCCCCCCAGAGCCTCCTTTTCTCCAGGCTAAACACCCCCAGTTTCCTCAGGTGCTCCTCATCATACTTGTGCTCCAGACCCTTTCTCAAATCCGCTCCCTTCTCCAGCCACACTCCAGCACCTCAATGTCCTTCTTGCAGTGAGGGGCCCAAAACTGGATGCAGGATTTGAGGTGCCTCACCAGTGCTCAGTACAGAGGGACAATCACTTCCCTGGTTCTGCTGGCCACATTGTCTCTGATACAGGCCAGGAAGCTGTCAGAGAGGCACCCCAACATGCTATTTTACCAGGAAGGATTTTGGGGATTTCTTTGTGATTGTGCCTTGTAGGTTCTTCCTTGCTTACCAAAAAATGTTGGAGGTGACCCAATTTTATTGATTTATTATATTACATATTTTTTAAACCCTTCCATGTCACATCATTCCTGCCCACTACCCCCTCACAGGGCTGCTGCTGACTCTCTCTGTCCCCTTTTATTCTCAGCCACAAGCTGTCCTTAACAGGTCAGCCATCTCCCTGGCAAAGGTACCTCTGATGCCCTTAGATGGATCTCATCTCTCCCAAGCAGACACAGATATGAAAACAGGGTCAGAGAACTCCAAACACCAATTCTGAAGCTATTTATTGATCTATACTATCAGTGTCCTCCTCTCACACTCTTACCCCCCTCACTGGTGGATAGAAGAGGACACCACCTGTGACCTCAATTACCTGCAGAATTCTGCAGTCAGTTTTGATGCAGTCTGGGTTGCCTCTGAGAGTTTCACTGATACCCACATGGAAGGACAACAAGGGATAGTAGCCATTAAGTTGGATAAGCTTCAACAGTTCCTCTACGATATGCATGATTCAGGCCTTTGCAAGGCAGCGAATGTCTCTAGAAGATGGGTCATGTCATCGAAGCAGTTATATCAGACAACTGTTGATAAGGATTCCAAGACCTATTTCCTGAATTGCAGTTTCTGTCTCCTGAGCTCGTAGTCATATCAGCGTGGTTTGAAATAGCTGTGAAGTTGTACATGTCAGGGAAAAAAATTATGAATGTTATGTTTAGTACTGTAAAAATTAGTATCTTTCAGACTGCAGAAATTTGCTTGTTAAATGCTGACTCCATCCATAAGAAAAACTCACAGGAATGTGTGGAATTCCATGAATTACTACTTTTTAATCAAATAATGTTTTCATGGTTGAAATGTCCAAAGAGTTTATCGGTATTAAGGCCATTCATTGTTCACTGGCAAATTGACAAAGTATGCACTTACATTTTCTTCAGAACATTGCATTGCAGAGAAAAAATACAGTTCTTCAAACTCAGATTTTAGAAAATACCGTATTTAGAAAATACGCAATAATAAAAGACTATCTATATTCTCTATTATATAATATATATTATTTATTCTTTATCTAATATATAAATTAGCCCAATAGCATATTTAGAAAATATGCTATTAGGCTAACAAACTTCAGCAAAACCCTTATTTGGGCCCTTCAAGCTGACAGTACAGAATGCACAGATCTTCAAGTATTGCACCTTTGTTTTCCACTAATTAATATTATCCAAAGATTGAAGCAATCCTAGGGGAGCAGTGATGTGACAGGATCATCTCATACAGGCCATAGATGTTTGGTGTACATGGAATCTCTCACATGTTGTAGTTATCCAGTGCACATTGCAGGCCCAGCTGAGGCTCTGCTGGATGTAGGATTACTGGGTTTTATTCCCTTCTTACCTTACTTAGTTCCCTTTATATCTTAAGCTAAAGGCCTGTGGTGGATTGACCTTTTCTGGCTGTCAGATTCCAACCCCTCCAAGGTTAACCCACTCCTCTTCCTTTAGGCACCCAAATCTGGGTCTTGAGGATTAAGAGATGGGGAGTGGCGATGGCCAAAACTTGAACTGAACATTTCCAGAGTGAAGTAACTGTGGGGATTCTTTTGTTGTTCTTATGAGGTGAAAGGACAAGGAGTGGAGATCTACCTTGTATGTGGGCGTGTGTAAAAATTTCCACTTTCTCAGTGTCTTAGTGTGGGAAAAGTTTTTTGTAAATGTAAGTGAAGTTTGTGAAGACTATGTGATGAATATGTATTTTATTGACTGTTCTTAAGTGTTTAACAGAGGTGAGGGTGGAATGCTCTGGCAGATGTCTAGGTGTTGGCAGTGAGGGGCTCCAGTATCTGTGAGGAGAGGCCAGTCCTGCCCTGTGCCAGACACAGCTCCAAACCCACCACAGGATACAGCCTCCACCAGCAAAGAGTGGTAGTACTTCTGGCAGAACTGGTTTTAGGAAGGTAAAATGCTGCCTGTCAGTGTGGTATAAGGCTAAAAAAGGGGGAGAAACAGTCCTGTGAACACCATGGTCCTTGATGGAGGAAGCAGAGAAGGTATTCTAGTCACTAGAGCAGGTGGGGAAAACCACAGTGGAGCAAGTTTTTCCCTGAAACTGGTGGAGGACCTCATGCCAGAGCAGGTATATATTTTCAGGAGCAACTGGAGCCCATGGTAGATCCACACTAGAGGAGTTCCTGAAGTGCTGTGGCTTGTGGAAGGGTCCCCATGCTGGGGCAGGCAAAAAATTGGAGAAGCAGAGAATGACAGAGAGGAAACATTATGGACTGATCTCTCACTATCCAACTCTGTTTTAATTGGCCACGGATTAAGTTAATGTTCCCGAAGTCAGGTCTTTTTTTTTCTGTGATGGAAATTGTTATTATCTTCACCCATAATATTTTATATTTCTCCCCCTGTTCTGTTGATGAGGAAAAATGAGAGATCAGCTGGGTGGATGCGAAAGTCAACAATTGCAAGGCCTTAATTTCTTTAGTCAGATATTTGTTTCAGATGTCTGTAGTTTTTTTTAGGTTTTCCTAGCAGGACAGAAAGCATCTTACCACTGGGAAGTTTTAACTCTTGTGGTGTTCAAGTAGCAAATGACTGCTATAGTGGTCCTTTTTTTGTGTAGATGAATTGGGTTTTGTAGAAAGTTTGTCAAGCATACAATTGTATTCTAACATGGGTTTGGAATTGATTGAAGTTTAGTTATTAAACTAGGGTGTCAGGAATTGGCTTGTCTGATGTCAATTCCTGTTCGTATCTTGTTTTCTTTCTTAAAAACAAACCAGAGCATTACCAAAAAAAATTCCTTGAATCTCCTATTAATAGCCTCTCTTTGAAGCTGTAGGGTGTTCCCTAAGTTTCATAGGAGCTTGTTACAGTAATTCTGTAGTTGCTTTATTTATCTGTATCCTTTTTATTTGCATTGAGAAGTGAAATATGTCCTTCCTTGTACAGTTAGTGTACTGGGCAACAGGAAATGTACAAGAAGCTTTGTTATAGCAGTTGACTACAGTTATCAACATTTTTTCTTGATAGCTTCTTTCAGTTCCTTTTTGTGAGTTTGCCATTTGCTTTGATATCTCTCATGTTGTCATTCCTTCTTGCTCAGTTTATTTTCTTCATTTCCTGCATTCCGCTGTTTTGTGTACTGTGCAATTCTGTATAATCCTCTTCATACCCTCCTGCCCAATGCCATTGTGAGCTGCTGTAATATTTTTGACTTAAGGCTTAAATCCTGCTGTTTATCTAATCAATGTCAGTTTCCTCAGAACAGAGCTGGCCAAATGCTCTTCTTCCTGCCAGCTGTGTCTTGGGTGTCCTAGTGTGATTTGAAACTTGCTCTAATTTGTCAGTTTTCTATTCATTTGGCTCGTCATCTCTCCCTCTGTAATGAACGAGCTGATCCATTTGAGGTGAAAACAGCTTTGTTTTTTAATAGCAGAACTGTTTCTGTGAATTCATGTTTTATATTCCTTTAATTTTTCTTTTTTAGATGCTGGATGTCTATGATATTCTTCCTTTCGATAATCCAGATGGTGGCGTTTGGAAACAAGGATTTGATATCACATACAATGAAAATGAATGGGACAGCGAACCACTTCAAGTTTTTGTTGTGCCTCACTC
Source organism: Corvus hawaiiensis (assembly GCF_020740725.1). Taxonomy (NCBI): domain Eukaryota; kingdom Metazoa; phylum Chordata; class Aves; order Passeriformes; family Corvidae; genus Corvus; species Corvus hawaiiensis. The sequence continues at coordinate 71,360,238 of NC_063255.1, read as the reverse complement.
ACATAATGATCCAGGTAATACTTTAACTGTATTGATTTGAGGATCTAAAGGCTTTTGGATTAAGAAATGCATTGCCATTTCTGTTAAGATTTGGGTTTTTTTGAAGCATACCAGTTAATATGTTAGATTTAAGTCTAGCAAGGCAGTTAAACAGATGTATAATTCAAGTGCCCTTGACTTCCGATGACAACTGCTATGATCCAAGTTGTATGTCTACTGAATTTATTAACTGGAGCAGAACTTCAGTGTTGAAATTGGAAAGTAACATGAATTTCTGGTAACCCATTCAGTTTATTCATTGATGCATTAAATACCGTAAATTCTTGTTTTTATTTTTTTGACTGTCATAGATATTTAACCCTTAGCCTGTGCTAAAGAGATGTGTTTTTAGAAGATGTGACAATGGCAAATCTGAAGTTTTTGACACTTTCTTCACTGTTTTGTGCACACCCCCAACCAATAGCAGGATAATGAAAAGTCTAGATTTAAACAGAAATCTAGGTATGCCCATGTTATTTCATTTCCACCCAAGTGGGTACACCCAACTGTAATAAACAAAATGGAGAAGTGTTCCTTAATTTTGGAATGACTTTTTGGTAAAATTTACCAAAAAGCAGTGAATTATACTGCTACACTGTAGTCCTGGTACATGTATACTGAGAGGCTGGTAGCACTGGCTGTTGTTGTAAAAAGCCACAATTCCAGTGATATTGAATTTTACTACTGTATATCTCTCTAAAATTTAATTTGTTATTTGAAGTACTGTGGATCTGAGTGAAGGTATGGTAGTTTGAACATAAATGGCTTTTATTTGCACGTATCTAGCAATATCAAGAAAATGCACACTGGAATGTGGAATTATATTGTCCAGTTATGACAGCTAAATTAGTACAGATATGGTAAAAATATTCAGAGCAAATAATCACAGTGTAAACTTATATCTGCCTATCTAAAGAAGGCCTATAAGAAAATCAAGTCCAATCATTAATCTAGCACCACTCTGTTCACCACCAAACCATGTCCCTAAGCCTCATATCCACCTGCTTTTATGAACACTTGCACTTTTCTGGGCAGCCCAATCCAATGTTCAAGCACTCTTTCATGGAAGACATTTTTCCTAATATCCCATCTAAACCTGTCCTGGCACAGCTTGAAGCAGTTTCCTCTTGTACTGAAACTTGTTGCATGGGTGAAGAGCCCGATCCCCACCTGGCTACAACCTCCTCTTGTAGTGATAAGGTGCCCCCGAGTCTCTTTTTCTCCAGGCTAAAGGCACCCAGAGTCCTCTTCAGATTTGTGCTCCAGACCCTTCTCCAACTTTGTTCCCTTCTCTGGACACGGTCCAGCCCCTCAAAGTCCTTCCTGAACTGAGGGGCCCAGAACTGGACACAGCACTCGAGGTGTGACCTCACCAGTGCCCAGCACAGGGGGACGGTCACTGCCCTGCTCCTGCTGCCCCACTATTGCTGACACAGGCCAGCATGCCCTTGGCCACCTGGGCACAGCTGGCTTGTGTTCAGCTGCTGTTGACCAACACCCCCAGGTTTCCACTGGGCAGCTCTCCAGGCACTCTGTCTCCAGCCTGTAGCACTGTATGGGGTTGTCATGACCCAAGGGCAGGAGCCGACATTTTACCTTGTTGAACCTCATTCAATTGGTCTTGGTCCATATCCAAAGGAAAAAAAATGCAACCAAAACCAGCCATCCTCCCAACCCCTCCAAAGAAGTTTGTGAGTAACTGAAGTTACTAGACCTCTAAGACAGATAAAGTGTAAATACTACTCAATAACTAGAGGTAGCTTCACCAATATCTTTTTCTGTTTGACTTCCTGTGTTATCAATCATGGAATTTCCTTTACTTTTTCAGTCGGAATTTCCTCTTAACCTAGGAAGTATGTTAACCATGTGTTTATTTTTTAATTTTACGTATGAGTGATGCCTCTTGGTATACCTGAGAGCTCCATTTAAGGAAGTTTAATCTGATTCTATTTTGCCCTTTCAAGCAGTGCTCTGGCCCTCTTCCAAACATAGGGATGTAGGCTATAGTGAGCATAGATTCAGAAATGGATTTTTACAAGCATTTATTACATTTGTCTTGCAGGGAGTCATGAATTAAATCTTTAAATCTATAGTAAGGTACTTGTTCTTTCATCTCTGAGAGAAGTCCTCCCTGTGACTGTGCCTTGAATGACTGGGCTTGAAAAAGTCTGAAGTTACAAGAGCTGTCTCCCATCATTCTGCTGCAGCATTTTTCCTGAATATGTTGTTTGCAAGGGCTTGCCTGAAGTCTTAATGCTATTGTCATTCACCTTTGAGAGCTGGCTTTCTTGCTGGTGTCTGGTTTTTGTTTCTAAGTCTTCATTCTTAGTATGTAAGTCCTTCATGCCTTTACAATAAAATGATACCTGTCTTTCACCAACAGCAACTAAAATGATGAAATCTGTATCTCCTCTTGCATACAATCTAAATATTTCTCAGCTTGTTCAAGCTTCTCAGATGATATTCAGTAGACTTAAACTGAGATAGCACTCTGGTAAAAGTAAACTGTTCCTTCACCAAAGGTGGTTGTGTGAGACTGGTTACTGTTTGCTTTTGCAAAGAGTGTTACAGAAATCTCGTGACTTGGTACTGCTTTTTAAGGACATTTCTGTGGAATTTTCTGCAGTAGGAAATTGCATATTAACAAGCACTTGAAAGAAGGAAAATATATCTGTAACATCTGAAATCTATTGTATAACTAATGGTTACATTGTTCCTTTCCCACAGAGGACTAAAAGCATTGTGCAAAGGAAATGCCTTCTCAGAAAAAAGCTTAAGTCATCATGACTGTACAGTGTAACAATGTATGTGAAAGATATTTACCAAGAAATGGGATCAGTAAAGGTATAACTATATTAGCTGCAGAAGCTTTAAATTCTGATTAGATTTTATGTTTTCTAATCTGAGGCTACTTTCTCTTTAACTTTCATATAACCAGTTATGCTAGTGAGGGTATGTACTTCAAAGGCAAAGAAATGGCCTTTAAACAACCTTGTCTAGGGGGTGGCATCCCTGGCCATGGTGTGGGGCTAGGAACTGGATGGTCCTTTCCAATCCAAGCCATTCTGTGAATCTATGAAACACAATCCGTAGGGAAGGTGGTGGGTTTAGGTTCCACCTTCTGTTTTGGAGGGATGACTGAATGTGCTGGTGCTCTGAAACACTTTGTGATGCTAAATCTGGGTTAACTGCTTCTGCATGAATTTAACCATGACCTGCAAACTCGGGGGTTTTGTGCTTCTCCCTGCAGTAGTTAATGTGTTTACCCATTTTGGGAAACAAGGGTTGAGAGTGGGCCCCCTTCAGACTTTGGATCAGTGGTGGCACAATTGTCTTGCATTGCTGGCAGCTGATAAAAATTTGAGCAAGTCAGTAGCATGTCTGATTTTGGGAGGACTCACCCAGTAGAGATTAATCTTAAGCCATGGAGAGAAGTTCAGTTGTGTGAAATTGTAGCCATCAGATAGGTAGCAGTTCTGTCAGGAGCAGATTAGGGAGCAAGCACATACTCTGTGCTGGCAGAGCCCATATGTTGGCTCTCACCTTCTTCAACTGCAGTTTCTTGTGGCTGCCTGAAGTGGAGGAGGCAGCTGAAATGCAGAGGGGAGAACTCTGCTTGGGGACTGTGAGATTGTCAAACAGCACAGCTGGACTTGAAAGATGAGGTTCAGATCTGACCTGAGAGGTGCAAAGGCACCTCTAGCATCTATTGCTCTGTGATGATTTTGGTAATGACTTCCTATTAAATTATTTACGAATTGAGACTTGTGAGCTTTCTAAATATATGTGTATACCAGATCCGAGTATTTAATTGCTGAATGTGGTGGTTACAGACCTAGTATGAGCAGCACCTTAGTGGAATGGAAAGTGACTAAAGTAGATTTTTCTCTTGCCTCTCCACCCACATGAAAGTGTATGGGCAGATAGGTCAGGACTAAACTCTACTTTTTAACATTTCATTAATTACCTATAACATTGGTAACTTTACCTTGCTACCATTCATATTAACCACCTTTTATTATTTAAGACAGTCTCCATTTCTCAGGAGGAAACCTATATAGACCTATGAAGGTAACTCAGTGTTAAAATATAAGAAAACTTAACCATAAAAGTTTGGTGCTGTTAATCCACCATGGAGTTTCATGTATGTTTTCTGTTGACAGGGTCTGGATATGTTTTTCAGGTGACTTCTTAGTTTTCCTGACACATTTGGAACACAGATTGCTTAGACTTTGTCTGACCCACCAAAATACTAGAAATGGGCAATTCACAAGTTTTTCTTGACATACCTGAATGAGGGAAATTAGAGTTTTATTCCTGGCTTGTTTCTCAATATTTCTGTTTTTGCAGAGGAGGTGCAGTTCCTTTGAAAATTGACAGGACTGTTACAGAAAGGACACTTTTGAGTGCTCATCAGTAGAAATTTCCTTTCCATTTTAGCTATGATGGCAGCAGATTTGACATGTGCAAAAGCAAAAGTAGCTCTTGTATAGGACTTAAAATGTAAGAAGTCTAATTATAATTTTGGTGGTACCTCACTGATCACGGCAGATTTTACTCTTTGTGAAATGTGCAATCATTCAAGTTTTTAGTTATGCTTATGAAATTAAGCCTGATAAATAAAATTATTCTTGTGCTACTTGAGCAGAGATATTTTACAAGTTAAGGTATGCTGTTGGAAAAGTAAATACATTGTCATGCTTCTTTAATTTTGGTGTATCTGCTTCTACCTAAATTATTTTAGTTTGGTACATATTTTGCAGGAACAAGAAGCTCATCTATTTAATTTCTTCGGAATCAGAATGAATGCTTTAACACAGGGATGTTTCAGGGGACTTTCTGTCTTTCTCTGATTTGACTATGTAAAACAAAAACAAAAACCAATCTTAGGCAGCTTTTAGTTTTAATTTGAGATAGCCTTACCATCAAGTTTTCCAAGTTTTATTTCACAGTCTTGGCTGTGAGCCATTCATCTTTGTTGAAAAGATACTTTTTGGTGAAATTAGCACAGAAGTGTTACGTCGGAATCATCTATAAAATATTAACTTGTATGTCTGTTCTGTTTTTTACATCATCAGAATGATGATGCAGTACTTCTAAATTTTAGAAAAAATTGATGTGCGTATTCTCTGCTTTAAAATGAGGGGGTTTTTTTTAATTGCTGATTCTACAAAGGAGCTAATGCCAAATTATTTTCGTGTGTGATCATGCTTACTAAAATGTAAGTTAAAACTTAGCTTTTGGACTTATTCCTAGTATTTGCATTATTGTCATTGTTGTGTGCCTGTGTATGGTCAATTAAACACACACACTGTGCTTAAGTTCTATAGAGCTCTTCTTTTGAAGGTAAGAAGTCATACCTATCTGTCCTTTTTTTTTTTGGTTTTATGAAAACCTTTTACTGTTGCACTATGTGGAGCTTGGATGTAATTAAGAACAAGGACATCCTCTCAGTTTATGATACTTTTTTACTTAGCTATCAAAACAGTCACTTAACTGTGTTGTCTTACAGGAACTAGTAAGTTGAGAATCAAGCATAAATGAAAAAAAAAAAATTAAAAATTACCGATAATTTTTACTAACTTGGGTATACATTTTTAAGATCAAAGAACTGAAGTTCCACTAATATATTTGTGAAGAGAATACTGTTATTTTCTGGAAAGCTGTATAGTGCTAGCTGAAATTTAATGGTTTTATTTAATACTGCCATAATATTAATAAATTACTCAAGTTTCTTGTGTTGTGAGAAACATCACCGATGTGTGAATTTTGGACTCAGTGAAATTAATTATGATCTCCTGAAAAATAAATCAGAGATGCATACTTCTATCAAAAATGCATTAATCTAGTATATTACTGGTGTAGTATTTCAGACATTCATGAGATCTGCCTCTTTGTTAAAACAGACTTCATCAGAAACAAGACATTTTTTTAAAGGCTCATTTTGTCTTAAACTTTGAAGGGTGACTTGTGGAAGTAAGCAATTGAAAAGCCTATTCTGTTTTATTTCAACAGTTAATTTTCACCCAAGAGGCAAAAGAAATGCAGATGTAAAAAACCACTCCTGCAGTCTTGCAGGTGTATGTAAGCAGTACCTGAATATTTTTGCTAGGAATGGATTTGTGATTCTTGTCATGATCAAATTGTTAAGTGCTTTTGCTTAATAAAGTTACTTTTTGAATAATGCTAATTTGTCAATTTCTGATTTTGTCCTGAAACCTTCGCTTTGTCTCTACATCTGTGTCAACCATGTTAAAACACAAGATTGCCTTTCTCTAGTGCAAGGACCTGATAGAGCTTCAAGAAGGAATTTGAACTTGAAAGTGTAGACAGGAATAGTGGCAAATCAGTTAATTAAATGTTTCAGGATTTTTTGTAGAGCAATGAGTTGCATTGATATTCAGACATGATGCTTGGAGTCTGCTGTCAAGCCAAGTAAATTTACATTAGAGTGGGGAAAAAAATCAAAAAAACAAACAGCTGCATAACGATGATAAATCTCATGGAGGTGGGGGAAGATAGCAACTTTCCACACTTTTGAGGACAAGGATGAGAGAGGGAATGAAAAGGCAAGCAGCTCAGCAGTGTGTGCCCTCCGTTATCACACAGGCTGGCAGAAAATGAAAGTATCCGGCTAAGTCCTCAATATGTATTATGTCAAGCCTAGCATAATGACATGAAAAACAGTACTATTTTTTTCTCCTGTTTACAGGATTGTTAAACATTGGAATGGTGGAGTCACCATCCCTGGAGTTTTTAAAAGAAAAACTGTACATGGCACTCACTGTCATGGTCTGATTTATAAGGTGATGGTTACTCAGAGGTTGGACTCAATAATCTCAGAGGTGTTTTGCAGCCTCAGTGATTCTGTGTTCCTGTGACTTTTATGTTGACAAAGGGCTTTATGTACATTTAAACCAACAAGTGTTATTTTGCTGTTAATATCATATTTAGTCTTGGTAATTGCAGCTCTGAACTATTGCAATTTTTGTGTAAACTGTCTTTGTACTGAAAGTTTCGTATTGGAAATACACTGGTAAACCTTTTTCTTTCAGCCTGGGAACAAATTTTTAGTTTGTGAATAAACACAAGTTGTAGATTCTTATGTTGTATTAAGGACTGAGGTGTGAAATAATACTCTAGCCAGCAACTGTAAATTGATTTATCCATTATTTTGTTGTTCAGCTTCTTTTTTTTTTAATTTAAAAAAAAATTTTATTGTGTGACTCCGTGCAAAATTGAAGAGTCTCTGTAAGTCATTGGGTTTAGTGCACCACACCTTAGGAAGCATGTGAAGGTACTGGGACACACCCAGAGAAGGGCAGCAGAGCTGGCAGAAGGTCTGTCCTGTGAGGAGCTGCTGAGGAATCTGGGTTTGTCCAGTTTGGAGAAAAGGAGGCTGAGGGGTGACCTCGCTGCTCCCTGCAGCTTCCTGGGGAGGGTGTTTCAGAGGCAGTTGGATAATGCTCTTAACATTTTTTTTTGGTCAACCAAGAAGTGGTCAGGCAGTTGAACTAGGTGATCATTATAGGCCCTTTCCAATGCAGAATATGCTGTTCTATTTATAAATAAATAGATGTATGGTAATTACATTTCAGAGGGCTTTCTGTTGGCTTGCAGCTAAGTCTGTGAATACCTGTAAAAACTTCCTAGTACTCTCTGAAGTGTGTTCAGTTCAGTGTGTTAACTCTGTTAACACACTGTTGTTAACAGTTCAGTATGTTACACTCTTCCTCAGCGTAATGAACTGAGTATGTTGAAACAAAACAATCTTTCATTATAACACTTCCTACATCATATTGTATTCTTTTGTCAGCTGCTTTGACATTTAGCTTGATGTTTTAGTTAGCCTGTTTTCTTAACATTTTTAAGAATGTTTCAGAAGACTAGTGTAAATTTGCTTTTATTGCTGCAATATAAAAAGACTTTGAAATAGTTTATGATGATGATATATTGCTGTACAGGAAAATCATAGGATGTTTTTAATTTATCCTCCTTTAGTTGTGTGCTAGGATGATACTGTCTCTTGCAGAAGAAATTTCTTGATATAAAGCTATAAACTGGCAGTCTAATACATATGGATATTTTAAATGTAATTATCAGTAAAATACTCCTTTGATTTGTTGAAAAGTAAATGAGAATTGGGAAAGAATAATTCTCTATGTGATCTCAATTCTTTGAGTGGAAGCTTCTATTAAAAAAAATACAACCCAGGTTGAAATGGGAAGAGGTCAGAAAAAAATTTTAGTACATATTCAGATTATTCATCAAATTTGTTTTCAGTCTTTATGAAATGATTGCATAATAGTAATTTACTGACAACTTTTTTTTTTGTATTAAGCTATTTCCATTCCTCTAAAGAAAGTATGTTTTAATTTTACGCTTTAAACCTTCATATTAACTGCCCTGACAAAACGTATTTTCCCCCTTTAAGATAGATTAGACCCCACTTGTCTATCTGTAGAGAAACTTGTATTACAGGTGATGAGTCTTCTAGGTGCTAAACATTTGTAAAAGAAAAAATAGAATGACCTAGAACTTTTCCTCTGGAGTGTTATGATTTTATTTCTTATTTTGCAGATTAAAACAGTAGCTCTGCATCTACCTAAGATGAATGTTTGAGGTTTTTTATCCCTAAAATAAAGTATAATATATCCTTTCTGAGTCAATAGTCAGACTTTATTTAATTATAAAGTTATTTTTGAATTAAACTTGAAAATTATTTTTTAGTGGTAAAAGTTTCTGCATTTATGTAACTTCCTTGAAACAATGTAATTTCATTCCATGACAGCCTAATCCTGTATCCTATAAGCAGACTGGCACTATTATAATGGTAGTGGCTCTGGAGAACTTAACTGGTAAGTCAGAGTGGAATTACTAGTATAATATTTGTCTGGAGTGCAGTCTTCACGGTGTGGAAGCTTTCACAAAATCTTATAATGTGCATACATGACAAAAGCTGGTAGGAGTAGGAATATAGCACTTTACAGTAAGTAGTAAGCAGATAGACTTAATTTTTTCAGTTATAGTTACAGATTCTGGGAAGAAAGATGTATGTACTCTCTCATGCAAGGTATTATGAAAAGGCTAAAAAATTTTATGTAAGATTGTGAAGTCTGAAAATGTGGTTAAAATTTCTTTTTCCTTTGCATCTCACTGATGCGCAGTTATTTGCATCCATGTATTCTGTTGATCAAACTTTCTACTATGCACAGCATAGAAAAACTAGAAAGTGGAAAGCCTATTAATTTCCATATATTTATACATTTAGGAAATAAAACTTGTAAATTTTGTAAAAAGAAACTCCTTGGAAGTTTAGCACTTCAAGCTGTCCGTGGCACGTAAAGTTCAGCTTTTTAAGAACAGTCTTTACTTAGCTTTTTTCTGGCGTGTGAGAAGGAGCCAGTTCTCTCTGAGACTGTTCCCTGAAGAGACTAAGAAGCCAGTTCTCTAAAGAGGCTTTATTTCATATTTTCTTTTTCCTAGGTTGGCTGAAGACTTTTGATGATTACTTCAGAGATCAGACACAGCATATTTTAAATAACATGGTTATAAAACTGCAAGAAGACAACCGAAGGAAATTTATATGGTCCGAGATTTCTTACTTTTCAAAATGGTGGGATGGAATAGATAGCCAAAAAAAAGATGCCGTTAAAAGGTTTGAATACTGAATTTTTCTTCCATGTATCTTGTGTTGAGACTTTGTGTGTTTGACTACACTGTAAACTTGAGATTTCACCTGTGATGCAGAATTGCTAGAATAATTGGCTGCTTGAGTTCTGACTTTTTGGGCTTGGTTTGGTTTTCTCCCAGTTGCAAAATAGAGAAGTGAAGACAAATTACTGAGTTGCCTAAAAATTTGACTAAAAGTTTCTATGTACAACCGTGTCATTCAAACTGTAATGGATAGTGATTATGATCTTTATTTGAAGTCACACTAAGGTATTTGCAACTAAATAAATACAACCTTTCCTAGAAGCTGTTTACATATGGTATTTTTTCCTTGTTATGATACATATGAAGATTTTATCAGATTTCTGTTTGCATAAAAATTTGTAAGGATTTTTTGTGTTTAAATACAAATGTTTTTTATAAACATGCAGCTGCTTTAATGGTAAAGTAGTATGTACTTTACACCCTTGCTCTTCTTAGTAATTTTTAAAATCACAAGTCAAAATGGAATATAGAAGTAAAAGGTTTACCTAGCCATTGAGACAAGGAAGGAGGCTGCTTGGATAAACTTGAAGTAAGGATCTTGTTTGGGGTTTTCAAAAAGCAGGGACATTTTTTTCTTGTTTTTACTTGGCTTTAAGACAGGATCCAACAATTGTTATTTCATGCTTGTGATGGCCTCCTTCTCATGCCCCTCTTCAAGATGCGGGTGTTGCAGTATGCATTAAGTCTGTGAGATCACAGCTGCAAAGGTTAGGTAAAGGTGGAAATCTTGGAATCTAGGTAAAAAACTACTTGTTTAAAAATTTATGTGCAGTGGTTGAGTATTATAGCACAGCTGTGTGGTTTTGTGACATTAAAAATAACCCTGGGAACACAGTAAACAGTAAATGAGAATCACTAGGGAACTGTGTCTTCTCTTCAGGGGAATCAGGTATTGGTTAAGCTGCTGTAAGACTTGGAGAAGCTACACTTGAGATTATTTTTGTTGCATGCTTTTTCATTACTCTTAGGGGTATCATCTGTGATGGGACTAAGTTTTGATGAGTTCACTGTATTTTTTTCTTGAATTTATTAAGCACTTCTATGCTGGTGTACAACATAAGTGCTGAAACTGTAGGGACAACCTGATGCTGGGATCATGATCTTTATGTTCACTGACAGTAGAGAGACTGGGCCATCCTGTGACCTGTTTCAAGAAGGCATTTTAATGAGTGAGATGTTCTGAAGCCTTTGTAGATACAGTAAACTTCGAAGATCTATCAGCTCCCTAAAACTCTAAAAAGAATATTAGATCAAAGATGGGGAGATATTAGCAGCGCTTGAAATGTGCAGTGTCTAGGCATCTTGGTCAGCTGGTCTTCAGTACTGTGGCACATACATTTTTATTTTTGTAATCTATGCAGGAAACAGCCTTCTTCCTAATTTAAAAAAAATCTAATGTGGCACATGCAGTAGAGCTAGTTTTCCTTGCATAAGGGCGTTAAAAACTTCACTGTTCAACACTTCATTTTTTCCCTGTTTGATTAAAGAAATATAGTCCAGTGATGGAAGTAGCACAAACAATTTAGATTTTGGCATCAAATTGCTGGAAAATGCCTGTTGAGTATACAGAAATTGATTTTAAGAGTGTGTTTTCATATGGAAGATTCTGAATATGATTTATGTATTTTTCAGGTTAATAAAAGATGGACAATTTGAAATAGTAACAGGAGGATGGGTCATGCCTGATGAAGCTTCTGCTCATTATTTTTCTTTAATTGACCAACTGATAGAAGGACACCAGTGGCTAGGAAAGAACCTTGGTATGTACATTGATCTAAGATTTAACTATGTTAATACAAGAAGTCGATAGGAAAATAATTTTTTTTTTTAATTTCTGAGATGCTTAGAAGGTGCTCTCTTTACTCTGCTTTTCTGAAACACTAAATCACACCATTTAAAGGAAGCTGTAGGATGAAGTCTAGTATTTGCCATTCTTCTTTGCAGATAGAAGTTTCTGGACAAAGTGTATTTGAACTATTTTATGTCATAGCATTTTGTCTTGGTCAATATAAGACATGCGTATTATATTGGAATAACCAAATATTAACACTAGATCATGCTGAATTTTAGATCCCATGTTTGGTATCACAAATCGTCTTCAATTGCCCTTTCTGTCTTTTAAAAATTATGATGAAATTCTTAAAATTACTTAAAAGTTGATATTTCTTTCATGTGTTTGGATCAATTCTGTGGGCTCTGAATTCATTAGCTTCTCTTTTATAAGGCTTTAAAAAAATTACAAAATTTAGTTGTAGCAGCAGCAGCAGTAGTAGTAGTAGTAGTAGTATAGTATAGTAGTAGTATAGTAGTAGTATAAGGCCTAAACCCAATGTAATGTTAGAATTGGGAATTACTGATTGCAGTTACATTGGCTGAACTGTTTTGCTGGCTTTGGGATGTTCTTTTGTTTAGTTCCGTAAGAAGAGAGAAACTTTTTTATATAGAAAATATTTGTACAGTGATTTTAATAATAAATTGAGATTATTTCATCCAATTAACTGAAATTATTTTGGAAAGCTGTTTCACTGTTTTTCTTAGATTGCAATTTCCATAAACACAGCTTGACATAATTGGAGGGGGAAGGAAGACCTAATAAAAGGGTAATGCATTCTTTACTGTGGTTTTTTTTTGGAAAGACAGTAAAAAGTGCCAAAGGAACCATGTTGATTAATTAAAAACGAATCAGATGTAGCTTCTTTATTTACTAGCATGAAGTTCAGTGAAAAGAGAGTATTAATCAACATGATTCTATTGATCAACAAACTAATAAATCAAAAGAAAATTTAGTTCTGAAGCCAAAAAAGATTAACCTTATTTAAATAACAGTGAAATATCAACAAGCTACCTCATTAATCCATCCACATCCATTCATTTTCTTTCAACTTTCTTTTCCTATTGTACCATCTGTAAACTACTTTAAGTGAAAGAAGATATGTATTTAATTAATGATTCCAAATGAAGATGTTTGATGCAAAATTGAAACAGCATAGCAACAAGGAGTACTATTTTAAAGTTTTTTATTTTGTTAGAATGCCTTGTTTATAAGATATTTGGTTTTTTTGTTTGTTTGTTTAATGGTTTAATTCTAGTTTGTTAATTCCAGGGTTCTGCAGGAGGTTTAATACCTAACTGGGTATATAATCTTGGAAATGTTATCTTTACTGCTCTGATTTGAATTATTGGAATGACTTTCTTGGAGTGAAAAGTAAAACTTTCTTTCCTTTTTTCTTTTTTCTTTTGTCAACAGGAGTAAAACTGAAGTCTGGATGGGCAGTTGATCCATTTGGGCATTCACCAACAATGGCCTACCTTCTGAAGCGCACAGGATTTTCCAATATGCTTGTGCAGAGAGTTCATTATTCAGTTAAAAAGCATTTTGCAACACAAAAGACACTAGAATTTTTTTGGAGACAGAACTGGGGTATATGCTCTTCCTTTATGTCAATTTATTTTGTTAATTTACACAGGTAAAATATGAAGAGAACTCGAATAAGTACTATGGAAATATTTACAGAGGAGATTTAGCAGAGTTAGTCTAGACATGAAAACTTTAAATTGCAATCCTGTTTAAAAAAAGCCTTTCATCTAGCTTAAATTTAGCAGATTTTTTTCCTTTTTTTTTCTCTTTGAATAACAGAAAGTGAAATGAGAATATCTGTGCATTAGGAAAGGCGCTAAATGTAAAAACAATATTGTTGCTATTGTTCCTCTGATCTTCTTTTCTTTTCACTTTCATTTTTGCTTTTACCTTCTCTTGTTTTTTCCATCCTCTCATACTCCTTGCAAGTGTACATAAGAAAAGTAAAAAGGGTGAAAAATTCCTTTACTTGTTTTTTACTTTTTTTCTTCCTCCTACTCCTTTATTTCCTACTATGTGGAAATATAGTGTAGGAGAAGGAACATTACAACTAATTCAAATATTGTGCTAATGAGGCAGTGACAGCAGGGTGATTGGCTTTTGCTTTGTTTTCTTTTTGGTTTTGTTTTGATGTTTGGGTTTTTTTAATAGTTGTTTTAATCCACTCGCAGTATAAAATGTGTGTTTTATTACCTCAAAAATTCTAAAAATCACGAGGTTTACCTGGGTAAAACACACCTAACATTTGTCCCTGTCTTTCCCAATCACCTGGTGCTTGACTAGAACATTCCAATCTTGACTGTATCTCTTTTTTTACCCTCTTTATACATATAAGGTATATATATATATATATACACACATATATATATGTATATATATATATACATACATACATATATATATATATATATATATTTATACATATAAGGTAGATTCAAGTTATGGATATTCAAAATAAGAAATTGTCTTGATGTGGTATTTTTCCAGTGCAATTCTTGGACTGATTCTTGGCAGGTATGTATGGGAGTGATTTACTTTTGACAAATCTGAGAGGACTTATTTTAAAGTTTTACTCTATTTTATTCCAGATTTGGGATCCAGTACGGATATTCTTTGTCATATGATGCCTTTCTATAGCTATGATATTCCTCATACTTGCGGCCCAGATCCGAAAATCTGCTGCCAGTTTGATTTCAAACGGCTTCCTGGAGGAAGAGTAAGTTGTCCTTGGAGAGTTCCACCAGAAGCTATTCATGCTGGAAATGTTCAACACAGGTACAGTTTTTACATACTCTTCAAGGAAATAACTTTAGAAAAATGTAATTATGCTGGTCAAAGATGACATCTGGCATAGCTTGGTGAATTTAGTTCTGCTGTGGTTCAACCCCAGTGAGCAGCTCAGCTCCACTCAGCTCACTGTCCCCATAGTGGGGTGGGGAACAGAATCAGAAGAGTAAAATGAGAAAACTCATGGGTTCAGATGCAGGAGAGGCCTTGGCGCTGTGCAAGCCCTGCTCAGAAATAACAAAATCATCTCTCTGTTGTCAACCCTGTCAGCAGAGCAGACACAGATCACAGCCCCATACTGCCCACTGTGACTCTACCCCAGCCAAAACCAGTAAAAGATTTTAAAAGAAGCTTGTTATGGCTAAACAATACCTATTGCATAACCTGGTGTTTGCTGCTAAGTTGGTAACATAACTGTCAGTGAAATTAGAGGAAAAGTTGTAGTTAAGGAAAGGGCACTTTTAAAAATTTTCTATTCGTGACACATGAGTCAGTGTCTGAATGACAGTCAGAACACAGTCATCTGGTTGTAGTCATGTTACTGGTTTACTGTGTTTTTTGTGAATTTTATGAACACTGCAAGTTCCCTGCAAGTGGATCACTTCGGGGCAGCGTGATGTGTGCTGTAACTACAAACAGTGGTATATTTCCTGTGGTATATCCTTGAAAAACTTGGCGATCTGTGGCCTAAGTTTTGTGAAGTGCAAGCCGTAAGTTAATCTGATTCCTATTTCTTTGTCTCCAGGGTGGAAATACCTGTTCCTTTGTGCCCAGGGTGGAAATTCCTATTAACCTCAGTTCTAGTTTTCAAGTAGAAACACAGAGTTTTGCCACAGTTAAGAATCAAATTTACACTCCTACAAAACTGCTTCTCATTTTTGGGTGACGGGGGCAGAGGGTGGAGGTGGGGAGCTGGGGAGGGAGAGTAAAGGAAGAAAAAAAGGAAAAAAGAGAAAAGAAAGGGAAGTAAGTTAAGCTACCAAAGGTTTTTCCAGAAAATGGTTGTGTTCTATGGTCCTGTTGCTATCTTCAGGCTTCAAACTATACCAGGTTTCCAGAGTTAAAAGTTGAGGTAGCTGTTTACAGTTTGTGCAAATTGCTGAGCATAACAAATGTATTAAGGGTGACTTTTTGGTCCTTGATGCTGAAGTTTTAAAGTGATGATGTGATGATGATGCACTGCTTGTCTACATGTCAAGTATGCATTGCTTTTCTCAGAGTATAAATTTTGACAAGCATCATGAAAACTTCACTTGAACAAAATTCAATTACAAAATATTACTGAAGATAAAACCAAAATTAAACACAATACATTACAATTGCTGTATTTAAAGGTAGGAATTGGTATGATGATAGGAAAAAGTGGGGTTTTTTTGAAGCAGAGAAATAAAAGATGATGGTGACAGGAGAAAAGTAGAAAAAATATGACACACCCAGTGCCTATTGAATATGAAGGAAAGCTCATATGTCATTAAATCAAAGTTGTAAAAAAAAAAATCTTGACAATATATCTCAATTAGCTGAGACAAATATTTGCAGAAGAGCAACAGCTTGTTTAACAAATACCTGAAACATAGAGGCTATAAATAAAATGTAGAGTATCTGCTTGGAATAGTCTTTTTAAGGGTCTTGATTTTTAATTATCCTTAATTCTTGTGCTTTCTAGATGCAACCTTTGCATTAAAATCTAAATTAGATCTTGTAAAAGAAATGGGTTTTCACATGTCAAAGCATATTACAGAATAAGATAAATGGGGGCAGGTATGTAGTGAACATATGATCAAGTTAAAGTGATTATCATCTCAGTATGGTCTCTGAAACTTAATATTTTGCATCAGCTTTTTTAGATAAAAGCAGTTTTGATGTCTAACAGGGAGTTGAAACAGCAGTATACTGTATGATACCTCTGGGAAAAGTAAAACTAACACATGGTGTTTGAGTTAGAAGCCTGGATTATTTACATTTGGAACACTGGAACTACACTTCTAGTGTCTAGTTTCAAATAAATCCACTATAATGCAGGAAGTAGTGTTTTGATGGAGAATGCTAAAACACTATGTGTGTTTTATGAAAAGTTGGAATATTGTAGACAACCAAAAACTTTGTTGATCTGACCTCTGTAATAACATGTTTTACAATTGTTATGATGAGATGTATGAGTTCCAGAACTGAAAAATCTATCTTTATATCATAAGTTTTCCAAGGTTACAGGTTTGCAGCAGACTAATTAATCTGCCTCTTATCTCTGATTGCTTTAAGACTAAAAAATACAGAAGATTCATGAATTTGAAAAAGGTTGATTAATTTGGAGACTAGGTTTAGATTGCTGACCTTTCTTCAATGCCAAAGCTACAACAAAATTAATAAAACCCAGATCTTGAATACTCAGCTGGGACTGTTGCTTTTGATTTCTATACTATTAGGGCCTTATATATGCATTAAAGAGATGCTGAGTTGAAAACTTCAGACTAGTAGTTGTTGGATTTTTCATTGCCTTGCCACATAAGTTGTGACTTGGTAAGAAGGAATGAAGCAGCAACCTAATTGAAAACCTGTACTTGTTTAATTACACTTCATAACACCTTAGGTTATAAAGACTACCCTTGCACTTGCCCTGATTTGAAGCTGCATCCTTATCCATAAGTTTGAATGCTGAAGCTTTTCGCACTAGGAAGAAAAAACAGCTGTTGTATTGGGGGTTTTTTTCCTGGGTTGTTGAGGTTTTTTTTACCTTGAATGGAAATGAGTTGTTAGCAGAAGCACAGTTTGTTTCTCTCTGAAGCATGGAAATAGGCGAGAATCTGTACTGCAAGTTATGTGCTTCAGAGAAGCAGTAGAGAAAGAACTTTCCTCTTCACCAGCTACTGTTCAAGAGCCCAGTTTTGCCCTTCAGCTTTTTTCTCCTTATGGTCACATTGTACAACATGCAATTTGTGTTCAGAATTACACTGCCAGATGGCATTGGGGGTTAATGTTTGTGATTGCCTACTTCAGGTGGTTGTAGCTCCTCTTCCTTTAACATAGAAAGGGGTAAAACCAGCCATGTTTATTGTTTTGATATGTATTTACTCAAATACTTGGTCTTGCATTAAAAGAAGACAGTTCTGGTACAAAAAGGTTTTCTTTATTTGTGAAAGGTCTCAAGCATTCAGTGATAGTCTGAAAACTTGAAAACAAAAGGTTTGTCATGTCTGATCTCCTGCTTCGTTTTCAGATTTTCATTCAGATAGGCAGGATAAACATATCAAAATGTATCTAATTCTGTTTCACTGGGGAACAATAATGGGAAAATACTGATGACAGTCACTGGAATCTTTTTTTTCCTCCAGAGGTGTTTTTTTTTTCTTCACCATGCTCTGTCTGGGGCTTTCTGCTGGCACTTTCACATTCCTATATGAATTAATGATTTAGGAAGTTATTTGAGAGAAACTTAGAAGGATATACCTGAATTGATGTTCTTCAGTGTTTTTGCAATTGAAAGTGGTTTGGAATGGAGGAAGATCTTGCCATCCCCTTAAAAACATAGAATAATCCCACAGTTATCAGTACTTTAAGAAATGGAGAGCAGCAATACTTATAAATTTCACAGGATGTTTGGAAAGAAACCAGAGAAGGACTTTGAAGAGAGATGTCAGAGTCAAATATCCTGTTAACTGTAACCTGTATTTTTCAAGAGACTCAACACTAAAGTATGTTTTTTACCATAGCCTATATGTGGAAAATTTGAGTTAGACTGGCTCCCTAGAAAGAAGCATTGCCAAGTCTTGTGTTGTGGCTGCTGTTCTGGTAGCTGTGTGGTGAGGAAGCTTTTGTATTTAAATCTTAAAACCTGTTGAAATCATGGAAAGTATTGATTGGTAATCTGCACTATAAATCCAGTAATAGACAGGGGGCAGGGTAATGATTGCCACTGGTTGGGTAAATTGTAGTCTCATTAGAACTTTGTGGATCCTTAGCTAAAGTTAATGTTGTGGCCCCATTCTCCCTCCAGAATACAGTCAGACCTTGTGTTTACACAGTACTTTTGCAATCTGATAAATAAGTAAACCCTGACATGCGGTTCAAAGGAAAAGGGGGTTCAAATATGACGGACTAGAATTTTGCATAAATGTTTATATAGCAGTTCTTCAAGAGTGTGAGTTGCAAGGTGATTTTGCTAGATCGTCTATTAAAAAGACATGAAGAAACAAAAAAACCTCATTAGAATCTGAATTTTCTGCTCTTTTGTCTTGAAAGCCTTGAAATTTGTATTTCTGTTTTCTTAAATATGTTACTATGGTTTATATTTCCTATGGGAATTATTTACATAATTTTAATTAGAGGGTATCAGCATCTGAAGATGCTGATAATAATTGTGACTTGAAGGGGGAGGGTTGAAAATGGACTTTTTCAATAACCTAGATATCAGACTTGTGATTCTTAATATATTGCTTTTGTGGAACTGATAGTTTACCCATCCTAGAATTAGTAGGTGCCGAAGGATAATTCTGCAGCTTTCTTCTGTGTGTGCACATGTGAGTATTTTGTTTCCGAGTTGTTTGGGGTTTTTTAAGGCCAAAAGCATAAAAGCAGTGGATTTAATTTTTCAGGACTCAAAGATTCAAGAGGGATGGCTCTAAGGCACATTAGAAGCTGGCTGAATGGAGAACAGTGATTTTTAGCAGCAAACTTCCTCCTGAATTACTTGTTTTATTTACAAGGCTGGAGTTCCTCAGAGATTAATTTATGGGCAGTTTTTCTGTCAAGGACATGAAGACATGAAGCAAAGTATCAAAGGAAGGTACCAGAGGGGATGAGAAGAGCTTGCTTATTATTGTAAATAGGAGCTGGAGAGGATTAGGATTGTTATCTAAATATAAAGCAGGTAAACATGATTTGAACTGTAGGTTAGTTTTGGCACAGGCACAAATTGGTCCAGACTGCCCTACTGCTTGAGATGAAGGTTGATAAGCTTATTGAAGGATTTAATTAGCATGGTGTTTGCAACAGTAGTAGGTTGAATATGGTGTCCCAGTGGGGAGAATTGCATCCAGCTTTTTGTTACAAAGTGGGATAATGGAGTTTAGTATGTCTTGTTTAGGGTCATCCTAATGCACAACTTGGTATCTAAGAATTGTTTTGCCAAATGCTGACTTTTTTCCCTCTGTCTTCCTAATTGCTCTTCTCTTTTTCTCTCCTCAAGGGCTTGGATTATATTAGATCAATACAGGAAGAAGTCAAAACTTTTCCGTACAAAAGTCCTGTTGGCTCCACTTGGGGATGATTTCCGCTATGCTGAGAGCTCAGAATGGGATCAGCAGTACCAGAATTATCAGAAGTTGTTTGATTATATGAATTCTCGTCCTGAGTGGCATGTTAAGGTAACTACAACACATTTTCTGGTTTGTGGAGAAAACAGTATTTCCCAAAATTCTGATATTCTTCATGGAAAAAAGAAATTGTTGTTAAGTTCAGTTTTTGCAACTGCAAGACGTAATATATTATTTAGCAATAGATTGATGTGTCTTGGTAGCTTGCTTACTTTTTTTTTTCCTTTACTACCTTCTCTCCCCGCAAAACAAAACCTTTGCTATTAATAATACCGGCTTGAAAACTATAGATAGTTTCCAAACCAGATTAATTTGGAGAGCAGCTATTAGGTTTTTAATTGTTTTCTTAGTGCTCCTGTTTTCACAGGCTTCAGGTATTGTTACTTACGACTCACAAGATTTGTTACTTAAAACTATTGTATTTTCTTACTAGAAGTTCAAGAAAATTTTGCTGTTTTATTTGAGTCCTCTTGGTTTTACATCCCAAAACAAACCAAAAAGTCTTAAGAGGTGCCATTGCTGGCACATGTGGTAAAATCTGAGACTGACCTGGCTACAAAAGGACTGAGTATACTAACACAATTATCAGATGAGGTACCACTTCAAATCAGCATTTATGTGTGAGAGTTAAAACACACATTCATATGCTCTAATGTGTAAGCTGATGGCCCTAGAGACTTGTACTATAGATGTTCTCTGTATTCAGACAACTTTTCATCATCTTTCGACATGACAGTAACAAATGGGGGACCACAACCTTGGGTTTTTTGAGTGTCACCTGAGAGTGCACTGTTGCTGCTTTCACATTCAGGTTTTTTTAAAAACCTGGTCTGGTATCTTTCGTGTGGTTTGTGCATGCATCTGTTTTTCCTTATCTTTTCTGAGACCTTCCCTGATTCTTCCAGCTGTGCATTTGACTAGTGCCTATAGTATTTTATTACTTTCTGCTGACTTCTGGGCTTGTGTTCTGCCAAGATGATTTCTTGGGATTATATCTTATCTGAAAACTGGATTTTATGTGTTTCCTATGGGATGTAGGCGACATGATGTATGGTGAAGGACCACTACGTCTTAGTGGACGGAGATACACCTGGAGAGGGCTCTTCAAATTTTTTTAAATCTAAAGCCCATCTTTTAAAACTTAAGATTGCTGCTATCACTTGCTTTATTTCTGTCAAAAATGCATATACTGTACAGGTATACACTTTGGTACTCTTTGGATACTAACAGCAACATGTTTTCTGTAGTTATGGCTAACCTGGGCTGGATGATTTTGTGGGGCAAAAACTGAAGGCTGTAAGTCTGAAGTCATTCTTCAAGGACCAGTGCTGTCCTGAGACATCTGAAAGTTCCTTTTTGGAAAGGTTCTTTTCAGCCCATTGTCAAGGATTCTATCAGTCCACTTCATTAGGCTAGGTGTGCCCATCTGGAATTGCATTAACCCTTGGTTCCCTCACAGAAGTATCCAGCCCTTTTTCTGGTTTTTAATACCCACACAAAAAGATACAAAATCCTCTTTGTCTACCACTTCATACCTAGGGTATTTTTGATCAGCTGGAGCAGCTGGTCAGCATCAGAGCATTTCTCCTTTTCATTTTATTCAGATACTTAGGTTTTTCTCTCTCTGTTTTTGTTGTTCTTTTTTTCTTTCTTATTTGTTGCCTGTCTGATGGGGTATTTTTTGGTTTGTTTGTTTTTCTGGTTTGGTTTGATTATTTGTTTTGTTTGAAACTGATGTCATTTATTCTTGAAAATTTGAGCTTAGATGGAGAACTTCCACACTCTTCTGCACTTTCCCTAGTGGAATGTACCTCCACAGGCAAGTAACAGGACACACTCAGCTATGTAAGAACTTAGATTACATAAAGGAAGAGTTCACATTTCTTCCTGAAGTGCTGAGATGCCTGGTATATTACTGCTTACACAAGGGAGTGCCTACTCTGCCTTTTTGATCTGAAGAGAGATTTACTCTTTCAGACAGCTCTTTGTGATGTTTATCTAGTGGATGTCTTTTACCATTGAGATTCTCCTGCCAGCCACTGTTCTGATCTAAAAGTATGTGGTACAGCACTGTAAAACATACCTATTTTGCTCTTGAGGAATTCAATCTCCCATTCAGAGATCTCCTTTGCATCTATTATATATAAATTAAGCTGAGTCTTTTTGTATGCCGATAGAAGAGAAAACCAGGGTATTTCACTGTTCCATTCACCTGATTTTGATGCTTCCACTGGTGAGGTTCTGCTCCTCTGATTCAATGCAGAAGTGAGATCATCTCTGTGTTTTCTCTTGGTGTATTGTTTTTGGTTTTTGTTTTCTACTTGTAGGTCCCTATGATAGTGAGGGAAAAGACTAAGTATGCCTAGAAATAAGGCAAGGTTTACTAATGGTGGGATTTCAGGGGCAATATTTATCTTTCTCTGCTTTATTGCCATTTAAAGTGGCAAGTTACCATATTGTATCCACCTAACAAATACGTGGATGATCTGAATGACTTTGAAGTGAAAGTGTTTGGGGTTTTTTAAATGATTAAAAAGTTTAATTTTGTTGTCACAGTGATAGTCTGATAGTCCTTATATTCCAAGTCACTTTTGAAAGATTTTTACTAAAACTTGGTTTTGATGCTGTAAATTGTAGCATGCTCATTGTATGCTTATTGTTAAAAATAATAATAGTAATAGCAAACAAAGGTACTTGATATTATCATTATAACTTAAGGTGAGGATACTCCTGGTAACGTAATGTGATCTTCTGTTCCAGCTTCCTTTTTTTTTTCACTTTCATTCAAAATCCAGTTTGCCATTTATGCCTTCTTTAACAACATTTCTTAATACTAACAACATTGGTATCAATCATTTATTTTTTCTTTTTTTTTGTTGTGCCCCTAAAGCTTGAGGATACCATTTTTGACCTACCCGGTAAAGATCTGCTATTACCATATCTTAGCATTTTTAAAAATGACCAGAAGATAATGAATTTATTTTTTACTCCCACATGTTACATCTCTAACTGCAATTTCTTTGTACAGAGTTAAAAGGACCAGCTTCTGAAAGGAAATGCTAATTTTTTTTTGATCACTAGTCATCTTCGTTAAGCAAGATCTGGAGCACAAGAGAGTTAATTTTGAAAAGACAGGATTAGGAGAACTATGCTTTTGTTACATTACACTATATTTCTTATTTAGTCCAGACAGCTACTTGGGTAATATTGAGGTATTATTTAGCTTGTGTATAAGAGACTTACTTGTAAGACATGAAACAATGCTTCACTTACTTCTTGACATTTAGATGTTATTTTATATTCATAAATATTTATAAATATTTATAAATACATATTATTTATATTCATATTTATATTTATATCTTTAAAAAAAATCATATTTCATCATTTGTAGAATGGTTTTGGTTGGAGGGG
Source organism: Corvus hawaiiensis (assembly GCF_020740725.1). Lineage (NCBI taxonomy): Eukaryota > Metazoa > Chordata > Aves > Passeriformes > Corvidae > Corvus > Corvus hawaiiensis. Next base: position 71,337,114 of record NC_063255.1, on the reverse strand, counting down.
ACCTTTAAAGCTGTCTCATCCAACTGCCATGCAATGAGCAGAGACATCTTCAATTAGACCAGATTGCCCAGAGTCCCATCCAATCCAGCCTTGGATGTTTCCAGAGATGGGCCATCCACAACCTCTGTGGGCACCTTGAGTGTATCACCACCCTCATATTAAAAGTTGCCTTTATACCTAGTGCAAATCTACCCTGGTTTAGTTTAAAATTATTACCTCTTTTTTTAGCACAAGAGGTCTGACTAAAAAGCCCGTCCCCATCTTTCTTGTAAGGCTCCTTTATTGAAAGGCTGCAGTAAGGTCTCCCCAGAGCCTTCTCCACTCCAGGCTGAACAACCACAACCTCTCTCAGCTTTTCCTCATAGGGAAGGTGTTTCTCTGATCATTTTTGTGACTCTTCTCTGGACATGCTCCAACAGATCCATCTCTTTCTTGTACTGAGTTGAAATGCTTTTTTGAAAGTACTTCTTGTATTGAGTTTTGAAATGCTATCCAGTTTGTCTGAAAAGTGTGCAGCAGAACTTTAAAGATTTTTGGGATAGGTTTTCTGCTATAAATCTGCTGGAAGAGTGGCATGTTTCTGAAATGTATATGGAACCAAGCATATTCATTCTCTTTGTATTTCTGCATAATGAAAATGGAACTTTATTACAGTAATTCTAATTTTAATTCAGGCCCAGTTTGGAACTTTATCTGATTACTTTGAAGCTCTGCGCAAAGAAAGCAATTTGGGTGAAAAGAGCAGCAATTCATTTTTTCCTGTTTTAAGTGGAGACTTCTTCACCTATGCAGACAGAGATCATCATTACTGGAGTGGGTACTTTACATCACGACCCTTCTATAAACGCCTGGACAGAGTCTTGGAGTCCTACATACGGTAAATACTGCCATCCAGTACATTCATAACGTGTTTCTTGGCACACAGGAGAGATGAATGTGTAAGTATTTGTTGTGATTTAACCCCAGGCAGCCCCTTGCTCATTCCCCCACCAGCAGGATCTTGGAGAATTGGAAGAGTCAAAGCTACAGAACTCGTGAATTGAGACAAAGGCAGTTTAACAGCAAAAACAAAAGGCATACATATGATCAAAACAATAAGGGATTATGGCTATACTGTGAACTTTTTTAGAGAGAAGTACAAAGATGTGAATTTTACAAAGGTTCTTAGAGGAAGCTGAGCAATAGCCAGGAATATTGTGTAATAAGTGATCTCAGACTACTGTTCTTCTGAAAACTGTCTGCATCTTTAAAGAAAAAAATAGTTGCTGAATTTTGGTAATGGAGTATTTAAGTGGTTCCCTCTTGTACCAGACATAAGATAAGATGATTTAACTGTGTTTCAAAGCTCCAGAAAGAAATCTAAGGCAGATGGATATGATGTAAACCCTGAACATTTCATGTATTGCCTTCCTTAAGGATTACAATTTTTTTGCTGTAATGGATGCTGCAGTAGTGGAATGAGCAAGAGAGGTGTGGAAAGCAGCATTTTGCGAGCTTGGAAAGTAGTGTTTTGGAGGAAGATACAAGTACCTTTCAGAACAGAAACTATCTAGCAGAACCTGTTCTATTTCTTCCAAGGAATCCGGTTTTTACTGTGGTAAAGTGGATGATTCATCATAGGAATCTTTAATTTTCAGTTAAAACAGAGTTGTTTAATACTGCTGTTGGAGAAGACAAGATGTACAAGAGAACAGGAAGAGCAGGACAGATAATGTTCTTATAAATTGGATTATCCAGATAATTGTTTTTTCATAGTTTTGATTAATTTCCTTTCTGTGTCTTAAAATGCACCAAGCATTTCCTTCAGCTTCATCATAGTCTATTTTTTTAATATTTTTAGGTGTGGTTACTTAATTGTCATTTTTCTGGTTTTTATTACATAGATTGCAGAAACTTCATATGAATTTGTTTGTACTATTTACAACTTTACATTGTTAAAGAGATTCCTTCATTTCAGTTGCGTTTAACTTCTGAAAAAGGTTTGGGTATAGAATCTCTGGAGAAACACCAAACTGTCAATGTTCTTAGGTATTAAAACAAAGTATAGTTTAAAAAAGTACCTGGGAGGTTTTTAATTTTTCATTATCCTTTGTAAATAACGTGTAAGGAAAAAATGTATAAATATGTTCTCATTGTTCTAATATCAGGTTTTTTGTCAGTTTTGTTTTCAGAAACTGTGAGAATCTTCACCAATGTCACAATAGCTATGAGAACAGCAGGAGTAGGGGTTTTGTCTTTTATTTTTCATTTCTTTAAAGGAAAGGAAATTCAGTAGGATCATATTTAATCCTTGAACTCGTGATAATTATTTCCGTAATATTTTTGAGCTAACATATATCCATGTATATGGGGTATGTCTATGTTTGTGAGGGAAGGAGTCATGAACAGAAGGTTCATACAACAGAAGGTTCATACAACACATGTGTATGTGTTCTTTACCAAGGACGAATATTTTTAAGTTCCAGCAGAACCAGAATTAAGTAGCACTTCACTGTTACTTAAAAGCCAGTGTTCAGCCTCAGGACCTAATATGAAAACTAACCATTTAAGCAAGAAAAGGGTTTGTTTGTTTAAGGTTTTTCCTGTTTGAAAAAAGGTTTGTTTGGGTTTGGGTAGTAAAGAAGTGTAAGAAAACTTAAGGATTTTATAATGGAGATTGACAGTGATTTGAGACATTATTGACTTTTTAATTTTAAGTGAGAGATGGATGGATTGAAGTGGTTTAAAGGGTGATAAAATATGGACCAGAAGTTTATATAATGTGACGAAAAGATAGAAAGAACAACAGCATGGTTTGGGACAAGATAGGGACACAATCTGTGGTTTTATTAGTTACTGATGTAAACAGGGAAAAATTACAGTAAATCTGCAAAAAAAATTGTTGAAGTAATTTAGACAATGAATACTACAGTGATACTTCTAACCATACAGATGGATAGAAAATACTACATCTTGAGAGTTCAAAATCTCTTGGATAAATTATTTATTTAAGTTAAACATAAACTGGACTTAACTGTAAGCTAGTGTAGGCCTTGACAAATCAGTGAAGCAAATTTTGGTATATTTGCAGTGTCCTATCCAGGACAGATACTACAAATTACAATGAAGAGGTAAATTTGTAAAAACTATTTCAGGTCATCTGCAGTAATTTGAAACAGAGGTGAGAAAACCAAGGCTTTATACAGCTTTCATGGAAAGGCATTAGATGTTTACCTAAAAGCTGAAGTGTTTTCTAATACCATGATGTATTTCTGAGTGTCTTTCATCTTTGACCATTGAACCATTTTAGTGTTTAGAAAAATATTGAGACATGAAAGGAAAACTCTGCATCTGAGAGACATCCCTATTAATAAAAAAGAAAATTAAATTAATGTTAGTTGTGGGGAAGGAAATCTCACCTTATTTTAAGGACTAAAATAATAGGTACAGTTAGGTCAGTGTTTAGTGGCTAACTCAATTTTTTTAAAAAAGGTAAAGTGTTTTTAGACAGGGTTTATTCACTAGATGAATGAACATCTGATGTCTTTTTTTCAACTAAAATATTTTCATTTTTCTTTCAAATTAAGCTGTATTTCCACTGTCGATATCACCATGTCCCACAGACGTAGAGAGGAGGAGAGAAGAACCAGCAGGCAGGAACTGTGCAGCAAAATTGATTTATTTAATTATTTTACAAACTCTTCTATAAACTTTTTCTTCATAGTCTAATTGGTCAAAGGATCAGCCACCCCTTGGGGGTGATTGGCTAAAATCCTAAAACATCCGTTGTCAAAATATTTTTCTACTGTACCATAAACAAGACTTTTCAAGGTTGCAGGTGTTCATGGTTTACAAAACTCTGCAATATCTTCTGTGAGAGAGAAAAGTCTCTCACGGACTTAGAAAAGAGCAGGAAAAATTCTTGCTAACAGCAATATTGTATCCACAAAGCTGCAATAGGACAAAGAAGGAGGGATGCACAGAAGTAGGAATTTGCGCTAAGCAACATTAAAATTACAGTGATTAAGGTTAATCTAGCACTAGTAATTAAATACAAGAATTGTAACTTTTAAACACCTTGATTTTGTATGTAGCTTCTGAGCAGTTACCTAACCTGCAAGAGCAAAATCTCATCCTGTTTGTGAAATATTGACAATATGAAAATAGTTTAGTCTGTTACATGTACAGTGCACGTTTCTGTGTAGTTGGGTATGTGGTACTTGCGGTTTTTATAGAACTGTCACCTATGTGTTGCATAAAGATGAGGAGAAAACTGAATCCAAAGGAATTTTTCATGTTAACAATTAATACCATGCATAGTCTGATAAAAGGGTTTTTTTAAAATTTTTTTGTTGTACCTAGTTTAAAATTGAACATATGCCCTCACTGGGAACTTGGGTAAATTAAAGAGTCAACTTATTTTCTTTCTTTTTTTAAAATTTATTACTTGCATGCCTAGAAGTTAGCATTACAAGAAAATAAGTTGTTGTGATTTCTTTGTTTTTTGTGGCATTAACCTGTATCATCTTTGTTGCTTCAAATAGTTGAGAAGTGTTCATTAACCTCTAATAAATTTTGAAAAAGAATCTGACAATTTTCAGACTTGCAAAAATAGAACTGTAACATTTTAGGGAAAGAAGATAAGAAAAAAGTTAACAGATGTTTTCCCAGAATTTATGCAGGCATTTCTGTTAGTCAAATATCCATAATAACTGGCAATTATGGGGATATTTTTTGTAAAATAAATTTAGATTCTCATAAAGAAAGTAAGAATCTAGTGGTAATATTTTAGTGCTAGGCTTTTGCAACAGATGTAGAAGAGGAAGGCTCTGCATTCTGTTCGACATAAGGGTTTTGGAATCCAGTGTTCTTCCCGTTCAGGTGAATGTATAGAGCAGGTGCACGAGGTGCTCTAAGCCCGTACAAGAATTTAGTTTGCATTAAGTGCAAATGGCAGAATAGATATTGGATAGGGTACAGTTTAATATATTCATTTAAAACAATTTTATTTGATTAATAATTTGCTTTTTGAAATGGGAATTGTATGTTTCTTATAAGGCACTCTACCCGTACTGTGGGATTTTTAAGACCAGATCTGTATCCTTCACACATTTATGAGTGTGTATTTCAGTTTGCACTGTTATATTTTTATTTTAAAAGTCCATCTTCCATCACAGAAGTCTTGCAGATAGCTACCGTGTGAAGATAGAAACAGGCTAAAATGCGTAAGAACAAGGTTTAAAGAGCTTATGGAACTATTTGCAGTTTATTCTTTAGATCAAATGTGTATTGCTTTTTACATGTTAACCCTATATAAATACTTGATTATTCTCTGCAATTCCAGGGCAGCTGAAATTCTCTACTCCTTGGCTTTAGTACAGTCCAGTAAATCTGAGAAGATGAGTGTATTTCCTTCTGTGGATAACTATAAATTGCTGACAGAAGCTAGGAGGAACCTCGGACTCTTCCAGCATCATGATGCTATTACAGGAACAGCCAAAGATTGGGTGGTTGTGGATTATGGCACCAGGTAATTTATTATAAATACATAAACTTAAATCTTAACTTCCTTTTGCATTTTTAGAACTGAAGTGTTTGTTTCCAACATATAGATTTGATATAGCAACATACTCCACTGATAGTGTAGTGGTGCTCTGCATGAGAAGTGGATTTGATTACCCATGCTCTTCATTTATGAAATATTTTTTAACTCTTTGTGTAAGAATTTGATGTCCAAACAAAATTTTGGTATTTCAAAAGGTAGACACGTTACTGAGATTTCCTTAATAAGAGAAATTTTTTTCAGTAACTGCCATATAGGAGAACTTTTTATATTTGTCTGTCCTAAACCATGATCAAAGATGTGATAATTTAAGCGTATATTCCTTGGAAAATCCCACACCCTCTGTGGTCTTCCTTTCTTAAATGTCAGAAATCTTTTTCATGTTGACAATCTTCTGCTTGTCTGTCATTGCTTATTGTTTCAGCTGGGGGGTATATTTCTCAGTATTGAGAAATTATTCTGCTAGCTGCTTCATATAATTTTTTTGAAGAACATTGCATGATATGTGGATGTCTGTGTATGCACATGTTTTAATTTTGGGTTTCTTCAGAAAAATGATACGTATTGAAAAGTTAAGAACTAGTAAATTTGATTAATTGAGGTGATGAAGGTAGACTGATGGTACAGCATGTTCACTAAATAAGTAATTGTTTTAAATGCATCTTAAATACTCCTTCTTGTTTTAAACTATTTCATGACAAGTGTTTTTAAATTCCATGGTTTTAATCTATTATGTCATAGGTATTCACAATTCACTTGGTTACGAGAGAGTAAAATACAGGTTTCTTTCACTTTACAAATAAAATTATCCAGCTCTCTGTATTTAGAAATTTGTAAACATTGTGTGAATTGTAACAGTGGACATCTTGGTAGTTTATATGGTTTACAGTTTATATTCTTCTTCTTTCTGATTTTCTCTTAATCCTGTGTAAACACAATCTTGACTTTGTGACCAGTGTTTCAGGCTTGTCTCCACTATAGAAACTGAAAATCAAATATACAAATTGCAAACTTTACTAAGGTTAACACTTTGACAAAGTACTTGGTATTCTGAGGATACTCCTTTTGTAGCATAGCAGACAGGAGGAGATGTACCTCATTTTCAGTATGCAAGACAAGAATATAACTCAGATACATCTGCATTTTTCAGGCTGGTCACCCATTGCAACTTACTGTTCTTAATTTCATAAAATACTGATGTTAAAAAAATTATTTATTTATCTGCAGCTCATATTTTTGAGTTCTTTAATGTTTTTACATTTTGATATTACCACATTGAATAAAAAAAATTGAAAACTAACTAAGATTTTAAATGTTTTAACAGGCTTTTCCATTCAATAATGAACTTGAAGAAAGTGATAATTGACTGTGCTCATATTCTTATCCTAAAGGACAAAAGTGCTTATAATTACGACACAGCAACTCCATTCCTGAAGATGGTGAGCTATCTTCCTTGATTTTTTCCAAAATGAAATATGAGCTATGTCTTTTGAATACAGTTTGAGTGGCCTGAGAAACATCAGAACTGAATTTGCAGCTAATGCCTTCTCAGAAATCTACTACTTATCACTCTTCATATTAGCTCAAGATATTAGAAAGTAAAAACTGAACATGTCAGCAGTTGATGCTGAAAAAAGCCCACACAGCTAAAGGGACTTATTTTATTCCCCTTTGTGAATGACCTAGTAAAAGCAGGTGTTCTAATTTCCTTGTGGGCATAAATTTGTTGGTGACTTAAGTGGCATACATATGCAATTGAATATATAACAGTATGCGGTCCTGTAATTTGACTTCACTTGTAACTTAAGAAATATGGGAAGAAGAAAATTTCCTTCTCTCACAGAGGCCTAGCCTTAGTTTGCAAGATTAGGTCTAGACAATACCTTGTGATCTTTTTCCTTTGCTGAAATTATTCGAAACAGGAGTATTCAATGAAATGGATGATAAAGTCATCAATGAATCCTCAGGTATCATTTTGAGACCTATTTTACAGGAAGAACACCTTGAAGAAACACACTTGCTAATATTGCTTCCTTTCAGAATTCTTAGTTTCTTCACTCTCTGAACAGAAGTCCTCTTCTGTGATAGCTAGGAATTTTTAGGAAGACTGCATAAATGCATTTATCTTGAAGAGGGACAATATGAGATGCTTTAATTTCTTTGTGCATAAACATAGTAGGGTTAAGACAGTCTTTATTATATGATTACCTCACACTTCTGACATAATAAACATGACATATTTTCTACTGGTTTAGTTGTCCCAAGTGAATTACTCTTCCAGTCACATGTATACATTAAAAAAAAAAAAGTTAAAATAGTTTTCCATACTTTTTATGACTTTTATGCAAATATATATGTATGCTGCATATGTATGCTATGTGCATGTGTGTCACAAATATATAATTTTTCTCCTCTTTGGAAAATGAGTGTGCACTTTCATAAAGTAGGAATATTTTGAAGGCATTCATAGGATGAAGTTTTTACTCCTGCTCTGAATTACATTGGAAGACATTGCAATGTTACATTTTACTAATGTTCCTGTTCTTTATCAGTCTGGATTAATACCACTGCATTGTAGAAGTACTAATTGCTGTTTAAACTGTATATTGCCTAGGAGCATACTAATTCAAGAAGCTATTATGACCACTGTGAAAGCAGAAATTAAAAAGGAAGTTCTTATTTCAATGAATTTATTGTGTCTATGTAAAACAAAAAAATAGGTGATTACAAAAGTAGATTAAGATTTATCTGTATGCTAAACAATATCTGCAGCATATCATTAATCTAGTATCTGCTGTGCACTGAATGTAGCAACAAACGCTTTTTAATATGGGATTTGTAGACTGCTACAGGAGAACTTCAGGATACTTACAAAACACCTTTGCAAACCTTGAGCAAGTTGAAAGTTCAAAGGCATTCCTTTTGGAGTACAGACTGTGGTGTTTTGGTGGCTGATGGAAGCTGACTTTAAGAATTGCTCAGAGATGGGCATTCAGAATGAATATCAAGAGGGTTGAGAAAGACAAACGATGAAGACTCCAAGATTGAAAGTGGCTGTTGTTTTTGAGGTGTGAAGAAGTAAAAAACACTTAGAGGACCAGAACACAAGACCATTGCAGCAGCATTCCAGCAGGCAGCAGGTACAACCAGGGACAAGTTTCCTTTCTTGGAGGCAGAAAGAAGAAAGTCAGGAATAAGACACTATTGAAGGATTCCAGAATGACACTGCCTGCACTTTTTCTATTCTTCTTAATTATTAGTTACACACGAAAGCATCATGTTTATTCAGTTGGTAACTGAATACTTTGTGTGTTAAGTTTTACAAACTCTACACTAGTAAACAAACAAAAAATCTCTTGGAAGGCAATACACTGGGAAATAGAAGAAACTTAAAGATCCCATAATGGCCCAACTTTGGTTGGATCATGGATGAGATTTAAACTGTAAAAGTAAAGCTGTACAACCATTACACCATTCCTGTACTTAAGTCTTAGTTCTTTCAGTGCAGAAAGAAAATTTTAATGTAAGTGACAATTGCTGGATTTGAAAAACATGATGTTGAGGAAGTTTTGAGGAACTGAGAACTCCGCACTTTCAAAGTCTAAACTGGTCACCATTGTGTGAACTGACAGGAATGCACTGTGAATAAGCAGTTTGTCTGTTCTCTTGGACTAATGCAACAGTGACAGCAATGTCTTGTCTCTACCTTTCCTCAGTGGAAGTGAGCCCTGTACCACACCACACCACACCTCAGATTATGTTTTTTGAAACTTTTCTCTGTGTACAATATAAGGTAACAATGAGAGCTCACAGGAGACCACACAGTGAATCCTTGTGATAAGTGCACAGGAGTGTAGTGTTTCAGAGTAAATTTATAGCAGGAGAAAGTTAATAAAAATATGTGATAAGTATTTGCAAAATTTGAAGGAAGTTGGTGATGATAAAGTCTTGTATGCAAAAATGAAAACACAGGCGTGATAATTTGATAATGGAATCTAATAAGATCTTTAATAAAAACAAATATTTCCCAGTGAATTGGTCAAAGTGAGCCTCTTCCTTTTGTCAGTGTGAAGGACTTAGTTTATTAAATTTTGTGGTTTGTCATCCTCAGTAATGTGCTAAAATAAGCTTTGGTTTGTGTTGTTAACGTGGTTTTGTACTTCACAAAACACATATAATAGGCAAAGCTCATAAATTATCCATTGAAGTGTATTCAAAAGCAAATTCAAAGATGTTCTCTTGTAGGATGATATTCAAGCTTCTCAAGATTCTTTGCCACGCAAGACAGTTATAAAGCTGACATTGCAACCAAGGTAAACAATTTATATATTATTCAGTGTCCGGGATTCTTTTAGCAATGTATGTGTTTTCACTACCTGTTAAGTAGTTTTTATGCCATTTCCTTTTTTTTTCTTTTTTAAAAATTTTCACTCAAAATAGAGCTATAAGTTTTTAAAAAAAAGACAATTAAAAAAATTAGTCTGGGAGATTATGCTGATATTATTATGTCTAATTGAAAGTGGACACAGCATGTTAAAACTATAGGCATTTCTCATACCACAGCTGAAGTAAGTATTCTGTTTCTGTATGGTTTTACAGCATTGTAATACTAGATAGATTATGCTTGAGAGAAGCAATAGAAGATTCTAATTAAGCAGAATTGCAGGTGCTTTAATGAACTCTGTGAGCAAAATACTAAGTTTTTATAAGCCTGAAAATCACAATTTATAAATACTGGAATTGTCTTTAAAAATCAAGTAGAAGATAAACTAGGTCATTGTTCTCTCTTAACTCCAACTTTCCATTGTATTAAGAGGAGTTACTTTTTTACTTATATGTAGTTGTAGAGTATTCAGTTGAAAATGGCATCCTCGTATCCCCATGAACACTCAGTATCCCACCTGAAATAATGTACACATTCATTGAAAGTGACTGATCCAAATAAAGTGAATAAGATATATGGGTATGAGAGCTACTGTATGTGTAACACAAATAATGCTAGGTATTTGCTTACGGAACAGAAGATTTAAGATTCATTTTAAAAGCAGCGAATGCTATTTTTGCTGATGTTAGTATTTGATTTCTCTAGTTCTAGCAAGTGGCAAGCTAATAAGACTTACTTGCCTAATTCATGAAGGTGTCCAACTATTCAGCCAACTAACTGTTGAAAAAAATATTATTAAAGTCTTTGAAAAAGTGAGTGAAGTTTAGTTTTTGTGAGCTTTTGGGGAAAGCTGTCGTCAGTCCTCCAGCACTAAATGTACATAATGTGTCTATATGTCTGCTTTTCTCTGGAGCGTGCTATTTTTTTATAATAGGACTTCTACTCTCTTACTGGAGTGCTATATAGATGCTAATAGATTCTTTTAAACTTGTCCAAAATGGCCAAGAACTCAGGTGCCTATTTATTTAACTAAAATATTTTAGCTTTTCAAAATCATCTCCTCAGGTTTCTTCCCTGGAAGCAGATTGTGTATGTAGTATATGAGCACTTGGTTGGAGGCAAGTTATGATGCAGACTTTCTTTGCCATTTGAGGATAGCTTTATTGCCTTTTTTTCCCTCACCTAAGTTAGCTGTTGAAATTTTCCCTGTGCCCCTTTCATCCCTTAATATACCTTTTGTTTGCATACGGTGTTCCACTTTTGTCTCTGCATAATATGCTGAGTAAGTTTTTCCCTTTTTGGTATTAATTAGACATTGGCCTTTTTTTTTTTCCCCTCTTACTTGTACATTAAATAGATATACATGACATTACCATTAATATTATTCTAGCAGACTATTGTTGCTACTTTCTAAAGTGGTCTTAACTTACTAAGAAGATAGTACTAGTAGAAAATTGCTCGCTTTATGTTGTCTGGTATTGTGAAGATACCATACAGTCATATAAGGTGTGGTTCATATAAGGTGCAGTTCCAAAGACTGCAGTCAGAAATGTGGGAAAAAGAATGAAGACAGGAAAAATCAGACAAAAAGGGCAAAGAAAGATTGTAAGAGAATATTGATATTACTGACTAAACCCTGTTTATTTTTTTACATCCTTTTTTGGAAACACTTTGAAAGTAATGCTTAAGCGTACACTACTTCATGTTTCTTTTGTTGTTAAAATTTTCATTTGAATATCTGTTTGTTAAGCTGGTTTTGCTTATAAAAATGAGCTTAGTCTTCTCTACATTTATCTGTGGTTGTAGTCTGAATCTGCACTAACTTTATTACCATTGGGAAAAGTGGTCTGTAAGCTGACGCAGTAACTACTGGTTAAATCTAGTATGTGATTATTATGAATGCATCTGAGTTTTCTAGTAGCATTACATTAAAAATGTTAATTTCAGTAGAAGCTTAAAATCAACTCAGTAAATCTATTATTAAGAATTACTATGCTTAAATTTCAAACTTTAAAGCTTATAAGAGAGAAACTGGTTTTTTCCATTTAAAATTTTGGGGCATCAGCAGATTTTAAATTCTGATCTTCACCAGAACTTTGTTATTTGCTTATCTTCTGTTCTTAATAGTCTTTATTATTCACCTGTCTCTAATCAAATCCCTAGATTTCTTTCTTTTAGTGTGTTCTAATTTATCATTATATGGCATAGAAATTAAATCAGTGTAACTGGCAAGGTGTTACTTTTCTTTGATTGTCTATTTAGCTTTTTGTATTTTTGCATTTCCATGTCAGAATTTAAAAAAAATATCTGTGTTGTAACTTGGTTATTCTTCTCTAAATGTGGTTCATATCACCTGTGAGTTTAGAGTGACACTGCTGATGGGAAGCTCATAATGGCTTTTTAAATCTCAATCTTTTTTTTTTTTTCTTTTTTTCCTTATTTTACTGATTGCAAATATAACTGGTTTTCTACAGGAACATAGTTAGTAATGGGCTTTTTGCCACTTTCATCCATCCTTCCTTTTTAGTTTTTAACTTTTTTTAGTTAAGTGTTCTCTTCAATGCTCGTGAAATTTGTAGTCAGTAGTGAAAACTGATCTGACAGACTGTACAGGAGAGCTACCACAACTCGATTATGTGGAAAAAAAAAGGAAAGCAGGAAAAGATCTCTCAGTAATTATTGTTCTAGTATGAAGTACCTCCATATTGTTGTGTAGTTGAGAAGTAGCTTTCAAACTGCTTTTAAGCAGGTGCCACATGTAACCTGTTCGGTATTGTTTCTGCCCCCACCTGAGCATCTTGCTCTGTAGTGCTGTTGTGATATTTTTATGAATCCATAGTTTTATTTTAAAAATAATGTGTTAATTTTGATGAAATAGGTATACAGGGTATTTTAGATCTTAACTTTGACTCCGCCACCTCAGGATGACTAAGTGGTCTTATGATCAGGCTTTTGAATACTGAAATTATGGAGTCTTTAATTACACTAAATGTCTTTTAACTGATAAATGATGTTGCATGGTTTTTAAAAAATTATTACTTTCAGCTGAAAAATGAAGCTTTCACAAGATAATATCCAACTAGATATGGAACTACTTCAGTCTTGTTCTGAAGTTTAAAATTACTGCATGTCTTGGAAACAAAGCTTGTTGAGTGTGCTGATAAATTGGATGCTGCTTCGTACTCTGTGAGTGCCCAGCCCTTTAATATAATAATAGATTTTTAGGAACAGCCTGCCAGAGGTCATAGTTCGTGAATGGCAAAAGATTTGCACTCACTGGACTTGGTGGATGGGGGATGTGTTTGAACCTCTTGTCACGCAGTTTAGGCTGTCAGCAGCAGATGAAGGTCACACTGCGAGGGGAATGGTTTTCCAGCTATTTCTGTCTGTGCTGTTTTCTGGAGACACCATTGCAGGGGAGCATGATACATGACCAAATGACTGGATTGACTGCCCCAGCTTGGATGTTGTAGTGGTCTTGTTTGGCACAATATGGTGAACCTGAGTGAAAAGGCCTAACAATGGCAATTAGGTTTTACTTCCCTGCCCCCCCACCCCCCATTTTTGTTCTAACTCCTGAACCTTCATGTACCCAGCTGGGCAGTTTCACTACTGAGCTCCACTGCACTCTACAAGCATGGTATAAGGCATCCTATCTGAACTGAAGATACTATGGCACTGAAATTTTTTTAAAAATCATTAATTTAGGATTATTTTTAGTGCTAAACCAACTATTCTTATAATTTTCCCGCAAATAACTTTTGTCAGCCAATCTTAGAGGAAAAATATTGTATGATAACCTCCTTATCGGGCCAGTTTTATAGCTTAGCAGACACTATTTCCACTAGCTGAAATACTTAGGTTGCTCAGGGTATTAATTATAGGAGGATACACTGTAATCAATTATTTCTCCAAAGATCTGTCAAAGCAGTTTAGTGATATCCGCCTTATAAAAGAAAGTTTCCTTTTTTCAAATAGAGGATGCAAAATATTCTAGGCTTTTATCCTTACCTTGTTATCCATGAGCAGGTTTTGGCATAAGGTTGTATTTAATAGAGTTTTGGCATAAGTTGTGTTTATCCCATTAAGTCAAAAAATTTGTGGTATTTTTTGAGAAAGAAAATCCCAGTGTACCTCTATAATTTTTCAAGTTGCTAGTCTTTTCAGAAATTCACTTGGCAGGTTATATTCACTGCTTTCTCAACACAGCACTATAATGTAGAAGTTAAAGCTATATTGCTAACTTTAATGTGTGATAGAGAATAATGTACAAAGGTCAAAAATTCTTGACAGAGCAGTGTGTATGTTATTGTATTTGGTTGGATGACTACAGCAAGGATAACTTGTCTGAGATGGAAACTTTGTTAGTCACATGCCATAACTGTGTCTTTGTGAGCTTAGAAAGTGACTGGATCAGGGTAATTATCTTTATTTGGCAACTTTAGCTTTGGTGATGTGTTTTTGTTTCCTTTTTTTTTCCCCCTTTAGACCTACGTCGACCATTTTGGTACAATCTATCAAAACTGTTGTCCAATGTAGTTACAAGGAGAGGACCCTCCCAAGAGCATTTGACATTTTAATAATACACATGTGAATTGCCTTTTATGCTTGCATGACTTCAGAGGCATATGTATTCCTAGTTATACTCTAAAATAACTGGGAAAAAAAGACAGTTGAAACAAAGGTATTTTCAATTGTCAATGAAGAAAAAAACAAATTTAAAGAAAACAGGAAAGAATACCGTAACATTTAAGATGCGTTCATAAAAATTTGTGGTAATTCATACATTGTTAATATGCACACCTGTTCCCCAGAGAAGAAAATAGATCTTGAAAAAGTAAGCAAACAAATAAACTCTAACCAAACCAATAGTTTTAAGTTTTTATTGGATGAAATAGTGATTGCAATATGCACAGCCTTGTGTCTTTAAGTGAAACCTCTGTATTAGTATCTTTCAGAGAGGTGGACAGGATGAATAGTCATTCAGTCAAGCCTTAACACTCACTGCTTTTATTAAGAAACAACCCTTAATTAGCACTTCTATTAAGCACCCAGAAGTGCAAGTAGGTAAAAAATTAGAAAACACTTTGGAGGTGATACATGAAGAGCCTGCATTTTAGTTTCCAATACCCTGGCTGCTTAGGTTGAATACAGCCTAATGGTTTTTTGAAAATTACTTTAAAGTGTTAATCTCCGTGTTCAGCTGCCTGATCAATTTACTAGATTTCATGTGACCTGTAACTGCCATGAGCATGTTCTGTTTGTAGTAAACTCAAGGTCATTTTGACTGAATCGATTGGATATTTTAAAAACATTCTCCTTGGTTTTCATGATGGAAGAGCTGTTGCAGAGGCAATGAAATACTTGGCTGACACAGGATAACTCAGATGTCTGAATCTTGAAACATCACTAAATGTGAACTTGAAATAAGTATTTCAGTAAAAATCATTCTGGTAAAAGTGGTGACTTCAAAATGAACAAAAAGCATGATACATTCATTCTGTTTTTTAGGTGGAACTTAGCTGTGCAGCTATCTTTATGACCAAACCCTGCAAACTCTCCATTGACAATGTCTAATGGGACAGGAAGTGAGGGGTATGGAAGAGTTTCACAGCACCTTGCTCTCTTTATTCTCACTTTTTGTGTAAGGTCATAACAGTTTTTCAGAGGTTTCTGTATTTTCTCTCTGAGTTTTCTACTTTTTGTGTTAAAAAGACATTTAAAAAATATACTACATGCAGGCTTATCTGAGAACTGACTCCAGGCACGGTAGTTGACATCTCTTTAAAAGTTTATCTGTGAAGTCTGAAAACAAAACAAAGAAGCTAAGAGATGAATGCCTGTTTTTGTTTAAGGGCTTTAAAACTGAACTGTGGTACATTTTTGGAGTTATGATAAATTTTCATTACGAAGAAGAAAAAAGCAGCTTTCATTTGCAATTAATTGTACTTCAAAGCTTTTTGTGGAATTAATTTTTAGTTTTCAAATCTCAGTTTTTGAATCCTATGCTTCTGAATTCAAGTTATTCTAAAAGTTGTTAAATTTCAAACTTTTAAAGATTATTTTTCAGTGTATAAAAATTCTTAAACATCAAACTTTTTTTCAGTTTTTGGTCTGTCGTACTGTGGATGAGCCAATGACAGTCTCTTCTAAATGTTTTTGTTTACTGTCTTTGAAACTGCCATTGCAAAATTAAAACAGTAAATAAGTTCAGTTTGTAGCATTTGTAGAATCTTTGCAGTTTTTCTAAATTGCACAAATTTAGTCTTTTCATTTCAATGCACAGTATAGCAAAATCTTTTGTTGGGGTTTGCAGTACCAGTACAGTCAGATAGTGAAGGTGTTGGATGCTTCAGTTGCTGTAAAAAATTACAACATCAAAATAAAATAAAATATGAAAATGAGGTCTTACAAGAAATTTCTGGTTTCCTCTGAGAACACTGTAGTGGAAGTATCGTGAAATACAGAAGGAACAGGTGAAATAAACATACTGTAGGGGAAGGGAAAAACCCTCCATTTGTTTTCAAAAAACAGAAAGTGATTGTTATGAAGGAATATGGTAGTGAATACTTGAATACAGCTGAAAGATCTGCATCGTATGCATGTACGTGTTGAAGCAGCTTTGGAAGTAGAATATACATATTTTCAGTATATTAGTACATTTGTGTATTATTTCTTTTTTTTCCAGGCACTTGCCCCTTCAGCCTTTTTACTGGAGTTACTTTGAGGCAATATTGTAGTTAGTCCAAGGCTCTCAAGGCACAGACTGAAGTGATATGGAATACTTAAAAGTCTTTCTGCTCTTCTGAACCAGATTTTTTTTCCCTTCTAAATGCAGATTTATAAAGCCTGCACTACAAGAGGAACAAGGAAAGGATTTTAGTGAAGGTACTTCCTGATCCTGAAAAAGTCAGGGGGCTTCAAGCCCATCTTGGACCTCAGAACATCTCACAACTTTGTGGTAAAAGAAAAATTTAAAATAGTGCCTTTGGACTTAATCCTTTTATCCTTAATTGGAGAGTAGTTATGTGCTCCACATTAGGATATGTGTGCCACTACAATCCATCTAAATCATAGGAAGTATGTGTATCTGGCATATGTAGTAGGTACATAACATTTAAAAGTTTTGTCCTAGGTTGATGTTGATTTTTTTTTGTGTGTGTGTTCTTAAAATATACAGTTCTTGCTGTGTCGGTGTCTGTGTTTTTTTCTTGAGGGTGTTCCATGGTTTGTTCTTGAGAGAGCCACACAAAAGTCCTGTTTCCTGTGATAATGGAGGGATGGATTATGTGCCTATTGTCTGCCTCATTCTGCACCTTTTGCATGAGCAATGGATATTATAAAGATTCTCACCTTTATTAAGGAGTCTAAAATTCAGATTTGGGTTTGTCATTAGGTAGGGTAATCCTGCAGTGATTCTGAAATGTCAAACTAAGATTATGGAACTCTTTTTAAGCACAGGATCACTGGTCTTATTTATTTGTATGTTAGACATTTTTATTTCAGACATTACTGCTCCTAGAAATAATATGTAATTTTCGCATAGCTCTATTTCTAAACTATACATTTAACTTCCTTTTCAAATACTGTTATAATCATGGCATTATATTGCGTTAGTCACAACTCTACTGAAGTAGATTCTTGTGAATTTACTTATTTCTTGATAGTATCTCTCTATTTCTTGATGTCACCAATTAGATGGTATAATGAAAAGCTGATCCCTGGATAATAGATTCTGTTTCCACCCTTTTACACCTTATGAAAGCAACACAAATTTATGTTGCATGCTTGTAATTTGAGGTTGAGATTACCATCCTACTAACTGTTAATGCAGGGTATTATTCATAAGCTGCAAAAGATGTCTTATTTAAGAAGAGGAAAACATCCTACTATTTCTTCATGTATGATAATATTTTATTATATATATTTGAGTTAATATTCTACTCTAGAACGAACAGTTTAATTGGATTATAATTTGCTGCTTTGATGTAAATTGATTTTTTTTTCCTTGTTACATCTGTGACAGTATTGATGAATTTATAAGAAGCTTCTCTGGATGTGATGTAGAGGAGCATATTAGCATTATTTATTTTATCTGCTTAGGTAAGCTGATAAATATCCTTAGACTTTATCCAGTCAGTTAAAAGCCTCTTGAGCAAAGGTATTGGCGTCATCTTTTGGGGAAGAACCTGCTTTTCTCTGATTTAATAGAAAACTGATTGTTTATCTTGATTTTTAATAAACCACCCATATTCCTACTGCCCCAGATTTTGTGTTTACATCTGACACTACCTCTGAGTGTGTAGGTCCTAATCATAAACAAAAGACTTCTCAATTTAATTAAATGTCTAGGATTGCATAGTTATGAATGCTAATGCTTTCAGTATCTACTGTATCTTGGAGAAGGTATGTTAAATCTCTAGCAATTTTTGAAACTATTTTAATATCATTAGGCATGTTGATTCAATTTAAACCACAATTTCACTGTAGTTTCATTTGTTGCTTTGACCTTAACTTTGTGCTACCTTCTCTCTGTTAATGGACAGACTTGCTGGTTGCCTAGCTGTTTTCTAAATGTTCGTTGGTAAATGTTCATTGGTAAATGTTGGATATCACATAGTATTCAAATTATATCTTTTGGTATTAATCTGAGTAGGGTGGAATTTTTTTTGTGCAAAGTGAGGCGAAGAAACAAGCAAGGAATTCTTTACGTCAGATAATAAAGTCACAAGCTGTTTTCTATCTGTCATGCTAACAGAGTAGAATGTAAATAGATTATAAAGTTTGACGTCATACTGCCAACAGCCGCTCTATATAGGGTTAGTATTTAAAACTGTCTTGGAGAACTGGAGACTTTATTTCATAGTCAAAGAAGCAGGCAAGTGGAAGTATTGCACATCACATGGGAAAATATTGTGTGGACTCACCAAATGGACATTAGTGAAGCAGAAGAAGACTAGATATGCCAGAAGATGAAATTAAGGGAGTTGCTTGTATGGTGTCAAAGACAATTTTGCTCTTGGAAATATGGGGTAAGACCCTGGAAAGGGTTAATAGGAAAACAAGGGCACTAAGTCTGTTTAGTTTGAAAAGACTGATAATAAGGAACATAAATCTATAAATGCATACAGGTTTGTTACAAAGAGTCATATTAAACATGCAGTGGAAAAAAGGAAGATATAATTGGAGGAAATGTAATTAAAATTTTAATTGTATATTAGAAAAACTGGTGCTTGAGCTGCAGAACAGTATCATCAGTTTTGGACTTTTTCAAGAACAGTGTTTGCAGCATTTTTCAAAGTTTGCTCTACTGATTTCTCATTTTGTTTAAAGGGTCAAGCTATAGCAACCTTCCAGTGCACTGGGGAATTTGTTAATATCTAGATTTTTCTTTCTCTCTTCAATTTACTCATGGGAGTCATAGCAAAATGGGGGCTTTTGTAGTACCTGACATGACTAAGGTTATAGTCTGTTTTGTACGTAGACTTCTGTTTGACCAGGTGGAATAAAACAGAAAAGTGGACTGGTTTAAGGCATGTAAGACCTTCCAGTGATCTGAAAGGCTGCCTGATGTTTATATAAGAATTGGTTGCTCTAGTGAGAGAACATCTCTGCTTCCATTTGTTGTGAACAAGCACAGCAATTTATGTTCTGTTTCTTGTACAGGCACATGGAATTTTCTGTTCAGGACAAAAAGGTTTTTTTCTCTGACAAATGATATTTTGTCACTTGGCAGATGTGCTGTAAAAGCTGGAGTGCTTTTGTATCACTTTTGATAAAAGATTGTCTGAGTGCTGGATGTTTTAACTGTTTTATGCATTAAATGTTTCCAGCATGATGTCTGGGGAGGTTGTGGAGGTCTTTTTTTGGTGATATTATTAATATTAATATTACTGTAGGTAAGGCGAGTTTTGGATGTGGGGAGCAGTGTGGTAGCTACTACTACTAACTGTGTAGATTAGTAGCAACAGATCAGTTTTCTGTAGGAATGCAAAGGGTCAAGATATTTCCTATCTGTACTGGAAAATCCTGCATTTTCCCTTTGTCTCTCTACACCCCTCCCTCTCCTCATGCTCCAGAAGTTCTGCTTCTAAAAGAAATATCTTACATCCCTAATATCAGATTTCTGTATATTAGTTGGTATGATGTAATGTTGGAAGTGTATTTTCCCTTCTGGAAAAAAACTCACAAAAACCTCTGATACATCTAATGAGTATTGCTGATTTTGTTCCCTTTTGAAATATGAACTAGGAAGAAAATTATTTTTGTATTATTGAACAAGTATCCATGCGTATCTGTTCCAAAATACGTTAAGTAATTCCTCAGGAGCTTATGGGGTTTTATCTCAAAATTAATTTAGACAAATTGATTTTGATACTTTTCGTTTCCTTCTTTTTTTAAGTAGAGTTTGCCACTATTGAAAGAAGGTTGTGGATCAGATGTCACTGATAGTAGTTCAAGGTATACGGAGACTTAGAATTCAGTATTTACAATAACATATAATAGAAGAAGTATAATTTGGGTGAAATCATGAGGATATTTTACATTTGAGAAATAAATACTCATTTCACAGAGGGGGACATAAAGATAGTTTTAAATACCTGCAGAGTCAAGTTTTCTTTGAAATGAGCATAAATCAGACTCAAATACCTTCAGAAAGTGTAGGACATTGGTCACAAGATTTTCATGCATGGGGGTTTGAATAACTTTGTCCAAAACTTTCTCTGTTGCCTAACTTTCTTACAAAATTAATTTTGAATAGAACTGAGAAGTGTCTTGAAATGCTGTGAAATGCAGTTTCTGAAGCCCAATTTAGTAACTGATAGAAGAGCTGTAGGAAAAAAGCATTAATCTGCTGTCAAGGACAGTGTCACAATCATGAGCCTGCACAGTTGGCTTTTGATGAGTCTTGTTCCTAAAGGAATATTAAGAACAGATCGTGGATTGAGATATTGGAAAATGTCTAATTTCTGTATAACCAGAGGAGCACTGTGAACAGAAAATATCCTGAAGATTGTATATATTTATTTTCAGAACAATTATTTTATAGGCTCTATAATTATATTTTATAGATCATCTTTAGTAATTCGTAGTAGAAAAGCATACAAAATGGAGGAGGGGACCTGTACTTAAAATGTCATGTTATTCATACTTTTGACTGAGGAGGCCTTGACTCTTATGTGCAGGACCATAAGAATTTTGAAAAGAGCCAAGTAACTTGACATAATTTTTTTTTTTTAACCTAGCAGTTGAGTAAGTATTCAATGGAGTTTTCCTTCTTAAGAAAAAGGAGTTATTACGGTTAGGTTTTATTCCCAAGTTTTTCCCCACAGCCCTCTACAGCAAGGAGAGAGCATTTTAAAAACAGGAGAGTCATTTTTGTGCTCAAGTTCCTTGGTTTTAGTCTGTATTAAAAAAAAGAGGAAAATAAGTATCTAGGTGGTTTCTTGGCCTTCAGTGCAAGAATCACGGAAGTCTTTTCTTCGGGGGAGGTTGTACATATTTGCACAATGCACAGATAAATGACTGGTTTAAATAGATGGTCTTGGTTCTTTTCCTTCCATGTACTTCCATCCCCGAAGACGTGCACCTGTGTAATGGCAATTTGTGGCAGTTTCTTAGGATCCTAGTTTCCTTGGACTTTTTGGGGCTTTTTTGTTAAACTTCCAGCATACATCAGAGGTCAGGTAGTTTAGATTTTTTAATGATATTTTTGGAAGCTGCCATGGCAAGCAGTGCTTTATGCAGTTTAAATATTAAGCCCTAGTTTGTTTCTACCTCATATACATCAGTGTTCAGTAATTAAGCATTACTACCTACTGACTCTTCTCCCATCTTTCAAAGTGATTTTTTCTTGCAATTTTAAGATGTGAAAAAGTTTTAATTCTATCTTTATCACCCAGTGAGATGATTTTTTGTTTTAGAGGATTACAGTTTTGTTTACAATTCTAAAGTCTATCAAAGTCCATCAACAGTCAAGAACTCAGAATACATTTCTAGCTGAATTGTGGTTTCTAACCCACCAGTTTTTCTGCTTTTAACATATGTAGAGTTACTTCAATTCCTTTTCTCTATAGCTTAAGGCATTTTAATCTGTTTTCATTACTCCTCCCTTGATGTTTTCAGAACTTATGTGCATCTGTTTGTTCTTTTTTGTTCTTCAGTGGAAGACCATTGATACAGTATATGATTTGGCTTCATGGCTTTTACCTTTTATCAGTTTGGGGCGTACTTGCTGCATTTTTTTTTTCACCATTTAGGTAGTTTTTACCTTAGCCTCTATAGGAGAAGAGTGAAAGAAACTAATCAGCTTTGAAGGTCTTGTTCGTGTACCTTTGCATTAAAATTGTGCATGTGTGTCCAGAGAACTGACTCTGATGAAACCATTTATAATGGGAAATGCACCAATAGGTCTCAGAAGGTTTGCTGGAGAAATTTTAGTAAAATTGATCAGTCCAAGCTGGAGTTCCTCAAGGAATTGGTTCTCCAAGTGAATTTGAATACAGTTACTCCGCCGAGCAATGAAAGGTATTGCCTTGAACTGTGAATCCCAGTGCCTTGAAGAGGTTGTCTTTGGATAAGCCTTTGTCACTGATGATGCTCTGGCATTTACTAGTAGTGAGTTGTGGTTTCTCATGTTAGTTGAATGCAACCCCTTGTGATGGAAGCATGAATGAACTTCAAAAGGAAGTGGTAATTATGGTAATTGTGTTGCAGGTGTTAGTAGTAAATGTGTGTATCAATATATATGCCCATATTCTTCACACTGAAGAAAAAGAAAACAGTGATCTTTTGAAATACTGAAGCTCTTCTGTTTAAGAAACAATATTCTTTTAGGAGGCAGAGATTAAAGTTCTTAGAGATCTAAATTGTCTTTATTCATATTTCTGTTCGTAAATAAAGCTACAGCAGTTGACATGTTTTCTTAATTGAATAATGAAAGTATTTGAAATAAGAAGGGGGAGTGGGGGGAAGTGAGGCATGTTCCAGCTCTTGCTGAAAATGTTCCACAACAAGTTAAGTCTTGAAGGAAAGACTGGTCAAAATATTTGATGCTTGAATCAAATCACCCAAAAAAGTATGGAGTAAAATAATTCAAGGTGTAACTTTCCAAAAGTGTCTGAAAATGAGGTGTCAGGAATTGCTTTTCTAAAACTGCAAATATTTGTGATGCATCCAATTTAGGATTAAGAGCTCAAATCTGCAGTAATTTCTCATTTTTTGATGGGCTGAGAGCAGTTAACTCCTGCTCCAGTTCAGAGGTGAAATACGTTGTCTCCCTGTGAGTGGTTTTGTCATGGTTTTTGTATCAATACAGTTTATATTAACATAGTTTTAGGATTCTTAGTTTTCTTGAATAAATGAAAGAAATTATGGCTGACTCTTGGCCATAATGGTGCCTCTAAAGTAAAATATTACAGATAAAATTTTTCATATGAATTTTACCAATAAGCATTAAAACCCTTCACTCTTTAACTGGATGAAAGATGTAAACTTTAATAGTTTTCTTGGTGTTGTTGCCAAAGACCAGTGACCTGAATAATGAAAAGAAAATATTTGCTTGCTGCTTCTGAAAGATTGTAATGTTCATGTTTTCGCCTTAAAATAAGGAATAGAAAACCTTTCAGTATTATCACGTTGCTACTCTGTGTAATGCAACCACAGTGCATTAAGCAATTGTACTTAGCTTTTTGCATAGCATTCTTTGCAATGATACAGCTTAAATGAGGTGAAGCTCTTTTTTTTTTCAAATAAAATCTACAATTTTTATGGTGGGATGTTATTTAAGGGTGGGAGTTGAATGGCACTTCAG
Source organism: Corvus hawaiiensis (assembly GCF_020740725.1). Taxonomy (NCBI): domain Eukaryota; kingdom Metazoa; phylum Chordata; class Aves; order Passeriformes; family Corvidae; genus Corvus; species Corvus hawaiiensis. The sequence continues at coordinate 71,313,375 of NC_063255.1, read as the reverse complement.
AAGTAATGTGATTTAATTACATTAGTCAGTGCTTTTGTATATGCACAAGAATTACATCTTACTTTGTATAAATACTACAGTCTTCATGAAATAATATGTCAAAACAAAATGTTACTATCTAGTCAAAATTCCTGCATTTGTAGTGCTGAAAATGTGACCTATCATTGCTAGATTCCTCTATCTTACTACTCTACACACACATAATGAACTAAAAATACCTTGATTTGAGAAGTTAAAAAATTTATATATTTTAGTACAACAAGAGATTTGTTTAATCCAAATACAAATTTTAAAAAGTAGCCTGATGAAGTATAATAATAATATGGCAGTTCCTAAGGTCTTTTGTTAGGTAAATTTGTCATGAGACTAATCAAAGCTGTGAAATATGTTTGTATCTATGGGAAGGTGAACAAAGTTCCTGGAAATATTTTTTGCGCTAATATGTTCTTTGCTTGGCAGATAATTTAAATTTAATGAGGGAGTGTAGCATTAGTGAAAAATTATTATATACATAAGGTCTCCTTTTACTTGGAGGCATAAGAATTGAGGAATTCAATTGTATAAAAAGAAAAAAAACCAAGAAGACATGGTGTTCTGTTGATGGATGAGAATGAGGATTTATTTTGAGCTTTGGTGTTCAATTATCTGTTAATCCATATTGTTTCTGACAGAGTTCTTAACACTCTGTTATCACAGTATATGAGGAGTTCTTAAAAAAAGTTTATTTAATATAATTTCTTTATTCTTCCTGATTTGTAATGGGTCGAGACTGAGAGCAGGGTTGGTATAGCTAGGTTTTGTTTCCACTAATGTTATTTAAAAAAAAACCAACAAAGCAACAAAAACACCAAAACATTAAACCAAAAGGTTAACCAAAACATTTAAATTAAGTCTTACCCTGAAAGAAGACATCTCCATATAAGCAGAAGTATAAAATGCCCTACCCAACTCTAGGGGAGGTTCTCAGAAATTCTTGCACAAGTTCTTAAAAGACTCTGAAAGCTGACCCAGAATATGGTTAACTATTATACTGTCTAGCAATCTAGGAGTCTTCAGCATGAAATAGGGCAAAAGAGAGTATCCCAAAGCATTTTTGGTTGTGATCACAAATATACATTGAAAATTATTGGTATGCTTAGAAGTCATGATTCAAACAGTACTTCACAGGAATTTAGAGTTAAAAGGAAAATAATTTTTATGGAAAGCTCATTTGATATATGGCAAGTAATCCAAAGGTTCTTGATATAAAAAGCTAATAAAACCTCTGATTTTGTTTATTCAACTAATGAGAAATTGGAGTTGACCTTTTATTTCCTGCTGATTGTGAGGTACTAGGGTAGCAGTGAAGTGCAGGGAATTTTACTAGCCAAGTTTGATGCAGGCAAAAAAAGGAAGCCAGAAAAAAGATAAGGGGGAAATGATGGCCTGCTTAGGATTCCAAATGAGATTTGTAGATCGGGTGGACAGAGACAGTTCTAGGTGAAATGGTTTGATCTGTGAAAGGGATAATTGAATTTGAGATTTAAGATGTGAAAGCAAAATAAATAAAACCATGGACAAACCCCTGAAGAATCTGCATAGAAAACACAGGGCAGAGAATTAGGAGAACCTACTTAGCAAAAATGCGGAAGGAGTGATTTGATAAGAAATGGATCTCATGGAAACTGACGAAAAATCAGATCCCATGAGGAAGTAAGCTGTTTTACAGTGGGGAGGGTTAAGGAGGTTGGAGATAGAGTATTGGTTCTGCTGTATATAGTTAAGAAGATATCAGAAATTTTGGCAAGAACAATTTTTGTTGTAAAAGACTTTTTAAAAGGATGACACGAACAGAGGGAAACTTCAGAGAACAGTTGTAAATACTGCATTCTTTTAGCTTGTCAGTGAAAAGACATGAAGTATAATGATTGTCCTACAGATGCACGAGCCAGAGATGTTCTAGTATAATTTTGTTTTTCTATACCTTACAATACATGAATCTGTAATAATAAAAAAATATATAGGCTAATAAAGTCAGTCCGTTCAGCTCAGGGCTGATTCTTTTGGTTAATAGCATAATCTGTTTTCAAATGGAAGAAAAGGCATAAGACTATGTAAAAAAATAGTTATTCCATATTTACCTATTAAGAAGATATGCAAACAGTTGCCATAGTAAATGCTGGTAAATTATAATTTAAATAATTTTGTACTTTCCCTTATAGGAGAGAGAAACTAGCTCCTTTAGTGAACATATATAATTCATATATATATATAATTCATGTATATATATATATATGTACAGCCAGTTTTGTTAATTCATTTTTTCTAAGCTATGTTAAAAAAAAAAAACCAAATTTGGATGAGAATTTAATAGTTCAACCTGAAAAATGCATTTAAAATGCCCTTAAGTATCTTGACTGTGCTTGCAATTGTTAATAGTAATTCTGTAGCAGGGATGATGGGAAGTAGTTGTATATTTTGTAAGGAATTTTCAAAATTTCTTGGAGAAATAATAGCATTAAGAAACAACGATCTGCAAACAACTGATGTTAAATATCCATTGTTTCTTGGTTATGTTTTGTATATCTATTTGTTGTGGTATGTTCCTGTTGTTCTAACATAATTTTAATCCTCTGTATGTAAAATTTATGTGCAGTAACATTAACCTGAAGGAGGAAACTTGGTTGCCAAAAGATAATTTAGTAAATATATTTTTTTCAGATACCTTTTGATATATAATCCTACGGAACAAGAGCGATTTTCAGTGGTTTCAGTCAATGTGAATTCAGCCAGAGTTAAATTATTGTCTCCTTTGGGAAAACCTGTTACTGTCCAAATTAGTGCTGTTTGGGATGGAGCAACTACAGTATCACATGAAGCTTATCAGGTACCCTACTTTAAATAAAAAGCATTAAAATATGGTTTTTGACAGATACTGTAGCTTCATAGTTGAAGAAAATGGAAAGCATATTTTATATGTTGTATTCTCTGTAGACAGTACTGTTAATTCAGTCATTTTAAGTAAAAAAAAAAAAAAAACAAAAACCCCTTAAAAATCAACATACTTGTGTTTAGCATTAATATGTCTTAAACTGATAAACTTTTGTGATATCATTTATGACATTTAAAGGATCTGTTTCAGCTGCATGACTGGAAAGTACTAGATGTGTGTCTTTTTCCCTAACTTTCTCAAGCTGCTTCTTCCTTCAAGTGCTAGTCTGTACGCAGAGTCACAGTCACACAAGCCTGTGTGTTCTCAAGCACTCCAGCTGGAATGTCTTGTAAGTGCAATGACTTAAGCATTTACATTCAGATGTTTTCTTCCTTTCCAAATACTCGAGCTGGACAGGTATCTTCAAGGTCACCTCCTGGTTTTGTTTGAAACAAAACTGCTGAGAATTTTTGAGTTGTACATCATTATAGAAGATTGTCCTCAATGATCAGAAACTTACTTTGTTACATTTTTAATGATATAGTAATAGTGTATTATTGTAATAGTAATATTGTATTGCTTTCAGGCTTATGTTTTGATTCCTTTTGATGTAGGAACTTCATTCAGGATAATATTTCTGTGAAGAGAATTCAGTAACTGTCTCTCAATTGTGTTCCAAAGGGATAATTATTGTGGGTAAACCCTGTTAAGCAGCTCAACCCCACTCACCTGCTTGTTCACTGACTCAGTGGGGTGGAGGAAAAAGTTGGATGGGTAATGGTGAGAAAGCTCATGGGTGAAGCTGAAGCTGTGCACACAAGAAGAGCAAAACAAGGAATTCATTCACTGTGTCCCAAGGCTGGGCAAGTGCTCAGTCATCCCCATCAGAGTGTGGCTCCATCACATGGGTCAGTGACTTGGAAAGACAAACCCCATTACTCCAAACGCCCTCTTCCTTTTTCTTCTCACAGTTTTTATTGTGGAGCATGATGTCCCATGCTTTGGAATATCCCTTTTGTCAGTTGGGGTCAGCTGTCCTGGCTGTGTCCCCTCCCAGCTCCTTGTGCAGCCCCGGCCTCGTTCCTGGTGCAGCAGCAGAAAGGGCCCTGATGCTGCATAAGCCCTGCTCAGCTGTAGCTGAAACATACCTGTGTTATCAATGTGGTTAGTACTGAAACCAAGCACCATATGTGCTACTCTGAAGAAATTTAAGTTTATTCCAGCCAAAATCAGCACAATAATTAGTATACTTATTGCCTGAAGAAGAGGAAATGAAATGACTTATCTGGACCTCAAATTCTAAACAAATTGCTTTGGAGATGTACCTTGCATACTACTCTTCTGTGCAGATTATAGATCCTAAAAAAAACAGAGACTAAAAATGAGACACTTGCTTTATACTTAGTTATTTAAATTCATACATTTTTGAATTTAAATTTCAAACGGAAGTGATAAGTAGAGTCTGTGTGCACTTGGTCCAGTACACATGCATCTTCAATGAAAAGCAGATATATCAGAACTGCATACCACAGCTAACATTCTTAACAAGATTCAAAATTATTATTGCATTAATGTAATGGTAATCTTGATGCCAAGCAAATTACTGATGCAGATATTTTTGTTTGATAATTCTTTGTATTTATTTCCGGACTAAAGGAACACTCAGCCATCCTAAAATTATTCAAGCAAAGGGAGTTACTCTGAACATAAATTCAGTATAAAAAGTTGATATTTTGCTATTTTTAGTAATGACTACTTATTTGCTCCCAACAGATCTCTTTTGTGGCACATCTACCACCTCTTGGGATTGGAGTTTACCAGCTTTTGGAGGATGAGAGTTCAGAAGCAGTTTTAGCTGACTATAACATATATGTAAGAAATAGCAGACAGGAGAAGCCAGACAGAGTTTTCAAGATAAAAGAGATGCAGAATTCTGTGGATAATATAATCTTAGAAAATGCATACATGAAACTGTGGTTTTCTGGAATGTCTGGATTACTGGAGGTATGTTATATTTTATTTCAAAACACTATATTTTACTTTTTTGAGAACTTTTGTGCTTCTTTATGGAGCTTCACACCTAACATGAATCTCTGTCCTTTTAGAAAATTAATACCAAAGAAGATGGTAAAAACCATCAAATGAAGGTGGAGTTTGCTTGGTATGGAACTACCAGTAACCGAGATAAAAGTGGAGCTTATCTCTTCTTACCAGATGGAGATGCCAAGGTAAACCTTCTGTTTGCAAAGAGATTCTTATCTTGAAGTAACTTGAAGTGTTTGGCAAATACAGATTGGAAGAGCTAGTTGTCCCCAAAACTGAAATAAAAGCTGTGTAGCTAGACATAATGACATCAGTTACTGAAATGATTGGCAGAAGTTCATACTTCCTAACCCTACATCAGAGTAAAAACATGGTAAAAATTTGAAAATGTGAAAATCTAGAGAATATTTATGATTCCAAAAAAAACTTAAGATGTGATCCTTGCAAGAAATCCAGTGAGATGTGACCATTCATTATCAATTAAATAAGTTCATTTTCACTTTCTATGGTGAAAATGTGTAGGACATACTGATGAATTTCTACTTCTTCACTTTTCTGGTTTTTAATATATTTTTTTAATTGTGAATGAGTTGCTTCTGGTTCAGAGCTACTTTTTAAGCTGATATTAGAGTATTTAGTTTATTATAGTAATTAAGATACTGAGTCCCAATTGGTGTATATAAAGACAGAGTAGCAAGGAACTGTTCTGATTTAGTTCTCCAGGGTTATCTGTATTTTTAGCTGTGTAATTACTGGAGAGCAACAGCATACTCCTATTAGTTTTCAGATTGGAAATTGGGAAATGGCAGCATTCTTGCAGTGACTTAATTACCATACGGAGCCTACCATACCCCTTTTGGAACCGGAAGGGTGATATTTCAGAAGGCAAAAGATAAAATAATGAACATTTATGAAGCTAGCTAGTTGGCAGCATATTTCTTCTGAATTTCTCTTGTGAAAACCTAAGTTGCATGCAAATATGAGTTCTATGCTTACCATTTTAGGAAATATGCAAGAGTAATCATTCTAATTTTTGGCGGGAGGGAGGGGTGTTTGGCTTTCTTTCTTCTTCTTTTCTTTTTCTTTTTTTCCCCTTATGTGTGTAAATCAGTCTGGAAGGGAAAGAAGAGTTTTCTTTTCTTTTAGCAGTCTTTCCTAGTAGCATACCTTTTGAGGTCTGTGAGTTGACGGTTTTCAACTATTTAGTATATTTAGTCCCATAATTGTTTATTTCAGATATGTTCATCATGGTTCCCTTACTCTTCATTTTATATGTCATTTCATATATTTTGTTGAGTTTTTATCTGTGAATACTGGAACAATATCACTTACAGTTTTTAAATTTTACCTTTCATTAACTGCGTGGTCACACTTTAATTTCATTTTATATTCTGATTTATCTTTTGCTTATAAAAATAATCACTAAATCTAGCAGTTATGTAATTTTAACTACACCTTTAAGTAATTTGGTTTATTAAAATAATCTGGATGAATTGAGGTAGCAAAATAATATGGCTTAAACAGAAAAAGTCTGTCACATGTCTGCAAGCACACTTAGAAAAGAAAATGAAATTAAACTCCATTTTAAGTTAAGATTAAAAGGGTGGTGTTCAATTTTTGTAATGTTTTATACAATAAAAATGAAATTGTGATACCTCTGAAAATTCTGCCTCATTAATATTATGCTTCACCATAAGGCTCATTTGGCTTGCATTTTAATAACACTAATTAAGTTGTCCCACTGGGAATAACAATGTAATTCTATAGTAGTTTCTAAAGCAATTTGAACTAACGTTTTCTGTCTTAAAAGAAATGCCATCTGTTCAGGGTTCTTAGTCTGATGTGGATTGACTAACTTTCTAAGTCCTTGTGTGAACTGGCAATAGGATAAATGGCAGGCAGTTTTCTTGATTTCTGGCTAGGTGTTTTGTTGTTTTGGTTTTTTCCTTACTTCCCTTACCCTATGTATTACAGCAAAATTTGCAAAGAATAATTGCTTTTTATGTTGGACTATTTTCCTTTGGTAGCAGTAGAGTTATATGTTTTCTTTGCCCTTGTTAATTGATTAATTTTGTCATCTGATAAATCTTTTGGTTACTTTATTTTCAGTTCTGAAATACTCAGAAATTATTTTTCTTCGTCTGGTTTAATCATCTGTCTGGCCACAGGGCTAAACTACAACAGTGCAAAGTCCAGAACAGAGGTGCAGAGCAGGTCCTCCATCCTGCAGGTCTAGAGAGATAGGACAGTCCTCCTACCATGCCTTTGTATTTTCTGCAAAGTCAGAGGAAAAAGCAAGGTACCAGGGAAAAGGCAGCATCTTAACTTTTTTAAATGGCAGTGCAGTGTAACTGATTGACAGCATTACCAAAATTTGGAAGGAAAGGGTTTCCTTGGGCCTTGCAACAAATACAAACAAAAGTGTCCTGTTCATGAAGAGAAAACATGTTTTTGTCTCCTGTGATTTTGTGAAGGATGGCCAACTCGTATTTTTGTAGATCTGTGGAAAAAACCCCACAGTATTCAATAAACTTTGAAACAGTTAAATGTCTGTATTTTCTTTTGTGTATTCAAGACAAGTCAATATGTGATGACTTCTTACTAGCCCTGCTTGGTTATCAATAGGGAATAGAGCAAAGCAGTTTTTTCCAAAGCATCAGATGCTAAGTGTTTGTGGGATCAATGTGAGTAGTTGATTTTTGTTTTACAAATAATTTTTTTCACTATCAAAGTGATGGGTTTTGGTACACCCAGACTAGGAAATTCTGATTCTCCCTCAGGGAGCTGGTTCTGTGATTCTGTGTATGTACTAGTTCCCATAGGTACTTATATGCTAACAGAATGTGGAAGAAAACAGATTTTTTTTTTTTTCCCCTCTTGCAGGATCTCTAGTGCTAGAGCTAAAACACATGATATTAACTCAGTCTAATCTCAAACCCTGCCAAATAAGAGGCAATCTGCTATTGAAAAACACCTTTTCCTGTAGGCTTTGTCTTGAGGTCTTTTTTTTAAATCTCAGACCTATCCAGAGCATTTAATCTGTGGTTGAAAACTTTCCCCTGGGCGTAGTTTTTTTGGCATCCAGACCAACAGTGTGCTGCACTACCAGAAGTTTTCTGGCCACACTAAAATGGTTAGGAGTGCTTTACTTGTCTACAAGGGAAGAAGCTTATTGCCCATTCTTCATGCCTCCAGGCTGCAATATGCCATGCCATCTTCTGTACAAGCCAGTAAATATTTTGGTGAAGGTATATCTCCAGTTATGTCCATCCTTTGGCACCTGTTTTGATGTTAAGTATTTTAATATACCCTAGGGATCCATGAGGTATTATTTTGCTCCAAGTATTCTCCCTTAAAATTCCTTGCTAGCTTCTCTCCAACCTTCTTGCCCACTTTTTTTCCAAAGGAAGGTTGTCTTATTTCTCTTGAATATGAGTACAGAAAGATGATTTCTGAACCCTTTGATCCATAGTTCTGTTGTCCCGTTTCTGAAAAATACTGATTTCCAGGCTCAACAAAAACTGCCTCAGCAGGCTGCTGGATCTTTTACAATGGAATTCATTCCAGTGGATTTGAGTGGAACAAATATTACAGCAGCTATTTATTTTAACTCTTTAGAAAGTGGAGTCTTCAGCTTAACCATTGGATATGAGACCAGCATATTTTTATTCCAATTCAAGGTGTGAATAATCACAGATTACTTCATGCTGGAAGGTCCTTTAGTCCATGCTTGTTTTCAAAGCAGACTTAATACTGAATTGAGACCAGGACTTTGTCAAATCAGTTTTCCAAATATCTCTATCATTGTTTGCTCTTTCCACATTGCCTTAGACTTTCACATCAAAAGATGTGAAAACTGGAACTTTTGTAGTTCAGATCCAGGACCAGGATCATTTCATAAACCTGTGCATCTCACCAAGGATCTTTACAATGATACTAGAACAATTGCAAGTTCAATGCATAAAGATGTTTTCCTGCTTAAAAGCCTGGTTGATTGAAATTTTTGCTGTGGCAAACCTGGGCAGTTATCTTTTTATACATTCTGAGCTCTTGGTATTTCTCCTGGTAACTATCAACAAATCACTTTCTAGGATTAGTGTGCTTTTCTAAGTACTAAATCAATTAGAAGGCTTCCCTGTTCTATCACTACCATACTTTTACTTCATTTTTCTTGCTTGCTCAACAATCAGGGAATATCAGTCATCTGTGAGAACTTGAGTATACATCATATTGCCACTCTTTCTATCAGAAAGAACTTGTCTGATCTCCAAGACTACATTATAGCATCTACTTTTGTAAGCCGCCTTCCTCTTTTGTGCCTTTCCTAGCACTGTGTCTGAATTGGAGGCTTGCAAACTCAATGCATGTGCTAGCAAAATCACCAATTACTGTTTTTAAAAAATTGATTAGTTTCAGGCAATATCTTCAAAATAAAAGTTCCTTTTTCATCAGCTCATATTTCTGTTTCGTTCAGAACAGTCTGTGTGGTTGCCTTTATCTTCAGAAGAAGAGCTGATCTGGCTACATGTGCAGCCTGGAGGCTCAGGTGTGTGAACTTAATGTTTATGGCAATATCCCAGAATCTGACAGCAGACATATCCATCTCATTTCAGCTTTCTGTGTATTTTAATAGCTGTTGTCAATATCGCACTTGTATTTTGTACTAAAAAACACAATGGAAAAGAGTTCTTCCAAGTGTTTGGGTTTGTTTTTTGTTGGGTTTTTTTTTTTTAATTTTTGGTTTTTGAAATTACTTCAGGTAATTTTTTTCTAATAAGTGCACAGCTTTTTACCTTCCTGTGTTACTCATCCAGCATCTCTCCATTTTGCTGGCTAGCTCTAGTGAGAGCCCAGCAGGAAATACTCGTATGAACTACTGCAGACTGTAAGCTCTGTGTTACTTTGATAACAGAATATATTTGGCAGTCTGCTGTCTGTGCAAGTAACGTTCTCCTGGTTCACAGGTAATTTGTTTGTCCTGATGGCCTCAGGTTTCTCAGTTCATTTTCTGAGAGTTCCTTTAGGTGCTGTTTCAGTCTGTCTTTGCTAGCTTGAGTACCTTCATGTTGCTGTACCCTGAAGGGAGGATTTTGAAGGGTTTGATTATTCCACCATTTGGTCGGTCATCCAGTTCCCCTGTGGGATTTTTAACTTTTAGAAGCCATGTAGTCACAGGTTAAATGAGTTTGTCTTCTCTACCTATGTGTGATAGAAAAGCAAATAAGAATCTCTTCTGCCAGAAAGGGAGAATTCAGTCTACTGTTATGGATATTGTCAGTTTTTCATGGAAATAAGAGGTTCTAACCTGAGATCTGGTCTTCAAATTTCTTTTATCTCAGCATATTAGTTCATTGGGCTTATGTGCCCCCTGAATACCATATTTCTGCTGTATTTCTCACCTAGCAAATGGGTTTTGCGTAATAGGTAACATTTGTCTGTCCTATTGACAAGATGAGACCCTATGGAAGTATTCCATTGTTTTTTCTTGTAGACTGTCAAGAAGTCCAAAACACTCTTTTGAGGTTTTCTATTGATTAACTGGATAAGATTTTCAGTAGGAAAGAGCCCTGTGTCCCTAAACCAAACAATCTTATCAAGGTGTAAGTAGATGTGATTTTTCTTCCAAAATCCTGTATACAAAATTCCTGTAGTTGATAACTGCAGAGTTGCCTCTTGGAGCTCTGGCACAGCTTTTATTAAGCAGTATTCTGAAGCTCTAAGAATAAGTATGTGAATAGAAAAGGCAGGCTTTTAGCCCTTGAAAGTCTCTTCCAGTTTTTTCTATTATACAATACTTCTTGAAATCTTCCCTCTAAATATACATACAATTATATTTCAAAGAATGTTGGATATTTACCTGTACTTGTTCTTCTCTAGTATGTTTTTTCTGTATGTTTGTAAGTTTGATCTCTGCTCTTCCTCAAGATATATTTGATCTTTGGTGTCATTGCTTCAAGAAAGACCGTGCTCTGTCCTTATGGCCGTGCTATATACAGAAGTAAGACAGCCACCCTCTGAGAGCTTTCTGCCTACATCCCTCTGAATAACCTGTTTTTCAAGCATTTGTGGTGGGGTTTTTTTGAGTGAAGTCTTTATTTACAGTTGTTTCCCTATCGAAGTAATTGCGTGTGTTGTGTTTTCATTTTTGGCTTGTAAATTGTCAATATTTAATTCATTTTTACCTTTACAGCCATCCATTTATTTCCAGCTAGTGCACATAGTTCAGTTTGGGATCTACTGTGTTTTAAAAAAAAGTTGTCGTTTGCCTAGCCAAGACTCTAAATGCTGTGACTACATGGAAAAATAATTTTCTTCATCTCTTTGGTTTGACTGTTGATATGCAAAATTTGTCCTATTCTGTGGGAACCATGAGTAGTAAGCCACTGTCCTTGTTGGCTTTTTGTAAGGATTCCCAGCCTTACCCTGCATTCCAGAGACCTCCTACTGGCAGTAGCTGTTTCTGATGAAGAAAAAGCTTTCTCTTCTACTTTCAAAAGGATATGGAAATTGATCCACAAGGCAGAGTAGGGGAGGCTTTCCTTATACAATGTACCACTGACAGAGGTAGTTAAAGCACCTGCCACAAATTATGACACTACAGTATTTAATTCCTGGTTAGCAGTTAAAATTTTTCTTGCAAAAGAGCTCAATCCAGATGCAGTATCAATGCATTCATGTGCTTGTCTGTAGACCTTGTATCCATTAATCCTCATAAAATACTTGTGAGATATGTAATGAGACTTAACCTAATTTTACCTAAAGAAAATGTGAGACTCTGAAGAGAAGTTGCTGAATTTCAGATTAGGAGTAATTTTTTAATCTTCAGGTTTTTAGATCTGGAATGGTTTAAAAAAATAAAATGCTATTTTAATATTTATTAAATGCTTTGATTTATTGGCACTACATTTAGGCAAAACTTCCAAAATACTTACTCTGACTTTCTGTTTTATTTTTGTAGCCTTATATTTTTACAGACCCACCTGTCATAAGAGTTACTCATGGAAAGATTTTCTCAGAAGTTGTTTGTTTTTTTCACCACATGACACATACCATGCGGCTGTATAAAGTCCAGGGTAAGAGTTGTGAAATTCTGTCTCTCTCGACAGTTATTTTACATCACTATGGTTTGGATCCTACCTGCCTTTTGAATGTTTAAATGCAGTTCTGTCTGCACTAGTGCAGAGGTCATGAGACTGAAGTTGTATTGACTCCAGTGCACTGTGATTTCTCTCTGAGTATCATGCTAGTTATTAAGCTGGTGTACTTAACAGATTTGTTAGAGATATCTCTCCAGACTTTACTGACTCATCTGGATGCTGTAAATAGCGGTACATTTTGAAAATCAGACAAAAAATAGAAATATCTTGAAGGTAAGGTAAAAACATAGTTTCTTTTCGTAGTTTCACATTGACTGATGGAAGTACAATATATATTAATGGCCTTAATAGAGAAGTCTAGTTTACATCACAACTCCAGGCTTTAGTTGTTTATGACCTTCCTTTGTATGTCCTTTATCTGCTTGGAAGAGCTTGTGACAGAGTTGGCTGAGTCTGTTGAGAGGCACCAGCACCGCACATCAACTTTTTGTTTCTTAGGAAATAACATCGTACCAGTTTTCCCTTGTTTTCTTCAGTAAGGCTTTCAGGTTTTTGTTTCTTTACTGTTCAGCTACTGATTTCCAAGGAAATTCTTGGTAAACAGTCATTTTGGAAATTTTCTACCCTTCCAAACTAGATAAAATTGGCCACTGAAAAATGTAAAAGAAGGAGGAAATCATGGTGCAATTCTATACAATTATTTTCCCATGGAAACTTGAGTTAACATGCGTAAGTGTATCTTTCTGTGGTTTAGCAACATACATTTTCAGTTATTTATTATTTGTATCTACTGGAATTCTGAAATAAAGAAGCACTGGTTAATGTTTTCAGCTGAAGGAACTGACATGTTTTGTATTAGAAACTTTACTGTAGGAGTCAAATTTTCTGCATATTTTTTAAAGTCTTATTTATCAAATTTAATTATTTTTCCTAAACAACTTCAAAAAAAAAAAAGGGAAGTTGTAAGTACTTTCAAAGTCTTCCTTGCACTTTTCATTCTTTCTTTTAGGTTTCAAAAGTAGTATTGACATCATCTGTTTGATTTCTGGGGGGTTTTTTGTTTCATTTTACTTCTACTGTATTTCACTCTAGAACTAAAGAACTAAAATTGATTCGGATGCCTCATTTTTGTGACATGTGTACATTGAAGTTCGAAGTTGCTGGAGTTTATACATATGCCAAAAGCTGATCAGAGTTCAGTTGCCAGCTGATAAAGTAATTCTAGATCAAACATTAGCTCACACTCCTTAGGAACACAAACCAAGAGTTTGCATAGTAATTTGTTGTTGAAGATCCTAAGGAAACATGACTCATATTTAAGATTATGGTTTCTTGGTTTTAAGTGACAAGTATGTAAAATCAGCTTAGAGGAAAAAAGGTACCTTGAGGTCAAGAGGTACCAGGTTGCCAAGAATGTGGAAAGAAAGTTACATTTCTGTGTGAGTTTCAGTAAATTAAAATTCTCAGCAAGGAGGGAACTTATATAGGTGGATATTTATTGTAGTGAAGGAGAGGGAAAGACCCTAAAAAGCCTGTTTTTTGGTTGTTAGGGTGAGGCTGTTATTGTAAAGTAGATTTTTCTGTAGTACTCCTTTTTGTTTAATTCGCTACTAAATGCCTACTAGAAGTATTTCACTTCCCTTTCACAGTTACCAGAAAATGTGTTGTCAGTGAAAATCACTTAATTGCCAATTCCTAACACTTAAGTTTATCTTTTCTTGTGAGTGTACTGTCTACTTTTTTCCTTTGGCTTTTCTGACAATTTTTAATTCATCATGATGTTTCAATACTTACACCATTACATATGTAATATGTACACGTGTAAGTCCTGTACCATGCTTCTAGCTTTGACAAGGAAAAATGATGCAAAATATATATTATATATTGTCTGTTTGCTTTTGGGTGTGTTTTTATTTCAATTTCTTTAAGTGTTCATTCTCAAAGTTTAAAATTTGATAGCTTTGCATCATTGTTTTGCTGAGGTCTATTTCCTTGGCTTTGTAAGGGAAGTTATTTATAAAGCATTATGTCAATTATAATAAGATATTTTGAAGTCTAGATACTAGATATATACAGTAACAAATCATGTGGAAAAAAATCAATATGTGCATGTGTATAAATGTGTTTTGATTTCAAGTAAGGACCTGATCTCCTGTTGTAACTTGCCTGCTTGCCAAGGGGCAGCAAGCCTGATTGTGTGGCTAACCCAGCTGTTGGATAGTACTTCCAAGTCTTCTGACTTGGAATCTTCTTCTGCAATTTTGGGGGAAAAAAACAGCTTTTACCCCTTTTGGCTTTAAAATTCTCTTGATTTTGGGGAGAAGATACTCTGGGTTGACAACGCTGTTCAGTAATTGACCATTGAGTGGTTTTTAACTTCTGCTGACATTGGCATCTGTTTTTGATATTAGCATGATTTTGTTGAATCTTTTTATCAGAAGCTTCATATGCTTTATTTTCTTCATAGTTGTATTTCTGTATTATCTCAAATTATGTAGTACAAAAATGATGAAACTCTAAGCTAAAATACTGTATTCTTCTTCAATGTACTCATGCTTTTAAATATTTGGAAAAAGTACTTTAAATATTTGGAAGATCTATGACTGGGGGCATCAAAAGTGGAGCGTATAAATCCACATTTTCCAGACTAGGTTTGGGAAAATAGATGTGATTAGCTGAACCAAATGTTTTCCATTTAGCACTGAAGTTTAATAGCCATTGGTAAATGTTAACATTTTAACAGTTGCTGTACTTCTGCAGGTGGCATTCAGATTTTAAAATAGATGAAACAAATAGGTATCTCTGTTCTGCTTGGTGCAATTCTTTTCACAATCATTAGTCCCATTAGACTACAGAAAGGGTAGAAGTGGTGATGCTGAATGATGGTATGATTCCACTCCAGATTGTGTCTTGAACTGTTTGAAAAGGGCAGGTTATTATTAAAGGTATGTAATTTTCAGTACAAGGCACCGTAGAAAAAAAAAATCTCACTGAACAACTTGTCCAAATTTTCAGACACCTAATCCTTCTTTTAATAAATACGAATCCTTTCCCTGTCAACAAAGTTTTGTGTCCTGCTTGTGGCTGTATTAGTTGAAAATTCTTAATTCACTGTCCTTAAGGAAGATTATTGCTCCTTTGGTTAAAACAGCTGCTCACAGTTTCCTGCTCAGTTGAACCGTTCTGTCAAGACGCTGGTAACTTCATTCTTGTCTGGGAATGGTGACAGCTGCTTAAGAGTGAAGGGGAGAAGTGACTGACCAGGTCTTGCTCCAGCATATTTATTTAAAGACAGCACTTAACAGTTGTATGCTGTTTCCTACTGATGTACTGGAACCCACATTGGTTCTTGCCATGTATTGCTCCTGTTCCCCTTCAGTGCTCTCTTTCAGACTGTCTGTTCAATTTGTACCAAATTAGAAATACTGCTCTATCATCTGTCACATAACTGAACTGTCTTCCAATATCTGGTTAGATATACAGAAAACAAAAACTAGATCACTCTGTTCTGGGAGCACAGTCATTCTTAT
Organism: Corvus hawaiiensis; assembly: GCF_020740725.1. Lineage (NCBI taxonomy): Eukaryota > Metazoa > Chordata > Aves > Passeriformes > Corvidae > Corvus > Corvus hawaiiensis. The sequence goes on along the minus strand of NC_063255.1, from coordinate 71,297,794 downwards.
ACATGTGGCAATCACTTTTAGAGATTTTAAATGCGTCTTTTTCATGTAGGTTTGGAAGGACAGTCTCTTGAAGTTTCCAATATTGTGGACATTAGAGGAGAATATAACCGTGAACTTGCAATGAGAATTTCATCTGACATAAACAGTCAAAATAGATTCTATACTGATCTTAATGGATATCAGGTAATTGCCATCTTTTAATTGTAAAAGCTTAGGGTGTCAGGTTTTGACTGTCTAAATATAAAGAGCTTATACTAAACAAACTCTCACGTTAAACTGCACTAATAATTTAAAAGGAAAAATGCTTTTTAAAAATATATCTGTTATAAAATTTTATGTAGACCAGATGAAGAAGTAAGTGTGTGCTTTAAAGGAGTTTGTTGAATATTCCTTTATATGCTTTTTAATGTAAGAATTATAATACAGCAAGTCACCACGTGGTTGCTTATATATGCGCATACCTTCTTTCCCTCCGCTTTGTTTATTTCGTTAGAGCCATTGGATAACACAGTGATAAGTATACATAAGGACCAGATCTGGTGAAGAGCTGCTTATTGCTGTGTTTGAAATAAGTGATGTATTTTGCATGTATGATGCTTTTTCTATTGTTAATGCATCTGAGGAAATGTAGTGGGACTATTGTCTTAATTTGAACTGTGCAGCTCACACAAAGAGAGAAAAATTGGTCTTCCTTACCTTCCTTTCTTGCTAAAAATAGTTTTGCAAATACAGGAGACCATGAGTCCTAAGTAAAAGACTACTGGTTTTCCAGTTACTGTGTAGTACTGTATTTTGCTGGAGACAATGAATATTTAAACATGAAAACAGTTTTAATACTACTACTCAGTTGTCATGTAGCATTCAAGAATTCCAACAGCACTTCAATGAGTTCCCATTATAAACCAACAATTCCTTTTCTGCTACCTTAAATCTATTCATTGCTTGCTCTCTAGAGGGGAAAAATTTTTCTCTCATTTTATAACTGTGATTATTCCTTTTTGTAGATTCTCTTGATAAATCTTTCACATTTTTTTTTAATATTCTTTGATGTAAAAGTACATTGAAGTTACCATTTCCAAAGTGGTAATTTTAGCCACAAATCTCCCCAAAAAGCTAAATAATACAGTTGAGTGAATGCTTTCGTGATGGTTGTTCTTCCAAAGCACATGGGATAAATGTCTGAAAATGTCTTTGAAATTTAATTGCATAAAAAGAATGTACCTTGTTGAAGTTTGTGTTCATAATGCAGATCCAGCCCAGACTGACGATGAGCAAGTTGCCTCTTCAAGCAAATATCTATCCTATGACTACCATGGCTTATATCCAAGATGTTGGTGTTCGTTTGACACTTCATTCAGCTCAGTCTCTAGGTGTTGCAAGCTTGAAAAATGGTAAATATAAGATGATAGATAAGATAAAAGTCTCTCCTTCATGATTTTCTGAAATAGTTCGTTCAGAGATTTCCATACTTACCTACAGGCATTTGAAGAGAGAAGTAAATTTTTCCAACTCTGAAAAGTTTTAGAATATGTCCCTAAGCAAGGAGGAAGAGGTTGGTCCCACATGAGATCCTGTCATCTTCAATGAAAGATCCCTCTCAAACTAGAGACAGAGGAAAAAGATTGCAAAAATGACAGAAGGAGCAATGAATTGTCAGAACCAGCTATTTTTCACCCAAGAACTCTGGTGGAGCTCAGGAATGAAGTAGCAGAACTAAAGGGGTTATTCTTTAGCAGAGTAGCAGAGGACTTAAGAAGAATGCTGATCATGTTTTTTGTTCTCTTTGTTTGCTTTAGTGTAGACAGCACTAGTCTTAAGGTATATACAGTATAGCCTAACTTCCCTGTCAAGGAAAAACACCAGCAGCTTTTTTGAAGATTAGTGTTAGTGAAATAAAGGATAAATATGACCCTGGGTACGAGTGAACATACTTCTGAAACAAAATCATACCTCACAAATTTAATGGAGTACTTTGAATATATTGACAAGAAAAATCAATTCATATTAAGAATTCCAAAAGAGACACAGTCTTGCTCCTTGGAGCAGAAAAGGGTATGATGAATGGCCTGGAGGACTGGAAACAGAGGGCAGTTATTCAGTCTATTGGAATGGAGGAGATAAAGCTAGAGGTAGTGGGCAAAATAAGGTATATAATTCATAACTTAAGATGTATAATTCCTTGCTGTAATATATATTGTCAGTTTAAATGTATATGATTTCAAAAAATAATGGAATGAATACTCAGAAAAGTCCATCAGAAACTGCACCAACACCTACTTCCCAGTTCGTTTTAAGAAAAATGTCATAAATACTGTGTTCTGACAAAAGGTGAATACCATGCTGGATTAGTGGCAGTATTAGCAAACCTAATTCACTTTAGGGCAGGGAATTAACACTGACATATACAGTGATGCTTTAATAAAACCACAGTGGAAAATACCAGCCTTTTGTTCCAAGTCTACTGGATACAAGACCCAAACCACATTTTTTCTTCCCTCCCCTTGCTGGAAACCCAGTTCCTATTGGTCTGATCTTGTGAATGACCCTGACACCTCCAGTGTTGTTATGCACGCATTAAATGGGTATTGGAGATTAAATTAGTGTGAAGAGGCTTTGTTACCTGATAATAGTGTCTGTATTTATTCTTTAACAATCTTAATCTCTGAGTCACAGAATAATGCACCATCTAAATCCACAGACAGTCCCGCTCTCTGCCATCAAATTAGAGAAGTTGAGGCTAGCACTGTTGGACATTTTGCAGTTAAGCATCAGGGAGAAACTGACCTTCTGTGAGCACTTGTTTCAAATCTGTTAGAATACATTAGAGGCTTTTCACCTACTCCAGTTAAATAGAAGAGCAACAGATGTATCCCCTACCTGACATGACATTGATTTCTTGACTGTGTCACTCTTTGGCAAACTGTATTATGTCATTGAAGATACACCAACATCAAATATTTACTCCGTCCCACTAAGAAAAAAAGGAGAATTAATTAATCTGATTTGTTATCATTAAGTAATATTCCATTAAATTACTAAATTGTCTACCTTGTCCAGAAGGCATGCTGGATTCCTCAAAAAAGAACAGAAAATTAAGCTGAAGGTTCAGTGGTTGCTGAATATCATATGCTTCATGACGTTTTTCTGAAGGTCTTTCAGGAGCTCAGAGGGATGGATCATGGAAGAAAATTTGAAAATCTTACAGTTTAGGCAAGCAACCCTCAGTATCTATCTGCCTGTGTCTGAGACACAGATGTGTCTCAAGGCATAACCCACCATCTGAAAGTTATGTGAACAGTACCTGAGTTCAAAATAGCAGTTTTTTCTTACTCATTATCAGCTGATTTCTGTCCTGGATAAACAAAATATGTTTGTACTTGAGGGAAGGGAAGAACAAGTATTTAAGAAAATCGGGTAAGTGTTTGTAGAACACTGAAGTATAAGAAAGACAGCCTTAGTAAGCAGCCTTTTCTAGAAGCTTAAATTGTGAATTTCTTATTCAGGATACAAGTACTTTGGTCTTCCATTTTTATTTAGGAAACAAGTGAACTTGTTTGAAGATTCAGTGTGCAAAAAACATAACAGCCTTAATTACGTGCCGCAATCTGGTTTCCTTCTGGAGATAGACCCTTGAAAAGAATGTGAGCTTCATTGTCCATCAGGCTATATATGATTTAACATCATGCTTAAAGAGCTGTTTTGAGTGGCCATGCTGCAGTTCAGTATAAACGCAGAACTTAATGCTCAGTGCTTATGCAGTGCAAAGTTTTTTCCTACTCCCACAAGTGAAGTTACCTGTACAAGAAGTGATTGTGAGTAATTATATACTCCTGTTGATACATATTTTTCCTTCTGACTTCAAATGTGAAACAAAAGAATGGAGTACAAGGTGAAGACAGTTCCTCTACAGAAGGTCTCTCCATACAGCTGCTGCTACTTGGGAGTGATTCTCATCTTGGATGTTTGAATTCCAAGTATCCTTGTTGCAAATAGTAGTTAATAGTAATAATTTTTCATAGTAAACTTTTATTTAGACTCTGAAAGTAAAAATTGATGGACATTCTGCAGAAGGGCTTGTGAAAATTTTTTGGCAGGTTATATACAGCCACAGTCCAGTGGCACTAACTCTTTTCATAATCGGTCCTAACAATATTGATCAGTGCTTACTCTGCCAAACTCAAGAGAAATAATATGATTTTTTAGAGTAAGTTAAATTTTAGGGCAGGTTTTTTATGTTTAATAGAACCTTACATATTCTTGTTACTAGTATAATCCTTGTGTTGCTCTTTCAGGTCAGCTGGAAGTGATCATGGATCGCCGGCTTATGCAGGATGACAACCGTGGCCTTGGACAAGGTGTTCAAGATAACAAGATTACAGCTAATGTCTTCCGACTGCTGTTGGAAAGAAGACGTGGAACAGATGTGGTAGGATTCACTGTCTGGATTATTTTTGCCAATTAAGATGTAAATATTTATTTCTGTTGCAGCAGCAAAGAACTCAGTAAAGAAATTATTCCATGAGCTGTAGAACTAAGGAAATGTAGCTTCCAAGGGAGTTTTGTCCTCTTGCTTGCATAATCTGATTGTAAAGACTTCATCTCTCACTATTCCTCATGTAAATCCATATCTACTTTCTCACTCACACTTCAACATACGAGTGGGGGTACCATTGTGGAAGTCTCTTTTTTCTTTTTTAATTACTTTTTTACTGAACAAGCTTTAAAAGCTGCTAATTAGTGTGAGTTCTGCTTCTTAACAATGTTAACTGAGTCTAAACAAAGGTTGACAAATTATTTCAGCTGAATGGGTAGAAAGAAAAAACCTCTTATAAATATAATTTTCCTAGGAAATAAGATTTGAGTGGAAATATTTAGACGCCAGACATAAAAACCTTTTCAGTTCATTATGATTCTAGGAAAGTTGAGACCATTTTGTTGTAGGGGTATTTTTTTATTTGCACATATCTCAGTTTGCTGGTTTGTGTCTTAGTCTTTTGAATAACCTCAATTTTCTTTCAGTTCTTTGTATTTTCTCTTTGTTTTTTTCTTATCATTTTCAAGAAGGACAAAATAAGAAGTACATCTTTGTACTGAGGCAGTATGACGTGATGACAGTGCTGAGTATATTTTAAAATCATTGCATACCTAAAGATGAGAGGTTGTATACCAAGCTGCTAATGAATATGCAGATAAATTGGAATTAATTCTGGTTTATAATGGATATCATTAACCACTGTGAGAGGATGATAATATCAAGCTTAAAGCTAATTTTCAGCATTTAATGATTGACAGTGGGGTTTTTTTTTCAGGTTGTACATGTCATTATGATTTTCTAGTTCCTCATCATGTATAATGCACGCTGCATATTAACTGCATTTATCAGTGTGATGTGCAGCTACCCAAGCTAACGTGAGTTCAGCAGCAGTCTGGTTGTGACAACAACAAGAACTGCACAGTTTAATCCCTCTTTACAAGAGGAAACCTGCAGAGCGATCTGTACTGCCACCCAAAAATTCCTTAGTACCCAGGGTAATTTGTGTTGTATTAAATTAGACTGTGGAGCTGGTAAGTAAGAATTGCTGGACATGGAAATCTATGTTTACATTAGAAAATAATTTGAAACAACAGTGGATCAAATCAGTTAGTGCCATTGTGCTTGCAGTGACACTGTGCGCAGTCTTGGTGTTTTCTGTAGAACCATAAAATAACTCACTAAAAGGTACTTCTGGAACTCTTCCGCTCTAGTCCCTGCTCAATGCAGTCTATTTTTGTGTCAGAACAGACGTAAAAAGTTAGTCATGCATTCAGACCATAATTAAGATGTGATGGGTTAGAGCATGTTTAGTGCCGTACCTCATGGGGAGCTCCTTGGTTACTTCCTTCTAAAATGAAACTGGTCCACACACACTGAGGTTGCTCTGCAAACTAGTACAGTGCCCCCCTTGAGTGGGGTTGGCCACAAGTTTAGTTTCAGAACAGCTGCTACTTCAGACCAAAACACTCCATTGGAAAATATTTTGAAGTACTTTTGAAGTAATATTTTGAGTCAATTACTCACTTAGAGTAAAGGCAACCTAAACAACTCTGGAATGTCCTAGTTAGTGAAATATTTACATGTGTCTGTGCATATGTTTGCTAATTTGTTTGTGATACCAGTCAGGTATCATCTCAGCAGAATAACAGTGTAATTCCCTTTTTTTGTTTAAATCATCTCTCCTACAAATTTGAAAGATTCTGTGCAAGTTACTGAGAATCTTTCAAAGGAGAAGGGGCAGTTGCCTACTACAATCAAAAATTTCTGAGGTGTTTTGGATACCTGTGTTCCAGCACCTTCCTTTCCCCATAACACTTCATGCTGAGCTTATAATGGTTTTAAATGGCTGCAGAGGACTTTAGGGGAACTGGTTCTTTCACACTCTTGAAAGGACTTCGAAGAAAATGGAATCAGAACTATGGGGGAGTAGGCGCAGTCCAAGAGGTGCTTGTTGTCCTAACTGATCCAATACGCACAAGCCCCAGGAGCCAAGCAAGAGGTTTTAAGGAAACATTTTCTCTCTGGTGTTGTATCTGGAATTCCCCATTCATATATTCAGAATGTTCTAGAATTATGTTTTTCAAAATTTACCTGAACATTAGTAACATTTTCTGATTCATGCCACTGTTTCAGTTTTAAAGTAAGGGTAGTACTCTTTCTGTTTCATTACACATACAATCATATTTTTTTTTAGTCCAGTTACCCAGAAGGTAGTTGTTATAATAGCTTAAAAATAACCATGTCAGAAAAAATTATGGTGAAATTATATGCAGTTTATATACGTAATCAGCTACGGTGTGACTCATACTCTGACCCTGATTTTGTTGTCAAGCCCTATTTTATTGACTTCAGGAAACATGAAAGCCACTGGAGGAGAAAGTTTTGACCATTTGACATCTTTGCCATTACAGACTTTTCCTAATGTGTATTCCAAAAGATTTCATTCTATCTTTTCTTAAAAACAATTCTGAGGAACAGGATGCTTTCTGCTCTTTGTGGAACTTCCCCATAAAAGTATGTCAAGTGTAAGATGTGCAGTTCTTTAATTAAAATAATTGTGCATCACTGGTGAAATTACTGTGGAGAGCTTTTGTTATCACTGTATCAACCAACAGTTTCTTTTAATTTATATCTCTGAAATACTTTTTTCCTTCCCCAACTGCACCCTGAACAGTAAATTGTAATGACAGTTAAACCACATGCATGTCGTGAAGTCTGAAACTCACATGTCCAGTGCATGGATAGAGTGAAATTCTTAATAATTCTTAATAATTGTTGGCACACTCAGTCTGTATTCTAATATGTTCTTAATCCTAACACCACCTGGGTTTTGGCTCTTGAATTCTAGCTCGTCTAATCAGTCAAAAATATGCATTCAGATACTGCCTCTGCAAAAGACTTCAGGTTGATGAGTTTTGCTGAAGCTTTTTTGGTTTTGTATTTGTGGGGAGGGAAGAGACTTGGGGGAGAGGTGGTTGGGTTTATATTTTCTGTTTGTTTGTTTTTGGGTTTTTTTTTTTTCCCTAAGATGGATACTAAAGGTTTATTCACAATTACAGTATGGTTTGTTAAGTGAGCTGTGTTTGTAGTAAGAGCTGGGCAAATTTTGTTTCACTTTACATTATACTCACCCCATTTATTGATAATTGTGTTCCTCAGACCTTGGATGTTTTTACTGTATTTTTGATAAAATTTCTACATACATCTTTTTCTTCTACTAGATGTAACTAATTCTGCTTATATGTTCATTTTCTCCTTGCAAGCATTTTTTGGCTTGAATATCTCTTTGAATCATCTTCTAATATTGTCTTCTTTTTCCTCAGATTGTTAACCAAGAACTGAATTCATGTCATTTTTAAAATGAAGGGAATATTTAGCTGAGAATGAAACTGAACACAGTTTATTAATACTTGTCAAAACAGTAAATGTTTTGTTCTTTTTGAAAATAGACTACTTTAGATTTATTGTAAGTTTTGGAAAAATAAGCATTAATACCTTTTTATATTCTGAATCCCAGCATGATATATCAATATAGGAGTGAAAGAAATAGGATTTATAGGAAGTAATAATATATTTTTTCATCAACGACGTAGCTGAAGAATAGATGCCATGCCAGGCAAACACTTTCTTCTTCAGATTCCTATTTCATACCTTGTCTTGACTTAGTTAATTTATATAACTGGATTTATAGCCTAGGCTTGAGCAGAGAGCCAGGATTCAATGGCTCAAATGGCTGTTACTTTTGGGAGAAGTTGTTTAGAGGAAAAATAATACAGTTAATAAAATCACAAATAAGTGAGAGATAGTCGAACTCCCTTTCTTGCACCACGTACAAGTACTTTTTTCTTACTAAATCTCTATCAGTACACACTTTCTCTGAAAATTTATGGTTGGTGATACAGCCATTTTTGTCTGATTATTGTGTTGCATTTGCCCCTTATTGGTGTGTTCATTTCTAATGCATGTGCATGTTTCTCACTGTAGCTATATATTATAGTGTGCATTGCTATGCTACATGTAACCACATCTTAACAAACATAATTAACTTGGTGTTTCAAAAAAGCAGAAAATTGACATTGGCTTAATTACTGCCATTTAGAAGCTTTTTCACGCCCATATGTGACAAGCTCAGAAACTCTAATATCATTTTTGATTGTAACTGCCACAGTGAACTTATCAAATATGTACAAAATTGTTACGGTTTTCGGGGTTTATGGTGGCCACAGAAGGAAAAATAAAAGACATCTTCCTCTTCCTTTCACACAAAATCTTCTTTAGAGCCTTACCACATATATTTAGTAAGGGGTGAACACTACTATTGTATTTCATTTGAAGAGATATTCAGGTACATGTTACTTCTTCCCAGCTTTGCATAAAACACCACATTTAATTCATTCTTTCTTCTACTACTGTGTAGTTTATACTGGTTTTCTTATGCAGGAACTTCGTGTTTGCTACTCAAGAAAAATGTTTCCATTTCTTATTTACTTACAAATACTCTCTGCTTTCAGGCAAGCACTGTCATTGTTTTTATGTCAGGACACTTTACAGCTTAATTTCCTTCAAATATTTTTTTCATGATACAGTGACAAAGATGTGTCGCAGAAAGCTTTTAGGTAAAGACTGCTTTGTCTGCAAGCTCCATTCCTGTGTTGGTGTTATGAAACATTCTCATCCTGTAACAGCAGCAGCCACTTGTAGCTGACTCATGGCTTGAGTAGGTAGTACAGACAACTGTCTTCCGTTGGACATACAGCTATGTCTCTTGTGTTCTTTTTTCTGTAATTATGTACATCTCAGCAGTGAATTACTTTCCTTGGTTTGGTTTTATCTGTCTTCATTTGCATGTACCTGTCTACTGGCTCTGGTTAGAAAGAATTTTACCTCAGTATTATGCATAGTATTCAACCTTGATCTCTCCACTTTTATCTTACATAATTCACCAAAGGACAAGGGCAGGCCTCTTTATTGTCTTTTGTGAGCTTATCTCTGCTGGTGCAGTTTGAGGTCTGAAATTTAAACCTTTCTGTATCACCACTTCTAGGAAGGCCTAATTCTTCCCGCAAGATCTGACTGTAGGGCAGAATCCTTCCTAAAGGAGGGAGAAAGTGTGCAAGTCCACCTTCTTCTTCTTGTATTCTCAAATGAAATTACTTTCTGGAATAATCTCCTTGCACATTCAAGTTTCCACCAGTAGCAAGAATTTTCCATGAGGACCAGACTTCCAATGCCTGGAAATTAGCAGATATCACTGTGTAGTTTCTGTCCTTAACATCAGTTTGTTTAAACTAATTCCCCATCAAAACTGAACTCCGGAAAATCTCTGATCACTGTTTTCTACCGTCATTGGGAACAGGATAAACTCTTGCCAAACATCTGGGAAAATCTAACACCAGGTCACTTCCACAAGCCTAGCATGGGGTATTTATTTAGGCATTAAGTCCCTCCTCCTGTGCCATTATTAAATATTATAAACACTCTAAGAAGAATTAGAAGAGAAGAAATAAAATTGACAGAAAAGGCTATAATTGAAGTATAAAATACTTTTATTGCCGAGGAAAGCATGTCATGCTGTCTGTCTGCTTTTCTGATCACTTTCATCCAGCTATATTGATGGCTGCCTATTTATCAGTCTTAGTAATTGTGGTGATGTGCTTATGATCATGGTGACTAGATACTTTCTTTACCATCTGCACTATTCCATAGACCAGTGAGCAGATGTTCCCCAAATGATCTCTTCATAGAACATGATTTCTGTTATGGTATCTAATTGAACACTAACTTTATTAAAATGCAGTCACCAAAAGAACAGTGAGAGGTGGAGCAGGGGATCACTAGCTGCTCCTGAGACCATAAAAGGGAGAAAATTAGATTGTTCCTGGTGTGAAACCCAACAAGATGGATCAGCAGAAATTTCCTTAGAGTAAGAAAATTCTGTACTTTTTAATTTTTTTTTTTTTTTATAAAAACAAGAGGCTAGCTGTGGGTTGTTCAGCAGAACTGGCACAGGAGGGGAAGGACAACAATTGAGGAGTATAACAAGTAGGAAAAGCAGGGGTAAAAGGAGCATAAAAGGGTCTGATGAAATCCAGTGCTTGATCACCACAGCCCATTCCGGATTATTAAATCTGATTTCCGTGCAAGTACCCAACCTTTTCTGAATCTGTGTGAGCCATCAGCTAACTTCAGGTAAGACTAGGAAACAAGCAGAGTAAGAGGTCTGTGTGACAGCTGTTGGAGAGAGAGATACACTGTTGGACTGAGGGACCAGTACAACTGTCTTCCAGTTGCTGACAAGACCTGTATTTTCTGTGTGTGCCTGTAAATAGCAAACTGCAAGCTGACAGGTCACAGGACAGCTCCTGGAAGAATGTGAAATCTGAGCTGGTGAACCATTAGGAGGCCTAAGACTTAAGGTCTAAGGGCTTAAAGTCCACACTGAGGTATCAGTGGTTGTTGAGAGTGCTTGAACTCCAGACCTGGTCAGCTGGAGGGCACAATCAGGTTTGGATTGTCTGTTCTACTTGTTTTACCTCAGTGCTCTGCTTTATGTGGGTTCTGGCAAAGGTGCTGTCACTGCTTACGTGTATGGATGGCCATGTGTTTCCATGCATGCCTAAAGGAATAATGCTCTGCCTTTCTCCTGCATGGTCTTGGAGGAGCAGAACCACAGCAGGCTCCTATCTATCAGCCTGGAATGAGAGGAGTCACCTCTTGTTGGAGACTACCAAATTTGGCTCTAGCAGACTGGGAAAAATTCCTCCTGTAGATCCAGATTTCCCTGGATTTGGTTACCTGTGACAGTCCCAGGTTTTTTCATCTGCAGTTTTAGTGCCAACTAAGCATCAGTACAGAAAATCCTTTTTTAGGGTCACTGAGCCAACACACAGTCCTGTGGATATTTTATGGTGCCTCAGAATTTTCATTTCTTCTATAATCAGCCTCCAGGAACCCCTTTCAGTGAGTGTGGCAGACATGCATTTCCAGTTTAACAATGCCCAAGTGAATTGATAGAAAATTTTCCATTCCCTGAGATAAAGAGATGAAATCAGATTTACTCTGCTCTTATGAGTCGTCTTTTGCTGGTCACTTCAATAGCTATCAAAAGACCCTAAGCACTCCAGGTCATGGCTCTCAATTAAAGGACTTGAAATCTAATGAAAAAAAAAAAAAATTGATGTGCAAAAATGTAACATAATTGACGGATTTTTAAGTGTAGACAAAAATGTATACACAAACAATTCTAATCTTTATATTTATCTGTATTTTTGCCCACCAGCTTTTCAGGAAAGCCAAATGCTCTGGTATAGCAGAAAATAATCTGGCATCAGTATCCTTGTTTACAGTCTTTTTAAGATTCCAGAATATCTGCCTGTTCAGTACTCACATTTGTGACTGTTGTTCCTGGTTGCCATTTACCCAGGGTTTCCTAAAAGTCTAATTGGTCTAAGCTTGGTTTTTTTACAGAGATTACCTGAAGATTGTTCTGCTGAAGATTCTTGTGCACCTTGAGGTCTTAGATGTTCTGAATCCTGCTGCACAGAGATCTTCCTATCACCTTATTTGATTTCCATACAAAATTCCCTCTGCAAACACCAGCCATTTTCAAAGCTGCTTGAAGTCTTGGTCACTGTTTCCTTTGACAGATGCTTACATTAACCTTGCACTCTTGGACACAAAAGGAATTATTCAGCTCAGAAGAATTAATCCAATTTACATTGGTGGTTAATTGCTATTTGTTATATTAGGGGTGTAAGACCCATTATCTTTCTTCTTTCCTTCTCAAAAGCACTAGGAGTTATTACAGGCATGCAAAAATCTAGCTCCAAGTATCAGTCTCAGAGGAAAGGGAATGATTCATCCATATCTGGAGGACTTCCAGAACTTGTCAGACTTTGATTATTCTTTTTGTATTACAGTGTGCAACTCTGAATGAATTTAAAGCATATGCATCTGATTTTCACTTGGTGAGATAACAACCAGGCAGTCTTGCATGCAAAGCCTGTTACTAAGTTGAAGCCATTTACTACTTGATGTCAATTTAATGAACTTGACTAGTGTCAGTCTAAAATAAAACCTGAATTCCTCTGCTAAGCTGTGAGCCTTAGGGTAAAGTGTGTATAGAACATTGTGCAATTTTCTCACTCTATGACTGCTTAGAGACTCCATCTTCCACAAGTGGTGAGCCACTGTAGTTAAGGATTCAACTGTTTGCATTTGGGGAAAGATGTATGTCATTTTAAACTTAGGCATCCACCCTTACCTGTCACTTATTTTTGTCATGTGTTGTAAACCTGTTATTCACATCATCAGTGATGTTGTCTGCTGTTTGTTTCTCACCTATAAGCAGCCTAGCACAGTATTACAGAATCAATTTCTCCTATAGAAGCAGCATCTCATCAAACATGTTGATGGATTGTCAGTCTTCGAATTGAAAAGAAAGAAACAATTTTTTTTTTTCATATTTGTCTTTGGAATTCTTTGACTCATATTCTTGATTGCTGTCAGTTGCTGTATGATTAAGATATTTAAAAATATTGTCTCCATATGCTTTGGTAATGAAGATGCTCTGAAAAGTGTTTTTACTCCACAGATTAGATTTTTCAGTCCAGAAACATTCTCCTTTGAAGAGTACTGTCCATTGGTTTTCTGAACCTGTCAGAGAGAAAGTTGATAAAAATTGTTTCCTGACACAACATGAGAGAGAATGAGAAACTTTTTCTTTCCATTAATAATCCAAATGGTTTGATATCAGATTATTTTTGTCTGCATCCCTTGGTTTGGTAGGCCCAGAACTGTACCTGTTTCCAGATTTTATTTGATTGTTCTTACACACTGATTCAGCATCCTTATTTTAGCATGCTAGATCAGGTAGTGCGGATGCCAGTGGGCGTTTACTGTTACAACTAAATTTTTTTGGTGACTTTGTCATCACAGAGAAGAGTCTTGAGAAGGAGAAAATAGTCAAGATAATGTGATTTGATAAACTGCCTCAGTTTCCTTTCCTTACTTTTAGATGGGAAATTTTAGATTACTTGTCTGTGTTGAAAAGTTCATTGGTTCTCCATTTGCTAAATTGATGTCCAATTATCAACTCTTTCAGCTTTACTTTCTTCTCTACAGAATTTTCCATTTCTTTCTTCTGTTCAATTACTAAATTATTTCTAAAAGGTCTAATTAGCATTTTTTCTCCTCTAATTAAGGACCTTAGTTACTTAATTTAAACTTTTACCAGAAAACCCTCTGATTCTTAGAGGCAGTGAATTTTTACACAGGCAGATTGTGATTCAGACAAGGGGGAAAGTTTTAAACTAAAAGTAAGGTCAATTAGATTGGGTATTAGAAAGAAAACCTTTACTCAGAGGATAAGGCGGCACTGGAAGAGGTTGCCCAGAGCAGTTGTGGGTGCCCCATCCCTGGAAGTGTTCAAGGCCAGGTTGGATGGGACCCTGAGTAACCTGGCCTGGTAGGTGGCATCCCTGCCTGTGGCAGAGGAGTTGGAACAATATGACTTTTAAGTCCCTTTCCAACCCAAGCTCTTCAATTATTTTTATGATTTTCAGTAAAATAGCTCATTTCTGATAGAAAGGCACTTTTTATAGGTGAGGCTATTCTTAAAACTTGTTGCAAATTGTAAGCTAATATTATATTGGATTATGGTTTGTGTCTCCTCAAAACTGAAAATTTAGAATTATTCACCTTGTGATGACAAGGAAAGATCCTAAATGAGGCTCCATTTTGTCTATTGCACACTTGTTCAAAGGGTTGTGTTTCAACACTGTTTCCAATTGGATAACTGTATATGCATGTACTGTAAGATGGTTAAAAAGGCAGTATTTGCTCTGATTAGAACTCATTAAGGCAGCACATCATCATCTGGCATTCATCAGATTCTTGCCAGTACTTAATGTTTGTAGGGCAGCCAGAGGAGCTCCATTCACACTTTGAGTGATAAATGCTGTCATTGAAATTGAGAAAATAATGTCACTTTGGAGAGAGCAATACTTTAATTAGATGGAGACTGTGGGACTACATCTTCTGACGCAGCATCAGCAGGGTACTGCTGAAAGCCATCAGTGTAGTGAAGGTGTGCATAGAGTAATTATTTTTCCCATGACATTGTTTGTGTGTGCAAACACTTCTCATCTCTCTTTCCAGAGAGTTCTGTTTAAATTCTGGATCACTACACTTTAAGGGAAAGATATACTCCAACCCTTCCATGATTGTGATCTGCCTTTGAAGAGTCCTTCTCAATCTTGAGTGAAAGCATTGTCTTCACCATGTTTGCAAAACCCTTTTTCCCTTCTGGCTGTCTTCTGGCAGCTTTTGACATCTTCTGTACTCTCCATTTCTATTACTGTTATAAAGATTCAGTGAGTGACTGCACTTTTTCTGTTGGGGCAAACATCCAGAAAGGACTGTCATTCCAGATGTGGGAATACAAGATTCAACATAAAATTCCACCTAAATCTTAGTTCCAAACTGGATAATGCTTAAGGACAATGTTCCTGCCTGTGATACTACATTTAGACACAGTGGGAGCAAAAATGAGCCAAGCTGGATCAGTTCTGGTTCTAGCATTTGCCAGTCCTTCAAGGCTGTGCTTCTCTGCAGTATTTTGTTTTAAACAATATAATAGCATGAATAGATTATTTTTCTGATTCATATGTGATTTGTGAGATATTTTAGGTTCTCAGATACAAGCAGTCAACTTACTTTACAGGGGAAAAAAGGTGAAAGATGAGAAGATAAATGGCAATTAAATGTTTTGACTGACTTTAGCACTTCTATGGCAACAGAGTGAACAGTGTTCCTTTTGGGGTGAAAAAATGAATTCTTCTTTGAAAGAACATGGATATGCACATTTTCCTTGTGCATAGAGCATGTATGCAGGTACTTGAATGGAACACTTTTAGATTAAGCTGTACATAGAACAAGCTTGCTCATACTGTAATTAGAAAAGAAGACAATCATGGCAATGAAGTCTACCAGTGATACGAACTTTTCAAGGTAATGGAAAAAAAAAAGTCACAGCTAAACTGAGGAATTAGAAGACTTAAGACTGATTAAAGATGCAATAAAATGGCAGATGGAATTCAGTATAAACAAATGCCATGAGACACATAGAGGAGCAATCCTCTACAATGATCCACTGTTATTATTTGGGGGTCATAATAGATACTTAAAAATACTAAGCCTCAATTCTTACTAGATACCAAAGAAGCAAAGTGTTAGTTATTCCTAAAGAAAGCACCAAGAATAAACCAGAAATTACCATCTTGCATTGATTCAGCCGTGGAATATTTTCAATTTCTTCACTGTTAGCTGTATTTAATGCTACTGCAGACGTACAAATAAATATGCATACATGCCTACACACCACAAAACAGAAATTACTATTATGGTTGTCCATTATAAGCTGAAAAATAATCCTCCCCTTTGCTTTAAGTGTCTCCCATTTGTTTTTTATTTCCATGTTTTCAGCCTATCATAAAATGCAAATTTGATCTATCAGTAAGATACTATATCCCAGGGTGATGAGGGAGCTGGCAGATGAGCTTGCAAAGCCGCTCTCCATTGTTTACCAACAGTCCTGGCTCACTGGTGAGGTTCCAGATGACTGGAAGCTGGCCAGTGTGAATCCCATTCGCAAGAAGGGTAGGAAGGAAGATCCTGGAAATTATAGGCCAGTCAGTCTAACCTCAGAACCTGGTAAGGTTATGGAAAAGTTTCTTTTGAGTGCCATCACACAGCACCTACAGGATGGCCAGGGGATCACACCCAGCCAGCATGGGTTTAGGAGGGGTAGGTCGTGTTTGACCAACCTGATCTCCTTTTATGACCAGGTGACCCGCCTGGTGGATGCGGGAAAGACTGTGGATGTTGTCTGTTTGGACTTCAGCGAGGCCTTTAACACTGTCCCCCACAGTAAACTCCTGGAAAAGCTGGCAGCCCATGGCTTGGACAGGTGCACTCTTTGCTGGGTTAAGAACTGGCTTGGATGGCTGCACCCAGAGAGTGCTGGTGAACAGTGCTGCATCCAGTTGGTGGCCAGTCACTGGTGATATCCCTCAGGGATCTGTGCTGGGGCCAGTTTTGTATAATATTTTTTTTTTATGACATGGATGAGGGTATTTGAGTCTACTCTGAGTAAATTTGCAGATGACACTAAGCTGGGAGCGTGTGTCGATCTGTTGGAAGGTGGGAGGGCTCTGCAAAGAGACCTGGAACGGTTGGATAGATGGGCAGAGTCCAGTAAGATGAAGTCTAACAAGTCCAAGAGCTGAGTCCTGCATTTTGGCCACAATAACCCCCAGCAACGCTATAGGCTGGGGACAGTGTGGCTGGACAGCGCCCAGGCAGAAAGGGACCTGGGGCTACTGGTCAACAGCTGACTGAACATGAGCCAGCAGTGTGCCCTGGTGGCCAAGAAGGCCAACGACATCCTGGCCTGTATCAGGAGTAGTGTGGCCAGCAGACCAGGGAAGTCATTCTTCTCTGTACTTGGCACTGGTGAGGCCGCACCTCGAGTACCGTGTCCAGTTCTGGGCCCGTCAGTTCAGGAGGGATGTTGAGACGCTTGAAGGCGTCCAAAGGAGGGCAACAGGGCCGGTGAAGGGCTTGGAACACAAGCCCTGTGAGGAACGACTGAGGTTGTTTAGCCTGGAGAAAAGAAGACTCAGAGGTGACCTTATCACTCTCTACAACTACCTGAAAGGTGTCAGGTGGGGGTTGGTCTTTCCTCCCCGGCAACAACTGACAGGACAAAAGGACACGGTCTTAAACTGCACCAAGGGAAATTTACGTTGGATGTTAGGAAAAAGTTTTTTACTGGAAGAGTAATAAAGTTCTGGAATTGTCTGCCTGGGGAGGTGGTCAAGTCACCATCCCTGGATGTGTTTAAAAAAAGATTGGATGTGGCACTCAGTGCCATGGTTTAGTTAAGGTGGTCTTAGGGCGTGGGTTGGACTCGGTGATCTTGAAGGTGTCTTCCAACCTGGTGATTCTGTGATATTTTCAGTAAACTTTCTGCGAAGTTTTCACTAAATACCACCTTTTAAACTGTAAACAAGCAGGGGTTTATCTGATTAAGTATGCTAGGGAAAAATAAGAGCAAAAGAAGTTTTCACCCATTTCTACTCTTCACGGACATTCTAAAATAGAAATTGCCTTTTTAAAGTTCTTTTGTTTTCTTTTCTTTTCTTGGGTTCTCTGGAGGTTTAACTAGTTGTTGTGAATACGTAAGATTTGGTCATCTCAGGTTTGTAAGGAAGCCTCTGCAGCCAAGTGAAAACACTGCAAATATAAAACTTTGGAAAGTACAAAATTTGTAAAATCTTGGGATAGAATACCTTTGGTTCTTGCTGGCATGACATCCAAATAAAACTTCTGGAAGAAATTTTTTGCAGTGCAGACCAAGACAAAGATGCTAGCTGCTATTTCTTCCAGGAAATAGTTTAAAGGAGATAGACTTAAAATAGAGGGATTTGAGATGTAAGTTGGAGGAAGAAAGAAATACAGGTCAGAAAGTAAAAGGAAAAAGGAGGCCTGCAAGAGTGAGTCTGCCTCTCCCTATATAAAGAGATACTGAATAAATAGGAGCAACTTGCTAAAGTAGTAGCTTATTTCTTTCTCCAAACTGTATTGTTTAAACATCAGAGGCTAACACAGAAACACAAGGAATTTTGAAAATTAGGTATCATCATAATTTTGGAAAGTGTACTAGTGGTTTATAAAAACAGAAAGTATACCTATTAACAGATGAAAATTAGTGGATGGTCAAAAGTTTCCAAGAGTAATTGAATGGGCAGTCTAGAAATTAAAATTTTCGATGTTATTATTGGAATCATGTATAAAGTGGGTTTCAAAATTCAGACATGATAGTATGTTAACTGGAATCATGTATAAAGTGGGTTTCAAAATTCAGACATGATAGTATGTTAACTGGAATCATTCTTTTGTATTTTGCAGAAGGAAGAGAAGGCACCAGTCAGTTTTCCGTCACTTCTTAGTCATATGACTTCTCTTTTCTTAAATCATCCTGTAATTCCAATGACGATTAATGCAGATTCAGGTGTCCCAGAGCTGATAAATACTTTTGCTCCACTGATGTCATCCATGCCTTGCGACATGCATATAGTCAATCTGAGAACAATCCAAGCAAAGGTAAGGTCAAACCACTGGTTTTTGTGAGGAAACATATGATACAGCTTATTAATATAGTCAAATATTTTATTCTTGTAAAGTACTTTATGGGCGGGTTTATGTGCTACAATAAACTGCTGTGTGATTATGAGCTTTTGTCAGTTCTGCAGTGTCTGACTAACATGAAATGCAGGGTTTGTTTTTTTACTACATATTAGTATGTATAGTGCAGGATTCTATCTCTGGAGAGGGCACATTTCAAATGAGTTCCCAAAGTTTAAGAGAGAAACATTCATATACCTCAGCTTTTTTCTCTACTAGAAGAATTAAATTTAAGGCCATTAGACTTTGTTCTGAGTGTGTTTTTAATAAAGGATATAGTTGTAAACCCAAATTTTATTGTTAAAATATTATTAAGCTTAATTACAAGACCTAATTTAGTTATTCCAACAGCATCTCATAAGAATTGGTTCCCATGAAAACATTCTCTGGTAGGCAAACCCAAACCAAACAAATACAAGCAAACAAAACCCAAACAACTAACCACCACCAAAAACCACCAAAAAAACCAGCAAACAAAATACCAACAAAAAACTCAAAGAAAAAAGGCTCTTCTGTACTCAGTGTTTATCTCCTTCTGAGGAAAGAAAGGTATGTACCCACCAGAATTTAATTTTCCCTTTAATAAACTGAAGGACTGGAACTTGTTTTGCATTCTTTTCCTGCCAACTGTTCTATAAATTCTTTTCAGTTTTTCAGCTCCTTTCAAAATGTGATTATGATAACTTTATGTTGTATTGCAGTGCTACTCAGTAGCGCTGCTACCACAGTGAAATCCCTTTTTAATTCTGCCGTACTTAGATAAAACTATTTATCCTTTTTCCTCTAGAGTCTCCATGATGGCTGAGCTTGTCTGCATTAACATCAGATTATATTCTGTTTAATCTGTTCTTCATTCTAAATCTTAATCTGTATTTTAAAACTTAAACAATGTTTGCTTTCTCATGCTTTCTCTATAAGTAGTTCAATCTTGTGTAAGCTCCTTCAGCTGTGACTGATCCTTATTTTGAATTTTGAAGTGGAAAATGTCTTGATTTTGTGGGTCTTGTGCCTTTGAAAAGTTAGGAAGGAGTCTGATACTAAATAAACCTTCATGTCAAGTGATTATTTCACACTTCACTGTGAATATTTTCATTTGCTTCAACCAGCTCAGCATTCAGGTTTACTTTGACACACCACGTTCAGGGGCAGACCTTCATGAACATCTTTCCTCTCCCGTTTTGAGGTGTAAATCCATCCCCTTGTTTGTAGGATCTGGGCATGAAAGCTGTGAAAAGAAAGACTTGCTTAGTGTCTGCTTTTTGAGTTCAATCTTACTACTTGTAAGTGAATTCTCTGATTTTATCTGGACTCTACTGGCTCCACTGTCCCAACTGGTATAAGACTGTTTGAGACTGTGATCTCTTCCCTGTCCACAGCTGTATGTTTCATTGATTACTGATTGATAGCTCTTGAACTTGCAGCATTAATATGTCCACTTCAAGGTGAAAGCTTGCAGCTTTCACAGTCATAGGATAGGAGCACTATCATTATAGATAGAGTGTTCTTCCCCACAGCAAAAATGATGCTATGCCTTGCAAATAATTCTGTAAATCGCTCCTCATTTTCTGCTTCTTTTCTCTTGCTTCCAAGTATTTGAATGACAGGTGCCATAATTTGGCCTGACACAATGAATTTTTTTCCAGAAATGTTGCGCCTCTCCATTGCTTTAGCTGTTGAAGTTGATTTTCCATAATCCATTACAATTTCAGAAAAGAGGGTACCAAATTTTTTAAAAGTTAAGATTTAATGTAGAAATCAGAAAGAATATTGTTGCTGTTGTAAGATATCTGATCTTGTAATGAAAAAGTCAAATGCCTTAGGATTACATCTGAAGATTTTTTTCTTAATAGAACTCCAGCTTTTAAGAAGTTTGACAGATATTTTACCTGATCTAAATAAACTGGGACTTAAGGTCTAGAACACAGTTGATTTGTCATTTTATACTAAGCATAAATACATAAATTTGTCATATTGCCTAAACTTTTCAGTGTATGTCTATTAGCTCACAGTAACTG
This sequence comes from Corvus hawaiiensis, assembly GCF_020740725.1. Classification (NCBI taxonomy): domain Eukaryota; kingdom Metazoa; phylum Chordata; class Aves; order Passeriformes; family Corvidae; genus Corvus; species Corvus hawaiiensis. Next base: position 71,276,998 of record NC_063255.1, on the reverse strand, counting down.
AATTTTAAAAGAGTTTAAATGATTTTTCTTTCTCATCAAAATTTTAGCAGCATTACCCTGGGATACTGGTTATGAGAAAACCTAGCAATATTTTTTTTTCCTATGAGGCTGCATTTAAATTCTCAGAGATCAAATTCAAATCAAACTTTGGCAGCTCTTCTTAGAAAGCTAGTTAGAGATTTGATAGCACAGTGTTTAGAGATTTTTTGTTGAATAACAGTGCTGTGAAGTTTTACAAGGTTAAGAATGTTGTTATTTGTTGAAAATTGAGGAGTTCATTACAGGTTTTTGTGCAGTTAGCATGGTCATGTTCAGAAGGTGTATTTGATGAAAATTAAGTTCATCCTTGGTCAGACATTCATTAGCCTCGAATGTATTTAATCTCATCTACCTAGAGATGATGTAAGAACAGGTAAATTAAAGTAGATGTGGAGGCTGTGACAACTTAATCTGTCTTTCACCTGCTTTGATAATGGGTTAGAACAGCTTTATTTTTCACACAGGGCTGCTATGTGCATGGTGGAAGGTGGAGTACTAGATCCTACATATTTATACTTAACAAAACACTTTTACTCAGGGCCTCATTAATTGTTTGTTACCTTTTTGTTTTAAATCTTTTGAATCTTAATTAAGATAATATTTAATTCTAAAATATTGGGAGATGAAATATTCATGCCATCATTTGAAATGCATACATGCATTTTTTATGCAGATTACTAAAAGATAATTTAAATGAATTAGAGGAAGTGTTGATACCCATTACTGGCTTGTCATTTTTAACATTAATTTACCCCATAGGAAGTCAGACTTTTTCAGTATGAATTTTAATGTTTCACTAATCTGATGTTTAGGCAGACAGTATTATTTTGTGTGCATAAAAATATCTACTTTTAAGTGCAACACTGTCACATCAGTGACAATGAAAACCAAGTCAGGTGTTTCATAGTAGGAGAGGGAAAATAATTCTGTCACATCACAGTTATCAACTTAATTCATGTAGAAAGTAGTACTGCTGTTCCAGTGAACAGGATAAGAACTTCTTTAGTCCTCAATGCTAGTAAATACTGGAAACTTGTTTTCCTTTGCTGAATGTAGGCACTATTTATTAATCAAAAAGTTGATTTTAGGTGGTTATAAGCTAGTGTTCAGAGAATCTTTTCAGGCTGAGTTTTATTCATGATTTGTAAACTATGCAAAGTTTCTAACATTCAATGTTTTACTAAAAAGTATCTCATTTCAACTCCAGATACTATTGAGTAAAATTTTACTGTTTTAAATGAGGAACTTAAACCAACAAAATTTATAATTTTTTTATTATATGGGTGAGTACTTTATACTATAAATTTTTTGTACTTTGAATCTTTGTCATGCTGGGTTTCAAAGAAGCTGGTACAAGCTGATCGATGATCTCCTTTACGAAGAGAAATTTAGGTGGAAAGTCTGTTAGATTAAGACCACTTTGGTACACCTTCAGGAGCTAATGCATCACAGAGTGCCTAGTGCTTGTTGGTATTGGTTTCTTCAAGCAGCAGATACATTCTAAAGTACCAGAAATGAAACTAACTCATGGCAGACGCTTTTGTGAAAAAGCACCAGTATAAGAACAAGTAAACCAGAAATAAGAAAGAGAAAAATAGCCTGAAGAACGGGCATGGCTTTGGAGAGAGCCATCTTTTTTATGCTCTTATTATATATATAATAAGATTAAGAGCTGAAGAATGTAAAACAACAATAAATAAACAAATAAAGTAATGCATCATAGTAAATAAGTGACTACGGTGAGTGTAGGGGTGCAGCCACAAGAAAGACATTGACACAGGGGAGGGCAATGGAGCTGGAGAAGGATCTGGAGCACAAATCTGATGAGGAGCAGCTTAATCTTAATATCTATTAAGGTTCTGAATATCTTTAATATCTATTAAGCACTGAATGTCTTAGAGATAAACATAACATTTATTTCATATGGGTATTTCAGTGTACAGTTTTCTGTATGCCTTAAGCTGAGATAGAGGGCAGTTTCCCAACATGAAAGTTTGTTCAGCATAATCCCATTTAATATGTAAAATTGAGTATTGTAGTTAACATATGGTTTCTAGTTTGCTTTCTGTTTTGCCATCTAATTTTTGTGGGAAACCAGTTAATACAACTATGATAGCTACTTTTCAGTCCCAAACCTGTACGTGTGCATCTGTTGAGCTTTAAACTCAACAACTTACATATATATTCTGTAGTACATTATATGTTCCAACTCTTTGCCATTTAGTTCTTTCTCTGTTTAGCTTTATAAAGTGTTTAAAAAAACCATTGACAGTTCAATCTAGGCTGAACATTTTTTAAGGTGTAAATGTCTCCATACCTGTATGATGATAATTTTTTTGGTGTCCTAAAATGTCTTCCTTCCTGATACTCTGTGAGCAATCTTTTATATTGTTTGTTTGTAGGTAGATACCAAGCCATCTGATGAAGCTGCTCTGGTACTTCACAGAAAGGGATTTGATTGTAGATTTTCAAACAGAGACATGGGTCTGCTCTGTTCCACTACTCAGGGAAAGGTATGGTTATTAAGCTGTAGGAATTTTGTGATAAAATTTTTAAAATAGGTTTGGGATTTTCTTTAGGCAGAAGAGTAAATACTGTTTTGTTTAGAAACAAGAAGAGTTCAAATCCAAACATTTCTAGTCATTTTAAATATACTGATTGAATTACACTGAAATGTAGCAAATGAATACTGTTTAAAAAGATCTAAATTAGTGCACAGTATTTGATCTATGATACTTAAAAATATTCAAAATCTTTGGCATGAGAATTTCTATGCTGGTACCTGCAAGGAGCTGTACAATTTTAAGTTATATACTACTTTTTCTAAATGTAGGTGGTTTTTTTTGCTTTTTTTTTTCCCCTCCAGATAAAGGTGCACAAACTCTTTAGCAAATTCAGAGTGGAAAGTCTTACACCCACATCTTTATCTTTGATGCATTCACCTCCAGATGCCAGAAATATAAGTGAAATAAATATGAGTTCTATGGAGATAAATACGTTCCGGATTCGGCTGAGATGAAATCTGTCTTTACTACTCAAATAGAGAAGAAGAATCTGCAATTGTATCTCCTCTGAGTTTCACGTGCAATAAGAAGCACATCAATGTTATTCAAGCTTCTGGATACTGTGAGAAAAAGATGCATCCTATAATTTTTTTTTTTATCAACACAATGGAAAGCCATGTTGCAAGCAACTTTTTTTTTTGTTCAGGTTTTTTTATTTCCCCAAAAAATAGCAACCTCATTATCAGTTAATGCAACAAGTGAAGAAATTTCTATGGATGTTAACCTCTCAATAGATTAAATCTCAGGTTAAATGCTAATTAATGATGGTTTTGGTGTTTTAATTTTCATAAATAGGGGATTAGATTTTAAACAGCCTTCTTTTCCTGATTCTTGATGAATTTATGTACAAATAACTCAGTGTAGGAAGTCCTGATGCAGCTTGGAAATAAAATGGAATAAAATGTTCCTGTGTGGTAGCTAATGTCCAAATATTTGCAATCATTTATATAAATGACAATAATCTCAATTTATTCCACAATTAATTTCAATTTATTCAACACAAAGGGGATTATTAATTGTGGTAAAATGAAAGCCTGCAGTACTTGTGATAAGTGATGGTAGATTTTAATACTTCTACCATTCACCTGAGTTATGTAAATAGGAAAACGTGAACCTACAAAGTAATTTTGCAATGGAAATGTTTGTTAAAACTCCCATTTTGTTACTTGACACACTGGGATATGTGCAATTATTACATTACCATGATGAGAAATGTCCATAATTATCATGAGTACAAGATTTTTTATAAAACTCATTTAGATACCAGTGTTCTCTGAAATGAGTTTTCTATTTCAAGATTACCATATCAAAATAAATGTGCCTTATTTTTTGATATGTCTTGTTACAATTTTGGTGTCTATGTTAATGTTTTTGGGGAAAAGGTTGTTTATATAATACTTAAGCTGTGTATCTCCTGTTTGACAATGCTGGCCACACTGATCTATGTACTCCTGCACCAAGTTTGTGCTATCTTATTCTGAACATTTTGACTATTTGAATGTATTAATATGATGTCATGACGTGAAACACCGACAAAAAAAGAATAACTGTAGAAGCTAAATTCAGCTGCTTTCAAGAAAATTGCAACTTGATGCAGAGAGTTGATAGTAAGCAAGACATAGTTTGCAAACCCATCAAAACGTGCTTGCATGTCACAGAATGTGGTGACCTGTTAATTCAGAATCATGTGCCTATATTTTAAACAACGTTTTTCAAACTTGGAACCTCATATTGCCAGTGTTCATGTTACTGAAGAATGGAGATTTTGCTTTTTCCCATATTAGTTCATATTTAGTACTTAAGCCATCCAAGTGTGAGTATTTCCCTAAGTAGAGCTGCTGTTTACAGTTAATATATATAAACATTCACTTGCATATGAGCCCATTTTATAGTCTTCATTTATTTTCATAGCTTGTTCTTCTATGTCTTGCTTATGCTTTCCTTTTCCATACCTTGTTGCTTATCCTCAATACTAATGCATGAAAAGTCATCATAACTGGTAAAAAGATGTGCTAGCTCTAATATTGCCTCCTGTATTTAATTTCATCATTGTTGTTCAACAATTATATCAAATATCGAAGTCTATGAAATTATTCCATGTAGCTACAGGCTATCTAAAAAGACAATGAAAGTCATACTTACATTTCATGCATTGTCACAGGTTGGATCTCAGTTGAGATTGTGTAGATTTTCTTACTTAATTCAATCTGCTGTGTGTTTTGTAATAATGGGAATACTTAGTAGGATCTGGTGCAAGTTACATCAAGAATATAGGAACCACTAACCACAAATGGAAGAATCAGATAGATCCAATTAATGGATGTTTTCATGCAATAAACATGTACTGTAACTTTTCTTAGAAAGAGTATTTGAAAATACTGGTTTTTGTTGGAACTCAAAGCTTAGTAGGCTTGCCAGCAGAAATTTCTCATACCATTTATTTTGTTGCTTCTTCAGAATTAAAATGTTTAAGAGACTTCTATGTGTTCTGTGCAACAAAACATTCAAAATACTATTTCAGTTTTGTTAGGCAGAAAGGAAAATTTTGATGCAATAAAGTTTTAAAGTATTTTGCCTCTTGGAATTGCTTTGAAAGATTATTCATATAGCATTTGTTCTTTACTTTTATCATCAGCTGTACAATCATGATGCCTGAATTTTCCTTAACCAGCAGATGTAATCCTTGTTCCTTTATTTTGCTTCTTTTTGTTTGTGTGATGACAGCTTTCAATTCAAGATCCTTTCCTGAAATCCTTAACTAAGTCAAAACTCCCGTCAAAGTCTCAAAAAAAAATTTGCTTGAATTGGTTCAGAATGTGGCTGTCAATGAGGTTGTGTTTTCATTGATTTGGGCTTTTGTTGGATTTTTGGTTTGTTTTTTTTTCCACAAGTCTCAATGAATTCTTATGCAGTATTTCTGTGAATTGGCCATCTGATTCAATTGTATTATTTTGGGGTTTTTCTGTTTTTATAGCTGCTGGGTTTGTAGCTATTGGTTAAGAGAAATCAGCATCTTTACCTTGCCAGTATGATTTTAAAGACAATGTTGTGTAAGAAATAGTTTAAAACCTTGTAATTACTTTCCAAACCAGAATTGTACCTGTTCTGATTTTATGGTTTGGGGGTTTTTTACATTCCTTAATCTTAATTTTCTTTGGTTTACTTGCTCATATTGTCTGAAACAAACTGATTTCAGCTGAAGGTTTTTGATATTTTCTCTTGGAAGGTTTTATATCTTATGGGGATATGTAAAATAAGATCTCTAATAAAAGGTAATGTTATTGTGAGATATGGTCAGTGTCATTAATGCCTTGGCTGTAACAAATTTTTAAAAAATATTTAAATGAGAGAAACAAAAAAGATTACTTCTTTGAAAAGTTCATACGTCAGTATCTGTTGGGAATAACAGTTATCTGTAGTGAGATGAACTCCCGATCAAAGGTGCAAGCTATTTCACAGCTGCCAAACAAAAGAGGATAGATACTAACTTCAGAGATGTAAACATGTGAGATTGCACAGTGTGGGAAGGAAATGGGCAGCTCTTTTGCAAAGGAACTCTTGCACTGACTTTGTAGAAAATATTAGAAGGTTTAAAATTCTAGAGTTTTTTTTTTACTTGAATTAATGTTTATCTTTGAAGCATTTGGGAGCAATGAAATGGAAGCTGTTATTGTAAATTAACAAACACACCATTAGAATATAGCAAGTCAGAATAACAGTTCAACTGTAATTAGACTGAATGCTTTTTAAAAAATTATATAATGCTAATATAATGTTCTGTAATTGCTTAGGGCATGTTGAACAGGCATAGATGTTTGGCAGGTTTGCTTCCCAAAGTGTTGGTGGAGCTTGAGCATAATGACTTGCAAAGACAATAAAGTATAAATTTCAGTCAGTGCCTGAGGCTATTTGATGTTTGTCTGGGGAGTCTTAACTATAAATATAAAAGCAAACATATACACAGAGTAAATCCCCACAATTTTGAAGCTGATGTTTCAAGATAAAAGATGAAAGTGTATACCATCTAACAGGTGACAATGGCTCTGGGTCCAATTTACAGTAGCCCTTCATCATTTTAAGGTCATCCTATTTTGGTATCAATTAATATCAGCATGGCCACATGGACAAAACATATTCCACTAATTCCAGTAAACAGTAATGTATTCTTTTGCTATATGAAATTATACTTACTGTATTTGATGTATGCCTGTCCATTGTGTTTTAAAAAAAACATGCTGTATCTCTCCCTACATCTTTACTGATTGCAACACTGTTGCTCAGATTTAGAGGGTTATTTGACTTGCAGTGAGTTATATATATATATATATATATATGTGATAAAATATTAAACACAGATTCAATAATTTTCCCTTTTTATTTTAGGATAACTACTCTGTCATAATATAATGAATTTCAAAAATCAGCCAAAGGTATTAATTTTGTCTTCTAAAAGAGGGAACATATAAAAATAATATATTGTCTAGAATAAGCTCAGGTCAATGGAGAATTATTGGGATTTTTCAGACAGTGCTGTTACTGACACAAAGTTTGTCTGTCTCCAATTTGTCTGTTAATTAAAATATTAAATTGTGGACCTGTCAGTCTTCCAATATACATATTTTATGAACTAATAGATATTTCAAGTCCATATTGCATCACCTAATCCTTGTATGACAGAATTTGTGTGAAGCATCAGGAATGCATGATTTCCATTGCTCCCCTTCCTTTAGGCAAGTGATTTAATAGCACTAAGAGTAGTAAGAAAATAATTAAATTTTTAAAAATATCCATCATTTATATAAACACGTGCTGTTTGGACTGTAAAGGCAAGGACATTTTTGATTACACATTTCAGAGCTTCGGGTTTTCCATATAACACATTCTTCCTGATATGCAGTGCCTGTTAATATGATGCCCTTTGACAGTCTACAAAAATCATTCATGTTATGGGTATTAGTAAACTGGAGACTTCAGTCTCAGTTTTACCTCCACCATTGCCACTTCCTATGCACCAGATGCATCCACCATACAGGAAAGCACATGCCTTTGTTCCTTTCAAATCATGATCTCCAAAGTCTCATGGTCTCCCCAGATAGCTGGTCTATTTTTATTTCTATCTTAACTTTCTCCCTTTGTCCTTTCTCCATTCTTGGCATGGCAGCTAAATGTGTGGGCATTTGTAGGCTCCAGCATCCACACAGCCCTCCAGCTCTGCCCATTGCACACTAACAGAGCTGGAGCTGGGCTACCTGCAGTGTCAGCCAGAGCATGACATGTGATGAATGTTCAAGAATTACATATTTTAAGTCTACATCAATGTTCATGCAAATGATGCACATGCCTTACTTGCTTGCCAAAACTGCCTCACATCACTGGCCTGCCTCCTCAGAAATACACATCTTTGTTTCTGAAAATCCACTTGAACAGGCTTCAGTGCTGTTATCCCTTTTTCTCTTCCTCAGTTTCATGATATAACATACTTTTCATTTCAGGACCTTTTGGTCATCCACAAGTTCACCTATAACCTACCTTCCAGAAGTCCTGCATATGTTCAGAATTAATAATTGCCTGTCTTGCAGTTTAAAATGCCTAATGAAGACAAAATAGATCTTAAATGAGCCATGCTGTCTGAATCACTTGTAGTAGTGTAAAGACACGGCTTTGCAAACACAAGATGACCTTTTTTCACAAAACGCTTTAATACATGTGACAGTGAAAAGAAGTATTATCTGTGTTCTGTTTTGTTTTGAATTATTTAAAACAGTATTTATTTTACAAGCTAAAATAAACAGTATGAGTTTAATGGAAGCAATTCAGATTGACAGTGATGGTGTCAAAAGATTGAATGCAGCAGTTACAAACATTCTTAATAGAGCATGTTAGTAAAAGTCCTTCAACCAGATAAAGGATTCAGGTTTGCATGCCAAAAGGGATTGTTTGTTTTTACCGTGACCAAATCAGTTCCATTGCTTTTTCTTGTATCTTAGTAAGTGAAATCTGCTGACTTGGCTAGTAGACATGGGAAAGAATCTGTGAAAGCTCAAACGTAACTCTAAGGCAAACTTACTCAAATGGATTTGACACAAGGAAGGATCCACAACCTATTAGCCTAACTGGTATTCAAATACACAAAATGAGTTGTGAATTTTCATTCATCAAATATTGGGAGTTTGAAAGATAAGCCAAGATGATAATAATTACATTGCATTGGGTTTTAATATAGCTAATCAATGTGTAATGGCTGATAAGGAAGGTACCTTACAATTTGAGTTTGTGGAAGTTCATTTTTAAAGATACAGTCTATGCAAAACATGATTAGCAGCTCTTAGTAGCTTTTGAGAGAGAACACATGAGGTGTAGCTGAAAATGGAAACCTATAGTTTGGAAAGTTGTAGCTATTAAAGCTCCTGCAGATGTGGATCAGAAATGGATCTCTGTAAATTTTCTAAGTGTTTTTGATAACTCTTACCCAGATAATGGGATATTTTGGTTTTAATATATAATATATGAAACAATGAATCAAGTTAAGTGCTAGTCAAGAAGGAAAAGTGTTCTGTCCTTGATGCAGAAAAGCATTCATTGATGATGATATACATTTAACTGGGGAGAACAAAACAGCTTTTCCAAGATAGGATTCAAGAGCATTCTTCTAAATCCAAGAAATAAAATGTCTGTGTTTCACTGACCTAAGGAGATTTTGGTAGAGGCCTAAGCACCACCTAAGTAAGCATCAGTAGCTAAAGAAAAGAAGACGCACTGAGATCTCTTTCCACAGGGCTTTATCAAAATCTGTGTGGAATCTTACAGCAGTCCTTGTAATTTTCCCATGTTTCAATTAAAAAATTAAAAACACCAAGCAAGCCCACATCTCACCACCCCCAACACATATCTAGACTCTGAGAATGCCATGTCATCTCCGTCATGATTTTTAAAATTTGGCAACATGATGCCTATAGAATTCCAGTTCCATTTTCTATTGCAAGCTGTGATAAAAACACAAGTTTAATTGGGCTTTCTAGTTACAGTGTTTTCACAGTGGTACTGCCTAAATCATTATGTGCCCAAAGCCTTGTGACTGTGGTGACAGGCTCTATTTTGGATATGCAGGTCACTGAGGAACAGGGTTGAAAGGGTGCTGGCTGTGTTGTGATGGGAGGTGTGGAACTGTGGGTGGTCAGGGTGCGAGTTTACAGTTCCTCTAAAAGTGAGAGCAATCACTAATTTAATGCTGCCTTACATATGGATCAAGTCAAAAACTGAGATTAAAAGAATTTTTAACAATTGGCATTGATGCACAGTAACTTGGCATCAGTGTTTGGTTTAATTTTGTGTTCTACATTTGGCTTTAAAAGTAGGTATTGGTAAATGGAAACTAATCCAGAGAGCAAAGAGAAAACATTTTTGTGGTAATGACAGAGCTATGATAGTAAAAAGTGATTTCTCTTGTCTTAAATGATGCTTCAAACCAGGTTTGAAGGCTCTTTCTTGTTCGCTGAAAGATGTTGTCTTGGTATGTGTTGCAGTCTGAATAAGAATCAATACAGTTTTAGTTGACCTGTGAAAACACAAGGTTGTCAGTATGATAAAATGAGAAGAAATGTGAATATTTTTTTAAATTAATTTTTTATAGCCAGGCAATAAACAAAGAAATCTCCATGGACAGAAACAGAAGTGAGAAAGCAGACACCCTAGAAGACAATTTCCCAGACAGCCATAAATGAAAGGAGTTTTCTTGGACTTTGCTTCAATTATACATCATCTGCTTATGGATTTGCCAGTTTTCCAGAAGAACTTTATGGATTAGAAGAGAAACACCAATGTATATTCTAGTGGTCAAGGTTGGAAAAACTACAGTGGCTGTTCATATACTCATCTACCTATTTTGTCTTTCACACTGGACATAGGTTTAGGAACAGAGAACTTACTTTAAGAACTTATTGAGAGGATCAAGTACATAGTAATTTTCCCTACTGTGTCTATTGCAGTTACTGTGGGAGAAAGTCTGCAGTTAGTGCAGAGTTCTTTGGTTCAATCCAATGGACAAGTAAACACTTGCTAATCAGCAAATCTGAAATTCTGCTGTATTCATTTTTAATTCAGTCTTTGTTGAATTACTTTGGAAAACAGCAACACATTTCCCGAGAAAAGGTTTGCTTTGCTCTAGGAGATCTATGTCTATGCTCCAATGATTAGAAGAAATATAAATATTTAAATTTCTACTGATGGTAAAAGGGTATAGGATGCTTTGCACTCAAAGATAGCTGATTTTTTTTAAGGAAAAGAGACAACTAAGTGGATTTATGGAATTGGAAAATCAACAGGAAAGGATCTATTCTAGAAATACAGTTCACTTTCAAATCCATAATAAAGTGTTCCTGATCACATAGAGAATGCTTGAATGTCAAAAGTAAAGTATTTGACAGGGGAGAGAAACAACAGATGATGATCAGAGCATGGCTCCACTGCTCATCACAGGCAGAGGAATTTTTTAAGATTATTTCATTATTGTAAATTGTTGGATATTCTACAGTTCTAAAAACTTCAGTAAAGGCAAGACAGAATTAAACTAGGGAAAAGGGAAATTTGGCAGTGGGACATGTGCAAATAATGGGACTGAGAGAGCATGTAGCCAAGGCTAGGTCACTGGAGAACACCAAAGTACAGTGGTGTCAACATAACTGTGACTTGGAATTGTGTAAGTGGACTGAAACTTAGCAAGAATAAAGCAAGTTTATAGTGAATTTTCACATCTATTAGAGATCAAGGGAGAAATATGAACCTACAGTTCTTTGGCAAGGTAAAATATTTAGAATCTAAAAATTCATACTATTTTAAGAAACATTCAGTCTTCTACCATTATGGAGGGGACAGTGGGGATTGGCATGATGGCTTTTGCGAGATATTCATATAAAGATGAGATCAGTTTACAGCATCTGCTTGCCTAAAACCAGCCAGTGTCACTCTGGCTGACAAACAACAACATTTCTCATAGCTGGGCAGCATCAGACAACCCTACAAAACTCTTGTTTAGAGGTCTTGGAAAGCACATGTGGATTTCTGTCATTGGAACAGTGCACGGGTCCCACCAACGCAAGCTGATAATGGTTCCAGTTTGAGAAGAGAAAATGTGACTCTGACTTCTGGCAAGCCAAATGGAGAAGCCCTTTACAAAAAGATTTATTTGTTTCACTCTGAGAATGGCAACAGATACAAGCTCCTATCTGAAAATGGGAGATAAAAAGCCTTAACTGTTCTCATCCAGGTAGCAAAACAGTGTCTAAATTAAAGGTAGATCTCAATGGTTTATCGAAATGTCTTCAATTTAAGTTTGATTAAACAGTTTTTCAGCATAAGGGCAATGCTACTGAAAGCCAAATATCTGTACCTGTGAATTCAAACAGAAAAGACAGAAAAAAGAGATTTTTTTTTTTTAAAAAAAATCTTCCTCAGTTTTACTTTGAGTGATGGCTTAGATTGGTAGTTAAAACCAGAAGGAGCTTGGTTTAGTCCCCATCAGGTGTTTGAATGTTTCATCTTGGTTGAAATTGTAAGTTTCTTAATACCATCATATTCCCATGCAGTAATTTATTTAGATAAATTTTTTGAAGTCATTGGAATTTTGAAAATTAGAACTGAGACCTTGAATATGTCTCTCTGTAATAGAAGGGACTGGTGCATAAAGCAGAAGATGCATTTGGATGTGTTTGTGGCAGGCTTTGTCAAAAAAGCAGAAATATTAAAAGCATTCAGTAATCTCATTCAGGAGGATGGATACTCAATGACAGCAACCATGCAGACCAGTGTGGAAAGGGAAACTGTAGCCACAGGAGGCTTTTACTTTTGTTTTTCTGCATTCAAGGGGAGCAAATAGGTCTTCAGAGTGACTCAGAGAATTCTGCTCTTAGGTTCACTGAAACACTCCCTGCACAGCCCTTTCCAAGGTGTTTATATGGAGATTAGTCGTCTGGGGCTCAGCTTTAGTACTGGAATATGATCTCACATCAAGAGATCAAACAGATTGGACACAGCAGTCTTGGAGCCAAAAGGATGTCTAAAAAAATAATTTAAATTTTAAAAAAGTATAACAGGATGTAAAGACAAATTCAAAAATATATATTTTGGGAGGTTGTGGTATAACAATTCAGCGTCAGGGAAAGCTGTAAGATCAATGCCAGAAGACTATGTATAAGAATTCTAACACATGTGTTTACACAGGTTGTTTTCCCAGATGATGCACAGGTGTACAAGTAAGGACAACGTTCATGCGCTCTGCAAATATTGATTATAGTACAAGACCACTGGATCTGTGTTCTTCTGAAAGCCTTTTCAAATGTATTTAATCCTCCTTTAAAGTAAGTAAGGGAAAAAACACAGTTACAAATCATGTACCTATTAGATTTAGTGACTACAATGATCTTATTTCAATTTACGGGTGTGCATACTGTAGGGTGCAACGGAATGTATTTTTGGTTTATACTTTGAATTTCAGGAAATAATTTTATTTAGGACAGACTCTGGAAAATAGAATATTTTCTCAACATAAAATATTGTGAGAAAACTGTTCATGGTGTTTTATTTGAAAAAAAATAAATATTGATTTTTATATTATACCTCCACACTGTTTCACATTCTTGAAAATTATACAATCTTTAGATTGATTAGTGCACAAATAAGTCTAAATATTTTTTCCCTTGAAAAGTATATGAATTAATCTATAATTTAGAGGTGGAATCAAGTAGTATTGCACCTCCAGTTCAAACTTATATTATCTTTACCTATGTACTAGAATATAGGCAACAGGAGCATTCACATCTCATTCCTGTTGCCATGACAATGGCTTTAGTCTGTGTTTTGTGCTTGGAAGGGCTTGCTTTCTTTCTCCAAGCCTGATGCTCAGCTTGCTCCAAGTTCCTTATATGAAGAAAGATAAGATAAGACTAATAGAAGACTAACAACAAACAAGATAAGAAAAAAACGTGTGATTTTAAGTATAGCTTCAAATACAATTGAGGGAAAGTTATGAATGCAGGATTTCTTTAAGTAGAGACCTACACATGGCCAAGCTTGTCTGACTATACATCTCTGCTTTTGTATAATACAGTTCAGAAGAGGAGGTGTGAATTTTGATACAGTTTTCACTGTAATTTTGGACATGATGAAGCAAGTGGGCCAAAATAAAATGCCATTTACATCCCTGAAGCTCTAAATTCAGCATCCTGTCACTTCAGAAAACAGAGAAATTTGCTATTCCAGCTAATTTTCTCCATTGTTCACTATTTAAATATCTCTGTTTATCTGCATAATCAATCTTCTAGTGCATCATCACTGCATCTGAAAAAAACATGTCTCCAATTATTTCCATGTTGTTTACTACAAGGCTGTAAATACAATTGTGAGTTTAGGAGAGAAAGTGTCACCATTTCTTCTTCATCGTCTTAAGAGTTTTTTATTTCAGAGTCCTCTACCTTTTATCAAGTAGTGTAACATTTCACTGGCAGAAGTCTCTGAGTCTTCTCAATAGTAGCATTCAGTACATGTAACACCATTACTGACCTTTCTGTAGCAAATAATGGGAATTCTCGCAGTTTTGGACCACATCCACATCTTGTCTGTTAACAATTATTCTACTAGCATACAAAGACTAATATCCAACGTTTTATTATCCATTGCCAAAATTTGCATAAGAAAATTTTACAAGTTAAACCATCTACGTAAAAATTTTTCATGTAGTTTAGGTATAAATTATCCTAGAAATTTTTTGAGAGTTTAATAATCTGTTCTTGCAGCTAGCGCCACGAGACACTGGATTCACAGGGAGGATATGTAGTGTAAAAACAATGCCATTAACCTTCTCTTCACTTCCAAGAGAAACAGAAGAATCTGGCTTACAAATCTATTTTGTATTGCTGTATCTGATTGCCTAGATGGAAAAATACAGCTAAAACCTATAGCTTGCCATAATAAAGCCAGAAAAGCCCTGTGCATTATGATCATAGCCACTTGCATTACTTGCATTATAATGGGTCAGTTCTGGTTCAAAGAAAGCTGGGAGCATTTGGCACATCCATTCAGTGTCCTGCAAACCGCTCTGTCATTTCCTGTGTTGTAAAAATGGTACGTTGGGATGGCTAGTTGTATTTTTCTCTCCAAAATTAAGTCTGATGTAATCTGTCATAAACTGTGGAATGGAACATGCTGCCCCTCAAAGAAATGAGAGGCTGACACCATTGCTCTTTGACATGAAGGTTTTCTTTCTCCTAAGTTTAGATTTGTTTTCTCTTACAGATCCCAGTCTTTCAAGATGATGCAGCCTCCACTGCTGTCTTTTCAAGCAGTGTAAAACTTATGTGCTGACACTGGCAGATCTGCTGGAGGTTGCACTGTGGGGTTGGGTCATTATGGAAGCGGTCTGGGGAGAATATGTCTGCTTTTCCTTACCCTAAAGAGTGTACACTCTGTGGTTTGGGGTTTTTTGTGAGAAGCTTCAGGTCACTTTCCAGTTTGATATTCACATCAGTCAGTAATAAGTATAAATTGTAAATGTTCACCTATTTCAACCAATCCTTTGTGATTTTAGTGTTCTCTAGCTGAAGACTGACAAGATTGTCTCAGCTGATCTTGAAACAGATATATGGTATTTAATTTCCTCTCAAGATACCTGATGGAATTTCTAGGGATTCACATGTGGACACTCTTAACTTTAAGGGCTGTAGGGGTAAGTAAACCGTAAAACCCTACAATTCAGTTTAGCTGTCTCATAAACTTAATTCTCACTATTTCTTCTGCTTTTCTGTGTGCTTTACTGTAAGTCTAATTCTGCTAATCTCCTTTATGAATACCAAAGGAAATCACACCATAAAACTGATTTAGGGTTTTCAAAAAAAAATTTTTTTAGCAAGAAACAATATCTTTCTGTTATACATTAGATGCAGAATACATTTTTATATTTTATGAAGAATTCATTTTTGATGCAAGTAGTAATAATTATCTAATAAACATTCTTATACAGTTATTGATTTACATTAAGATAAGCAAGGTGACAGAAATACCACACTTAGAGGAAGCTGGTTTCCAGTGAGCCACTAGTGTCAGGAGAAAGGATGTTTGACTGTGAATTTCAAGGTTCCTCCTCTATACATCAATACAATACCACCCCTATTCCAGTATACCATGTTCTAACACTTCTGTTAGCCTGTCTGGTACCAGAAAACAACTATACAGAACTTGGAAAGTACCGATGATTTTGCAGATTCAATTGACTCTTCTCTTTCTTGGAACATCCTACTTTCCAAAACAGGGCAGCTTCTGGCTTTGCAGAACCAGATGTGTATTGACATCTATTGCAAACCTTGGTATTTTTTTTCTTATTTCCCTTGTAATTAATATCTATTAATACTAAGCTGTTAAACAGTGGAGCTTTAATTTTTTTGTCAGTTCAAGTTAGAATATTGCCTGTTGTAGATGACAAATCACATCTGTTCCTTAGCTGGGAATACACAGGATTGCTTTATGGTTTCAGGGGAAAGGGGGTAATATAACAAACAAATATGCACATGTAGCCCAACTGTGGGAGGCATTCTGGCTCAAATGGCTGGGTCAGAGATCCAAATTTGCAAATTTTACTACATTTAGATAAGCATGCAGAAGAGATACTTGTCTCATGAATATTTTCCTGGGATTGAAGTTTCAAAATATATAAAATTTAAAAATGTGAAAAGTGTCAGGATGTCCCCACTTCATTTTGTCTTGCAGCTGTTGAAAGCAATGAAATACAAAAATTACATGAGCAGGGCTGCAAATAACAGCCAGTTGTATGGCTCTCAGAAACATTTTTTATTCAATATTGATATATTATTGAAAACTCCATTCTATGACAATTTGTGCTGGTCAGCAGGATGGTGATGGAGGAATAGAGTAAGTAGGATATATTATAGAAAATCAATGTAAGCTAAAATAAATTTATAAATGTATTATATTTGTAGGTATTTACAACAAGAGTGTCCTCTTCAGCAGCCCAAGTATGCCTTGTATTATATATATTAGTAAATTATATTTACTATCATTTTAGCTGAGGTGACATGGATTGCTGAGATTTGCACCTGTTTACCAGCTATCCAAATTAGGTGGAATGTTTGTGTTATAGGTTCTTGAATGTCTGAGTCTGAGACAATGACAGAATCTGATGATGGGATATTAAGATAAATATAATGAATAATTTTTATTTACCTTCTACTAGACTGGTGAGTAGGATTTTTCTGCCATAGGTAAAAGTGACAGAATATGGCTAATCTCTGGTGCCAAAGGGGATCCACCAAGAAGGGCCCAGTGCCCATCACTTACCTCTGTCATTACATCTGATAATCTGCTTGAGTTGTGATGAAAAATTAATTCTCTACTACACTAAAATGTGGATGATTGCTTCAAGTGGTTTTCTCTGAGCTGCTACTGAACACAGTTGATTCTGACTTGTTGGGGACATGATTAACACCCAAAAGTGAGCTGCTACGTATCAGCCTGGTATCAGCTGCCTAGATGGCTGGTCTGCTTTTTTCTACAGAGTATGCATAATTAAAAATTGTCCCTTTAGTTGACATCCTTTAGTTGTCCTTAGATATTTGCTTGAAACTCACTCTTATCACCAGTACTGCAAGTGATGCCATACTTTTTTTGCTTTCTTCAGGTTTTCCTAATTTTTAAGTGCTATTTCTTAGTAGTTCTTTTTTTTCTCCACAGTTTTACACTTGCCACCAGCCTGTTGTTATAGATCAGATCAACAATAAGATCAAGCTTTTGAAGATATGCTGGATAGCATCAACAAGTGCCTGTCTTTTGCCACAAAAAATCCCCCAATATCAGTTTTTTGGGAGACTGAGAGCAATCCATAACTTCTAACAAAAGTGGTCTAACACCAGTAAATCCAGGCTCTGCCTAGGAGATTTTGGGATCTTCTCTGATGTGAGTACACCCAGAGATGACCACTCAAAGCAAGAAAAGAATGAGAATGGCTGGTCTCTCTTTAGAAATGTTTACAATATGTACATTCATAACTTACCTTCTGTCTTTCTTCCTCAGAGTCCCAACTCCAGATTCTTGGACTGAGAGGAAGTTATTGGGAAATCTACCCATTTATAGTTCTGTTTACATTGGAAATAAGAGTAGGAGGCTTGGATTGCTCCAGGATGAGAGTGTAAAACTACTCTACAGTATCGGTACACTTGTACCCACAACACAAATATATATAAACAGGTACAAAACAAGATTTGGCTTACTTTAACAGTAAGGACAAAGCACAGAGCCTGTTGTATATACATCTATCCTCCTATTCCCTGGAAGTCTTACCACTTCAGATCCTCCAAGAGGTGTCTATGCATTTGTCTAGTCTACTATAAAAGTTATCAACAGCAGTTAATTTCTCCTTTAGAAAACAAAAAAGGATTACAGTAGCCTTTCTGCTCTATTTTATCACCCCCCTCATCCTTTCATAAGATTTCCTCTTAATTGTTTATTTCTAATGACATGGGAAGAAGTTATTTTTATTTCTTTTTCCTTTTCTTTTTCTCCTCTTTCTTTCAAACTCTGTGTCTATTTCTCATTAGACAAGATTTCTATGTTCAAAAAGAAAGGACCCTGGTACCAAATTAATCATATTCAGAAATTATTACAGGGCAGTTTTCTTTCTGCTAGATTCATGACTGGTTATTTCCAAGTTCATCCTTTTAGAATCATAAATAAGCAATAGCACTTGTCTATGATTGATCTGTAACCTAGCAAAACATATCTGCTAATGTTTTTTTGGGCATCTAGCTAGTAATTAGTCTTAGGAAAAGATCTGAAAGAAGAGAAAGGGTAACACCTTTTTTATCATATGAAACATTCATTAATTTTCCTGAAGGCTTCCTGCATAATTCATATCAACATTTGAATCACCTGACCAACAGAGAGACTGCAAAGCAAGTGGTTTTTATGAT
This sequence comes from Corvus hawaiiensis, assembly GCF_020740725.1. Lineage (NCBI taxonomy): Eukaryota > Metazoa > Chordata > Aves > Passeriformes > Corvidae > Corvus > Corvus hawaiiensis. The sequence goes on along the minus strand of NC_063255.1, from coordinate 71,258,427 downwards.
GGTACACTTACTTCCCTGCAAGCAGATTAAAGTTTGATGGAACTGATCTCTTCTGACTGTAATTTTTTTGAAAGATTTTTATTTCAACTAGCTCTTCTGGTATAAGAAGTTCTCTGGATTGTCTTGAAAAGGAAGACACCTTTCCCTCATTTCTCTGATTTCTTGTTGTTCCTCTGGTATCAAATCCTTCTGATTTGAATGTTCTTGGCTTTCAGTAGCTTCAGGCCTGCATGAAGATTAAAATCCTATTGATGTTTCCATAGTCTTTGGATGTCTTTGAGACTAGAGTCTCTTCTGTGAAATAATTCTGGCATTTGCTGTAATACATTTTTCCAGGCTTTAATTAAGGTTTCAACAATTTTAGTAGACTTGATGCTTCAGTTTCTCCCCTCAAACATATCTTCTCTATTGACATGTAAATGCCTTTAACCAGAAACATGTCTAATTCTGGACATGTACATCTACTGAAGTTTTTTCTTTCATTTTTATGGGTTTATATTCTTTTGGCACCAAACATACTTTTCAGGATAAGGCGTTGAAATACATATACAAGATACAGGACAAATGGACTGGGAAATGAATTTCGGAATATGGAAAGTTTTATATATATACAAAATTATGGGCTATAAAGTAGCTATCACAAAAAAATTGTGCATGTCTCTGAAAAATGTCAGATTCAGTGGTCAGTGGCAAACAAGAAAATCACAGCATTGGACTTTATTCTTAGGAGAGACAAGGCAAAAAAAACAAACCACACCAAACATACCAGAAAATATTCTTGAGAATTTGCACAAATCAACAGTATGTCTTCCTATTGAATATTGTCAGTAGTTCTTCTTATTTCATCTTTAAAATATTATAGTAGAACTAGGAAAAAATAATGGATGCAGAACAGGGAAGATTAGAATGGCTTCCATATGAGGAAAGAGTAAAAAGCTGAGACTCATCAACAACAACAACAAAAAGAAGAAATAGCTTCACAAAGATGTCAGAAGAATTCAGAAAGGAATCTGCTGGCTGTTAAAAACAAGAGCCTGAGCAAACCCACAGATCTGGAAATCCCTGAGCCTTATGCTTTTGGAAGACAGGAGAGTAAAGTTAGGTAAGGATTATTTAATAGTGGTCCTGTGCTATTACTCTTGTTAAAAATAATATATTGTTCACTGTTTGTTACACTACATACAGTCCAAATCTGACCAGTCTGATCAATTATTGTGCAAAGTTGTTTACACAATATGCAAATCATTTATTTCTTTCCCCAGACCACTTACGACTATTCTTATCAATAGCACTCATTAACGCAGAATTATGAAGAATAATTCTCAGGCAAGAATCTACCAAAATGGTGGTTGTAAGAAAATAGGTGCAGTTCAGATACATGGATAAAAAATTATAAATAAGCAGAAGAGAAGTAGTGTAGAGTAACCACATTGTGCATCATGTCAGTCAACCTCACCCAGCTGCCCGCTGAAGTTTGGAATAAATGCAAACAATAGTTTTCAGAACAGAGATATTATTCTAGATGCTTCTGCATCTTTGGTGTAAAGAAAATGAAATACCTAAAAATGCAGAGGAAAAAACATATGTGGTTATTTTTAAATCCTGAAAGAAGGAATGACCATTTTTTTCCCCCTCCGGTTTCTGACTATTCATAATTTTAAACTTGGAAAATTGAAAATCATCATCTGAAAAAATAGCAGTATGTTTTCCCTGGGTCCTCAGAGATCTCCCTAAGTCTTACTAGGTAGCTTACCTTATTTAACTTTTGGGAACAGAGGCAGTTTAGACTAACACAGGATTTCTTCCTTTGCCTTGACATTAGCATCTTCCCCTAACCCATCTGTCGGTCATAAATTAGGACTCCCATGCCCTTTAAACCCACGTGTCCTGAATCCATGCATGCTCCCATTCCTTAACTGGTGTGTCTGGTATGCAACCAGTAATAATTAAGTAACTGAGCTTATTTATGTGATACAGACACCTGGTCATGTTAAGATGAGGACAGCAAGAGCCCCATTAGTTGCACTAATTATAGGGAAGATGCTCTAGCCTTCCCAGGATATTCACTCAGTCTTCCCAAAACAGGTTTGTGTCCTGCTCTCTTTCTGCATGCTTGGGAAGAACAGTGGTGTAGAGTGGGCCAAAAGCCAACCTATTTTGGCAGTAGCAGATTATCATGCAAGGAAAAGAAATCCATATGGCCTTTTATATATTTTAGTTGGAACATAGCCATGACCTGATAAAACACTGAACACATGGCATTGGCACATTGCAACAGCATAGTCCTACTCTGTTTGCCAAGGTCATGGATGAAAATATTTAAATGCTATCAGTTTAAATACTTGAAAAAATCCCTAATTGCCTGTCTCCAGAACACTAGCTCTTCTTTCATCAGAGCTCCTTGCCATCTCCCTTTCAGGCAATTCCTCAACCATTTTTTTTAAGTTCATATATTAATTCCCAGTGCTCACTAATATTGTGTACTTTCAGGCTGTTTAATTTTATCTATTATAGGTGTTTATACACTGGTATTTATTTTTCTGTACCCAAATTATGAGAAAAGCTTCTTTGTAGTACGTTAAGACACAAGATTGCTATGTGCTTGAGCATACGTGTCAAGGGATTTAACTAAACTTAATATAACCCATTAGTAATTGCCAAAAATCTTCACTAGTAAAGCAAAAGAAAAAGGAGGAAAAAAGCCACCCCTCTATTCTTCAAATGAGAGGAAATTCACAAAATACAGTTCTTTATAGTTGATGAAATTACCTACTTAACACAAAGTAGTCAAGATTAGAGATTGGGACATCAAAAGCCCAGTGCTCAGAACATTAGAATAATTCTGTGCATGAACTTGAGTGAACAGAATTGAATATCTTCCATCCTCCTGCTGGCACATGACCTCTGCAATGTCTTGGGGCACAAAACAAAGCTGGCACAGGAGAGAGAGGCGGATTCCATCTCCACCTCATCCAGTGAAACAAACCCATGGCATAGGCACATGAATAAAACATAGTATGAGTGACTGAAGTGATCCTGGTAGGCTTGGAGGGATTTGGATTGGGCACGTCTGGAAGGAAAAAATCCTTTCAAAATTGGTGCAATAGCCTGAATTTATGGTATTTCTTAGTCACTGTCTTAGCAGCTATGTTATAGCTCTACATATGGTCAGCAATCTGTATCTGTCTGTAGATGAGAATCTGCAGCCCCTGTGATTTTGTAACAAGGACTTGATACTGTTTATATGAGTGTTTTCACCTTTATCCCTTCATTTCATTTTACAACTCCAGCATATTAAATATGATTTTTGTGTTTGGTAAACCTTTAACTAAAGATTTGTTGAAAGTCAGTGGAAGTTAAATACAAAAGTTGCAAGTATATTCTGAATGACTCCATCGTTCTCACCTGTGCTTTATAGAGAGAAATTCCCTTGGAAATCCTGATCTTGAACTAGGGCACTAACAAAGGACGATTTTGTCATGTATTCCCAAAAGGCCTTGAAGTGAAGTTCAGACACGTTTCAAGTAATTGCACAGCACAGATACTGGGCTACTTCGTTAAAATATAACTCCTGTAGCAAATAAACAGATCACAGACCTTTACATCTATTCTTTCTGTGTGCCTTCTACAGAAAAAGAATCCTTTGTTTCTGGTTTTCTATCCCTTTTTGCCAGAAGCTTAGACCTTCCAACCTAAGTGATATGTTTTAACCTACTTTAATGCAACACATGGGAACATAATTCCTACAGCTAGGAGGAAAAAAATCTTGTATTGATGGAGATGTTTGTTTGGGGTTTTTCTATTCACAGGAAACAGGGTAGAAGTCTGCATGCTTATAAATAAAACTGACTATTGTGTGTTTCTGAGGAGAATGTGCCGTACAGGTTTTGAAAATATCACCATTTGATAAATGTACAACATAAACACAAAAATTAACTTTCATTCTCCTGTTAGGAGGAGAAGAACATGTTCAAAACTGGTTATACGTTAAACAATGAATTCATGGAGACTATTTGAAGAAGGGAATTTTGTAAATTAAAGTCATATGAGAACGGAAACAGATTAGTCTTTATATTAAGGTTTCTGTTCAATACCATTCAAATATTTGTCAATCATTTAATAAAGGACTGCGAGCCCCAGACTGAAATTCATGGAATAATGAATGGCTTTATGCAAAACACTAAATACAAAAAACTATTTCTTTCTGTACACATGTGTATAAACACACAGAGGTGTAGTTATAAGCAAAACCATGCCAGAACCTTCTCAGCTTTGGCTGGTAGTTGTGCAGTTTGTGCTGAAAATAGTGCACTCAAAACTGGGGGATTCTTCTGTGCATAGATGGAAGTCTTCAAATTAGAGTGCAAGCTAGTGGCAAAATCTAAACTGAACATTTTGTAGGAGGAATGTGTAGGAGGCTGGTTGCATCTTATCTTACATAAAGAGTGATCATTTTTTATTAAGAGCTATTTCTTCTAAGATTTAAACAGAAAATCAGTTTACGTTCTGCTCCAATTCATAGAAACTAATTTTAAAATCTGAATCCTAACCCTTCAAAAATTTACCAATATTTTGTGCAAGAAGGTAAAAAATTTATTTTTAAAGCAGGCATACTTTACATTAAACAATATGCTTGCACAAAAAAAAAAAAAAAGATTCTTACAGAGAAATGTTCTGGAACAAAAATGTAGGCACTTCTCACAGATATTTTATAAGATCAGATTTATTGCCTGATAAGAACATGTGAACCTAATTTTTCTTACCTTTTGTGAAGGAATTCCCCTAGCAGAGTGAATCGGTGGCTCTCTAAGCCCCAATTTAAGTATGATTTTAAAAGATATTGTGGTATACTCAATCAAATTTCACTGATTTAGACTTGACATTTAAGTGGTAATTCGGAATTTACAGGCAAACTTGTTTCATAGCTTATTTAGGAGATAATATTCCCTGGATCTTTGTTAATGAAATTACTCATTTGAGAGAAGAAAGCTATCTTTATTCGTATTTCCACAAGTATTTGAAACACAGAAATACAATCAAAAAGAGTTCTTGAAAGAGGAACAATATTTCTTTCTGCTGATTCAGCAATATCGATACAGTGTTAATTGTTTTTCTACCTACCAGCTTCCAGTCTAGAAAGAAGCAGGCAATTTCTATTCATTTTCATTTAATCATGGTTGTTTAATGAGGTTGTTTTTTAAAAGATGTTAGTTTTTACTGTGTATCCAAAAACAATGTACAAGAGACCAAAGAGACCATCCTCTGCAGGGAAGTATGTTGGACACATATTCTCCTTATGAATGAGCTGATGTGGGTTGCTGACGTCCCAGGTGAGATCCTTCTATGCTGCACCCAGCAGGGAAGAACCCTGGGAGATTTCTGAACCTTTAAGTGCACAGCACTGAGATAGGTGTAGCACCAGCTGATATCCCTGCGTGAAGATGGTAGCTTGCTCTTCATGACCCACTTCAAAGTTAAAGAATTTGAAGCAAGGAACTGGGTGCATGCACAATTGTGTGGTTTGAGCGCAGAAATTTTGATCCTGGTTTCAGTCATGAAGATTAGCCCACAGAGGATAAAATACTAGAAACACTGGGCAGCTGCTGAATCCCACAGGGCGATGAAATAGAGCCAGAACAAAAAGCTGAATAGCTCAATAGCCATAGAATGTATGGAGATAGGGAGGATGGAAAAGTATTACTGGTGATGCATTCTGTATCTGCAAGAATCGAAAAATATTTCTATTATTAATCATATTTCTACCAAATGGCTAACTCTGATACACAACACTAGTTCAAGGAGTACTTTTTAATTTAATGTAACAGTAAAGCCTTTGGGGGTGTTGTATTTAAAAATAATGAGACTTCAAAAAGCCAGTGACTTTATTTAAGAATTAAAAGATGATCAATAATCTATAAAGAGGACCTGACTTTGATTAGGTGTGGAACAAGAGAACTGAGGGAGGGGAAAGGAACTGAAAGAAAAACCCAAAAATCTCACCCTGATTTTTGACAAAGAAATTTGGCCTGCATCAGAAATAGTCCAGACCAGAATGAAGTATATAAAATGTGAGCATCAGTCCAGAGCAATAAGAATGATTTAAATAAATAAATAAATCTGAAATATCTCATGGAAATGAACCTAATTTAGAAAGGCAGAGCTCTAACAACTGCTCAGGAGGATACTGGAGCCAAGACAAAGCTCAGCTTGTGTATAAATTTTGCAAGAAATTTAATGATATCATTTTGCAAGAGTTTGCAAGGGCTTGCATAAAATGCACAAAATTGTGAAAACCCAGTAACACCACAGTCAAATTCTCCATAAAAGCCTGAAACAGGTTATTAAATTATTAAATTATTTTAAGCTAGGCACTGATGTACAAAACAGCCTGGGTATTGCACAGCTAAGTCTATAAAGCAAAGCACACAAAGGACAAAAATCTCCCCGAAAGAAGAAAGCCTGGGAGTAACAGGAAGTACAGTTGTTGCCATTGGTAATACTTTTGCTCCAGCAAATATCCCTTGGAGTAATACGCTTTGTAATAAGTGTGCCTAATCTATCTGCTCAGCACAGTGACCTGAGAGTGCTCCTCTGGACTGTGAACACTAAATGAAAACCTTGCCACGAAATAAAAGAAGCTGAAGAAGTTACTTGAGGAAGCAGCAACGGTCAGGAACAACACCAGGAAGAACAATTTCAGTTATCAACAGGTGACTCCAAAGGGAGTTTAGGGGCTTTTCAGTAATGTCAAAACTGCTGCTTGAAACTGCAGACCATTTGTCTGTGTGTGAGGCAAGCAACAGAAAAGAGGCATCTTCAGTGCAGGAGAAGCTCTCTAAATACATAAGGCTTTCAGTCTATATGGGAAGCAAGCACTACCTGAAGTGGAACAAATATCTCAAACTATTTTTGCCAGCAGAGGTCTTGGAGACTGGCACTCTTACCCTTCTCTGTTTACTCCCCTAGAGAAAATGGAAAGGGCTTGTTGCTCTTTGCTCTTCCATCTTTACAGGCTGACAAGGATTCCTAAAATCAATAAGTACAAAAACATTAAATATGTAAGTGGTTCCCATCTACTTCATTGGAAGCCTTATTTCCATCTCTGAAAATCCTTCCTAGTCCTTGGTATGTCTTTTATTGCAAATATTATCATTTAAAATACCAGAACGGATACAAGACACTTGGGAGGAGCTGGAGCCCTTGGGAATATGAGTTATATGGTGCAGAAAAGTCCAAATACAGTACTGGATAACTTGCTTAGTAGAAATTTTAAAAGGCCATAATCTTAGTCTCACAGACTTCACATTGCATTGGGAAATCATCCTCCATAGTAAAGAAAATAAAAATTTATTTAGATTTATTGTTTCACTTTTCTGTGTGAAAATATTCCCACTCCCTAGACCATACCAATAACGGGGAGAAGGTGGAGCACAACTTGCTGTCTACAGAACTCATCACAGCAAAGATCAGCAGCAGCAAAGTGGTTAAGTTCACACCTATGTCTTCAGCTACCAAATGTTTTGAATCTCAGAAACATAGGACAACAGTGAGCAGTGTGTATTATCTGATTTCTTTTCAGAATAGAAATAAACCTTATTTTTGTCAGCAAATGACATGAGGCACTTTCAGTAAGTGTATATATGAATTGGAGGAAATCTTAGCCAAAGAAACCATAGTCTGGAACCCAGTGGAAGTAGCACACAGAGACAAATTCTTCTCTGGGAGCGGAACACAACCGTTCCAATGAAATAAGGCACATATTGCTCTAGGCTAAAAATTCACTATAAATGGATCTATGCTGCCAGAATTAAGATGACTGGTACACTTTAGGATATATATCTGTGCTAGCACTAAACCAGGCAATTTTGGAGCAGTGTAGGGGAGAAGTAGATTTCAAGGTGAAGAGACTCACATCTTGAGCAGGTCACTCAAGTTATAGACAGGTTTGCACTGAAGGGAAAAATCTCATAACAGAATCAGGTAGATTAAGGCTTGCATGACCATGCCTTCCTGTACATCAATTACACCTTCAAATTCAGTGTAGGCATAGGATAAATGGTATAAAGGCATTAAATGAAAGCACCTAGTTTTAGGCAAAGGAAATACTAAGAAAAGCCTGAACAAATAAAAGCAGTAGGGTGATGCAAGAAGGGATTAGGGTCTGGATGTAGGCAGGATCACAAAATGTAGTGATTTAAAAGGAAGGGGAAGGCAGAACAAAATGTTTTGAAGGGAAAAAGCTGGTGGAAACTTCAAAAAGACATGGTCAAATCAGGTTTTTGCTGTACAAGAGGTTTTTTGAGGGGCTTTTAAAGTGTGGAATTGAAGGAAACAAGTGTAGATAACCACATGAGCTCTTAGTAACAGAACCGTGACCAAGCTGTGTGGTGTGAAAAACTGGCTGCGAACTTTCTTTGGACACAATCTCTTCATTCAAAATCCTTTGTCTAAAAGCCTGTGGGTTTCCACAAAAATGAGAATATTTCTAGTATAAATATATTTGACTTTTTACTTTACAAAAATTTCTTCCTTTATCCTAACCCAAAAGACAAGGTGGGTCCAGAACTTTATTCATGTGTAATAATGAGTAGAAAAAGAATAAAGTGCCCATCTCAGGCTTTTGCAATGGAGTAAGATGAAGAATTCATAAAGGAATACCATCAAATGGAGCAAGGTCAAAGGTATAAAGCTTTCAGTAATCTCAAAAGAATCCAAAATTTTATCCACCCCTTCCCCCAGCTGCTTGACATTTTAATGGTAAAAATTCTATATCTAGTTTCCAGGTTCATGTTCTAGGGGGAAAAAATGAACATGCTAGTTTGCTCAGAGTAAAAGCTAATGAAGAGCACAGCTTCCTAGTGAATGTACACACTATTGTACAGAAAAGCCCACAGAAATAAGAAGAAGCCAATGGTATTAATCAAAAGCCAGTGAGCCAGCGTATTTCAGTAATAACTGCAGTTATCAATACAGGACAGAACAACTTGAAGTGAAACCTTACGAAGAGATCAGAATCTTATCAGAACCTTTCTTTCAAATCTTATGTGTACATAAATGCAATGTGTCTCTTTCTCCATCTGAATGGATGCTAACCAGTAATGCTTAGAAAAACAAAATTTCTGTAAGTAGCTTAAATTCATCCATACTCATTAGATGCTCAACTAGGAGAAACAAACTTTTCATCATATGCCAGAGGTTTAATTTAATTTGCCCAGGATAAGCACTTAACCATACCCACAATGATCTTTATTTTTTTTAAAAAAAAATTACTCCAGGGTAGTGAAGCAAACACTATTAAATACTGGAAATCTACAGGCAGACTAAAATTCAACATTATTTCTGCTAGATCTGAAGGTATTTACTTGAGTTATTGCTGAAAAAATAAAAACATCACTAAATTCCATGCTATACAACTGCTCATTGAAGTAAACTCTCATAAATAATAAGGTAATTTAACCTTCCACTTGCTTTGGTTGTATTATGATATTGCAGGAAGAATAATCTCTTAAAGATGATGACTCAGAGGACTTTTTCCAGTAATTTAAAATCAAATTAACAAAGATTTTCTTTACAAAGAGGTGGATACTCAGTTTCACTCCTTGAAGGCAAGGGAAGGGTTTTTTTAAAAAAAGAAATGGAATATTTTAATGGCATCAATTATGTTTGTTTGCAGTTTTAAGACTGATGAATTAAATCAAACTTTGATGAGAAGCACCCTTGCTAAACTAAAGCAGGCAGCTTGCCTGCTCTCAGGGCTTTTTAGCTTCCTTTGAAAACTAAAATCAAGTTAGAAAATGAGAATCAAACAACTGCAAGTAAGTCAGTACATAGTTCCTACCTGAAAGATAATTTCAAAAGTAAACAATTTCATATGTCATTTTAGAACAATCCTAACTGGATCCTGTTTTTATTAATACTTGGAAAGACTGGCTATTTGATTTTATCTCCTTCTATGAAGATAGTGTATCAAAAGGAGTTATCACTAGTAAATGTATATCAGCTAAATATTTTTAGAGAAGACTCCTGCAGCTGATCAGTATCCAGGGTTATATAATTTAAAATAGATTTGGCAAACCCTTTTTGACCAATAAGTGACTCCAGAAGCAACACAATATTTACATGTCTGAAGTTACTGCTAATAAATCACTTACAGTTCCTCTAACAGGGATTTTATGATTTGGTGTCCTAAAATTAAGCTCCACCTGAGTACTTATTATGATGATATTAATTTTCTTGCCCCAGCTGCCAAAGAACTAGATGTAGCACAGGCAACCAAGAAAAATCTTGTCTCCTTCCACTTAATTTTCTTACAATTCACTAGGCTTGTTTTGAAGCTGGAAAGGGTGGTCAAACAGTGGACCAGGCTGCCCAGAGAAGAGATGGTGTCACCATTCCTTGAGGTATTCAAAAGATCCATAGATGTTGCACATTGGGACAGAGTTTTGTGGTGGACTTAGCAGGTTGATGATTGGGACTTGACCTTAAAGGCCTTTTCCAACCTAAATGATTCTAGTATCCTATGATTCTATGTTATATACACTGTAATCAGCCTGGGGAGATCACTGGTTTACAATGTTGCCTTTTTTTTTTTTTCCCAAGTACTGAAAAATATTCAGGTCATTAATTACATTTGTAGTCATAGTTAATTATGTTGGGGTAATCAGGCTTCTTGCTTCAGGGTGCAAACTAATTACCACAAGGGACATCTGCATTTTATGGATGGCACTGCAAATCTGGAAAGTGCATATAAAGCTCTTCTTTTTCTTTTCAGATATGCTGTTAATCACTAACTGGACCAGAAACTGACTTTTCTTGTGTGAAAAAGCTTTATTTCCTGTAAATTACATGGAAGCATGATTTTTTCTATTGCTGAATAAATGAAACAGTACCATCAACTGTAGAGTTTGGGTATTTTGTTCATGAGGGAAGGAAAGATGATAAACTGAACAAATATAACGGCCTAGTGTTGTATAAACCTGTTACCACAATTTAATTGATACCTTATCAACTTTAAATCTCTTATGAATGTGGAAATTTGTGTTCTCTAAACTGAACTGAGAAGAAACAACACTCTTCTGCCAAACAGTCTGAATGTTTGTACCCTGGACAGGACAGAATTGAAAATCAGGCCGTTTCACAGAGATCAGATAAGGTGCACACAGGCTTTTCTGGTGTACTGTTTTATCCTGTTTTGGAGAGCTTTCCAGAGTTAATGAAGAATTATGAGAAACAGTGTATTCTGTAAAAAGGCTGTTTCTTGCAGAAGATTATGAGGAACCAAAAGAATGGCCTATTTCTCCAAAATTAAGATGATGATTGATGTTGATGATGATGATGATGATGACAACGACCTTTCAGTTGTCTCAAGAGGCTTTCTAAAACCTCGTTCTTTATGTTCTCTTTTGTTCTTATACATATCTATTTTTAAGGGTTTGACTTCCTAGGAACTGAGCAGTATTCAACAACGTACGCATCTTTTCTGCTAGAAATACAGTATTTCAGAAGGATGAAAATTAAAGCACCAGCGAAGAAGTGCATAGCCCATGAAGTGACAGTGATCAGAACAGGGAAGAATTGTTAAAGAGTAAAAATTGGGACTGAGAATTGAATTTGGGATTTTTGTCAAATCACTAAACTTCTTATATAATGTCCTCTGCAAAACAAAAAGTTCATATTTATTAAGTTTGTGAGTTTCGGTTCATTAGAATTTATCAGTGTTCTGAGATCAATTGAAAATATTTTGTATGCAAAAAACATATTTTTATGAAAGGTCTTCAGAAATCATATTAAGGTGCATATTAGATTTGTAATGAAATACAAAATTATGTGCATATCTGAGATGAGAGAGCAACCCAGCTTTTGGGAAAAGTAATGGAAATTAATAAACTTGATGTATACAAGCTACCCAGCAGGTGACACAGTTACAATTATCATTTTCAAAAAAGATACTCAGTAAGATTCGGGATTCTTCCTGTTTGAAAATTGTGGAGATTCTTTTTGTCAAAAGTCATTATATGCCAAAACCTTTAGTGCATGTACAGCTTTTAATTGAGCTTTAACTCTGCTTGCCTTGGCAAGCTTTAGGAAGCTTTAGCAAAGGCTAAATAAGTTCAAAACAGTAATGAAACCAGAGCCTTAGCTCCAGTCACAGAAGACTCAGTGAGACATGGGATCCAAAGCACACAGAGCTGCACACCCAGAGTTCCCTCTTGAATGGGAACCCAGAGTAAGTATGTCAGCAAAGCTGATCCCTGATCAGATCTCAGAAACACCCCACACTCACTTAAAGCTACAAGGACAAATATCATGAGCCACATGTGGAGAAGGTGAATGTCTCTGCTATCAATGTCGGAACAAGACACTTGAAGATAATCACCTGACTGGTGCTTGGAGCATCTGTTCTTGTGAGCAATTACTCAGCTCCAGACAATCACTGGAATCGATGAGTCCCTTATGTCTAAAAAATACCTACTGTTTTAGGTGCATAGGAACATCCATCTCCTCTAAAAAATTGAGCTGATTCACAAAATGGTACTTATGAAAAGGGCAGAACTAACATCCTTTATATTTACCTTCAGCAGAACACTCTCTGTTTTTAATGCTGAACTTGCATTTTCTACCTGGTCACAGACATTCTGCAGGTTTGTCAGACCATTCAGCATTTTCATGTTTTCCATCTGAATTACTTATTTTGCTTCTATTAGGAGAAAAACCAGTTCTCCCTCAAAAGTCATTGACATGATTGCTTTCTCACCGTGCAGGCTGGACAGTGGGTTCAGCCCCTATTTCTATGATACCAGTAACTGGGAAACAGAAGCAGGCAAAACGTAGTGCTTTTGTTTTCTTTGATCTTTCATAGAGAATTACTACCATGAGCCTTGTCTTGACCCATTGGTCATTTTAGAAAAGTTTTTTGAAAGATTTAGCAGCCTATGATAATACAGAATTGAGAGGGCAGAGATCCTCCTTTAACTAAGTTCCTTAAGATGCTGTCCAATAAAAATACCAGGACAGTTTCCTGTTTTCAAAATCCTTATCCCATGATCAAGAGTTTTGAAACCATTTCAATTCCAAATATTACAAAGCATAATCCAATCTCTCTATTGTCTTACACTCTGTGGTAAAAAAAAACATTCCATCTTACTTCTGGAAGTAAATTAGGGGGGTTTTAATATATATTGCACACACGTCTTAACAGGGTTGTTGTTGAGCCATAATTCTTTCTTCATCAAAGGCTGATAAGAATTTAATACTAGTGATTTTGAAGGGACAAGTTTTTAGGCCAGTAAGTGTGTATATGAATAAAAACAGTGCTGTTTTAGCTCCATTTTTAATGCAAGAAAAAGGACTCATTTTGTCTGTAGGGATAATTAAGTCTCACAATATATTTATTTCAGGATTTAAGTGCTATTGGAAATAATAAGAAGTCACCCAACAACTATTAGTAAGCCTTTTTCCATATCCAACAAGCTTCTTCTATAATCTTTCCACGGGAAACCAAAAGCAGGGTCTTTTGAAAAAGTTTTAAAAAAACGATCAGATGTGTCTTGACGAGCAGGTAATATTACTGACAGATAGTGATTGTAAGAATGCTTTGTTATGTTGATCTATGTCCACCTCCTACGATAATTTTCAAAAATAATTTTTTTTTACTCATTATGTGTATTACCACCTTATTCAGGAAGCTTGCCCATCATCCAGAGGGAAAAGGGTAAGGAGAAACAGAAGAGAAAATGAAGCTGACATAGAGGAATCTACATTGGCTAAAGGATTTCCACAGCAAGGGCAAGAGCAGGACCAAGACCAGAGCACAAGACAGGTCTGTGAGGTGGCTCTTCCTATGGATCATCCAACAGGTGAGATGAACAGGAGTTGTGGACAGAGAAACATGAGCACTGGGAGACCCAGTTGTCATCTTAAGAGCTAAAATAAGGAAGGATGGGCTGGGAACAGAAAAGTCATGGGTGGTATATAGCAGGTAGTCAAAAAAACCCTAAAGACTGAAGGATTATTAGAATGGAGATCTGCAGCAAAAGACAGGTTAAAATAGCACATTATGAAGACTGCAATTAAATAATAGCCTTTTTAGGCTGGATTTAGATCCAAGACTCATCATTATTTTAAAATAAGAGGATGAGGTAATGTGCAGATCAGAGGATGGACTGATCATTGATTTGAAGGCTGGCATCATCATAGATGAATTCAACAGATTATCAGAAAAGACAAAAGCAATTGAAGAGCTTAGCTCCAGAAAAAAGGTTGATGGCTGGGTACATTTGATATGAAAACAAATGGAGGAAAGTGGCTTTGAGGCTACTGATCTAAGAAGGGAGGAAGCTACGAATCCAGAGGTGACAAGGTAGGGAAAGAGACTGAGAAGCCCCGTGCCTAAATTATTCTCTGTAAGAGAAAAACTAAGGCCATCTCTATGTCAGTTTACGTGACGCAGTGATCCAGGAATGGCAATGAAGAGGAAGATGAAAGGTCATGAACATCTCAACTCTTCAGAAACAGCAATTAGGAATCATGTTAGAGATGCAGCATGCAGTCCAAAAACTCAGAGAGAAGGGTACAGGATGAAATGCAAAAGGAATGAAGAAAGTAAAGAAGGCAACTGCATGGAGAAGCAATGTGGTGGCAGTAAGTTCAGTTTTGGGACAGTGTCAGCCCAGGCCTTGAGCAAGATCCACAGGAAAGTGTGCAGGTGATGTCTGGAACCTGTTAGTATTTGAGAAGGGAAACTGGAATGCAAGGAAGAAAAGAGACTGTGAGCTTTTAAAGCAGCAAGGATCAAAAAGGAAAGAAAAAATCAAGGAAACGGTGAGAGACTGGTAAGAAGCACAGGTGAACTGCAGAGAATATTTAAATAACCCTCTGAGTGGCATTTAAAAAGTGTTATAAAGTCAGCATCTGTGGAAGCTTAGCACTCTTTTCCTGTCCTCATCCAGGCAGCTTATGCCTTGTTCCATGCTGCTGAAATCATCTCTCTCTTTCCAGTGTGACAGTGTGTACTCTTGCAAATGCTTCTTAATCTTTCTTAGGTTTAGCTGCTAGCACGATGCTCAAAGGCATGCATTTATGCAATGTAAAATTTCTTCTTGATCTGGATTTTAAGTTTGCAAAGATCCATTACAGACCGTAAACAAAATAAAAACTTAGGTTTCTCATTTTCTGCTTAATCGTTGTTTCCAGAAATCAGGTTTCATGAGGTATTTTTAATAGAAAACTTAGAAAACTAATGTGTATCCTTGGGGATTCAGACAAAAATCATCATTATAGCAGGTTATCTGACACTAACTTACACGTCAGCCAGCAAATTTAGCTAATTTTTTTCATATGTTACATTTTTCTATATAACACAAGCTTTCAATATAACATAAGCTTTCAAGCTTTTCTCTCAAGATGTGCGTTTAAATTAAGAAGTTCTGTTTTCTTTTATTCTGAACTGTTTCCTCTTTTTTCTTTTCCTCTTTTTTCTTTCTTTATTCTTCTCATGGTGCAGAGTCTTGAGCATTCCTGAGCATGTAAGAAGCTGGAATCCACTTTTCTATACACCACATTCAGATTATCATACTGACATCATTCTGTAAATGGCTAGGGTCAAATAAAATAATTAAGATATGAAGCCACATAAAATATGTTTTCTGTTAATTGTGCCCATCTCACCCTGTACAGCATTTTAGCAATGAGACATTGTAATTAATTGACTGTACAATAAATGTACTAAAATTCGAGAATGGTAATAACACCCTTTGGCTTTGAAAGCATTGGCAGAATGATGTTAGCATAAAAATCAGGTTTTATATCTTCATCTGTAGATGCTTTAAGGCAGTGGATGCCTTTTGGGTGTGACTCTGAAGGACAGTAGTGCAAAGCACAGGGTTCCAGCTGCCAGCTCAGTGCCTGATGGACTGCCAACAGAGCACAGCAGAATGCTCATGAGCTTTGGCATAGTCTTGATCTGAAGGGACTGCACAAGTTGTTTCTGAAGTTAGTTTATAGCACATTTGCCCAGGACATGCTGCTTTCCATGACACAGACATACCCTTAGGTCTATACTGACAAAATGTTTTCCTTCTGTGTTTAATTTCTAAATATAGCTGGGGCTGCAAGAAATGAGGCACTGAAACTCCTTTAGGGTGGTGGCTGGGGTATGATTTATTTATTTTTGTGACCTTGGAGCAATCTGAGATTCTGAATTTCAAAGCTGTTCTTTCCTCTCTTATCTTTGTAATTTGGCCTCCAATACTAATAAATTTTGCCATGTGCAATCACAGTTCCTGAAAATGTTCACATTTACAAGGGGGATAGTAACCATCTAGCAATCATAATAGCAGAGCCTGTAAAAGACAGGATCTTAAACTCCAGATGCCCAGTACATAGCTCTGCTCCAAATTTATAGGAAGATACACTGACATTTTGTAAGTTAAATTTCACATACACTTCAGCTTCAGATGCTTTTCAGTCAATATGGCAGTTCCCCAAAGTATCTTATGTAATTTTTGTCATGTCACACTTTTAATTAATATTTAAGTTTTTTACCAAAAAGAATTGCAACTTCTAAGCAGCCTGGAGCCTTGGAATTCTGCAGGAAGAAGCTGAATTTATTGACACAGCTGTAGAAGTGAGGTCCCTTGTTTTGTACAGCCATTACAGAGAAACAACAAGAGTGTACAGAATATTCATTTCAAAACTGACTTAATATTCTAGATAGTATGGTTGTTTAATGATAGCCTAGAAATCGTCGTGAGGGTATGTTCCAATTTTAGTTTCAAATGCACCACTATACAGCTACCAGCCTATATTTTACACACAGACATCTTATATTTTCAATTAAGACTGAGAAAAATGAGTTCTTTTAAATGTGCTTTACCAGCTTTCAGACCTACTCTGAATGTCTCAAACCCACATATTAGCAACACCAGATCTTGAACTGTTATGCATATATGAAATAAGTCATTTAAAATGTCAATAAATGGCCCCAATATGAGCATTGTGATCATTTGTCACATTGTGAACGTAATTTTTTCATATTGAATAACTGTATAAGAAGGCTTGAATAGCACATAGTAGGAAGTCTAAAAAGTGTGTGTGGGGGTGGTTATTACAAAATCTGACACAAAAATCAGTAAGCAGAATGTATCTTTCTACTGTTTTCAGTGAGGTTTAGATGAAGCTTTATGATGACATTCTGTTTTGAAGCTGTGATTGTTTATTCTTTAACAACTGATTCTTTCTCCCTCTCTCATTTAAATAAATAGATTTGCTTTATTCTACCAGCCACAGGAAATAGACAGTAAAACATGGTAGTCCTGGTGTTGTTCTTGTCTAGGTTTTTTTCCCTACTTCATGTGCCCTTAAACATTTTTACTTAATCTATGATAAGCATCTTGTACCTCAGACTGTATTTTCTCTACAGAAGATGAAGAAACATGTGGATTCTTGTTGAAAAAAAAATACTTTCTTATGATCTAAACAGGAAAAGGTGCCTTCCCACCAAGCAAACAGTGTAATCTCTAGAGCATCATCTAGTAACATCTGTAGTCTATTTCTGAAATATGTTTTGATGACACTGACAACACTGCATGGCGTCCGCCTCTCACCACTCATAAAGAAGCTGCAAAAGAAGAGCACTCGATTGCCTGGGAAGCCTGGGGCTGGCACAACGTGCTCACCAGGCACTCCCTCAGCCTTCAGCCAGTAACAGAGGTGCACAAAAGCCCTAATGGCTGCCCTACAACGAAGGCACAGAGGAGCGAGGCGTGAGTCAAGTCTGTGGTGGCTGGTGACTGCAGGGGCAGCCAAACTGTCAAGAACCAGCCCACTGCTCAGGCAGCTCTGGGTTGCCCTTGCCAACATCTGCCTTCAGCAGAGAGCAGTGAGAGTGCAGCAGCACCAGCAATTAGGAGCTCCTCTTCTGAGAGGGGAAGGAGCAATGTGGATGCTTCATACCTAGCAAGTGTAAAATGTGGCTGTGCCAGCACTGAAGGGATATGTGGTGGCTTCAGACCCTGAAAGAATCAGGCTGCGGGACCGTGTATGGCAGATCTAGGTGTGAGGTCTGCAGTAAAGATCTGGGCAGGGGGAATTCATTTGAGTGGCTTGCAAGGGGGTTCTTTGTGTGAGTGTGTGAAGGAGCAGCACATGAAGGCAGAGAGATTTAGCATGGAAAAGATGAGTTGTAGGTAAAGAGAAAATGAAAGAGGATCCACAGTATATACAGTCGAATATAAATCAGTGGGTTGACAGCACAGCTGGGCACATCCTCTCTGTGGCCCTGCTGAGTGCCAGCTGCAAGGAAGGCCATCTGGAGCACTGATTTATACTGTGATTCACCAGCATCAATGACAAAAACAGCTGGCTGCCTCTGAGCTCTGGGTGTCACTTTGATAATGAAATCCAGTGGTCCTCTTTCAGTCAAAGGGGCTTTCACACGCATTTTTATTAAAGTTGCGGTTAGAGTTACACTGCTGTCAGTTAAATTTGTACCATATTTTTCATCTGAATTTGGGTGATTTCCTTCATAATGCCACTGTGTCTTCAAGAGAATGGTGTGCCTGCACATTAAAGTGTGTTATAACAGTGTATCCTGTTATAACAACCAAACCTGATCAATATCTGCACAATTTAAGAAGGTCTTACAGCTACACTTTCTAGAGATCTTGCTTTAGGAAAACACCATACAGCAGAGTCTGTTCAGAAGGCAAGCAGCATTTATAAGCTTCTTGTGAGGGTGATTTAGCTACATCCAAAGAAAGTGTTAAAGCTATTGGAAGCAGAGATAGCTAGCTGCTTCTTTGGTGTCAGAAATTTAACAATGCCTCATGGGACCCTTTCCAACTTGTCCCTAAGTGAAACTAGCAGCCCAATTTTGTTCGTTGAAGTCAGTGAGGAAAGGAACACTGCCTAAATTTGTTAGCATGCAAAGGACAGGTTTCAGGATAGTCCAGATAGTCTGTCCTTTCAGTTTGTTGTCTTTTGTCATCTTCCCTCAGAGTCTCCTGGCAACAGTGGCACATCTGACAAACAAAAGCCACACAGACACTGCTGTATCCCATCAGAATGACAATTACTTCCCATTCCAGTATTTGTTCAAACAGTTGTTTAAATATGTGAGGCAGTACACTTGAGATGAAAAAAATATGTTGCTGAGAAATGTATTAGAGGATTTTGGAAGATGTGGCAAAGCAACGCACATGTGGAATGGACTAAACAAGCATCATTTTTCAAATGCCTTGTTGGTGACCTCAATTCAGAGTTTTTTCAGTAGATAGCTTTGGCTGTGAAATAAAAATTGGACAAGAGTGTCTCCTACAAAGCACAAACCCCAATTTGCAGAATGAAATACTTGCAAGGTCAAGAAGTTACAACTCTTCAAAAAATTACATTTAAAGTAAAACACTGGTCTTGCCTAGTGCATTAGCATCTACAGCGACAAAGGCATTCAGACATCTGAATTTTATTCACAAGGCTTTTACATGCTCTTTTAAGAATATTCATAGATAGTCCAGTATAAATGCACGGCAAAACAGTGAAGTGCCACACAATATGGCTCTGTGAGAGGGACAAAGGAATGATCTAGAACTCATGTTCATTGATTTTTCAATTTAAGTGATTTTCATTCTAAACCACTGACAGCAATAAAAAGAGGAAAGATTCATTTCACATAGATACATTCAGCTGTATCTCTAGTGCAGACAGAACAGCATCGACGAACTATTTATACCACAGTCCCTGTTAATACACTCTTGATTGATCTGACCATTACAAAACACTTTGTGGCACATGACATAGCAAAACCCCAGCAGAAAGCCCAAATATAAAATGTGTAATGCCAGCACTGGACTGTCCACAGTGACATCATTTTCTTACCTACTTCCAACATTTTTTTCTTCAAATTTCTCTGCCCTACTAATAAAAAATAGGAAAACTCTAGCTTCATGGCAGTTCAGCATGCTGCTTGCAGAGATCCTCCTTGTGCTACTGGCTGTTTTGCACCAATCCCAGGTTACCCACAAGGCAGATTGCTCAGCTCAAATGCACTGTGCTGGACAGATGTTGCCAGGATGCACGGCAACTTTTTGGGAGACTCCCAGAAAAGGGCTAATTTGCCACCTTAACATCCAGGTTAGAAGGTAAGCAAGAAGAAAGGTGTCCTTACACCTACGGCAGCACTACAGGCCTCCTCAAAGGGCCCCATCTTAAAGGGTGCTGTTGGATATCAGCTGCTCATCCCTCTTCCCAAGGGACAGGAATGACTGATACAGTTTTGTAAGTGAGAAAGAGAATTAGATGGCAACACTGAAAGGAATTTTTTCTAACTGCAATGTGTGCAGCTTATTCACTAACACAGCAAATCCTTTGTGAATTCTGTGCCAGCTTCTTCAGTTCAAGACTATTGTACATTCACTTGATTTAAAAAGATTGGTTTTGGTCTTACTTTAAAGTTGTGGTACTTATGCATGACTCGCGTATGAATGAGGTGAATTAATTCATTACTGAGAAGCCAGATTAGGTTCTGCAGCTGTTCAGCCTGGGGACCTTGTTCAAAGCATGGCCAGAGTGACTGAAAAATCCTTTACTGCATGAGGCAGTTTTAGGCTCAAGTGTAACATGGCAAGTAGCATTAGAAATATTAGATTGGAAAAGAAATTAAAATGACTTGCTTATACACATCATCTGAAGAATAAATATTTTTTAGAGGGCTACTCTGCAGGTAAGTAATGACAGTGTATGTGTTGTCCCCACAGCTGCCTGACCTCGAGGGTGTTAATTTGCGTCTTGAGTGCAGCTGTGATGTTCACAGCTCGTATTCACAACCAAGATGTCAAAGGAGCTTTACAAATTGTGGATCAAATACAGGATGTTTTCTGTGGTAGAGAACAAAGTGAGAAGAAGAATATCTCCTCTCTTCATGTTTGACATTTTACCTAGTGTTCTCTCACACATAGTCTTTCAGATATGATCAGAAATTCTGGGAGAATTTTTTACTTTGTAGTAGTTAAACTACATACTATATAATACTGTGGATGGAAGCCAAGCGGTAGATACTTCCCTTACTTTGTTTGAGCATGTTTCTGACTGCCTGTTTATGGCACTGTTCTATTACTTCCTAGGACATGACAGTGCAGTCATTTCATGTTTATCTCTTCCAGCTTTCAGAGTTCATTGAACTGTCATGTTATACATGCAAACTGTAATGGGAGAAATGACTGTATTGTTACAGTACAGGTTATAAAATATGGTCCGCTTGGTAGTTTTGTAATAGTGTTCATGAATTTGTGTTTTAAATACAGCTGACATACTAAACAGTATAGATGTTCCTGTCATTAAAAGGGCTTATTAAAGGAAAATATTGATAGCAGGACAGATCAAGAAATGAAATTGTGTGAACAGAGGACTAAAACCCCTGTCATGAGTATGAAAGTAATTGTCTACACAGCAGAAATTCTTCTGTATGAATTAAAGGAAAACTGAAATTCCATTTAAAGAATATCTGAGAGTACAACCTGTGGGGAGAAGAAGTAACGAAGAAAAAAAATAGAGAAAGGAGATTCAAACAAACAAAAGATTTGGAGCAATGAGGCAGTTCCTCTATAACAGAGATCACAGCAGAAAAGCACTATGTAACTCCCGTTGATATAAATTTAATATTAGCAATGAAGCATACTTTGGATTTGCTGGTTGTTTTTCAAAAAGTAAGACAGCATCAAAGAGTGATTTCTTTCCTTCAGTTTCAGTTGAAGAGTGACTATATATGCTTGGAGGTGTTTCTCACCTGTCCACCAGAATATATTCTGGTAGCATGGCCTATCTGCAATAATGTATTAAATACCTAATTATTCTCATGTCTTGCTCACATACTGTTTTGTATTTTTATGTTGGGTAACAATACAGTAGCACATGACAGTGGTGTTTCTCTTGATCTTTGTGTGATTTTAGTGTAATACATTCAAATCAACCTCTTTGAAACTGTAACTTGACTGAAGCAAGCAGTCACAGACTGAACTAAAAGTGGCAAGTATGGAAGTAAGGCTTTCAGGTTGTTTGATGGTCACTGCTTCTGTTTCCACACAACAAAATAAACATAAAATATTTTCTTTTAATTTCCAGTGAACACCCACTTACTCTGCTTACCAACAGTAATAATAATAATAACAATAACAGTAAAAATAATAATCACAAACAAACCAAAACAGAGAGTCTCAACTTCACTTTTGCAACCATCCACTCTCTACAGACTGTTTCTCTGTCAGGGACCCTACAAATTCTCTGCATCTCCAGATTCAAGTAGTGTGAAAGAACTTCTTGCAGGTTCTCTTAGAATTCTCCTTGGACTTGGTGAAAGGTAACAGAAACAATGATGCTTCATGTAAAAACCATTAAGGCTCAACAGGCATTTTCAAATAACTAGTTTTCCTGGGGAATTATTAACTTCTGAAGCTATCAATACGTGTTGGCTTGTATCTTTATGCTTAGGTAACTTGAAGAATTTTAGTTTTAAACCAGAATAATTCACAATGAATCTTCAGCATGAGAGAAGAAGCAGCAGAATTACAAACACCCATGTTAATGAATTCCATGTAACATTGTGTGCTGGGCCAACCATGGTAAATGGTTATTTTTTCTAAATTTGATTTCATATTTGCTAGAATGTTCCTGTAGTCTAAGCCATAATATGGTTACAACTATATCTCAAATCTATTAGCTGCAGATTTTGAACAGTTTCTATGATTTAACTTCACAAACAGAACATAATAACAGCTCTGCAGTGGGGTGCCAGATGATTCCTGCATGCAGCCTAGTGTACTAAGGCATGATCACATCAAGAGTGAGAGACCCACTCTGGACCTTTTCACCCTGCGAATGTGTGTGTGTATGTACACATAATTTCTAGCTGAATTGAAGAAGACAACATTTGCAAAGGAAATTATATAAGTGAAGACTGTAAAATCATAACTTCCTTTCTTTACCCCTTTTTTAGAGCCAAGAAAAGGCCTTTTTGACTGCTTCTTCATACACAGAACTAATTAAGAGTATGTTCAAACCCTAAACAAGTGCATTTGCAGTGTCAGGGAGAGAAGCAAACAGCAAGGCTCCTAATTTTACAAAGACTCCAAATACTTACCCAGATCAGAGTTGCAGAGTCATGTTGCTGATCATTCTGTCATTCTAGCCTGAGGTATACACATATCTCCAATGGTGGATGTGAAGAAATGTAAATAGATTCATGTTTCTAGCATGCTCATTTCTTGTCCCTCAAGGACTAATCTTGAGTTTGCACTAAAATCTGCAGAAAAATCATGTGGCTAATCTTTGTTTTTAAAAGTGAATAGTAATGCATACATTTTCTGGTTTAGGATTTTATCTTTTTTTTTTTTTTTTTTTTTATATCTATCAACAGGGTTCTAAAATACACTTTCTTATTATTTCTCACAATCCTGTCACTCCTCCCTTATCCCCCCAAGCGATCAGACCTATGCAAATTCTTGATGGGCTCAGCAGTAACTTCAAGATCGTTTGGAATTCTGTGGGCAGTTTTAAAGCAACAAAAGGCTCTTGTACTTTATCTTAGGTTTTGGGCTCTATTTGATTCCCCTTTTTTACAACACTATCTCTGAACCTTGCTTCAGAAACACACAACAGCTGAATTATCAGCAAAATATTATCAGCAAAAATATTGACCCCAGGTTAGCTTCTAACATTTCTGAGAAGTCCACTAAAACACACCTCATGGGATGATTTTAGTTTTGTTAACCTCCCTACAGGCAAAGCTTCGTCCCTTTATTCTTGTACGAATTCCCAAATTTCTTGTACAAATTTTTCTCCTGAAATACTAACTTCCTACATGGCATTGTGTCAAATTCCACTGCATTCCAAAGATAAGAGATGTGGAACGCTTTCCTTGCCTAGAACACTAATTGTGTTTTTCTGTGAAAAACCCTTGATGAGACAACTTGCCATTCTCACACTGTTGCATGTTTAGACATTTTCAACTTACCCGCATTTTTTTTCAGTAAAGACTAATTTGAGCCCTGTCTATTACAGTGTCTTAACTCTTGCTTAAATGACATGTTTTCCCAATTCGTTTTCCCTTGTAATGCTTCTTTATTGAACCTGTATTAATATTCTGTTGAGCCATGTTCTGGTTTCCAGATTGGTGGTACCTTTCTCTGGATGAAAGATCCATTGTAAATTCTCACTGCTTGATAGTGGTTTCATTTCCCAACTCCTTCAGAATTCTGAAATAAAAAAAACGTCCTGCTCTCTAGTGGAAAAAAAACCCAAACCAAAACCCTACATAATTTATTTGTTCTTCTGTTTATGCATTAAAACTTATTATGTGTCTCAAACTCAGGCAAAATACTCTTTTTTGGAATCATACCTACTTTACACCCTTATGTTTTTCTGGTAATTTCCTATGAATAGAATTTTAACCTTTTTACTAATAGTAACAAACTCAGAAAGAATATTATCTTTTTTGTCTGACTTCCATTATTTCTAGCATCAGTTTCAGGCAGTGACACTACATTCTGCTCTGAAGCCACTGACCCTGAAAATCTTCAAAGCTTAATAAACTTCATACCTGTCCTTGCATTCTCTTCTCTCTCTCCCTTTTGCTTCTATTCTTTTTAATTGTAGGAATGGAGTGAGTGGGGGAATCAGTGTTTTAATTTCTTTTGACAGGTTTAGCTCAACGTGGCTATCTGTATAGTCTCCTTACTTTAGCTGAACAAACCCTTCAATATTTTTTGATATAATTTAAAATAAAAACCAGAACCTTAGTGCCATTGTTCTCCTCTGTGGTAGTAAATACCTATGGAAATAAATCTTTATGGAAATATGCTTACTGATACAGATTGATTACTGTTATACTAATTTGGAGAAGGAACAGTGTACATAACAGGGGGAAGTGGATGGACATGCATTCCACCTTCCCAGATGATCCTGAGCACACCTAGGAACTGCAGCTCCACTCTGCCAAGAATGATGTTACTACCTTGAGAATTAGCTTTGGGACTTGCTGCTACAGTGAGCATCAGTAGGAGTTACTCAGCATTCTGGCAGCTGTGCATTTAGGAAAGTATGAATTTAAAGTATGTGAATATGGAAAAGCCACAAGCTGCTCAGTGCTTTTGCTGCAGATCAGTGCTGCCCACTTTTCTAGTCAGACTGGCAGATTAGTCACCAGTTTGCAACAGAGGAATCCTACTCCACAGTATTGATTTCCACCCTGGAAAAACAGCCCGGCTCAGGATAGCACACAACAACCATTTCTGGCTCCTGTTGTCTCTGTGCATCAGTCAGATGTAACTTCCCTGGTCCCTAACATCCAGAACTTCTTTATAACTGCTATATAATGATGGAAATTATATTGTATCAAGAGTTACAAGAAGTAGAACATAAGTAATGCCTCTAGTAAACATATGGTCAAATTATTGACAGTCCTTTGTTTGAAAGGTGGGATTTCCTGATTGGCCAAGAAGATTGCCAAAATTATTTAATATTTCATAGTCTAAATGAAAGGATGTAGTGAGTAGGATTCTGCCAGGGAATGTCCTGGCTGATGTACTAGTTAATATTTTCATTTTTGTGGGAAACAGAGGAGCAGAAACTTCCACAGGCATTAATATGTTCGATTTACAGCCCTGGAAAGAGCTTGGGTTGATGTAACAGGAAAGGTATACAGACCTTAAGCAGAAAAATTATAAACCTAGGTTTCTATAGTTATAAGTAAGAATATGCATTGGGTGATATGGTGAGGTTCTTAAGTATAGTTATGTGATTTTATAGTTTAAGTTAAGAATTTAGGTGTTATAATAGAAGTATATGTGCGTACATGAGCTAGCAAGACAAAATGCAGTAAAAAGTACCAAAGCTGATAGGTTATAAAGTCAAAACAAAGTATCTTGTTAATTGCTTATTGGACCAAAAAGTTATAAATTGCCATGTAACTTGGAAACCTGTGACTATCTGCAGCTATGGTGACTTGTTACTAAATCATGGCCTCTGAGACTGATGCCTTGTTGATTTTTCAAGTAATAAATCGTGACAACTGTGACTGTCCCATCTCTTGGATAATAAAGCGCCGACACATTTTGATATAGATGATGGAAGTGAAAGCATAATTATTACATTTGTGAGCAGTGCCAAGTGAGGAGGGGCAGCAAGAACCTTGAAGAACTCAAAATAATCTCATCACAATGAAGCCATGTCCCTCCTCAGTTTCAAAAGCCACATGATACATGAACACTCCTTAATCGTCCAGTACAGTGGGCACTTATGTTACAGTGACTCTCTTGTCTGTATTCATTTAATGAAAATTTCCTATGTGAAAAGTTCAAGCCATGGAGGGAGGCTCTTAAGGAACTGGTTTTAATGCAGGGGAACTCAACTCTCATCATATCAAGTCTTTTACAACTATCTCTTTTTAGGAAAAGAAATAGTAATTAAAAAGCTCTTTAGCCTTTACATTACACAGGGATGTGCTAATGGGACCGGTAGCAGGGTTTAAGTTGGATCTGTCTTGTGGGCCTGTGAGACGTTTATGGAAAAATCCAAAGACTGAAATGTTGACTGGGTTATATCTATGGGAATATTTCAGCATTCTGCACTCCCCAGACAAAAATTAAAGCAGTAATAAGATAAGACACCTCTAAGTCCCTATAGACAATTGAAATCTGACCTCTTCTCACTGAACACTGCAGGATCTAGTTGTGGCTTAATGGTATGAAAGAGAGCACAGCTGCTTTCTCACAAATTACGAATAAATTCTTACCACAAACTCAGATTTCCTGGTTCGTTTTTTCCAGTCTTGAATAAGAAAAACTCTCAAAATTTAAATCTTAGGGAGGATGACAGAGTGCCAGGATATGGCCGGCCTGCCTGCAAATGGCCTTTTCTTTTGTTGTTTTGATATACATTAAAAAACTGCTTCATGGATAATTTCATACCCTTCTGGTTATTAGAAAGTCAATTTTAAGTGCTTCTAGCTCCAAAGTAACTTAATGCTGCAGCTTTGAGAAATTTGCTTTACCATACCCACAAGAAACCTGTGCACGAGCAATGGTTTTGGCATTGTGTTCTGAATGTGTTGGTTTTCTGACAGAAGAAAGCATATTTTCAGTAGTTTATGGCAAACTGCCGTTTGTTTTCAGATCTTTGCTGGTGTTGGGGAAGATGAAACAGGAAAGCCTTGGAAATATGATTGCCTGACAAAAGATTTTGGGAATATGAAAACTACAGGCAACATCGAAATGAAAGCCACTTTTGAAATACCAGGTCTTAGTTACTGAACAACTAGAAAACAATGGTATGGCCACTGAAGTAATCCCCTCTTGATGGAACAATACCCTCTGCTTGCAAACAGGTCCAAGGGTCAGAGCAGACCCTACTAGCTCAGCAGAAGGGGTCCAAAGAGTAGTTTTTAGAAGTTAAGATGTAACACTCTATGGTAATATAAGAACTCTTATAGGCTGTATGTAAATGCTATAGGATTTGTATCTTGTATTAGATTGGTTAGTGACAATTAGAATATTCAGTGCAGAAGATGATTTATTGTATTGTAACCAGGACTTCAGACATTCTCATTCTCACTTCTATTCATTCTCTCTTCTATTCATTCCTCTCTTCCACTTCTACTCTTGCTCCTACTCTCTCTCTCTCTCTCTCTCACCCGTTCACTCTCTTGCTCTCTTGGGCCTGCTCAGAGCTGAGTCTAGCAGCTCTGAGCAGTGCCCCAATACCCACGCCCTTTACAATAAACCGGCTGTGTCCCAAGACCTGCCTATAGAGATCTCTCGTCTCCATCCGTCACCGTCTACGTCCGGCCGTCCCGACTGGACCCCCAGAACCCCGTAACCTACAGCTGGAAAAGCCTTTAGATCTGCTACACTCAGATTCTTCACAGCCACTTGCATGTGCTAAGGAACAATCCCTGTGTGAACACTTGAACCAGAAAGAGAAGTAGACAGAAGGCAGGAATGGGCGGCCATGAGCTAGACTGTACATGTGGGTGACTGGGGGATTGCAGCACCAAGCTGGGCTACCTAAACACCAGCAGAGTTGAGATACTGGTTTGTCTGCTAAATAAAATTAACCAGGCTTTCACTGTATAAAGACCTCTTGAAAATAAATAAATTCACTCACTCCAAAAATTTAGGTATTTAGTGATTATTGCTCTAAAGGAGCCCAAAAGGAAATTAGAAATTCTGTCTTCAGAGCAGGGCTTGAAGAATATAAGTACATGAAAACAATGACGAAAAAAATTTAAGCAGCTGCTTTTGAAATAATGTGCTGTGAATAAATCAGGGATCCCTGTGAAAAAGAGGGTATAAGATTGTATGTTTAAACCCTTTCTTATTTTATATTCCTTGTAGCATTAACACTGTGCAGAAAGTTGTAATCTTAAGTGCTTTCCTCTTTAATTTCTTTAATTCTTAGCACAGCTCTGAAGTACCAGGTCCCTACGTGATGGGCAAATGAGGATCTATGGATGCTGCCCTTATAGCCACTCTGTGTCTGCAGCATGGCCCTGTTCACAACATAGAACACTGCGTCAAAAAAGAACAAATTTTAAGAGGAAAGAAG
This sequence comes from Corvus hawaiiensis, assembly GCF_020740725.1. Classification (NCBI taxonomy): domain Eukaryota; kingdom Metazoa; phylum Chordata; class Aves; order Passeriformes; family Corvidae; genus Corvus; species Corvus hawaiiensis. The sequence continues at coordinate 71,229,837 of NC_063255.1, read as the reverse complement.
GAATTGCCAACAGTATTCAAGGAAAATGAAGAAAACATGATGCTAAAAAAATACCCAGGAAGGTATAAAAAACAATACATCACAAGTTTTGAGATGGTGAAGAACATTTCTGTATTTCCTGTTGCAGAATACAGTTGATTTTTTTTAACCCCAGCTGCCAACTAAGCACCACACAGCTGCTCACTCACACCTGCCACCAGAGGGATGGGGAGAAAATTAGGGAAAAAAAGCAGATGTCATGAATTGAAATACAGACTGTTTAACAGGTAAAGCAAAAGCCACACATGCAAGCAAACCAAAAGAAGGAATTCTTTCATCCCATCCCATGGGCAGGCAGGTGTTCAGCCATCCCCAGGAAATCTGGCCTCCATCAGACCTAACTATGACTTGAGAAGAGAGTTGCCACCACTCTGTATGTCTTGCTCTTCCTTCTTCCCCAGCTTTAAACACTCATGCCATATGGTATGAGGTATTGCTTTAGTCCATTGGGATCAGCCTTCCTGTCTAAATTCTGTCTAAATCCTTTAGTGTTCTCTCCTAAATCCTTGTGCATGCCCAACCTGCTCACTGTTGTGGTGGGGTGAGAGGCAGGAAAGGCCTTGGTTCAATGCAAGTCCTGCGCAACAATAATTAAAACATGCCTGCTCTATCAACACTTCTTCCAGCACAAATCCAAAACATGGCCCCATGCTAGCAACTGTGAGGAAAATTAACTCTATTCCAGCCAAAAGCAACACAACAGTCTATTGCATCTCAGTAATAACATAAAATGAGATGGATGTTACAGTACTGTTATCATCTAATAGATCAAGTGCACAAATGTCATTGCTTATACACATTTACTGAAACAAATATACCTCAAAATGAGCAGAATTAATCAACAGGTCACCCCTACCTCTGCCTTTCAGAGGAAGCTAAATCAGTTCCCTACATGCAGCTGCAGTAACAGAGTACCAAGCAGGGAGTTTATTATGCAGGCAGCTGCTGTTCTGCTTCTGCCTAAGTGAGAAAACATGACGGTTTCAACAAGCTGTTAGTAACTCTGTGTATGTGCTGTGTAATGTATTATGCAAATTCACTCCTTTAAACATTAATTTGAGGTCAGTCTGGAAAAACGGCAATATTCCTGTAGTTAGATGAGAAACTGCACTTCGATAAGGTTAGCTACTAATTTTGTTAATTTATTATTGCAATCCATATTGTCATTTGATCTTGTCATTGCAAATACCAATTTTCTTACACTTTAATCACTTCAGTCTTTATTAAAATTTGTACTAGCCTGTTTAGTTAATAATTGAACAAACAAAAGCCTGCACTCAAGGTAACGGCGCAGTTTTCTTCCTTGTGTAACTGCTACCAAAGAGTGGCCAGCTGGGCTTTTTGTGGGGCTGAATGCCCAGAGTTTTCAGGAATGACAGAGCAAAACAAGGCTGTATAGGCTGAGGCCAAGCAGTTTTATGAAGACTTGGACTTGAAATGGCACGCTACATATACATATTTGGAAAACAGGAAGCCTGACTATCTCTGCTGAGATCTGATTGTGACTAAACTGGTAGCTAAGGTGAGGTGCTTGTCTGGAAAAGATAAAAACTTGTGGTTTGGCTGTTCATAGTGAAGTGCTGAGTGTTGAAAGATTGAAGTCAGAGGGCATACAGATCACAAAGCATTTCAGCTGGCTTTCACAGTGACGTCACATTGCACGTGAACTAATTCTGCCTGGAGGGCCTGCTTAATTTGCAATCAAGTTAAGAAATTAAGAAATAATTAAGAAATTAAGAAATACACTGTATGCTAGAAGACTAAAACCAGCATGAAAGAGCAATGTATATTTTTCTACAAATTTTTTTGGTAGCTGCAGCTCAGTGGCTTTGCTAGACTGTACAATATCATCACTTGACTGATAACATATTTGCTATTTGCAGTATGGTTGAGGGGTTTTTGCCATATTGCCTTTTGCAAATCAATTAAGACGAGTCTAATGTGCCAATCTAATTGTTGTTAAGGAAACATTTCCTGGTTTGTGGGGAGGCAGACTAGACGACCCTGTAGGAATGCTATAGGAAAATATAGTAGCGCTACAGGAATCTGAAGCCATTTTCCAGTTTTAGGAGAGATATATAATGAATGAAGCAAATGCCAGTAACCTTAGGCTGTGTTTATCCTGCTGTGCAAAGATTTGAGGTCTCAAGGAGTGCTGGTGACTTAATGGCTGTTGAGGAAGGAAAAGGGATAAAGTTTCATCTCATACAAATCTTTTGTCAACAAACTTCTGCATGTGATGTAGCCAGTCATAAACACTGGTCATTTACTACTGAAAAAACTCCCATCAATACAGAGTCTGCATCTCCACAGAATGACAGAATTATTAAAGCACAGGGTGCCACCATCCAAATGATAAGTAAGAGCCTGACTAACACTTGTGCAGTCAGAAGAGTTAATTTTCAGTGAAAATCCTCCACAAAGGTCCTGACTCTAGTCTGTGTGCAGTTTATGGCAGAATAAATGCTGAACACTTCCAGTTGTGAATGCTCAGAAACTGTGTTTACTTTTAAAAATAAAGGCTGCCTTTGCAAATTGTGTATGCATTTCAGTTGTTCTCCTCCTTCATCCGTTCTCCACACGGGTCTTCACAAGGCAGAACTTCACTAACATCTCTTCCAGTCTCAATATCTTTCTCCAACCTTGTATTTTTTTTTTTTTCTTCCCGCCTCACATCTCCCACCAGTCTTCCTTGCTGACCCCTCTGCTGCCATTTTTCATTGTATTTCTGCTTAGTTTGTTCCACCACGTTTTTCTGGCATGTCTTTCCCTCTTCTGTCCTCTCTACCCTAGTTGCTAACTTCATTCTTAGCAAATGTGTATCTGAATTTTTTCAGACTGTTTGACTGAAGGCAGACAATCTGCTTAAAATCTTTCCATTTCAGCGGTTAAACTTGTCAAAACTAAAGCAATTATAAATGGGTTTTGTTTGCTATGTCCTTAAAATCCAGCAATATTTTCATGAAAAGATGAAAATTGAAATGGTGTTCTTGGGTATGTAATGCACTGTTATTGTATTGGCATGCAAAATAAAAATAATGAAATTCAGTAGCAGTTATAATTAATTATTAATCAGAAGGGTCTCAGAGATTCTGAATTATGAACAGAAACATTCTTCTAAATTATCCAAAAGTATACAGAGGCCTAACAAGGTTTGTTGGAGCTTTTAATGATGTGAAGCACAAAGGCCCTGATCCTTCTGTGCTCAAGCCCAATTTCATGCTTTGCACTGCATCTCTTTTATTAGGTTTGTTCAGATTTACTTAGTGTATCACTTAAAATAGGATTCTGTAAACATTTTAACCTTAGGTTTGCTATATCTATTTACATGCTCTCACGTATTTGCAATGCAGTGTCTGTCCTTGTGCTGTGGATCTTTTTGATGCAAGCTGACTGTAAATTTGAACATTTGATGCTCCTGCAGTTCTGATAGGTCAACATTTGTTTTCATCTTGAAATGAGGTTAAGTGTTTGGTGTATCAGAAGCTTGCATTACAAGCTTCTAAAAAGAAGTAATTTTGAAATACAAATTTTCTTTGAGGACCTGTGAGGGGAAAATAAACATAATAATAGAAAATTCTGTACCTAGTCTATTTGTTTTTGCATTCAGTTTTGAGAACGAGTGAGAGATACAAGCCATCCATGCAGCAGTTTAATTAAAACCACAACGATTTGTAAATAAAATCACTTATCTAAATTAAAGAGTTGTAGTCATCATGCAAGAAATTTTAGGAAAATATGAAAAGAACTGTACTGAGAAACTATTCTTTAAAAAAAATTTTGTTTTCGATCATCTCCCAAAAAGTTAAACTTTTTTTCCCCCTAAAATGGTTTAATAAAAAGCGAGTAACGCATTAGTGGTAAATAGAGTTATTTGAAACATTTTGCTCCATTCTTAATAAATAAGAATATTTTCATGTTTTCCTTAGAAGCTTGAGAGTAATATGGACATAATTTTCTATGTTAATTAAACTGTAATTTTTCAACATACTTGTATACCTTTGGAATAGTTTATGTTAATGTTTATTTACTTCTGTAGAGGCAAAAATATATATGTATGCAAATTTATTATTTGAGATGTAGGCTGCACTTTCTCAGATAATGATTCCCAGTTTGAGGAGAAAAGGCTTTTTGTTTCCAATTTTGCATGTGAAAAGTGGTACATGCTGTAAAATTGCTGATCAGTATTTGATAAATACTAGTTTTCAGTTAAGCAATTTTGGATGTGAAAGAAATTTTTTTTAGGTTTTTTGGTCTTTTTCTTTGGTTAGTTGGATGGTTGGTTTTTTTTAGTTTTCTTTTCTGAATTTTTCAAAAGCACCACAGTTTCACCGCCACAAATATTTAAGGAAACCTTAAAAATGAAGCTGAATATTACAAAAAAACTGATTTCAGTCTGCAAAAGTAGCGCCTGTACGTTGACTAAAACAGGTGAGCAACTAAAAGTTTACAGCAGTAATGATTACTGATACAAGTTGTAATAAATTCCGAGACTCAATCTGCTAATTACAATTTTATTTATTAGCAGCAAGCAAGCAAGGCAAAAGCAATTACAGCGCTGGGCGGCAGGGGAGTCTCTGCCCCACCAACTGCCGCACCTTTCGCCAGTTCCAGTTCCTTCTTATACAGTCTCTTTTCCAGTTGAAGTGTCTCTTCTATGGTATTCTGCACATATGTGACTTGTTGCTAGGGGGTCTTTTTCCTCCTGGTGGTGGCAGGATGAAGGCTAGTAGTCATCCTCCGGTGTCTTTTTGTTGACCTCTCCTTGTATGGTCATTATGCTCAAGTTCCTGGAACTAAAAGCTGATTAAGCAAGTACAGATAGGGATTAGGCAAGCACGTATTTGTCTCTGGCTCTTATCTAGGTATAGGCAGCTGGTTTCCTGCTACTTGATAGTTAGTGAACAAAGCATCCTGTATCCTTCACATAAGTTGTTCCATTAGAAAGCACACACTATAATATCTGCACTAGTCATGAGCAAAACAGTACAAATTAAGTGCTTTAAAAAATGTACTAACCAGAAACTATTAACTCACCATGCTCACCAATAATTTTCCATAATGGATGCTTGAGAATCTTGTCATTTGTTAGGAGCCAATTTGCAAAGAAATAGGAAAATCTATCAAACAAATGGGCTTACAATAAATCATATGGTCTGTTTTCCTTGCATATGCAGTTGGCTTCAATAAATCCATCCTTTGAAAATCCCTGAGCTCCCTCAGACTACCAGTCTACTACTACTTCAGAGACGTCAGGCTTAAAATTACCTGAAGACAGATTTTATAAAACTCAAAGGATGTTTCACCTCCCAACAACTATAAGGAAACAGATATTGTAGAATGATTATTTAGCACTAGTTTCTAAGGACAAGTGATTATATTCTGGTATCAGATATATGAAACATTTCATAGAATCATGTGTTTTCATGGCTTGCATTATGGACTCCTTTGAATTGCTACTCTTTCACGTTGAGATATTTTAATAAAGCATGTAATGTAAGTATATAATATAGATCTATATATGAATTATATGTTCTATTATACACAACATGAATGTAATATATAGAAATATATTATGTACTATTGTGTAGTTATAGAGTTATATGTCTTTTCAGAGACTGGAAAGCTGCCCAGCAGAAAAGTACAGGGAATTAAAAGAGAGAATTGGGTTGTGAGCTGTAAAACCTGCCTGCAGAGGCACATGGCAGCACAAAGGAGCACACGGCGGCACACAGAGGTTTGTCTCCACCGGACCCTTGGGGGAGGAGGTGTCACACAGCAGAGCCCTACCAGGAGGAGCCTGCCGGGAGCTGACGGACGGGTGAACAGCGAGTGATCACCCCACAGAAGGACATTTGGAAAGTGTGTTGTTGATGTAGCAACAGTGAGAACGTTAGGAAATACTGTGCCTTAGAAAAGTGTATAAAACCAGCTCATTCCTTTGAATAAACGATTCAGATTCCCTGCCGGTCTGGGTCCATTATTCAATCAAAATGGTGTCCCTGTGTGAGGAATTTATTATACGCCTATCTGTGCATCCGTCAGTGAGCCCCGTGGGACTTGAAGTGCTGCTGCAAGAAGCAGGAACGCTAGCCAGCGATAATCCCTACAAGTTGTAGGTGAGCCACGGGGGACGGAGGGGATGGAGTATCCCAAGAACAGGACATCCCAGAGACATTAAAACAGATTTTAAAGAAACATGGCAGGAAAGTTGAGTCTTCAGATTTGAACAGACTCTTGTTCTGGGCAAAGAACTGTGATTCAACTTTAGATAATGTCTTTGATCCTCAGACATGGGACGCGTTAGGGGACGCGTTGTGGGACCGAGGCTGACAAAGCTTTTGTGTCCGTGGACGACAGTGTGCAAAGCGCTCATAGAGCATGCAGCACCCAGAGACCAGATAAAGAAAGACACTTGGGCCACTGTGGCAGCTGTGCCAAGCCCTTCTGAGCCACCAGCGAACTGTAAGTCTGTCAGGACTGTGGGAGGAGAACCAGAAGACCCATTTGACCCCGGAGGGAAGCCAGACGGTACTGTAAAAAAACTCATGCCACCCCACGCCATGCGGCATCAGCTGGAGCCAGGTCGCGGCAAGTGGCTGGAGCCAGCGGGGAGCACGTTCCCTCTCCATTTGCTCTCTGCAAGAGTACAGCGGCAGCGGCGGCGGCAGCAGACGCGGCGAGAGGAGAGCATGCAGCACTGCGAGGGCGTGGGACCGGTGAGCAGCCGCACTGGCAAGCACATGGCAAAGCTGTGCCATGGCGGTGAGGGCGTGGCGCCAGGGAGCACACCCGGGCAAGCACACGGTGAAGCCAGAAAGCAGTGGCGAGCATGTGGCAGAGCTGTGCCGTGTCAGCGAGCACGTGCTGGCGAGCACGTGGCAAAGCCGCACTGCGGCTGTGCCCGGCGGCCGCCCCCACGCTGCAGACGGGCGAGATTGGCGGTGCTGGAGGCTGATGAGGCCGCACCTCCGCCCAGCGCATGGCGGGGACTGTGAGCGGCTCTCTGCATGTGAGAAGTGAGGAGACAGGCCAGCAGACCGCTGCCAGCCACCGGGCCCGCTGCTACAGCCAAGCTCCCGTCTCCTGCCCCTCCCTTGGGGCTGGGGGGAGGGGATGCAGCATTTTGCCCCAGCTTGTGCGAGAATAGCTGCAAGCTAAGTATGTTGTCCCTGCAGCTAGTCCATAAAATCTCAAAGACGGCTTTGTTTACCACACCCCCTTGTAATACCCTGCATTGTTTTGATTGCTTTCTGTGGTAGATAATAATTATAATTTGTAAGCTATTTTTTTAAGCAAGAATTAAGCTCGTTACGTTTTAAAACCTCTTAGAAACTTCATGTTAATAGAACTGTAATTTTCCAAGGCCTAGATTTATATATGTTCTGTGAAATGGTGAAGTATTTAAGCAGTTAATAGTATTACCTTACTTATTCTTACTTGGTGCGCACTTGTTGTATTAGATGTATCATTTTACTGTTCATAGAAAACTGCATGTTACGGCAAGTTGAAAGATGTTTGTTACATATCGTTAGAACAGAAAAAGGGGAGCACAGGGATCGGGTTTGCCCCCCGTGAAAGGACTGTAAAGAAGCTTACATGTTCTTAATTTTTCAATCACATTCAAAATAATCACAAGATGTTAATAAAGTTTTTAAACAATTTTGTAAGTATTTTAGAGAAACTTTCTCAGTCAAGGCTTAAGGCTCTGGTCAAGCCCTAGCCCTGGCTGACTAGGGATTTATATCAACAGACCCAAGTGTTTCTGCTCTAAAAGTGTCATCAAGTCATTTTGACTTGCTAATTTGATCTTAAAAAAGCTGGACCCTCTTTCAAAGTAAACTTAAAAGTCTTGCCTGGGAAAGACTTTCTAAGTCCTCACTGTGAAACAGGACCTTCCAGCAGTTGCAGACTCTGAGTGATGGTAAAAGATTTAGACAACTTTATGTTGTTTCTCGAAGTTCTATCTGTTCAATCAGTGACATAATTCTTATTTGTACAAAACAGAAAAGGGGGAATTATGGGGAATTATAAGAGAGAATTGGGTTGCGAGCTGTAAAACCTGCCTGCAGAGGCCCATGGCAGCACAAAGGAGCACATGGCAGCACAGAGAGGCTTGTCTCCAGCGGGCCCTGGGGGGAGGAGGCGTCACACAGCACAGCCCTAGGAAGTGCATTGCTGATGTAGCAACACGGGATAGGTCACGCCATATAAGGAGATATTGTGCCTTGGAAAAGTGTACAAAACCAACTCACTCGTTTGAATAAATGATTCAGGTTCCCTGCCCGTCGGGCTCCGAGATTCAATCGCCGACAGAATCCTGGGGGTTCAGGAAGAAAGCAGCTGAATACAAGCCAGCTGTGCCCTGGTGGCCAAGAAGGCCAAGGGCATCCTGGCCTGTGTCAGCAATAGTGGGGCAGCAGGAGCAGGGCAGTGACCGTCCCCCTGTGCTGGGCACCGGTGAGGTCACACCTCGAGTGCTGGGTCCAGTTCTGGGCCCCTCAATTCAGGAAGGACTTTGAGGGGCTGGAGCATGTCCAGAGGAGGGAACAAAGCTGGGGCAGGGTCTGGAGCACAAATCTGATGAGGAGCAGCTGAGGGAGCTGTGGGTGTTTATCCTGGAAGAAAGCAGGTTCAGGAGGGACCTTCTTTCTCTCTACTGCTCCCTGAGAGGTGGCTGTAGTGAGGTGACATCAGGCTCTTCTCCCAGGCAACCAGTGACAGGACAAGAGGAAACAGCCTCAGGCTGCACCAGGGGAGGTTTAGATGGGTATCAGGGAAAATTTTTTCACTGAATGGGTTGCCAAGCACTGGAAGAGGTTGCCCATGGGAGTGATTGGGTCACCATCCCTGGAAGTGTTGAAAAGTCATGTAAATATGGTACTCAGGGACATGGCTTAGTGATGGATGTGGCAGTGCTGGATTAATTGCTGGACTTGAGGATCGTGGAAGTCTTTTCCAAACTAAACGATTCTATGATTTTGTTATTATATGGCATTTAAACACTACTTTTTAGGGTTTACTAGAACCTTTTATTAGCATTTTCCCATGACCTATCTTGATTCCACCAGAAAAATCTCTAGTAAGGGTTTGAAAGATTTTAATTTTAACATCTCAACAGAGATAGTACAGCCTACTACTACAGACTTCAGCTTGGTCCTGGAAATCACATATCAGTGACTTTTTTAATCTGTAAGATTGAATACCATTTCTATCATACTTACATGGGATTTGAACAGAAGTATATGCTGCTAGTTCAACAGAGGATGTGAAAGTTACAACTTAAGGAAATATTCTCAAATTGTAGGTTTAGAAGTCTAGGAAAACATGGAATTACATCCTCACTGTGGTCTGAACAGTTATAAAGTTCTATGCTTTTACTTTTAAAACTATCTGTATGAATAATTGGAAGGTAGATGACAGTTATTTACATGAAGTCTTCTTCATTTCTCACTGTCACAGATATCACATCAATGTTAGAGGAAGCAGTTTACTAAATATTTCTGAGCAACATCATAATTCAGTTTATTATAAATCCCATTTTAAATAATGGGATGTTCTACCTGAAATTTATCCCTTCCCCCATGATTCCATCCAAAAGACATGCATCAATATTTCCTGCTGTGTTTTTATTTACCTCTAGAGCTGAAATTTGTCTAAAAAATTCCATTTTTTAAAATCACATCAATTCTCTGTCACTTGAATTATCACTCTGAAATGTTCACTTTTTTTTCTTTGAAAGTACAATATTTTAACAGCGGTGCAGGAAGTAATTGACAACTACTCTGTTGTTTTTGAATGGATTTTTCTGGAATAGTAACACAGGAAAAAGAGGTTGGAGGTTTTTCCTCAAAATGCGGTACATTCTAAACATTTGGGTTTTTTCTGATTTGGAAACAATAAACATTTAATTTTGAAACAAGGGGGTTTTTTTGTAAAATACGTTGAAGTAAGCCAGTTTAATTTTATGTTGCAAGTCACAATGTAAAGTAAAAAGATAATAAATTTAAAATTTCAAGCCAAGGAAGAATAACATTCTCAATAAGACACTCTCCCAAAAGTGGGATATTTTGACTGCTTTAGATTCTTTTGATTAACTGAAAAATCATATTACCTTGAAAATATAAATATCACAAATTATACAATTATAAATCAAACGATATATTTTATATTGTCCATCTGTGAAAACACCATGAAGTGTTATAAAGATGTTACAAAGACTTTATAGGCCATCTGATTGCACAAGATTACTTGTGTGTGGTGGAGCAACTTCATTATATCATACTAAATTATTATTTTTAATATTAAGTCTATTTTTTTTTCGAAGAATCAGTAAATTTCTGATAATCTTTTTATTTTAGGGTAAACCACATCAAGCAAAAGGATGTTCCAGGTACGACTGCAGTAATTTTTACTTAAGGTTTGCTCTGTAAGGCGTGGTGACCATGTTAGAATTAGTATTACATTGGACAAGTGAAAAACCCAGTGCTTTATGTCTCCAGTGTGTTCTGTCTTCAGTGCTTGTGTCTTCCCCTTTAAAAAAAAAAATTATAATAATTGCTTAAAAGACTACCATATTGGGATTTTTCCTAATGAGCTATACCACGCCAGTCTCGAGTATAATTGCTTTTGTAAATGTTAGCTGCTGTAGGAAATTGGGATTTTAATTTACTGAGGGAAATAACTACTCAACCATGCAGTGTTTCTGACATGAACTTGATCCTGGTATGATTTATGAGGTGATAACTTTGATTCAATAGCTGGTACACTCATTGTAATTCACTGAAAGGTGACTGATTTGATGTACAGTGGTTGCAACCTAAAAGGTAATTCTCTTTTGGGTGCTTCCCTAGGTTTGGGAGAGAATCCACATAGCTAAAAGGTGAATATCACTGAAAATGATGACTTCTCCAAAGGTGGAATGAACTTTCACAATGTGATCTCTGCAAAAAAATGTTTGCTCTGATAAATGTATCTAATTCCTACTCTGATAGGAGATTTAGTCTTGTAGAGCTGCTTGGTGTTTGGTCCTGGCCAACTCCAGAAAATAATTTAAACTTGAGGTGTGTCATAGAATTCTACTATTTCAGCTCCAGCAGTAACACAATACTGCAGGTTTCTATCATAAAATCACTGTGAAACACACAATCTGGAGTTTTATTCTGTCTGGTTTTTCTGTAGCTAGAATGTTTACATTATATACTAAATGAGGTTAATTTCCAGACTGACAATGCTGCAAATTCAGCCGGGTTTGTGAATGTTGTATTACACCTTTTATCAAAAGGTGGTTTGTTTTGCTCTGGGTTTTTTTCCATACAATCAATAGATGTAAACAACTGGGATTTTTTAATGAAGTTGTGCTTCATCTATAACTGTATAAAATAACCCTGAAGTTAAGCACCTGAAGTTACAATCACTTATAACTTACTTTGTCTACCTTATGCTTTCTTGGAAATATATGCCATAACTTAAAAAAAATCAGTATTTATGGGTGTGTCTTAAATTTCTGTTTGATTTAGAAAAATAATTATGAAGTTTGGATTTATGAATACCTGATTTTGACAAGGGGGTAGATTATGTTCTTACATCAAGGTTACACAAGGTTATATCATCTGGTATAACCATTGACTAGGGTTATTCTGAATTTATATTCATTTAACTGAGAAGACTGCTTATATCTAATTTTTTAAGAGAATGTGGTGATTTTTGCATTACTAAATCTTTTTTACTGAATAAATCTGTGTAGGCAGTTCACAATACATGTTTCAAGAGATATTTTACTCTTCTACTACACTTAATTTTCTTTGATTTTCACAACTCTGCATACGTACCCAGTGTGGAAAACCCTTATACTGTCTTTTAATATATGAATCTAGTGCTTCTGAATAGATCAGTATTCCCAAAGGCTGGAATACTGTTCACTGGAATTCTCTCTGTTCACTGAAAACACATAACCAAATGCAGGAAAGGTTTAAATTTTTGTCTGTCTTCCTTGTGCAAATAAATAAAGGTCTGAAATTGCAATCTCTAAATAAGAGTATCATTGAGATACTCTTTTGAGATTTAGGAGTTCATTGAGATTTAGGAGTGAGCGCTGAATGTACCAAGGAAAGTGTATTTATTTGGCCTGGATGTGTGGTAACTGTGTGGCTAATTCATTTCTCTTCAGGCTGCTAAGCAGCCATCTCATGGAAAGAATCTATGAATTACCACTGAATTAAGCTAAATTTGAAGAATTAAATGATGATGCAGAACATCCAGTCTCATGACTCATTCATTTTCTAATTATTAATGTCTGGACATGTGGATAATCCAGGATTTTTTTAAAAGCAGAATTACAAGTGAACTCTTTTGATTATTTTACTAATGTTTGTCTCTTTAGTTTCAAAGTTAAGATTCAGGAAGCTTCACGCTTATATATTGTACAAACACATGGAAAAAACCCCAATATTTTTATGTGAGTTAGTAGCCTATTCTGTTTTTAGGATTTGTTTGGTATCACAATATGATTTCATTTAGGTGGAACATCTGTGGGTGCCATCTAGCCAATGCAAAGCAGGGATAACTCTCAAGTTGCAGAATGTTATTCCTGACTTTATATAACAGAATTTTGAAAAGCGTCCAAGAATGAAGGTTCCACAACCTCTCTGAGCAATGTGTCCCTGCACTTACTTGCTGTTTCTGTGGAAAATTTTCCCTTGTTTTGCCCTTGGATAATGCAGATTTTGCCTGTTGTCTGCCTCTGTAACACACCCTACTAGGTAGCTGATAAAATCAGTCTTGGGTTATTCTTCTATAGGCTTCCTCAGCATCTTGGTACCTCAGATGGATGGAAAGTACTGATTATTTAAGGTCAAAACCACAAAGAGCTAAACTAAGTGAATCCTGCTTGGTATCTCCGGGTTTTGGTTTTTTGGTTTTTTTTTTTGGGCGGGTTTTTTGGTTTTGGTTTTTTTTTGGGTTTTTTTTTTTTTTTTTTTTTTTTGTGGTTTTTTTTTGGTTTTTTTTGTTTTTGTTTTTGGTTTGGTTTGGTTTTTTGTTTGTTTTTTGGTTTTTTTGGTTGGTTGGTTGGGTTTTTTTGTAATGCAGACAAATGGCTTTTTTAGTTTAGCCTGAAAATTTCAGGCTTGTTTTCTGGTTTGAATAATTTTTTGAACTACTATCCAGCAACACTGTAAATGAGTATGAGGTAAAGTGAAGTGACAGAATAGGAAGAGAGAAATAGTTGAAATATTTTCACAGCTCAAGAAATTGTGTGTATCAAAGGGGATAATATTGAACCATTTAAAAGAATTTTCTCTTGTTTCCTGACATTTCTGTCATTTTAAATTATCTTATTTATTGTCTGTGGTTCTAATGTGCCATTTTAAAAATTAAGAAAAAAAAAAGGCAAAAATCAGTGTTCACATTTTAAATGAAATCCTGCTTGCATAATCTGTGAAAAAAAAATAGAAGAAGATCTGTGATTCTAAAGACAGCACTAGTCCTGCCAGTATTTGTAGAGAGCTTCTACCCATAAATGCGTGTGCAATAGATGGTCTAATTGCTTCATTCAGAGTTGCAGGATATGTGTTCTCTTTCTTGATGACAGCAAACTTCATGTTGTTTCATATTCACTGTATTGAAGAAGATCAGTGCTGCATATCCTTCACAGAAGCATCTGCTTGCATTAAACATTTCTTGCTCTTTCCCTGTGACAAGTGATTTATTGTCATGTTTGACAGTGCTTGTGTTTGTGTCATGTCAATACTGCCCAGAATCTTTTTTTTATAATTCAGTCGTGTTTGAGTACTTGTCATTTTAAAATCCATTTCTTAACCCTCACATTACTCGCATTGTCCAAACTGGCAACCAAGCTGCTTCTTAGAAGGATCTGAAATTTTTTAAGCCTGAGTTAAGCATATTGTCAGATCATTTATATGTCTGCATGTTACTTGTGACTGCTCATGTGTCTTTATCCACTAGGAAATAACTGATGATGTTCCTGCTGTAGAAAAGAAAGCTGAAGATAAAATAGCTTTGCAGGGATAGTTTAAAATAAATATGCATGTACAGCAGTAGCCAGATAATGTCTGATGTTTGGTATGTTTTCTTATAATACAAAAGTCAAAGCATATGCCATATGAAACAGCTTACCTTTATAAATTCCAAGGTTGAGTATCTCTCTCTGTATTTTCACTAAGGGTTTTTCTTGTTTTGTTTTTGTTTGTTAGTATAGTTTTTAATCACATATAGTTCCCAATCCCTGTGGTTTTTATTGGTGTAAGTGAATCTTCTATTCTTGCTTTCTTTTCTCCTACAGATATGCATATTTTTTGTTCAAATTACGTGCAAATATAGTCACACCACAATTCCATATAAGAGAATTGTCCACAGAGATGAATGAACATTCCAGCAATCAAGGTATAAACCTCTATTGTCTGAGCTAATGGAGATACCTGGTTTTGCTTATTCTAGCACTTTAGCCACCATGCTCCCCTTCTTTCTCTTTTTTCTTGTCCTTTTAACTTTCCTTACTTTTTGGTTTTCGTCATGCTTTTTGCCCTAGGTAATATTTCTAATTTTTTTTCTTTTCTCTTCTTTCTCTTCTTTCCCCAGCATATCAGCTCTGTGTTTGCATGACTTACTTTATGTTCATATTTTTTCCCTCTTTCCAACTGTATGCTCATCCTCACCATGTGTAACCAAAGGGACAACACAAGCTCCTGTCCTTTTGCCTTTTCTCATGTTCCCACATCATCAAATATCTACTTGTCCCCTACATAAAGCATCATTGCCATGAATTCTTTTTTTAACTCTCCAGAAAGAGAGTGCACAAAAAAAAAATTGTGTGTTTTCCCTGAGTATGTCAGGACATCTGAGAATGCTTTTATTAAGAAATGTGATGCAGCTTCCTTTTTCTTTTTTTTCTTTTTTTTTTTTTTTTTGTGGACTATAAAATTGTATTCTGTGGTATAGCACACAAAAGAATAAAAAAAATGCTACCTACTCACTCCAAGATAGTGCTTACCCTACTGGGTTAACCTTTAATTTACTTATCCAGTTTACTCATTTTTGTGGTTGACCTGTTCTGTTCTGGATTGGATGTATGTACCTGTCATCAGTTGTGGCGGAGCAGGTGGCTGCAGCCACCCAGACCCCAGATGAAACACTAGAACCCAGTGTTTGGTGGGTTAGGCACCAATGTTTAAAGACTGCCTCTGGTTAGGGTGAGATCCCATCACCCCTTGGTGCGGTTATTTACATGTTCTATGTTGATTGGTTCTTGTCCTCCCCTTCCTGTTTTGTGTATAAGTTTGTAAATACTAATTTCCCTTAGTTAAATATGCATCAGTTCTAGAAGCTTCTTTGATACTCGAGACCCCCCCCATTGGCTATTTCCTGTAATCCCTCCTCTGCGTTATTCCCATTGGTTACGTCCTTGTTAATCCCACCTCCTTAACACTACCCTATAGGCTGGATCCCTTATCCCCGCCTTTCCTGCCCTGGGTACAAAATCCCTGGACCCTCTTAAAAATTTGGGGGTTTGTCCCTAGTCTTTCGCCTGCAATAAAGCTGTTTGTGGAATCTACACAGAGAGTCCTCTCCATTCTTTGCCTCCACCTGTGCGCCCTGACAGCCTAGCCCAGGACAAGCTCCTTCGGGTGAGGAGCTCGCTCTCTTCCTTGCAGCCGCAGACACAGAGGGTGCAGCCAGACCTCTGTGCTTCTTGTTACCTGGCTAGCGTGCCCTCAATCAGTTAGTTCAAGGACACTATTTGTGGAGAAGAAAAGTTTGCAAGAGAGAAAAGGTTTTTCTTCTTCTCTCAGGATGGTACTTCTAGTACTTGTGAGGGTCATTCAGAATCTGATTATTCCTTCAGGCCTGCTTTTTTACTGTGTATAAGTTTCATACTGGTTAAACATGTACAAGCAGCTAGCCTAATGCCCTCTTGAAAAAGTTGTGAAGCAACATCTAATTGCTTGACTGTGAGGCTTATTTTAGTGATTTCTTCCTGCAATCATGATGTTTACACCACTTATGGCTTGTCCAGAATGGGATATCATGTTTGTTCTTCATTTGTCTGTTTGTGAATGCAATGCTTGACCTGTTTTGTTTTGGCTGACAGCGCAGAGGCAGACTGGCAGTAAGCACCTCTGTGGATTTTAAAAGTCTTATTTATTGGTGCAGGATGAGGTTGCATTTATGACTCATCTTGTCCTTGCAAATGGAGAACCACACCGCACCACACCATATATGTTGGGGTTCCTCCCCCCTGGCATGTGATCCTGGGAGAGGGACCCTGGGGTAGAGGCAGGGCCAACAGGGTTTCCCTACTCCCTGGTCAACCTCGTTCCCCATTGGTTGTTTTGTGTTCCCCTGCCTGGGAAGGACCCTCTGGTCCTGTGATTGTTCAGTTCTTGGGCAAGTCGCTGACCAGGCAGCTGGAAAAATAAACACCTCTGAAAATATCTACCAAGAATCGGTCCATATATTCTTTTCCATGGGCCTCGTTGTCTGATACACGTGTTGCAGAAATCCCCACTGCAACAAATGGTTGGAGAATGCTGGCAAGACATCGATCACTGGGAACAGCAACTGTGATTTGTGAGTAAACTCTGCATTTCTCTTCTTTTTGTTTTGTTGTTCTATCTCTAAACTACGGAGGAACCATGGAAAAACACGTGGCGCTCCGAACTGCATATGGACATTTGTCTTAAACTTGAAAAGATTCTTGAACAATGGTTTGTAAATTTTAGCTTAATTCAAGCTCAAAAGGAACTGAAACACTTCCTGGCATGGTTGTTTAAGAACTTTTTCTACATTTCTTGGGACTTGATTCTTACCAAACACTTTTATAAGACTGTTTCTGAGTCAAAATATATGCCGATGGAAGAATATTTTTGTGAACATTATTTATTTACCGAGACTGTTGAGCAATGTCAGCTGTGTCTTGGTGAAGGGAGGCATGCCTCAGGGACCATGCGACCCAGGCCATATGTGCCTCGTGTGCTGTGAGCAGCAGCGAGGCAGTTCCCGCGCGCGGGCAGAGCGAGGCGAGCTGTAGTGTTGGCAGCGGAGCGAGGCGCGGCGGGAGCGGCGTGACTGGGTGGTGCCTGCCCGGCCCCGCACAGCGCGTGGTGGAGCGAGCCCCATGAACGTCTGACTGAGAGGGGCGGCCCGTGGGCGGCGGCCGGTGGCAATGGCAGCAGAGCGGAGCCGCATGAAGCCCGGGCACGCCGCAGGATGGAGCCGTTTGCAAGGCACGGGGGGCCATCACTCGGAGGCCCGGCCGAGATGTGGGCGCGGCTCCAGGCAGCAGCAGCGCAGCTGTGACCAGAGGCAGCGGCAGCACGTGGGGAGCTGAGCGGCGCGGCCCGGTCTGGTCCGCGTGGCCCCAAATGCGACCCCGGGAAGCTGAAACCCCGCGGCAAGAGCACGCAGGCACGAGCAGCCCTGATGGCCCCGGCAGCCCTGGCAGCTCCAGCAGTTCCAACACGGAGCGAGCGAAAGCAAAAACGCAGTGAGACAGAAAACAGGAGCCACTCAGAAAAAGGAAAAAATCATCGTAGCTAAGGTTTTAGGAATAGTAAAATGGTATAATGTTAAACAAAATTATGGTTTTATAACAAGATGTGACAAGCAGGAAGACATATTCGTTCACAGAATTGCTATTAAAAAGAATAACCCCAAAAAATACATCCCAAGCTTAGGAGATAGAGAAGTAGTAGAGTTCAAAATTGTCCAAGGAAAGAAAGGGTTACAAGCAGCAGAGGTCACTGGGCCTGATGGTGTTTCTGTGAAAGGCAGTATATACGCTGCAAATCGTAGTCATGTTAGAAAAATATCCCCATTATAAGCAACTCATACAGTCTCCCTTTCCCAATCCTACCTTTCCCTTTTATCCTATATCCTATTACTCCCAGTGTATTCCCAATCAGTTTATGCACCCATGGTTTCTCTCACAAAACCATACCTTTACCAATTGTTTCCCCAAAAATCCCTTTCCAATGCCAAGTGGAGGATGATGAGGGTAGGGAAAGAATTTAACTATTGTTTAGCTTTCCAACAGATACATATGGAAGAAACCTTCTCCTGCCTCAGTTTCCCCACAAAGCATGCTCAGAGAGTCCTGTCTCCCTTCTGTCAGCCTTAAGATATTCCAGAAAAAAAATCCGTTTGGACATTTAAAGACTCAGGAGGGTGGCTTGTTTTGTTTTGAAATTGTTCTTGTTATCTCATGTTTATCCAGTTGTTTTCAATGTTAAGTTTTAAATCTCTTTTTGTTAAAAATAAATGGGTGAAGTGTTGGCTCCCCCCTGGCATGTGATCCTGGGAGAGGGGCCCTGGGGTAGAGGCAGGGCCAACAGGGTTTCCCTGCTCCCTGGTCAACCTCGTTCCCCATTGGTTGTTTTGTGTTCCCCTGCCTGGGAAGGACCCTCTGGTCCTGTGATTGTTCAGTTCTTGGGCAAGTTGCCGACCAGGCAGTTGGAAAAATAAACATCTCTGAAAATATCTACCAAGAATCGGTCCATATATTCTTTTCCATGGGCCTCGTTGTCTGATACACGTGTTGCAGAAATTCCCACTGCAACACATATAGCTCTTAAATGTACCTTTTATGCCAGTGTGTGAGTGAACCTTTGCTGGATTGTGCCTCAGAACGCGGAGCTCTGTCACTGTTAAAGATCAGGGTCTGTGCTCCTCACCTTGAGAAAAATAGCTAAAATACTGTATTTTAGTTTGTGCTCAAACAGCCACAGGAAGTTAAGTAGTTTTTGTTTATTATCCATATACTTCCTTGATCAGTTTATGATATTTTTACTTAGAAATAATACTTTTTTTTGTTTTAATGCTGGCATTTATGCTTGTTTTCTAGTTTTCTGTGGACCCAAACCATGTAAGCTGTTTTGCAGAAGTGGAGGCATTGTTACCTGGGAGAGTATTTAATAACACATTTAATCTTTCATTTATTTTGTCAGTGTAATACTAATGTACTGTGTTGGCATTCACTATTCTCCTAGTAGTCTCCTCTACATACTTTCTCTGATCATTGATTGACCCACTAAGGGTTTTACAGATTTCTGTCATATTCCCTCAAGTTCTCTATTTTGTCTAAGAAGTCTGAGCCTGCTCAGCTGTTGTTTAAAAGGAAATAATTTTATGCTTTTAGATTAGAGCAACAAGGAAGTCTGAGTACCCTCCACTTGTACCACATCCTTTTTGAGACAGAGAGACCAGAACTGCAGATAACAATCATGGTGCATATCCAACATGAATTTATATAGCAAAGCAGTAACGTTCTTAACGCAACCGGGGGCTTGTCACCACAAGCCCTGGCGTGCCCTCGGGCAGAGGGGACGCAGCGTTGGCCTCCACGGCGTCCTCGCTGGATGGCTCTGTGGAATCAGCATGGGATGGGTGCGTGCGCTGGCTCCTCCTCAGAGGAAGCACGTTGGGCAGCCGATGATCAGGCTGGTGTTAGCCCAGAGGCAAAGAAGGCGGGAGGGGCTTCTGGTGTGAGTTCCAACAGGTTTATTTGCAGGAGGGACCAGGGACCAGCAAAAGCCCTGAGGAGACGCCGGCTAGCCCCCTTTACGGGGGGGTGGAGTAAGGCAGGGAAAGGGAAAACAACCAATGGGGTACAAGCAGAGGGGAGGATACAATTTTTCAGAACAAATGGGGAAAACAAGGAGGCAGGAGTCATAACAGGGAACCAATTAATAACTACAAAAGGGAGAACTTTCTGGAACAGGGGGAGGTAATTTAGGATTGGGAGCCACCCAGGGGGAGGTAACCTAGACTGCAGTGATCTCTTCTGGTGACTGACATTTGATGGTTTCAGCCCGAGAGCAGGCTGAGCCGCCCCAACACATTCTCTACTTTATTTGCTAATCCTTTCTTGACATTTGAATTGCTTATCTGTTCTCGTTTATTATCTCTCATGACCACCAAACTGCTTATGAGACTACTCAGGAGCAAGGTCTTGGGGCTAACTGGACAATTGAGAACAATTATATCTTCACATGTAGAAATATTTCCTCCACACCAGCCTCTGCCTGGGTGACATTTAGTCACATTCAATCTCTTTTACCATTTTAGACAGATTCCTTGGTCATGCATCCATTCATCTCAGTCAGTCCTCATCCTTATGATACCAAATAACTAAGCTGACAGCAAAAGTTCCTATTCCATTCCATCTCCCTTTTTTCAGGACACATACAAAAATGTTGGAGAGCCACGTATACCTGTGGAACAGATAACTTCCCTCCATTTCAAGAATTGACCAATATTTTATTGCTTTTCTGGTTTTGTTGTTATTATTATTACTATTTTATTTAGCCAAACAAAAACTTCCCTTTTGTATCATGGCTGTTTACTTCACTAAAAAGTCAGATATTGTGATGAATGATCCACAACAGAAGGATCTTCCATGGAATCTACAGAGTTTCTTCTTGAAGGCAAATGTGAATAATTCCTTTGACCTCGAATTCTATGTAGTTTTACTTGGCAAAGTGTACTCAATGAATTTAGGCTTCATCTCTGTTACCCAGGGCCCTCTTTTTCAGCCTCAAGATAGGTACATAAGCCCATGCAGAAAAGAAGATTTCACATGTGTATTAAACTTGAACATTTCCTCTTAGATTTCTCTGGGATCCCAAAGCTCAGCATGCTGTCTGTTTGCATTCCTGTACCATCTCCTCCTTTATCCCTGCACTATGTGCAAGAACTTTTGTTTACCAAAGCCAGTTTCATATGTTCTTGACCCAAATATCTATTAGTGTCTCCAGTTGAACATCACAGAACCTTTATTGATACCTGTGCTGGGAATTCAGAACAGAAGATTTTTCCATATAACAGGGCTTTGTAAATTGAGGGGTAACAAAAAAAGGAAGATGTGAATAAACAGCAGATATTCTGACTAATCAGAGAATAACTGTGAACTGTCAGCAGGAGGTAGCCTTGAAAAACACAAATATGAACCTAAGATGATGGGAGAAGAATTCTTTGAGAACAGAAAAATTTTAGAAGGGCTCATGTTCTTTAGCCTACCAATATCCAGGCATGGATGTAATGACATCAAAGTCTTAATCCTAGAGGAGAAATATATTTATGCTAGAAGATAAAGAGGGTAAGAGGACAATGAATTAATTTTAAATATTATGTTAAGCTCCTCAATAATTAATTGCCTCCATTTCTAGAGCACCCTTCCACAGTGAAGCAAACCCCCCACCACTTTTTTTAAAAAAGCAGAACATAAATTAAGCATTTGTGACACCAGGGCTGTGCATTAGATGATTCAGGAGGTGTATTCCAGTCAGTCCTTCCTAACACACAGTGAAGACTCAGGTATCTTCTCTGTGACAGACATATTCACAAAGGCTATTGTCTGTAATTTTGTTTTCTGTGTCTAAGGAAGAATTTGAATTAACTTGTTTCATCTAAGTCATGTACAGATGACTGTATTCCTACACACTTTGTTGCCCTATTTTTTGTCAAGTGCTATGAATTGTGGCTGGTATACTTAGGTTAACACAACACCTGTAACAGCTCTAGCCAGGCATCTCTGGTGTGAATCTCTGATAAGGTCACATCTTGGCACTGCTTTTTGCACATTTTTAGCTAATTTTGGCCCAGCTTGGGCTGTGTTTTGTAGGGGATCTTCTGGGCAATCAACACACAGAAAACCCTCCTAACTCATTTCTGCTGCAAGTCTGTTCAGTGGTGCTCTTCAGGACATACTTATCCAAACTCTAATTGGGTAAAACAAGACAAAGCCTATTCTGATAAAAATTTGAACAGTGTTATTGCCAAGAGGTAGTTTTCCTTCTCCATGGATCATGCAATTAGTGCCACAAAGGACTTTGACTTTACATTTTAAAAGTTTGATAACTGAAGCTTGTCAGGGTTTTATAGATAGAGACTGATCTTATTCAGTATTTTACATACAGTGTATATCGATCTTTGAATGATAGAGTTTATTTTTTAAGAAGCAATTAAAATTTTTGGGCCCTTGCCCCTGACAGAAAGTAAGATCACTAAGACCATTTTCTCCCAGGTTTAGCTATCTGAACACCTGACTCAAATTGACTGTGAGGGTGCAGCAAAAGAGCTGTCATGAAGGAACTGCCCTTGTTTTTCTGAAGCTCTTACTCCTGCAAGGTATTTAGTGTGTTATAAATACTAACAGAATCATTGTAATAGAACTGATTTATTTATAGCATGTCTTTTTGTCACGCATAACTTAGTATTGTTTAGCACAGATGTAATTGGTAGACTTTTGCAAATATAATTTATATTTGGCTTAAAGGATGGGAAGAAACATCTGTGTTCTTGTCTCTGGATTTCTGTAACGTCTTTGCTGCTGCCATATGGTAAAATTTAAATAATAAACATGATCACAGTATGAAATGTACAGCATATATTCCATGCTAATCCAGTTTTTGAGTAGTTTGTGAAGATTCTCATTATTTAGGCATTCTTTGGCTCTCCTGTTCTGTATCTTCTTAATTGAACAGTTTCATAAGACAGAAGGGAAAACAGATTTGTAAGGAACAACAAGTCTCCATGCTTACCTATCACTAAGTGCCTTAAAAGAACACAGATTTTTTTTTTTTTTTACAATAGTCAGATAAGAAGTGTACTTCCTTTACAACTTAATTGAAATTTTTTTTGTATCTCTATAAAATTGCCATATTATGATTTAGCAATCTGTATGGAATCTGCTAGCTCAAACTGGTTGCAACAGTCATGTTTTTCCACAAGCATTTCAAGGCAGTTGCCTTGACTTAGATAAGAACTCTTTGTTTACTGTTATAAAACACTTTTTTCTTAAAGAGAACTTTGTCCATACTGTTAAAGTTGAGTGAAGTCTGGATATGGTAAGACTTTGAAAACAGGGAAGTGAAAATGATAAGAAAAATTTTAATAGAATCATGGAATCACAGAATGGTTTGGTTTGGAAGGGACCTTAGAAATCATCTGGTTCCAACCCCCTGCCATGGGCAGGAACTTTTTCCACTGGACCAGATTACTCAAACCTCCACCCAGCCTGGTCTTGAACATTTCCACAG
The DNA here is from genome assembly GCF_020740725.1 of Corvus hawaiiensis. NCBI lineage: Eukaryota > Metazoa > Chordata > Aves > Passeriformes > Corvidae > Corvus > Corvus hawaiiensis. Next base: position 71,206,744 of record NC_063255.1, on the reverse strand, counting down.
GTGGGAATTTCATCATCAAATTTTCTAAGGGTGCACTCTGTCCCTTCATCTGTGTCATTAATGAAGATATTAAATAGAACTGGTCCCAATACAGACCCCAAGAGGCACCACTTGTCACTAATGTCCATCAGCACTCTGAGCTGCTGACCACAATGCTTGGATGTGACCATCTTTATCCATCTAACAGTCCATCCATCAAATCTATCTCTCTCCAGTTTAGAGAGAAGGATATTGTAAGGAACTGCGTCAAAGCTTTACAGGAAAGTGAAAACTGTAGCCTTTTCCTTGTCCACTAGTGCAGCCAACCCATCAGAGAAGGTCATTGTGTTGGTCAGGCAGGACTTGCCCTTGGTGCAGCTGTGCTGGGTGTCTGGAATCACCTTCCTGTCCTCCATGAGCCTTAGCAGAGTTTCTAGGAGAATCTGTCCGTGATCTTCCCAGGCACAGAGGTAAGGCTGAGAAGTCGGAGTTCCCAGGGTCCTACTTCCTACCCTTTTTAAAGGTGGGTACAGTGTTTTCCAGTCACCTGGGATTTCACCTGACTGCCACAGCTTCTCAAATATCATGGAGAGTGGCTTGGCAACTACATCAGCCAATTCCCTTGGGACTCTGGGATGAATCTCATCAGGTTCCATAGACTTATGTACATTCAGGTTCCACAGGTGATCACAGACCTGGTCTTCTCTTACAGTGAGCACTTTGCTCCCCATTCCCCATCCTGCTGTCCATCCACTCAAGAGGTGTGAGAAGAGAGGTTGCCAGAGAGGACTGAGGCAAAAAGAGTTGTTGAGCACCTCAGCCTTTTCCTCACCCACTGTTACCAATTTACCAGCATTGTTTATCAGGGGGCTTACATTGTCTTTGACCTTCCTTTTCTGGGTAGCACAATTGTAGAAGCCATTCCTCTTATCCTTACATCCCTTGCCAGGCTCAGTTCTAGCTTTGCCTTGGTCTTCCTCATCCTACCTGTGCACAACTGTACCGCGCGTCTATACTCTTCCCAGTTCACCTATCCACAGTTGAAGAACTGTGCATTTACTTCTTTCTCTTTAGTTTAACGAGCAGTTCCCTACTTAGCCATGCCACTCTCCTGTCTCCCTTGCCCAATTTCTTACTCCTGGGAATTGCTAACTCTGACGTGCTGTGGAAGGCTTCCTTAAAGATGTGCACCTCTGTTCCACTTGGCCGTTTATGGCATTCAGGCAATAAATAACTCTGTAATTTGGGTTGAACTTCAACACAAATCACTTCTACAGAAATTTTTTTTTAACAGAATTCATTATAGTGAATTTTAAATTCTATATGAAAGTATAAATCCTACCAAGTAGACTTTTAAACAAAGGAATATGAAACAGGACTATTAAGAAACTTCAATCATAAATTAGAAATGTAAAAATGCATGAAATTTCACAGGGAATTCTGTGTTTACTCATGCTTTATATGATCTAAAATACAGGAATTAAATATTATTTTAATCCATAAAATTTTTCAGAATGTTTCCTTTCAGGCAAAAGTGGACATAGTTGCACTGCAAACTTCTGTTATGCTTGTAACATAGGACTTGAACAAGATCTTCACCTTCTTTTCACGAAGTTTTCTTGAGGAAGGGATTCAAGTTGAAGCTACTAATTTCTTATTGGTCTAAAAATTTCTGGATAATCCAAAAGTAAGTAGAATATAAACCTGTTCTATACTTAATACGACCTAGACTGATAGAATTTTTCCTCAGGCTCACATTGTTTTAAAATATTACATTTACTGAGTGACTTAAGAAATACAGTCCCTATCATATTGACAAAGTATTAAATACAAATAATTGATACCAGGATGTTTCAAAAGGGGTAATTTGAATTCAAACTGTAATTAAAGGATTAAATCTTTTCTCATTCAGAGCCACTAAGTTGAGATGAGTTGTTGAAATCTTGTTATGGATTTGCTCAACCTTACTTTTTCTGTGCCTGAAATGATATCATGTTCTGATATGAACGTGAGTACAATACAAATATATTGAGAGAAGTTGCCTATGATTAAGCACTCAATCAAATCTATTGCACTTACATTATCTTGTTTGCAATTGTTACCATTGCATGACAAATAACAACTACTGATCTAATGAATGAGAAGAAGCAGTATTTATGAAACAGCATTTGATCAACAAAGAAACAAATTTGTAATCAAGTCTGAAGTGTCTTTCCTTCCTTAAAAAAAATCCATCTACTTTTCCTTCCTTCAGAAACTCAACATACAAATCAGTTCAGTTCTCTGATCAGAGACTACAGTAAGTTTAATGAGAGGGAAAGCTCTGGAAAAGGGTCAAAGCTAATCCTGCCATCACTTATTTCATGAATCAAACCTGCCTTCAGTTTTGAAAAATATTTTGCACACATCATATGGAAGTTACCTGTCAATCCAATTCTTTGAGTACTGTGGACAGAGACTGTCTTCAGATCTCTGCCACAGAGAATCTGCCTGTGATAGAACATCAGCCTGAGGATGGCTAATTCATAACAGTTACTTCTCCACCAAAGTACCTTCAGCTAGAGAGCACTTAAAGCATCCTGTCAATTACCTAATGTCATGTCATTAAAGATGTTTTGAATGTGGAGGTCCTTGATAGCCATAGATATATCACAGTAATAGTGTGTGTATACTGAATGCCTTAAATTACAGCTGTCTTCTGCTCAAAATGGATGACTAAATTCCGTAGAAAAAGGCACTTCATAGAGTCACACGTAGTCTTCGGAGCACACCAAGTAGGGGTCACTTTTACTTTTGGTGTTTTTCATTATTGGCAGGATATTTGCATTGTGAAAGACATTGTGTCTGAACATACAGAGGAGTGACTGTTGACTGCTTTTCAGCAGTTGCATTGAATTGTCTTTTTGGAAGTTGCTGCAGTTCCCCATTAGTAGCACAGAGAAGTCCCATTCATTGCCTCTATGTCACAATTTCATTATAGAGCTGCTACCGATGATTCTGCTAATCTGTTTCCCTCATCTTCTGTACCCTGAATTTTTTGGATGGCAACTTGATTTATTTCCTTTTCCATAACCAAATACCTGCATGTTTCTAGTCAAGGAAGGTTAAAATTATATATATCTTTTCAAGCAAGTGTGCCTTCTTCATAAAACTCTTTTCTTTTGCTAATACCTCTAGTATTTCTGTTCACTCACAGCAGATGCGTGCACTTAAAACATTTTATGACAATACTTTTGGATTATGAGTAACAGCAAAACAAGAAAGAATTAAGTAAGCTCTTCAAATCACAATTGTTACGTCTATTACATATTTCCTGATTTTATGTGCATATGGGTGTGCTTGTTTTCTCAACTATCTGGGAAATCACAAAAGATGGCAAATAAAACTAGATATACATCTATCAATAAGATAAGCCAGTGTAAATATCTAGCAGGACATAATGTCTGAATGTGGCAGAAACCTGTCTTCCTATAGTTTTTCCAAAGGCCTTGGAATTTAGTCAATAACTTGAAGACCAGGCTATGAATCTTCAAATCACATGTTATTTGTTTTTAACCGTATGGACCTGAAAGCCTCAAATCCACCAAATTGACATATGCATCTGAGCATCTCTGAGTAAATCAGAAAATGCAAATATCCCAGAGAAAAACACTGCTTTTCATGTGGAATGTATTTATAAATATACTAAACATTGTCAGAGTTCAACTTATTGAGAATTTCTAAATTTTTCACGTGATGGAACTAGCTACAGTTTGGGTTTTAAAAGAATTAGAAGCATGTATCATGGAACATATAGCTGGATGAACATGCAGAAGAACCTGACTAAAAGAGTCCCTGGACTGAAGAACATTTGCAGATGACGAAATGAAGAGATAAAAAACTGCGCACATCAATGGGAAGAGCTAAACAAAGGAGATTTTTCTCAAAGGTTTATTAACCACTCTCTTGATTGTCAGTATTTGAGGAAAGATTTATATCTTGATATTTTTGTGTTTCAATAAGATATTGGCAAGGAGGAAGTTAGAAGAAACTATTGTTCTTATAAGGAGTAACATATGGTCATGGAATAAATTTACTGAGCTGCCTTAGAGTAAAAAATTGGTACTAAATGTAAGAGGTGTGTGTCTTTGGGTTAGCAATTCTGAAGAAAATATGTTTTTTGTGAAAACAATGAAAGGCCAAGTTTCTGGTGCTGGGGTAGTTTCCATGGCTGGATGATAGCTTTGGAGCTATAGCTGGTTGCCTTAAAGGTGTAAATTTTGGAAAAGCAGCTTCCCCAGGAAGCTTGGAGGAAGGTGTTTTGCACAGATTTTGCACTGGGGTTTTGTGATCCTAATGATAAAAGAGCTCGGGCCTTGTGAAGTATTATTTAAAATGCCACTTATTGAAGCTAAGGAAAGAGAGGATAGTGTAGGCAACATTGCAGCCCTTCAGGTGCTGGGTATGTCCCATCAAATGACATTGAATGGCTCTCCATTCAGGGCACAGCTTGTTGTGCTGAACCCATATATGTACATTTACACTTTTTTGGCATTTTGATCTCTTACATATTTTTTCCTAATATGGTCTGAAATTTTTTTTTTTTTTTTTTTGGTATAATTGTGCTTTTGTAGGGGGATATTCACAGCAAAAAAAAAAAAATCCTTTTAAACTTTTTTTTGATTAATGGGTATGTGAAAACACAATGCTTATATTTAGTTATCTTTCACCTGAGACTGTAACCATAATGACATTGGTTCAGTCTCTGTATGAAGGGGAGAAAAACTCATGTACTAAAGTAATAAAGGTGAGTGCTAGTTTTTCAGACTGTATGATACTGTATCCAGACTAGCTAAATAAAGGCAAAATGAAGATGAATCACAAGAGACCAGGAAGGCCTCTCTTCTCTTTTTCTTTAGTACAATACCCTGGAGATACATTAACTTCTTTTCCTGTTTGTTTGCAAGCTTTTTATTTCTTGTTAAAGAAATGCCAAGAGCTCTGAAATTTCAGTGCATTGATCTGTACCTCTGAATCTCTTTCCTTCATAGTTCTGGGGATAACTTTTTTCCTTATCTGAAAGTCAAACCTCGTATATACAGTGTATTCAACCTGAACTGCACATGAAAATGGCTCAAGAGACTGGAAAAGTCAGGGAGTTTTGGGTTCTGTTTTGGTCTAAAAGAAGTTTTGCCAAAACATTATAAGCCCTGATTTTTTATTATTCAGAATAAAAAGCCAGAAAGTTCATTGCCAACTTCAATTTTCCATTTGGCAAATACCTTACATAGTCGTCTCCCAATACACCCATCTTTTTCTTCCTTGCATGGCTTACAATTACTGTGGATCTTTACAAAAAGCTGATAGCAAAGAGAGAATCCAGACAATTCAGGAATAACCTTCAATTAGTCTGCTGTTATTGCAAAAACTGTCCGCGTATCTTCATACTTGTGGGTTTTGTGTATTCAGAAGAACACAGTTACAGCTCTCTCTTTGTTAGCAGTACACTTGTAGTCTTAAGGTCTGCACTGTGTTTTCCTAAAGAGCATCAGGACACTGTTGATGGCTGGGAATGTCTCAGACCATGGCTTATCCACATCCTCTTCAGCCTGATTATGTACTGGGCTAGGCCGGTGTCTTCAGACATATTTTTATGCTTAGCTTTGCAAATTTTTTCCTCTCTGTCCTTCAAAAATGCACTAATCACTTATCTGCAAAAGACAGTCTTTATTGTAGGCAGCCTCAGTGTCTTCCAAGGCTTCAGTGATGGCAATTTTTAGGTGTATGTACTTGTCTACTAGGTATGTTGCTATGGACAGAGACAATGCTCTTTATTGTTAAAGACCAACAGGGGTTTCTGATGCTGAGGAGGCGTTGTTGTTTTAATTTGGTAGGGTTTTTTAACCTTTGAAGCTCCTTGTGGGTTTTGTCAGCTTTTTCCTTTCTTTTTAACACTTTTTTTTGTACCACAGTTATGTCTCAAGCTACAGACTTTGAGAAAAAGTGCTTAAACTGTTGTTTTTAAATTAAGAGCATGAAATTAGAGATTGTGCAGAGGTAGTGCAATAATTCTTGAAAGTGCAGATCTTAAAGTTCAGAACTAGCAGGAGCTTTTTAGTTCTGACAGTGTGAAGTGTGACATTTTAAGTAGCTGCATTATATAGTGTATCTGAAAAGTCTGAAGAGTTTAAATTTGGGTGTCTAAAAATTACCAGTCTGACTAAGGAAGAGACATAATTTTTTTTCATTTTGAAGGACTGGTATTAACACCAGACCTGCAGATTTTTTTTCTGCAGTGTTACTTCACCAACTCTAGGCAAGACAACTTAAAACCCCTCATATTTTATGCTACCTCTGTCAGGGCAGGCAGGTAGAAATATACACGTACATTCAACTAACACAGCAAAAGAGCTGTGAACCTTCATTTCACTTACTACTGCCTTCACAAGCCTAGTAAAGAAGAGGGAGGTGAAATCCAAGTTCTTCAGGATCCTGCAGGAGGACAGACGAGCAGGTGAGCATTTCCCCATATGGCTGGCAGTCCTGTTGTACCATTTAAAACTGAAAATTAAATATCCCAATATTCTACAGCTTAAGCATATTAGGACACAGATGAAAGTATTTCTTTCTCTGAACAGTTTATTCAGGTTTGGAATATTTCAAATCTCTATATTTAAATGCTGATTGTCAGAACAAACAAGAGACACTTTTCATGTGTGGTAGGAGGTGGTTTTTATCTTCATTTTCATGCTTCCTTAGATATTAAAATAACGAAATGTACTATTTTAAAAACAGGAAGTGATTTGACAGCTCTATTTTCTTCTGCTACTCAGCAGCTCCCTATATGTAGGTCTACAGCATCAGCATAGGCATTGCAGCACTTTCTGGCATGTCTTTGGAATTCTCATTTCTGTTCTCACCTCATCTCTTTAATTTGGTAATAGATGCAGAATTTGCATCTTCAGAAATAGTTGGAGATTTTTTAATATCCCTCACTGAACAGTCTCTTCCCTGGGGCATGCCTTTGCTATTACGGGGCTGTGTGTGCAGCGTAACATGCCAAGGGCTCGGGAATAAAGATTGATATCTATGGAGGAACTATACGATGACTTGTGCTCTCCAGAGGGGGAGGTCTCAAGCCAAGTACATTTGCAGCCTGTCAATGCTTGTTGGCAGATAGAGATACTCAGGAACACTGAGGTCTCAGAAACAAGAATTTTTGAGTGATTACTTACTAGTGCTACTTTTGTAACTATCCAGAAGAATATTTTCCTGCTGCCTTTTCAAATGCAAGTCTTTCTTCAACTCCTGAACAAAAGCAAACAAATTAACCCATTGGGACCTGAGAACAAGGCAAACCAGATGTTATTTCATATAACAAGATTATGTGTTTAGTTCCCACATGAGTGTGTTTTATCACATCATAATGGTAACAACCTAAACGGCAAGAAGGGGCACTAGGGCTTGGTATTTTGTGCTTGGCTTTTGTGCCTGTTACTTAGACTGAGCAAGACCTATGTGTCTATGCTTGGTGGCTGCCTAGGATAAAATACTACCATTGCTCCTAATGGAAGACTTATCCTTCTGAGGTTTCACTTTCTACTGTTGTAATGCATCTACCATGAAAATAAAAATTATGAATACCAGGAAACTGGAGCACTAATTTCATTAGACTTCTATTTTGATTCCTATCTCTCCCTCTGCTACATGATGCCATTTTAAAAGGAGTGAGGCAGAAGAATGATACCAAAGGAAGGCCAGCTGTTCAGTGATTGTTAGAATAAAGATGGGGAACGTAGTACATACCAGTGTTCTTTGACAGGCTCAGCCACTAAATTCTTACTTCAAGGGTATGCATGCTGTTGCTAAGGAAAAATGGTTATGTGAGTCTCTTACATAATGTCATTAATATTTTGGTTTGAAACGTTATTCTTGTCATCTTGCAGCTTACGTCTCTAATAGCTGGAGCCCTTACTTAAAGCACTGTTGTCGTGAAAAAAAAGGAAACAAAAGGTTGGTTTAGAGGTACTAATGGAAAAGCTACAACAAAAGAAAGCAGGTTGCAATGTGACTGCAGTCAAGTGATACTGCCTTGGCTTCTTCTACTCAGAAAAGATGAAAGGAGGCTGAATTGTTAATTTAAGACAGTTTTTATTGATAAACCAGAATAAGTATCCATTTGGTATAGGACATGTGGGAGGAGGGGATCAGTACAAGGAAGTGGAGGGGAGGTTTCTGTGGTACCCAGATGACAGATTACATGAAACTAATTTTATCTTGTACATTTCTAAACATGTAATGGTTTATGCATTTTAGATGTGTTCAAAGCTATGCAATCTAGAAATGTGTAATTGAAGACTTGCATGCAATCTTCTCAAGATTTTGTCTTCCTAGGAATTGAACCTCCAAGGGAGTGCTTTATTATTCTAAGCTTTCACATGACGCCTCACCCATACTGCATTGTCTGCACTGGCATCAGGAATATTGGGATGATCATTATGAAAAAATAGACTTAATGAATTTTAACAAATGAGTCAAAATATTTTTTAGAAGAGAAAAATTATTAGAGAAAACAACTGGTGGGCAAAATCTTCTCTTCTAGCCTGTCAAGATGCAAAAAAATTTAAGATATTACACTGTTGATTCAAGAAAATTTTCCAAGTTACATTCATAGTCAATCAGATCCATTTCAAACAAAGAGTACTTTACAATCAAAGCATAGATAAGGCTGTCAAGCCACAAAAAGCAGTAATACGTGTTAAAAACAAAAAACCAAGAAAACAAAATAAAACAAACAAAAATCCTCTGGACTAAACACCCCACACTTAGAATTATTTTAGTGATGAAAGCTGAGATTGCACCTGATAAAGGAATAATGAAAAGCTTCTGTTATTCTGGTACTGAAAAGAGCCACTGCCTCACAGCCCTCTCTTCTTTACCTCACTCGTGTAGGGACCATCCCTGAAATTCTGCTGTGTGTGCTAACAGTCTGTGTTGCCTGTGCTTGCCGTAATTTGATTGATTGTTCTGAAAAGTGAGTATAGGACAATTCTTATATCTCCTTAGGCTCCCTGCCAAGTCTACCATTGCCTTTCTAAGAGAAGATTGCTAGAATATTTGAATTTGAATAACAGACCCAGTCTCAGTAATAGTGCTGCCTAAATGCAATTTGCTATTCCAGCAAAAACGTTCAAGTATATGCACAGGTACATTAAAAATAGCATCATTTTGAATGAAAAAGTAACAATTATTTGTTGTCCCTTAATAACCTCATTTCTAGAAAAAGGAATGGCAGGAAAAATCACTTGCAAGGTGATAGGTAAAGATTTTCTGTGCCTGATTTTATCTGCATACAAAATGGATAATATCCATTGAGAAAATAATTTAAGGCTTACCTTAGATTCATGTCTGAGCAGGATGGAAGACACTACTTTTAACTCTTTATGGAGCTGTAAAATTGTATTAGTCCATGCAGCTTATCCCATTTTTTGGGAAGCTGAGTTTGATCTCTAGAATATTCTGTCCAGAACAGAAGCACAACAGATGGATGTTTTACCCATCTTCTGAAGATTTCCATGCTAAGTAAATCTAAAGAACAAGCACCTGGTAACTTACCCCTTTCCTTATGTTCAGACAGAGCAGTGGGCGTGGGTTTAAATTGCTATTTCCTGAGGCAATTGACACCCTCTCAAGCCTTATCCTCATCCACTGCTGTGTATTCCAGAGCTATGGGAATTTGGTTAGAGAGGCCCAGAGGTTTCTCAAACAACACTTTTCTCACACAAGATGTATAGGTCACTAGGTGCCATGTTATTGTGCACAAAGTACTGTAATTTTTACCAGTTTATACTTCTTTATTTGGAGTAGTTAGTTCACATTTTGTCCAGATAGCATAATAGGATCCATTTAGTATTTATCTCTTTATGACTTACGATTTGTGAAGATTTGGAGAAGAGGACATTTCTCCAATTATGATCAGGACAGTGTGAAATCCAACAAAGATGGCCCTGTATTACTTGTAAGTAGAAAAATATACTGTGAAGTGAGGCAACATCAGTATTTTTAATGCATTTTTGAGCATATGTTTTACAGAGTCTTTTGTAAATGTACACTATCCATAGATTCATTGCCTTGATCATTGAACAAAATCATCTACAACCTAACTGAAAGACATCTGGTCATTAAACTGTCATTATGTAATGTACACTTTCATGTCTTACTCCGTGAAATCTATCTATACTTTCCTGATAGTACGAAAATCACTGCTTTCCTCATAGGTTTTTAGTTAAGATCTGTTACTTTGAAATTCCCAGAGGTTAATTCAAATAAAGATGCTGGAAAGTTCTCTGGATTGTTTTTATTGGCTTTGATTGTGAAGGTAATCATCAGTAAACAAGAATACAACAGAGATCCAAGCAGTAAACATTGACCAAATACTGTCAGCAACTGCCTACAAACATTTTGAATTGAGTGATTTCAGAGACATAGTCCAGGCATATTGTATGGTAGAAGGAGGGTTAAAATCCAATTTTGAGCAGCAATATTTTACAGCCTAACCTCTGACTGACAGATTTTAAGGCCAAAAGAGATCGTTAGATCATCCAGTCACATATGTCTTGCATTTTACAGGACATTATATTTCTTTCACTGACTTGAGACTAAACACGTTTTCTGGAAAGATGACTAGCTTTGATTTGAGAGCACCAAGTAATGAACAATCTACCACTCCCTTTGGGAGTTTGTTCCAGCTGTTATTCACCAATGCTGTTAAATTTTTTATCTTATTTCTATTTTGAATTTTCCTGCCTTCCATTTCTAACCATGGTTTCTGTCTTTCCCTGCTAGATTAAAGACTTCTCTAGTACATTGTGAGGGAGCTTATAACAATCAAGCTACCTGCCATCTGGATTTTTTTTTTTTTTTTTTTTTTTTTGCTAAGATAAACAGGCTGATATTTTTAAGTCCTTGTTCACCTGAATTTTCTGCAGCCTGGAATAATTTTGCAGCTTTTTTTCTATATCATCTCAAATTTTTTCAGTGACATTTAAAAAATGAACTGTGTGCAGTATGCAGAACAGGAGGCAGTTTGCCAGTATCAATCTCACCAGTGCTATCTAGAGGCAGAAAATCACCACTGCTTTTCATTACTCCTCCTCCTTGCTTGTTCCTTCTAGGTTTCATTAAACCGTGTAGTGTCTATATTTTACTGGGAAGTTTTCTTTTTTCTGTAATGACCCAGAATTTCTTTTTCAGACTTCCTACTATGAGGAAATGCTTTTTCATTGTGCAACATATACTAAATTTTGGCTTTGGGTGACATAGAAGGAAAGAATTTTTATTCCTCCGTAAAATAATTTTTTTCCATTCCTGATCTGTTCCCTTTTGCCTTACCCTTATCTAGTAGGTGTGTGTAACCTTCATGGGCTTCTGTGCTAATGTAATACATACTTCTGATTCATACTTAGAAACATGGTGATTTACACTATTCACTTCTAGAAACAGCCCCTATTTAATAAGAAATCTTTATTGTCGGTTGTTTTTGCAACTAATCAAGTATCTAATTATCTGTCCTTTTAATATATGCTTTGTTGTACTGTTTACCATTAATTTGCTAATTAAAGGATAAGAGATGCTAAGTCAAAAGCCTCATAAAAATTTTATCTGTGTGTTCACAAAGCAAAGTTATAATCTCACCAAAGACTGAATCTGATTTTATTTACAAATTTACAAAATTTTGTAAATTTACAATTTACAAAAAAATTGTTTTTTTCCATTTAGATGATATTAGATGACCTGGATTATATTATTTTCATTTTATTTTTATTTCATGCTAGCTTTTCCATGTCTCATCCTCATATGACATAAATATCCACAATTTCCCATTGGAGAAATCTTAAATTTTCTGAGGCCTTTAGAATGCCTTTGATTTGATAATTAATAGAATACCAGTAAGAAAAGTCCAGAAAATCCTTCAGCCAGCTTACTAAAAATCTGTGGATAAAGTTACACAGACCTGTCGATGTAATGCTAAATAATTCTAATAGATTCTCTTTAACATTGTCCTCAGATAGCAATAGATATTTTTGGATCCCTGTAAAATGTTGTTAGCAAAGCACTGTGTTTCTTTCCAAACCCTGAGTAGAAGTATTTGCTTTATTTTTTTCTCTATTATGATTTACAATTTACTATACCTGTTGTTGAAGTAGTCAGGACACTTCTTTATTCCTTGTATACCTTAAAAGCTCATTGGTTTTTGCCTTAACTTGTTTCAGCCACAGCTTTTCCCCCCATATCTTATCTGCTCATGTAAATATATTTCCCATTTACTTTCCTCTTCTTATTTTCCACATTTTTCATCTTTCAGTTCTTATCGCTGCTTTTATGAGTTCTTCTTTCCTGTTCACTGCAGCACAATCTTACTTCTGTAACAGAAGAAACTGGGGCTCTAGAGGTCAGTTTTGTTCATTACACAAAATTCAGCAACAGGTCTGATCCTTTTGTGTGCTGATGCAAGATACAGGTATGTAATGCAAGGGAAAAAATTGCATGAAGTTTGCACAGACCATGCTACTTCTGACTCCCACTTCTTGATAGGAAATACAGGTTTTCAGTCTGTTCTTTTTTAAGAAAATGAAAATGGAAAAAAGCCTCCAAGAATGTCTTCCTGGGGTTGATAGCGACAAAGAAATAAGTCATCAGCAGGATTAGAACCTGTTCAGTCTCCAGAAAGACATGTCAGCAGAGCTGTTGGACGCTGGAGTGCACTGTGTGTGTCACGCCTTACAGCTGAGAGGTAGGAAACACAACTTGACTCTACATCCATGATTTTTCCATGCTTTTCTCAGGCGCTACTGTCAACGTGGCAATAGTAAACTGTAAGAACAGAGATGTCTGTTCCAGGGCACAGACATCCATTAGATATTGGAAAGTGTCCTTCACTGAGTTTGAGCTCTTATTGCCCATTCTAGATGAACCTGTTTTTCTACTCCTTCTGTTTCTTCCCTACACTCTTTTACCAGTCCTTTCCAGCTTCTCATCCTATTGAAGACTTCTTATACAAATTTCTTTCTCTGACAGTCAAACCTTTTAATGCACTGGTTTTCTTGCTTTCCCCCATTTCTACAGTAGCCTTCTACTTTGATCTTAGACTTCTTTGTTTACCAGCTCCTAAAATGATACTGTTCCCAAATGGTATTCTTCTTAATATTTATCTCCTCACTCTGGAGTCAGTCTCTGGCTTCCTACTCTGTCTTTCTCTAAAGAAGCTTCTCATCATCTCTGATTTAAATTGTAGTTGCGTGGTTTTTTTGCACACTGTCTTGGAGGCAGAACGTGTACCAGAGTTGGAGTCCATGAGGATCACAACAGACAACAGCAGACGAGATTTTGTGCTTAGGTGGGGAATGTTCTACTTAGAACATGTGAATCTTGACAGTCTTTGAAAAACCCTCATCAGTCTCCATGCTCTTAAACATTACTAATTATATTTCCCCTCTGTCAGAGAAAGGGAAAGTGGGAAGCAAAAAGAGTAAAATTAAAGCAAAGTACTGGTCCTGCTATATTTCAGATCCTCTTCCAACATTTTTGTTGAAAGCATTCTAAGACTTTGAAATACTAATGGAAAGGATGAGATATTCCCATAAATTCTTTCTTTGAATAAATGGCCTAAAACAGCCAAAGCTTACCTCTCTGTGTATGGAAATAGACTTGCCATGAGAGTTTCAGTCTTGTTTTAAGTTTGCAAACCACAGCAGCAGATATGAAATAGTTTCTTTAGCCATTGATATTATTGCCATATAATTCAACTAGAATGTCCTGAAATTTACCTTAGAGGACAAATGCCTATTATCTTGTTTATACCAATGCTTTGCTAGTAGCTTGTAAGTCACTTACTGCGTAGCAGTCTGACATCTGTGTGTTTTTGTGATAAAAAATTAAAAGGCAACCTAATATGTAATGCTGATGGTTTTTAACAAACTAGAAGTAATAAATGTAAAAATAGCTCTTTTGGACTAAGAATGAGAATCACAATGTCATGTATTATATATTCATGATCTGTGGAGATACACTATAATTGTGCTTCCCTTAGGAAGATTCTTCTTAAAAAAACCCTAAGTTTAAGATTACAAAACTAGATTTCAAAAGCTTTTAGCTATCCATAATAGGATGGACACAAATGCATAAGCGTGATAGCTGCCTATTTCACTGCTTTTGCTTCAGTTGTACCTTTATACCTCAATACTTTTCAGACTGTTATACATCTTTAGGCATTTAAATTTTCCTGAATACCTGGATCACCAACACTTAAACGCAACAGGCTGAAACGTCAGATTTTGTATGAATATGGCTTTCAGGGCTTTAGAAAATCTGTGTTTCAGATTTTTTAAAATTGAGCAATTAATAAAAGTACAAATAACTTATGAGCCATTGAAAGAGACCATCAAGGAAAATTAGGAGCTCTATAAACTATGAGAAGATATTAAACACATTAATGTCTTTTTAAATTAAGAGTTGTTCTTGGGTGAGACTTTATGTATCAATTTATGAAAAGTATTGGCTTCATTTTATGAAATTATAGAAGTGTTTGTAATTCACATTGGAATATTTAGTGATAATAATGGAGATAAAAAGCAGAAAGTGAGTTCACCTGCATACATATATGCAGGTGGATTTTTGTGAACACATACACCCACATATGTGATGAATTGGGTGTGTCATGTGAGACACAAGATGAATTCGAGTGCCCTAATAAGAAGGAAGTAAGTGAGCAATTTAGAGAAAATTCTGATAGATTGCAGGGGGAAAGTTTCTTTTTTTCCCCTTTCCGTCTCAAATCCAATTGTCACCTTTTTCCAAATTCTTTCTTAGTTCCTTTCTATCACGCAGATGCCCTCTTTCTTCCACAGCGCTTTTCCGCTGCCTCTTCTACAGTGACTTGGTGATAAGGAAATTGATAAGACTGAAAGGGATAAAAAATGTGAAAATAAAAGAGTGCCTCACATTTTTGTCAAGACAAAGAGAATGCAGGACATATTGCAGCCCTGTTAATAGGTGAAAGAAATGGTGCATTTGAAGATGGCAGAGGGACTTCCACCTCCCCTCAACTAAGGGGGTTACAGGGCTCTTTCCAGGGATGCAGCTGAACACCTCTGTGCTGAAAAGTCCCTGCACTTATATTGCCATTCCATTTACCTGTATTTACAATTTCCCACTGAAGTTTTCATTTTTCATATTTTATATGAAAATAATGATATTTAAATATCATTATATTTAAATATTTAAAATGATATTTTAAAAATCATGGAATCTCCTGTAATTTTTTATTAGTCTTCTCTGTGACACCAACATTCGATTTCATGTTCTGCAGTGCTTGCAATTTGCACAGACTAAGATGTGAACCAGATTTCACTAGGTGTAGAAAGTGGCCACAGCTCAGAAAAAAAGAAGACAGCTTGTACTTTTGTCACAATGATAGATTATAAGAGATATTAGAACAGTAATGGATAATGCATCGCAGGGTTTGTCTTACCCTTTAAGAAATTGATCTGTTTATTCATCCAGAGTTGCAACATTTTCTATTGTTTATGCTTTGCTTTGTCAACTTCTATTGTTTTCAGTTTAAAAAAAAAAAACACAAAGAAAGAATCCCAAACCAACCAACCAACCAAAAAAAACAAACCCAAAGAAAAAACACCAACAACTTGCCACATTGAAGCCAAATAAAGGTTTAAAAAAACACAGATTGTTATTCTTGCCACATAGTAAGTGAAAAAAGACAGAAATATTTCTTTATGGTTCTCTTTAAAATGCTTGTTTAAACTTTTTAGGTACAAATTAGCATTATTAGATTATTAGAGCTTATTTCATGTAACCTTTTCTTAGGTACTTTCTGTATAATAAACTTGCCAAACACTGTAATGCAGAATAATGCTTAATTTCCTTGCATTATTCTGTAAGTGCTGCTTTTGTCCATACAGATGTCCAATCTTTCTGAAAATTGTCATTAAAAGCTGTAACTCTATTCAAATAAATATTGAAAATACATAATTGCATTCTTGTTGTTCCAGCTGAGTTTAATATTAAAAAACATTGTACAACAGAGGAAAAAATGCATATTGTTGCAATTAATCATAGCTATGACAGCATTTCAATGAGTAAAAGGGGTACAAGGGATTTAAAAGACAAAAAAGAAAAAGGGAAACAAACAGAAAAGATAGCTTACCTATTTAAGTACTTTTGCAAATGTGGACCTGAAGTGAATAAAATAAATAAAATAAAGTGGAAAACTAATTTTAGATATTCTTCTGAAGTGAATGCCTGAATGAGATAGTATCTATGACATTTTATTTTCTTTCTTTACACACAGCAATTTGAACTTCACGTCAGAGACTAATGCTATCTTAAAGATGCAGGATATCCTCCTGATTTGAAAAAAAGTCTCACAGACAGGTGGGCAGAGCAGTCCTCAACATTGAAGGCACTAACACAGTGACCGAGGAAAGCGTCTTGCCAGACAGTATCTCAGGTTAGAAAAAACTACCTCAGGAGTCTCAGGCAGGTAATTCTCATCATGATTTTTTCTATTCATTTTTCTGACCTCTCTCCAAGGAAAGCATTATTACCTCAGTGTTTATAATCCTATATATAAGTATGCAACAGAAGATAGACCTCCTCAGAGTTTATTTTCTAGAAATTACAAATAAATATGATTAAGACTGCAATCCAAATGAGGTAAAAAAATAGGCTTAGCTTTGGTTTTGTTACCTGTGAATCTAAATTTGAGTCAGACATTATCAGTCATTGTCTTTTCAACCTCCCGAAGCATTAGAGGGTGAAGTACTCCTGTGAGGAAAATGCAGACAGGAAACTTATTCCGCAGTTCCTCATTAGGGCAAGAACCTCAAGGCAATTCCGACATTACTGGTGTCCCCTGACATTCACAAGGCAGTGGGTTATGGCCAATTAATCCATCTACCGTTGACACTTTTTGTTCTGCTACCAGCCTGCTCCTGTCTTGTGAAGTTCCCTCTGCAGTGTCCAGGAAAGCATGTATACTTTCTTCTCTTAAAGATTCATGCTCAGGATATCTTTGGCTTAAATAGCACCAAATTCGTTGTGAGAACTCCTTATGTTATCTTATGAATCTTCAGCATACTGTCTAGATCTCCCTGTGGATGGTATTTGGAAATTTTATTGTTACAGCTGTGTGCTTCTTTGATGAAATAAACAAGTTCACCTATCTTTTTAATCGCAAGTTCATCCTGCAGGCTGTTATTTATTCTGAATGAAGAAATAAGGCTGAAGCACAAGCTGAGGGCATTCTGTTGTAAGTAGTGGAGGAGGAAGCTGGGAGGCAATGGAACCATTTTCCTGTAATCACTGATGAGACTTTTTTACCTTGGTGCATCAGTCTGTGAAGTACTAAGTAGAAGTTGATTGGCTATTCCTATGTCTTTTTAAACCTCACTCATGGCTAGCAAAATTCAAATTTGTAACCTTTTAGCCAAACTCTGGTAATGTCAACATGACTGCTGATGCTTTTAAAAAGCTTGAGAAGAGCTGGTTATTTTCTCAGCTGATTGAATTTTGCCACATCACATGTCAATCTCTTGAAAATGCTTTTGGTCTGTTAAATCATAATGCACACTACAGTGACTGAACTGTAGTACATCCCAGAAAGACAGCTGCAAGCCTACAGCTATGTTTTAAAGGGCATTCCACATCCCCTGTGTTATCACAGTTAATTACAGGAAGACTCACCAGTTCGAATTCTGTCTTTAATGTGAACCCATTTGAAATTCTGATTTGGAAGAGGACCCTTTGAGGAAGACAATCTATAAGCTCAGAGCCAAGATTTCCACTGCATATAAAATGAGTCCCTTCATTGGCCATGAAGCTTAACTGAGTTAGAAAGAAATGATGAACACAGCACAAAAAAGACAATCTAGTGACAATTTAACAAGATCATTTTATATCTTAGGGTAAATTTTTCAGTCTTTTTCTAGGGAAAATCCCTATCTTGTTCAGTAAGTTATTAGGGAAATTAGCCCACTTTCAGTTATTATTGCTAACATTTCAGTAATATGTTTCAGACATATTTAAGCATGTACCTAACTAAAAAACAATGAAAATGTAAACATTTGTATTTATGCATTCTTTTACAGAAAATAGCAATGAGGCAGGCTGAACCAAGAGTTGCTCTGCTCTTCATAGGCTACCACCAGGCTTAGCAGCTTTTTAGGGAAAACAGCTACCTGTATGTCCTTTGCTCCTGTCAGTCAGTGTGGGGAGCAGGAAGAATCCTGATGCATTTTGACTGGCTGTGTTTTATTGTCTCTATGAAATCACAATAAAACTGAGCTCCCAGAATTGTGTAGTATGGGAACAGCTCCCACAGTCCCCTTGCCCCATCACCAAACTGCAAGCTCTCAGCTGCTACATTCTCTGAAAACTGTGCTCAACGTCATGCTCTTGATCATCTGTGACCCTTGTAAATAGTAAATAAATTATTAGGTATACCTAACAATAATAAACCTCAGTGACTTTTCCTTGATCAGTTGTTCCTTAACTAAGATGTATTTCCTGCTACCCATGGATGCCCTATCAGATGCGTGACTTCAGATATAAAACATCTAACGGAAACAATAGCAGCATCAGTGTTTCTCCCTAAAACACTTTGCACCAGGAAAAAAATGCAAAGCTGTTTGGCATCTTCAGTGGCCTTAAAATAGTTCATGAAACCCTATTCAAAGCTCTATGTGATATCCCTTTTGGTGTGAACACCATCAGTAAGAAGGAGACATGCAGATGTCCTGGGAACCAAGTGCTCCAGCATGCAGGGCATAGCTACATTTGTCTGGCAGTGCAGCTTTAATGAATTCCAGCAGCTTCTAGCTGAGAGCAAAGCAGGCAGCACTAGCCCATTGCAGTAGAGCTCCCACATGTCTTAAAATATGCAGTAGCTGAATGTCAAGTATTACCACTTTGTGACCAAACATGCACAGAATAATTTGAAGATTAATCTGAAGCACAAGTAAGTACATACCTGTGAGTTAGTATAAGAAAAAAATAAATGGTATGTACTGCAAATACTTACTGCAAATACATCAATGCAAACCTATCAGTCTTCATGATTTGAAACAATCAAAAAATAATGGTTATGCAGCTGTTATTTGCTGCTTTAATCTGATCTGGGATAGTTAATGTATAAAAAATTGAGCAACATTTATCAGAAAAAAACGATTCATTTAGTTGGATCTAGTTCTTCAATTGTCTTAACAGTCACTGGATGCTCTTAGTGCTCTAAGAAATGCACCATATCTGTGTCATTCTTAATTTGACTGTGCCCAGAGGAGAGTGGGGAAGTGGAAGAAGACTGAAAATGATGTTTGCATGAATGATCTCATTTGTCCACCAGGACATTGCTTGAAATAGTCATCATGCCCATGACAAGTAGATTACATTGATTTTTGGCAATACTTTCTTTGGTAAAAGTACTTTGACACTTTGAAGATTCATCATCAGCATAGACAAAATTTATCTATATTTTGTCAGTGTCATACAAGCAACATTTTAAATTTAAGGCTTAACTTTGTGATGTGTGTGTTACCCTATGAATTAATTTCTGCTAATTGAGCCTGATGAACATAGAAAAAGTTAGGAGATCAATAATATTTAGGTACTTATCTGCCTACCACAATCTGTGCTGAATTTGAAAAGACAGTATTTTCCAAGACTTTTTTTTAACTGGCAAGAAAACTGTCAAAGAAGATAAACTATCTTTAAATCAGAAAATAACTTCTTTCCTGCTGTCTTATCAAACAACACCATATAGTCTAGAAATGTGTGCTTTCTGAATTACTAATAGGAAAATTTTTATGTATTGAACTGTAAGTTATGACACTTGATTTGGGTAAGCATGTTTGAATAACTTTTCCTCCTAGAAATAAAGTAAAGCATGTGGGAGCAAAATATTTAGTGTTATTTTTGCCAGATGAATGGGAAAATATTGGAGAAAATGACTGAAATTCAGGTGTTACCCTAACAAAATTAGGTGGGGAAGTGTAAAGTGCAAACAGAAAATAAAACTTGGAAGAGACATAAGTGTCATCAGAAGCTTAAACACAGAATTTGAAGCCCAGCTGTGAATATCAGTGAGACACCTTAAAGGTTAATCAAACATTTGCAGAAAGTTAATCAATATTTCAGTAATTTTGAACTAAAGATTATACTGGTATTGGGAGCTAACTGGGATGGGGCAACATTGACTGCATGGCTCAGCATGTGGTAACTGGTAACTAAAAACGCCGCAGAATCAGCTCCAAAGAGCTGGAGATGCTGAATGGATGCATGACACTCAGGGGCTGCTAAAGAGCAAAAGGCAGAGGTCATCATCTGATCACAAAATCAGGCTGTAAAACACTGCTCACACCAAGATATGTTGGAATGATCCCTGGCATTCCAGGGATGTCCTAGTCCCACAGGACATCCAAACACAGCTGTGTCCTAAAGGGTTAATAGTATGATTAAACATGGCCCAGCACGTGGAGCCCCTGGCCTCTCAGGTATGGGGAGTCCACTATGATGAGCTCCCAGGTGTTAAGTTTAAAAAAATAATGACTCAGCGATCTACCACTACTGTGTTTCCTATATTCCTACATTATAGTTCTTATATAGTTTTATCTAAAAGGATAAAAAAATATTTTAGGTACAATATTGAATGTCTTTGTTTATTCATAAATAAAAATATAAACATTATTGCTGCAGTTAACTCTCTAAATATTGTATTTTATCTGAGTTACAAACCAAGGCAGGGATATGACACTGAATTTGTAAAAAAGTGCAGAGCAGTTCAAAGGTCTTGAAGAAATTACATTTAAGCACTATAATGCTACTTGACCAAATTATAAAGAAGGTAAATTCTCCCATAAGTATTTTGTTATTCAAGTATGGCACAAAATAAATTATTATGTTTTCCTGTGTTTGTTCATGTGTTGATATATAATACATAATGGATACATAATGCATTTTTTAAGAGTTGCCTGAATATTTATCTAGCATATAGATGTGATAGCTAATTTGGAAACTTAATGAATTGGTTTTATTGACTAAAATAAAAAATCCTTTAGCAAAAGGGCCTATTTTAATTCCAGTTACAACTTTCTGTTCAAAGAATGATCTCTTGCTTAGCATAAGAAAACTCATACCTGCAAACCTGCATTATTTAGTACTCTCCATCTTTCAATGTATTATTTAACATTCAACAACATACCTGAGGATGTAATCCAACACAACAGTAGCCAAGCAAACCTGTCCTTTTCTGTCTAAAGTTCTAGATAAATTATACTCATTATCTGTGGTCTGTATTTTAAGAATAATGAACTGTGAAGGCTAGCTTCAGGTAATGAATGGGGTTTATATCTGTAAGCTTATAACAAAGCAAAACAAAAGAATAATACTTCAGCTTTCATTCAGGAATATATTCTGGATGTATATCTCTCCTGCAGATGGTAAGTAAATTCAAACAAAAGTTGAAGAATATGCCTAAACACAATACTTAAAATACTTCCAAGCCAATGCAACTCGATAATCAGTATCAATTACTACTTTTGATAATGGAAAACAACAGCTAAAGAAAAAAAAATGAATACGACTCTAGAATGTATGTTAAACAGAAGAATAATGCTTAATAAATGTGCTTAAAAATCTGTAATCAAAGCAATGAAATTATTTTCCACATAAAAACTTTGCTTACAGCATAAAGTAATTTATATAGTTGCCCAAAACATATATACATACATGTTCATTTTTCAAAAATGTGATTCCTTTTAGTAAGTAAATTTTTAAGTGATTTAAAAATACAGGAACATAAGTTACAAGAAAATTTGAATTCAAATCAGTAAATAACTCCCATACTGGAAGTTACATCATTGATTTTCAAGTATATAGAGTACAAAACCCAGTATTTATGTCCCTGCAGGAAAAATAACCGGATTACATTACAAACTACTGTTATCAGTTTAGCAACAAAAACAAGCATTTGCTGAAAGTAACATTGTTTCTTCAGAATGTTATTTTAAACACATAACTAACTCAGATACAGTGAAATGTAGTTTTCACTCAAATTAATATTGACCAGATTTCACTCAATTTGATATTTTTAGATACATTTATAAATTTTTATTTTTTAAAAATTCGTACTTAGGGTAGACTGAGGAGGGATTCTGGGCACTTTTGGAATTTCTCTTCCTGTTCTTTTCCTTCTTTGAATGATTTTCTCTCTCTTACCTACTGATCACATACCTTAATTTATTCAGGGAACAAACCCCTAATTTTTTTCTCAATACAATAAGTAGCATTGCAAATGTTTCACACTTTAAAGGCAGATAATTTACTTCAGTGTTTCTGGTGAGATTGAAAACAATGGTGCAGTGAAAAACTCTAAAATCCCTGGCAATGAATAAAAAATCAAATGCACATCAGACTCGTGTGCATGTGCAGAAATCATTCATGTGTAGCAAAATAAACACCATTTTTACTCCTTTCTATTGCTATATTATTATATTTTCTAAACGTAAGTCAAGGGATTAAACAACTGAATTCAGACACGTTGATTATAATGTCAAGTTTACCCTCTGTGGAATAGAAAATACAGAAAGTTCTCTCTGTGTGAACAATCACTACACAGTGTAGTAAAGGTTTTCCATAGTTTCTGGCCATTTATAATAAAAGAAATATATCAGTGAGCAGTGAAAAGCCTCAGCATTAAAACTTCTCATAGTTCACTGGTTTCAATTATTTGGCCCCACTAACCATAAGGATTTGGGTTTTTCCCACTCTTTTTGCCCATGAGATCATGGATTTCTGGAGTTAAGTCACATTTATTTTTTATACACATACATAAATATGTATAAATGTATGTATGTTGTCCTTAAGACTCCAAATAACATGTAGATAGGGACCCATTCTTGCTACCTTTCTTTGCCTTCTTTTGTCTTATTTACCATTTGTGATTGACCTGACATTTTGCATTGATAATGTGGATTAAGATCCACAAGACCAATATTAGTTTAGTGAATATCAAAAAAACTTTAAAAGGAGGTGAGACCTACAGGGAAAAATATTTTATTAGAAAAAGCAATATAACCAGTAAAAGTAGAGACTTTTAGGTGTACAAGCCCTTTCCAAGTTTGAAACAGGAACATTCAAATCATTATTGCCGCAGTGATTGCTGCTACTGTTACATAAAATACTACTAGTGCTTCTTGGAAGGTGTTGAACTGCACTGTGTATAATGCTTTAAAATATTATGTCTGAAATGATGGTTGTAGCACAAAGAGCTTGGATTCTTTGGGTTTGTTAATAAGAAAAGTCAATTTTCACTGAATAATCAGGTCTGTTTCATTAAGGAGGCCCTTAGTTATCATGCATTAACAATTTGTTTTACTGGGAGGGTGAAGAGAGAACATTGGTATGTCATACACGGGCAGCATAGCTATCAAATCAAAGCTAAACATTTTTTATATTATTTTTATTGGATATTTATATTATGATAGCTGTTACGTGCTCAAGTCAGAATTGTTGTCATGCTGAGCCAGCAACTGGTCACACAGAGCACCCTGCTCTCCTAAGATTAGAAATGTAGCAGTAACTAGGTATTCTGAAATAACATTGGGTCATACAGAGTCCAGGTTTCAGTAATTATATGGGAATAGCTTCCTTCCTGCACCAGCATCTTCCTTGCTTCTGGTAGCCTGGAGAAAACTCAGAGCCTGCTGAAGTAATAATATTGGTTGGCTGATTACTTGGTTTTATTCTATTCTGCTTATTGAACTGCTTGGGTTGAAGGTGAATAATGCTGGATACAGCTTTTCTGGAGGCTCAAGTATGTCCTTTTGCCACAATTAAACATGTGTTAGTACCAGAAGAACTGATCATTACAAGGAATGGTGTGTGCCCTCTGCCTTTGGAACTGACTAGAACAGACCCAGCAGTGTTTTACAAATGATTGAAAGCCTTTGCTAGAGGGAGCATGGTGACTCAGACAGAGCTCTCCAAGAAGCAAGAGCTGCCCAGTTCTGTGGCTGCAGGGAGTGTTCAAGCCTGGTGTTAGCACTGGAAGACAATGGAAAAGACACCTCTGTGTAGTGTGAACAGCAGATTATCTGCTCTGCCCGGTGGCAGAACTTGAAGTAGAGGTGGAGAGACTGAGAAGTGTCAGGGAGTGAGAAATAGAGTGGTGAAGTCACACCCTTCCATCCCTGAGAGAAATGCTGTGGATGCAAACTCAGCACGGATTGGAGGAGCCCCAACCCCCTTGCCATCAGACTGAAGGAGGAGACATAAAAGATGGTGGGGAACAGAGACAAGTCCCTACTCAGGAAGGTAGAAGAATCCCTTCCCAGTCTCCCTTGCCGTCCCAGGAGCCCTGGGAAAATAAGTATGAGGCCCTGGAACTTGAGGGTCAGGCAGATGACAGTGAAGAAAAAGGTCCGTCTAAGAGGTCTCCCAGATCAGCACAGGCAACCAGACAGATCATTACTACAGGTAACAGGGAAAAAGGTTTTAGTGGGGGATTCCCTTCTGAGGGGAACTGAGGGCCCTCTGTGCTGACCACACCCATTCCACAGGGAAGTCTGCTACCCCCCTGTAGCAGTTAGGGATATTACCAGGAGACTCCCTGGAATAATCCAGCCCACTGACTACTACCCACTGCTGGTTGTGCAGGTCATCACTGATGACACACAATGATGAGAGAAATGTCAGGCTAACAATAACCCCAGGCCACAACAACCCCTGAAGCATTACAGGCTGGAGCAGAGTGGCTGGAAAGCTCCCTGGTGGAAAAGGACCTAGGGATGCTGGTCAGTCGTGTCTGAACACAAGCCAGCTGTCCACAGGTGGTCAAGAAGGCCCAGGGCATCCTGGCCCATGTCAGCAATAGCGAGGCAGCATGACCAGGGAACGGATTCTTTCCCTGCACTGAACACCAGTGTGGCTACACCTTGAATCCTGTGTCCAGTTCTGGGCCCCTCAATTCTGGAAGGATATTGAGGGCTGGAGAGAGTCCAGAGAAGGGAACAGAGCTGGAGAAGGGTCTGGAGCACCAGTCTGTTGAGGAGTAGCTGAGGGAGAAAAGGAGGGCCAGGGGTGACTTTATGGCTCTCCACAACTACCTGGCAGGAGATTGTAGCCAGGTCAGTGTTGATCTCTTCTCCCAGGGATCTAGAGAGACGATGAGAGGACATTGTCTCAAACCGGGCCAGGCAAGATTTAGGTCAGGCATTAGGAGAAATTTCTTCCTGGAAAGGGTGATTAGACATTGGAATGGGCTGCCCAGGAAAGTGGGGAAGTCACTGTCCCCAGAGGTGGTTAAGGGATGTGGTACTCGACACCCTGGTCTAGTTGACATGGTGGTATTTGATCATAGGTTGGACTTGATGAACTCAGAGGTTGTTTCCAACATAAAGGATTCTGTGATGCTAATAAAGCATTATAGGTTTTGTTCTGAAGTGTCCAGAACAGCATCACTTCTCATTAGTTTTATTTATGTCCTTAATTAATCTTATAATAAGTTTACAAGTTCCATTCCAACATTTCAAAGTAGTTAACAGCAATAAACTAGTTGACATGAAATAGATTCACACACTACTGTTGCTTTGTTTGTCATGTATAACTGCCTGGGAAAAGATGAATGAAATTAATAAGTGATCCTTCTGTTGAAAATTACACCTCCCTGCAGTCATGGGGTGTATCCACTCTTCCTCCTTTCTGACTATTTAAAATGTTAGTATGAAGTTAGTGGGAAATTGTGGCAGAATCACGCTGATCCACTTAGGAAGTTTTGGTAAATATGAAGCAGCATTATTTTTCCTTTTGCCATTAGCATGAGCACTACTGACACGGTGTTCCACATGTGCAGTTCTTTTCTCTATTTACTGAGAGTTCCTGGTCTTGCAATGTTGCCAAACAGTTGCAAAGACCAATACATTGGATATTTACTGCAAATGAGTACCTGATCTGTAGAGACATCTCCATTTGCTATGCTAGTCCCAACAAAACCCAGCGTCTGAGTCCACTGAGATATACTCTTCTGGCTAACAGCTCAGTCTCTGCTTTGCCTCTTCAGATCTTTCAGGTAGCATTTTGCCATGGGCAATGTGGATTAGAAAAAAAATTCTGAAAAAAACTAATTAGAGAAAAACATTTCCAGTTTACTTTTGTAAAGTTGAAAATGTCAAGAAAAGTTTTATATTAATTAAAAAAAAAACCAAAAACCAGGCAGATTAGGGTTTTTTGAAATGCAACAGTTTTTTATACTCCTAGGTGTTTCATTGATTTGCAGATCTGTTCCAAACATTCACTCAGTGAAACAAACCACAAAGGTGTCAGAAGTACAGTGGACAAGTAGATAATCAAAAAGGACAGAAGACGTTTCAAAGAGGACCATAAGAGCCTGCCCACCTTCTCAAGAGGGAAACTGTCTAAACCTGTGATGTGTTTCTTGAAGTTTAATTTTCAGTTTCAAGGGGGATTCAGAAGAGAAAAATTAGACTTTCACCTTAGTGAACAACAACAACAAATTTACAGCCATATTTTTTGTTTCTAGTATAATGACATCTAGATGTGAGAATCAGATTGGGATCCCTTGTAGTTGCTGGGCATATGTATCACTAAAGCAAACCTTAGAGTTGTGAAGAACTTAATGTCTCAGCAAAAGTAATGATAGCATTATACCTAAACTGCTAGCCAGGGAAGACAAATCGAACAGTGATTATTTATGGGCATAATTTTCAGCTAAAATTTTCACTTATCTTAATTCTACTTTTATTAGTAACAGTAAGCAACAATTCAAAAAATCACAGGCAAAAAGAAAAGCAACTGGCTGCGGTCAAATTGAGGGCCCATCCTGCAATTTATCCTGTTTCAGAGAGTAGCCAGTCACTTACGAATGGGGAAAAGTATAAGGAATAAGAGTAAAAATGCTTACCCAGTATTTTTCTGAAGACCAGAGTATTTTTCTGGTCTTCAGCAATTCAACTCAGCGATTTCCTAATGTGGTGCCATGGTGTTAACAGACTGTGTGGATTATTCTTTCATAAAATTGTCAGGGGGTTTTTTTGACACACATAAGCTTGTAGCATTCAAACCATTCTGAAGCAAGGAATTCCACAGAGACGCTACCTGTCCTGCGTAGTGAAAGGAACTGTTCCTACAAAGAGACTTGAAAGAGAGTAAGGTGGTGTGTTGGAGAGAGATGTGAAGCAGGCAAACAAGTGGGAAGACTGGCCACAGTCTTTAATGGCATAGCAGCTTCCAGGATAATCAGACTGTGAGGAGGTGTTAACAGAACAAGCACTTGCACTGACTGACTGCAAAGCTTTGTGGATCTCTACATTTTTATAGTGGGGTTAAGCTTTTTGTGTTGCTTCTGTATATGGCATTGCTGCAAAATGAGGAGGAAGCATAGAAAGTGTACTGCAGTTCCAGTGATTGCCCCTGGTGTTGTTTTGTCTATAGCATGCCTCTCTCTGGAGTTTGTAATTTCAGATTTATTTCGGCTGACTCAGTCACTTTGAAACTCAGCAACTCTCAGGCAGAAAGAATCTGTGGAGAAACTTGTGAGAGGGAAATCTCCCTCTGGCAAATATAAACTTCTACTTCTGTCATCTCTGCTGGTTTTGTTGTAGCTGACAAAATTTCTTCTAGGCTTCAAGGGCAGAAGGGCAAGTGGAAATACCTCTTAGGGTCAGACTCCTTTCTGTTTACACTCCACCAAGCTGGAGTGTACATGTGTGGTTTTTTCCATAGGTCTGTTTAAAGCATGCAGAATGTTTAGAATGGGTACACAATGATTTAGTGCTACAAAAATTGAAGTCATTAAAAAAAAAAAGAAAGAACAAGATAGCAACACGGGGGTCTTTCCTGACAGCTGTAGAAACAACCAGCACTTTCTCTTTGCTCCGCTTTACAGCACTATCCAATATTGTCAGCACCACTGTCATGGCTGGGATGTGACAACCTTTTTCTCCGAAAGGACTTAATCTGTGATAGAAAACATTCGTAATAAGCTTCATGCACATTCCAAGGGAATGGGAGACAGCAGGCTTAAGGCTGCATGGTGCTTCTCACACACTGCAGGAATTGAAAGCTTTCAGCACGGTTTATGATCAAGGTCAGTGAATGCAAGTAAACTCATTAAAGCATTTATGGGGGGCCTGGATAGATTAGATGCCCTTACTGACCTCTGCACTATACTTTCATTTCTCTGAAGATAAATAAATAAAAAGGCTTCATTGGAACCAGATATTTTCAGAGCAAGTTTGCTTATTAACACAATTATTACAAAGCTTCATACCTTAGTTCTTGTATTTTATATTCTTTGTGTCTTGTTTAGAAAACACACATTTATTGTTTTTGAAAATATATCTTCAGAATGTATACACAGTCTTGTGTTTCATGAATCCAGTGATACCTATGGTCTTGATACCTCAAATTTCATTTTAAATATGTCTAGCAGACACACTTTTATCCATTTTTCTTGAATAAACCCATGTGGTGGCAGGGGAAAAAACTTTTGGTCGAGGATTGGTGGTTGTTTTTCTTTTTTTAAATTTTGTCTTCTTTCAGTTAATTTTAACTTCATTATTAAGATGAATTGTAATAATGTTTAAAGCCCTAGAGGCAAACTGGTTTAATTTGATTTCTTCTGATAGATGAGAAAAAAAAAATGTTAGGAGTTGCAATGTTGTATTCCATACTCTTGGGCTTACATTTTTAATGTGTCTTTCAAACTAAAATTGACTTTTCTCTTTCTTTTAAAATAAAAAAAAAGCATATTTTATGACAAAATTAATACCTTTGATATTTTTTTGAATTGATTGATTGATAAGCATTCACATCTAGGATGATGAGAGGAGCAGTTGTTTTCTTAACTATTGATAAAAATCTACAGTATGGCATACTTGTTTTTATTTCTTTTAAAAAGAAGACAAAATGCACAAATATCTGTGTAAAAACTTTCAGAGCTAATTATTATTATAAGGGCTACATTTCTAAGTTGCTGTCTGCTTTATGTAATGGAAACCATAGTTTCTAGCATAGTCCAAGCTACAAGTTTGGACTATTTAAAGTTTGCTGAAATAAATGCAAAAAGCTCACTTGAAGGTGATGGCGACAAGCAGAGATCTTCAGAACTAACTTTATACAGTTTGAGTTAAAAAAATTTTATGGCAATCTCAATCATGGTATCATAAAATGTGCTGATCCATCAGGATCATTGAGTCCAGTTTCTGGCCCTGCACAAGACAGCCCAAGAATCCCACCATGTGCCTGAGAGCATTGTCCAAACCCTTCTTGCACTCTGTCAGGCTGATGCTGTGACCACTGCCTTGGAGGGTGTGTTCCAGTGCCCAAACACCCTCTGGGGGAAGAACCTTTTCCTGGTATCCAACTTAAACCTCCCCTGACACGCCTTCAGGCCATTCCTTGGGTCCTGTCACTGGGCACCACAGACAAGAGATCAGTGTCTGCCCCCCCTCTTCTGCTCATGAGGAAGTTTGCAGATCCAGTGATGTGTCCCTTCAGTCTTCTCCAGGCTGAACAGACCAAGCGCCCTCAGTCACTCCTCATATGGCTTCACCTCAAGGCCCTTCACCATCTTCATGGCCTCCTTTGGACACTCTCTGACAGCTTAATGTCTTTGTTATACTGTGGCACACCAAACTGCCCCCAGGACTCGAGGCTGCCCCAGCCCAGAGCAGAGTGGGACAATCTCCTCCCTGGCTCAGCTGGCAATGCCTTGCTTGATGCCCCCAGGACATGGTCGGCCCTCCTGGCTGCCAAGGCACATTGTTGAGTCAAACAGTATTGGTATCTATAATCTCTTTTCTGAATGTTCGTATGAATCTATAAATACTTGAACTTCCAGCTTTCTGTGATAATTTCACATAGTGACTAGCATAGTTGTGTGTATTTTCCTGTAAGGAGGGATATAGGCTGAGAGAATTGGGATTGTTCAGCCTGGAACAGAGAAAGCTTTGTTGTGACCTAATTGTGGCCTTCCAGTACCTGAAGGGATTCCACATGAAAGATGGAGAGAGACTATTTACAGGGGCATGTAGTGACAGGACAAGGGGGAATGGCTTCACTCTGAAAGAGAGCAGGTTTAGATTAGATATTAGGAAGAAATTCTTCCCTCTGAGGGTGGTGAGGCAGTGGCACAGGTTGCCCAGAGAAGCTGTGGATGCCCCGTCCCTGGAGGTGTTCAATGCCAGGCTGGGTGGGACTTTGAGCAACCTGGTCTAATGGAAGGTGTCACTGCCCATGGCAGGGGTGTTAGAACTGGATGATCTTTATAGTCCCTTTCAACCCAAACCATTACATGATATGAATTGTTCCTTTTGCATTTGTATTAAATGGGAACTTGTGAAGCTTGAACATCTACTTCTCTCCCACTTCTGTTTAAAATCTCGGCTCTTCTCTTGCTAGTCTAATTATTAGAAAATTGCTAATAATAATTGTGGAATAAGTAGGAAAAGGGGCTAAGGCAATTGAAGTCTGAAAGCTTTCTGGTCAAACACACACTTTAATCAACAAAGAATGCTGGAGAAGCCAAACTAAATGCTTGTTTAATATAGTAAGTTAACTTGGGACAGCCTTGAGTGTATTAGGAAAAGGCACTCTAGCACTTTTTACAGACCACAGCTCTTCCCTCGGCAACAAAAATTACCAAAACTATTGTCCGAGTTGGGAGGGGGGCAGAGAAACTGAGCAGTCTTCCCCAGCTGAACCAAAACCTTACAGCAGGAGAGTACTCTTCAAATGGCAAAAGAAGGTAGAACTCTGAATTATTTTTCTAGAGGTTTCAAGATAGTATGTCCAGATATGGTTTTGTCTTGGCTTCTTTATTTTATGTATTTACTATGAAAAAGAAGTGACTATTCAGCAGTGACATTTTGTCTTTATGTCAGCTGCAATTCATGTTGCTAAACACAACTAGCAGTGTTAATTCATGGTGACCAAAAAAACCACATGCATTACAGCAGTGTGCAGTAAAAGTCACAGATGTGTTCATTGACATCAGTTTGCATCACGGGTCCCTAGCCTCTGAAAGCACAGAATTTGAACTGGAAGCTTCAGCCTATTTCAAGCAGTTCCAAGTACTTTTGCAATAATGGATCAATGTCAAAGACTGAAAGATATTTTTTGACTGCTTTTTCTGGGCCTCCTGAAAGCCTGACTTTATAGCAGTCAGGCTATAAAAGCCTGAA
Organism: Corvus hawaiiensis; assembly: GCF_020740725.1. Lineage (NCBI taxonomy): Eukaryota > Metazoa > Chordata > Aves > Passeriformes > Corvidae > Corvus > Corvus hawaiiensis. The sequence goes on along the minus strand of NC_063255.1, from coordinate 71,175,515 downwards.
AGTTTTCAAAAGGCTTTGCAGAGACAACCTGAATAAACAAATACTTATAAACATGTGTCTCTATGACAGCATTGTTACCATGTTGTTCTCATTAATGCCACCTGTAAACCTGGCTTCATTTTTTTTCCTCCTCTATAAACCATGTTTTCAGTATGCCTTCCAAGTAGGCATTTAACAAGAATAATTGTGTACTAAATGTTTTCGTATTTCCTTAAAGTTGTCTATAAATGATAAAGGAAAACCTGATAAAGGAAATCCAGATTTGTATCTTGCCAACACAATTTTATCTTCCTGTTCTGCTGAAATATGTCTTTGGCTAACAAGGCACATATTTTGCAATCTACTTTAATAACAGGTTCTTAACTTAATTGAAACATCAAAAATTCCTATTTCTGAAATTAGTTTCTGCTTTGGATAGAACTTACCAGTGCAATGACACTGTCATGAACTAGTAATTTGTTGATCACATAGTAAAAAGAAACTTCTTGAATTCTTCATTTAGAATAATACTCACTTACTGTTATGCCATCCTTAGAGGTAAAATTCTTCACATATCAGTCACAGCTACTGTAAATGTAACAGCTACTGTTAATGTAACAGCTACTGGCCAATAAATAGCATCAGTTACTACTTTTCAGATGTAGTCTCTGTTTTGGCATACAGAAGAGTAAGTATTCATTGGTCATGCATTACAAGTCATTTAATTGACAGTGGTTTTCCTTGGTAGACTGAAACTTTTGCAAACAAGACCACAATGGAGAGCTGGTTTAGGTATTCAGATGAATACTTACTGTGCCAGGATCGAGATACTTTCATGTTTGTCTAGACTTCCACAAATAAAGAATAACATCAATCAACAAATAAAATAATTTTACTCTAAGACCTATTATTGCTCAGAGAAATCTCAACAGATTTATTTTTAGTCCATGTAACAGAAGGTATAGAAAGCAAGGAGATCTCTATGAATTTGTTCGAGAACAGAAAAATGAATGGCTCCTAATGCCAAATTTCTAACAGGAAGACATGGTTACCTCAGCTCCTAAGCTCACATGTGCATGCAGGCTGTGCTTTGAACCTGTCTTACAATTCCCCTTCCTGTGCTTCAATTCTGTGCAAATGCAATTAGGTTGTGGAGGCTAAAATGGAGCTTCAGTGAGGCTTGTCAAACCCACGCAAGCTCAAGACTGTTCAGTACCACCTCCTGCAGCTTGGACTGAGGCAGTTCACTTCCTTAAATCACCTATTTAGTGCACATATGCAGAGGACATTGTGTGCAGGCACATTTGCCTCACATGACCACTCACATGACTTCTGTTTTGTCATCAGCACGACTAGCAAAGGGAAATTTGCTTTTTCACCTCTAGCATAATTTTGGAAGTTACCACAGCTGAATGCAAAATCATAGCTGCCTGGACGTTTAGACTTCAGCCAAGAGGATATCCCTAACTTTAAGAATCCTGTTCCAGGGTCTTTCCCATGCTAACTTTACCTCTATCAAACAGTGTACAATCAAGGATTTTCCAGCAGGATATGATTTGTGGGACACTGTACTGAGGCTGCAAAGAAAAATGACTAAGCTAAATAAATGTAGGGAAGGGTCACTGTGTTCAGACACCTTGTAAAATTACTTTACTACATTTAGAGCAATTAATACAGCCCTGAAAAAAATTGTGCAGGACTTGTGAATTGGAGAGAAGCCTGCTTCGGAGGCACTTGAGATTTTGCTGCAAAGGAAACCAAACTGGGATGAGTTTTGAAGGCATTAAAAAAAACAATGTTTCCAGGCTTGTGTGCGCTGGCATGTTCAGAACTGAGTTAAACAAGAGAAACCAATGTTACTGTGGAAGCGCTGATCTCTTCTCCCAGGGATCCAGTGACAGGACATGAAGGAACAGTCGAAAGCTGCTCTAAGAAAGGTTCAGACTTGACACTGAGAAGCATGTCTTTACCCATAGGGTGGTGAATCACTGGAACAGGCTTCCTAGAGGGGTGGTCAATGTCCATTGTCTGTCAGTATCTAAGAGGCATTTGGACAATGTCCTTAACAACTTACCTTAAATTTTGATGAGTCCTGAATCATTCAGATGGTTGTTGTAGGTCACTTTAAATTGAAATATTCTTGTCTATTGTAACCTAATCTATCTCTTTGCACTCTGTTTTATCTATATTCAAAAAGAGGGTCTTTTTTCCCACTGAGAATATGATATTTGCCCAGTTACAGACATCCAGTCTAATAAAGAATTGTTGACATTTTTCATTTTTTAAAATAATTTCCAACAGTGATCTTCACACATACAGCAACTCTTACCAGTATATTTATCATGTGTGTGCTTTGCCTGCAAAGACTTCCGAGTGTCTCCACATTATAAACCTCTTGCTTTACTTTTCTTTTAGCTAAGAGCCTCTGGCTGAGGATAATATTTTATATTTTGGATGGCAATCTACTGTGTCCATGGATCATGCATGTTGCATCTAATAAATATCAAACCATTTAATCACTGATATTATTTGTGTCTATACGTTCTTTATGGCACCTCTAGGACAAGTTAAAATTTGCCATCTTTTGAACAGCAACTTGAATGAAACATGTCATCTTCTCTTTGATATACAGTAGGTGAAATGTGTGTAAAACCAGGAGCCAGAGAGCTTGTTAAGCCTACTACTTCTCTGAACTTTTCCTAATCTTATTGCTGCGCTTCTAGCCATAGCAGTCTTTTACTACTCTAAATTGCAACAAACTGAAGTGTGAGGTTTCCAGTAAAAATAAATGAGTTGGGTTTCTCCCAGAGACAGCAGCTTTTCAAATCTTGCTTTATCATCCATTCTGCTGGTATTTTCATCTGACCAGGGGTGACATACCTGTGCAGGCTTTGCTTTTTATCCCCTCTTACATTTCAAGGTTTTTTTCCTGTCTCAGACCCGTCACTGACAATCCTTTTGTGTTTTCCTTGGTGCCTCAGAGGTTTAATGGTCGAGCGCAGTAGCCAAACCTTTAGAAATTTCTTCTGTACCTCTGCAGAGACTGCTTCAGTAAGGGCCACAGAGCTGTCACCATGAAAAGTGAGAGACCCTTGTGGTTAAACTGTTTCTAGTGTTTTTGTTTCTGAAAACGACAGCAGAATGGGTAAATGGATTTCTTTCAACTGTGCAGTTGCCTTACAGATGCACATGGTCTTCTTGGAGTCATGTAATGGGGTGATGATGTGCTAGGAAGTTGGCCAATTCCCCTTATTTTACTACTGGTGATTTGTTTGATGAAGGGCTTGATTGTTAACAGCTTGAAAAAAATCAATCTTTGGCAAGCCTATTAATGTTAAATACTTGAACATCTCATAGAAGCATGTAATTTAAACACAATTAAACATTTATTAAGTGTCAAATATCAATGAATGATTGGTGGAGCATTCACTAATTGAGTAGAAATCTTGGGGCTACTGTGATGACCACAGTGAATTGGAAATTCACTACAAATAAAATGTTTGGGGATTTTGAGGCACTTTAAAGACAATTTTCCATATAGCTTCCTGTGAACGAAATTGTGTTATTTTGAAATTAATATAGGGCCTGCTCCTGCAAATATTCCTATGAACAGTCTGCTAAATGTAACAGGACTATTCAAAAAAATGTGCTTCTTGAAACAGTAGCTTTGCAAGTTATGGATATTCATCATCTTGAAAATTTATGATGACTTTATTTTATATGACTGCCTCTTTCCTTCAGTCATGTGATCATAGTAAATGTCTAAGCTGTGAGAAAGATTTTATGAATTTTTTCTCCTTACATGATATTAAGTTGCAATATTTCTTTCATTATTTTGGAGAAGCCTCTTTTGTCTAAGCCTAGCTGTTGATGTTTTCACATCATTTGTCGTTCATTTATAATAATTTCCTTTCTTGTTTTAGAGAAACTTTTTTATAATGTTGTATCTTTCAATCTTAAAAGATACCCATTGTACATAACAGATACAAGGGGATTTTTTGGTAATAATATAAAAAAGTGTCCTGTTGTCACTCTGCTAACACATAAAAGTTTTCTTAGAAACCTAACAGTAGACAAACATGTTACAGGTTATGTAAAATGAGGACAGTCTGCAGTCTTGAAAGAGGTGGTATTTTAATGGTCTTTGGATGAAGATCAAATTAATTCTAATTATCTAGCCTAATCCTTAATTTTCTCCAACAAGAAAAAGATTAAGGTTCTATAAGGAGACGGTGGGTGTATAAAAAATATGGAGGTGAAAAAATAATTTTTTGCAACTACAAATTGGGATGTGAGAATTTTTCTGTCTCAGTACTGGCTGGAGATTTCTACCACGTAGCAGCCCTAGTAGAGCTTTGAGATGAGCTATATCATTTTCCTGATGCTTTTTACCTCATGTGAGCTGGAAGTTGCCCATGGGAATTAGCCCCATCTATGACAACTTCTGTGCAGGGAGAGTTTGCAATATCAGGGCCTCACTGCTAATAAGGATTACTTTGCCATGCTTAGTTACAGTTTTGAATGAGTAGAAGAGCTGCTTCACGTATCTGTTATGTATTGTGCTTGGCAGCCCCTTGTGCTGCTTTAAACAGTCAGTAGATAGTTAATGGGTGAATGGCACAATAGTGAGCAACTAAAGTTTTTGCAGTGTCCTATCAAAAGAAGAAGCTAATCAGTCTTATTTCTGTTAGTGGGCAGATCAAATGGAAACCTCAGCTCCTGGGTAGAATCTGATGTAATGGATCTCTTCTTAGAAATTACTTCCTGTCCTTTCTTTCTCCCTCTCAGCAAATTTAAGAACAGTTTCTAAACTCTTTACCTCGATATTTGTTCTCTACACTGATCAAGCAAGTTGGAAGGATTTGGAGGATAAGCCTGTATGTGGTAGAAGTGAGGGCATCTGAATTCTGCTCTCAGTGATAGTGTTGGCCCTACAGAGGTACTGATGGAAAACAATGAGACATAAATGATTGAAGAATTTCTTCATCGTGTCTGCAAGCTGGGGACACAACTGATAAGAGCGAAGTGTTATCACCTTCAGCAGATTCACAGACTGAGTCATGCAGGTTGATATTACAGCTCTTGAAAACCTGCACAGCAACAGGCATTGGTAGAGACAAGCCAAGGTTTCTGGGACTCATTTGAACACTGAGCAGCAACCAATGTTCTGCATGTAAGGACTACAATTAACTATAATCTCCACAGAAACAGTGAACACTGAGGCATTTGACAGACAGGTAGCTGTGTACATTCAGAGGCACACAGGGCTGTCAGAAGGGGAAAGATAAGATTTTGACAGATTTGGTGAGAGTCCTGTATTGATTGCAGCTGATGTGTCTGGCCCCTAAGAATCATTTCATGTTTTGTCTGAGCAGCTTGACAAACGTACAACATTGGAGAGATTTTTTTTTTTGTTCTTTTATTGTCATTTGAAAATTGCTGTCATACCTTTGGGATTCAAACCATGTGTTGTGAAGCAGCTGAAGTGTGAAGTCATATAAGGAAAGTTGGTGAAGCAGACCTTCTATTTTTCTGCCCACTCCAAAATGTTGTTGAGGGTTTTTGAAAGTGCATGCTGCTAACAATACAGCAATATTGAGAGGAGGCTGGATGGTTTAAGTGGCTGGAGTGGCTTCTTGTAGGTGAACTGGCCACAAAAGAAGCCATAGGACTAGTAAGGTGGTATGGTTTCACTCAAGCTGTTGTTTAGGATATTTCAGACTGGAAATTAATTAAATTCCTGGCTCTTGCTTATGTCTCTGGTCTGACAAATAGTGGTAAAAGATGTTTTAGGTCAAAATTTTGAGAAGTAGCTCCTTGGTATTTAGAAACCATCCTGCATTCACAGTTCTTGAGCAGTGATACTGGCAGGCCAATGCAGTTTGACTTTGCCCACACAAAACCTATCACAAGCAAATGACACGGCCAGGATAGTGCAGCATACAATCTTACGTGTGTTGAGAAAGTGGGACCTTTCAGAATGTAATCCAGAGTGACACTTAGATCAAGGTAAGTTCATGTGTCTTGAAGTTTTTTGTTTTGTTTTGTCGTTGTTGTTGTGTTTTGTTTGTTTGTTTGTTTTGTGTGTGTTTTTATGTATTTCCAATGGCAAAAAAGGTTTTATTACTAACATAGCTTTAAAAGCACTGGGGCTTAAGGGAAGTTTATCAGGAAGCTGTACTCAGTCAGTGAAGCGCTCACAATGATGTCTGTCTCCTTCAAAAAACAAAAATAAAAGAAAAAATTGTTTTGGGGGACAAATGTGAAGAAACCCACAAAAAGCAATAAAAAGACCCCAACCATTCTTTTTTAACACACTGGGACTAGGAAATAGACTAGATACTCTGTATAGCCAAAGGCAGATAAAATATGTAAGACCAGGCCAGAGAAAAAAAGTGAAATTTTTTACACCTCTGTTTCATCTTGAAACACCTTTTTTTTCTGCACCAGAACCCTTTCTTTTGCAGATGTACTGAGGCATCAAATGTTTTCAAATTGAATTGTTATGAGAACCAGCATAGAATAAGTCACTAAAATGAGTAGTAAAAAAATGATACGAATTTCTTGAAATTTTAAGGTATCTCAAAACACAAGTAGCTAAGCTAGTAAGCTAATATGTAGTTTCATGACTGTCGCGGTTTAGCATAGTTTGGGTTTTTAGTTAAAGAAGGCTCCATCAGCCACAGAATTGGTTCTTTGCAAAAAGGTGCTTACAGCTTCCTCCAGACCCAATAGAACCAATCAACTGGCCAGTTTGAATATTGCCAACTTTTTTAAGCCTCTTAAGAAGCTTGACACGCCTCTGTGATCCACATTTAAGAATGAACGAACCCCGGGAAAGCTCTCTTGCTTTCAGTTTTTGGACAGGTAACTGGGGGCCCGCGGCGTGGCCAGCGGGGCTGGGCTGGGCCCTGCTTGGCACTGCCCGGCCGGGCCGGCCGTGGCGCAGCTTGGCTGAGATCTCTCAGCCGCTTCTGCTCGCTGGACACCCGGTGCAGCCCCTCAGTGCGGGCCGGGCCGGCCGGGACACAGCCACCCCGGAGCCTCGGAGCCCTGTTCCACCCGCGGCCCTGCTCCGAGCAGGCGGCCCGGCGGCGCAGTTCGGCTCGGCCAGGCCGGCCCTCACCCTCACCCTCACCCTCACCCTCACCCTCACCCTCATCTGAGGCCCTGAGGCTGCTGCCCTGCAAAGATAATGTGACCAACAGCGATAAGCGAATTCCAGCTGCGGGCATGGGTGAGATGAACCCTTTTAGTGCTGTAAGTTTCCTCCAGAACAGATGAAGCCTGCAGACATCAACTGTCTCCCGAGTCAGAGGAAGAGGAAAGGTGAAGGCACGTGAAGACAACACCATACAGACACCAAAGTCAGTAAAGAAGGAAGAGCTGAAACCCTGAGAGAGGAGAAAGAGGAGATGCTTCAAGCTTAGAAGTTGAAATTCTGTTGTAAAGCTATGGTGATGGACTATGATACATCAGAGTACCTGCTGTAATTTCATGAAAATGTGGGGGGGTGGAGCGTTCAAACTGCAATTGTGAGCAAAAGTATGTGTCCTGAAATAAGCAAATGTTAAAGTAGCTGTGATCTGGTGAGAAGCTTGAACAGAGAGAGATGAAAGTGATGAAGATCCTTGCTCCCAGGGAAGAAGAAGACCTCTGTTCCTGGAGCTGAAGATGCTCCCAGAGATGGGTGAAGAAAACCTTTGTTTCTGAACAGCTCAACCTTAAAATGGTACCCCATTAGCTAAAGATCGAACCCTCAAAAGCAGTTGTGGGGAAAGCTGTAAGTTGAGGGAGGGGACTCTCACATGCGAGCAGAGAACCACCCCGGGCGGCTGTCTTGCTGTGACATTGAAGCCATGAGAGAATTGTTTCTTGTGGAGATGTCTCCATAGCATGAGCAAGAGAGACTCCTCTCCCTAAGTGAACTGAAGAAGAGATTATTATAGAGGTGGTAAACTGACTGAAAAAATCTCAAGGGTTGTCTTTTTATGCTGTCAGTGGGAGAAGGGAGAAAGGTGGGGGCAGGAGAAGTGTTCTGAAGGTTTAGTCTGACTTTTTTTCTTTCTCTTAGGTCTGCTAATAAACTTCTTTGTATTCTTTTAAGTTTTGTGCCTGGTTTGCTTTCTCCTAATTCTTATCTCACAGAAGGAAAATAAGTAAGTAATGGATATTTTGAACCAAACCACTACAATGACTAAAGCTGCATTAGTGTCACAGAATTAAAGATGATTAATGCAATGTTAGTTTTTAAGAGAGGTTCCGGGAGACATCATGGTAATGACAGACTACTTGTACAACAAATATTGATCACCGTTCTTCTGTAAAAAAATTATTATTCATCTTAATAAATACTAGACACTAAGCAAGAGTTAAGCAGACTTTGCTCTGGAAAGTCTATTGTAGTTCTTTGAAGAAGACTGTAAGAACATACACAGGGGATCTGTAGTTGATATACTCTGCTTGGATTTCTCGAAGTTATTTGACAAGATCCCTTCTCAAAGGGTCTTAGAGCAATTCAGCTGTCATGGCGTAAGGGGGAAGGCCATCATATTTTTAAATAACTGGCTTAGAAGATGGAAAGCAGAGAGTTGAAGTAACTCTTCAGTATCCTCAGAGAGGGAAGGTTGGCCATAGGGCCCCGCAGTATATGCGTTGAGGCAACTTTGTCCATAAATAACCAGGGAAAAGGGATGAACGTGAAGGGGACAAAGTTTACGGATGACAGTAAATGAATCAGTAAAGTAAATAGAAGACTGACTTTGAAGACATATGCAGGCAGCAGGTAATAAAGTGGCAAATTACATTTCCAAGTGATAAACAGAGGAGGACAAACTGTGAGTAGGGAATTATTGGGAAAAAATAGGTAGATCATTGTCACATGAAGTTATAAAGCTGTACTTTTATGCCTTGAAAACTCTCTACAGTATTTGTTCCCTCTTCTAAGGAGTGATAAAACAATAAATTAGAAGAACTGCACAAAAATTTTATAGAAGACCTAAAGATATGGAATTGCTTCTGTATGAGAAGTGATAAGAATAGAGTAAGGATTTTCCTTTGGAAGAGGAAGGAAAAGGATACCTCAGGATATTTTAAAACAAACCCATTATATCGTAAGTGGAATAGTGGCAAACAGAGGAGCATTATGATTTGGGGCCTTTCGTTTACTCACTTTTTGTACAAGAACTTGCCAAAAACAGGTGACTTTATCATGAACAAGATTTAAAATAGGAAGAGGTGGATGTCCACAGAGTGCATAGTTAATCTGTGGAGATGTATATGTGGGCTCAGATAAATTAATAATTCATTATTAATAGAGGGACACTCTTGTTATTGACAAATGACCTAACCAATTTTTTAGGGTGTTAGGAGAACTAATTAATGTTCATTCTCTTTTGGAAATATTTTATGGCAGGATGTTTAACACATTCAAGGAAGTCTTACTGGAGGAATTCTTCCCTTTTTTCTTAACGTATCTTTTAAAAAGAGAGGAGTCAGTTGATGAAGTTTGCTGTGGTAGTTAATCAGTCTTTTGCTTAAGTTAGTCTCTCAGCAAAACAATCGATCTTACAATGAAACTCCCTTTGAAGTTTGGGAAGAAAAATAGCACAAGACCTAAGTGAAGCCTTTAAATACCTTAATAGAGTGTGTCATGTAAAGAGAAGAAAGAAAGCCTTCATGGAAGCTTAGAGGACAAGAAGCTTCCCAGCTGCCAGAAAGCCAGGAAAGGGCAGCAGTACCAGTGCAGTTTGCTTCCACGCTGTCCCTTTGATTTCCTAAAGGCATGGTGGTACGTAATCTGCAATTTATCTACCTAAAAATTATACATGGAACACATTAGACATCCACTGGGACTGCTGAGGAAGGAGTCTGGCCCAGTCATCATAGTTATTTGTGCAAACAGAAGCTGTCATACACGATTAGATTAGCTGTCAGAAGGGTCTGGTGAATTACCATGTTTGCATCTTACTCAGAGCACTGCTTACCTATGCATAAATACTGGGAGAATTCTATTCGTTGTATATGAAATAGGTACGAATGAATCAATATCATATAATTACTTGCTACAAACATTCTTAATATTGTTTTAAATTTGAAATAACTTCCTTTTCGGTCACATGTGAAAATAGCTTCTTAATGACCACTGACGTTTGGATTACTGAGATACCACATGGAAATTTATAGTTAGGTCTGACTGGAAAATAGTCTATAACTCCTCTTTACTTTTTTGAGAGGAAAACTTTCTGATATTTACACATTGCTGACATAAGTACTTGTATATTTTCCTCAAAACATGAAAAAATAAATTTTGGTATGAAAATGAGAGTGGGCTGACTGGCATTTTATCTCTAAAAATTTTCAGTGCTGTGTTTTTGAACATCACTTCTTACTGCTTATTTCCTGTGAACAAGTATTGATTCAGTCAGTGCCAACTCTTCTGTAACAAGAAAACAAAAATTCGTAGTGCAGGAAAATGTAAACCAGATAGGAAGGACATGGCCCAGTTTTCCTAAAATTGGCCTACCTATCAAATATCTATCTGTCTGTGTGTGTGTGCATGAGTATCTGATTTCCAGAAAATTAAAGGGAAACTTATGTTTTCCTAATTCTGAATATCAGAAGCAAGTTTTATAGCTTATGAGTGCCAAAGGACCATTTTACTGGGCTACAATGGATCCTGTGACATGGTTAAGCTCCCCACATTTGTTTTATAGAAGTGGCATTTATATGAACAAATTAAAGAATTATGTGTTATATGATCTCTTTGTACATCCAGGTTCCTAATCTGAATACACAGACATTTGGCCACAGACCAGAAATATTTCCTCTGCCAGATTCATGGATTTAATACATTTGCATTAAGCTTTGCTGTACAGGAGAGAGGCATTTGCCTTATGATTATTTATTTTACTCATATATGTCTGTTGAATGGTTAAGGTTGACTCTGTGGTGTGTCTGCCTAGGGAGAGTACAATCAGAGAAAGACAGTTTGGAGAGATATGTTCATCCCTTTTTAAAGGAATGGGGACTGTTTTGACTTAGAATACTTTTGCTGCAGCTCAGATGAGGAGGTCTGCCTGTGCTTGTCATGGTTTAACATCTTATTCCCTGAATGTCAGACTATCTCTGGAGGATGGCATTTCAAAGCTTCAAATTTCCCTCTCAAGGGAAGTTTAATGCCTTAAGAAAGCTTGAGTATTGACTCAGGAAAAAAAAGAAAAGACACTTTGAATTTTTCCACAGAAGGAACTATTCTGGCTTGATTTTTAGGAAGAGAACACCAAATAACACAAAAAATGTAATCCCAGTAGCTGGCAGACCTTTGACTGAATGTGTCTTGCAGGGACTCTACAAGTGTAAAATTGCCACCAGAGTGTGTGGTGGGATGGTGGAAAGGCCTGAGAGAACATCTCAAATGTCAGCTTTCAGGACTGCAGATTCCTTTCCTCCTTCTGCCAAAGCAGTCATCTGAAATAAACACTTCAGACAGAGATGGAGGCTCTTGGGGCTCTTGACTTTGGGAGCCTGGACTCCCTGAGGAGCCCAGCTGGGAGCTCATTTGCATGGTCAGGCTTCTTTGCAGCCCAATAACTGAGATGGCACACAGCAGGCAGCCATCTTGTGGAAGTTTGTTGAAAATAAAGTGCCTCTATGAAACCTTCCAGGTTCAGTGTTTCTGTATTTTTCAGTGAAAAACTCTTCACTTGGAAATTTCTTGACCAGCTTTGTCTGGGGGCTGTAGTTTGAACGAATTAGGCACGTAGCATGAAAAACGACACCAGATCACAGGGCTGGAATGTGGAAAGGAAAACTGCTGATGGGAGAACACTTGTAACAAGTAATTCAAATAATATTTTGTATGTTTTGGTTTGTTTTAGGGTTTTTTTTAATGGTGCCGTTTATGTTCTTTTTTGTCTTTTCATGCATGCAGTTCTAAATCACAGTTCATTGCTGCAAAGCAGACAAGCCATGTGAGTTATATTCTATATCCTGGATTATTTGGGGATTTTTTTTTCAGTCAGGCAAGATTTTGGGTTGGATAGTACATATTTACAGAACATTAGCTGTTTATATTTTTTTAAATGCATTAAAGGAAAATATATTTCACAAATAATACCAAATTAAAATCAGGTGTTTATATATAAAAGTAGAAGCATGATTATGAAAAACATCATGGAAAACCTTAATAGGAGGCTGCATAGAGAACCAGCTGCATAACTCCTATGGGGGTTTGTGACAGAATTTCCTTTGAAAACATTGGCCTGCATGTTTTGATATCAGCTGGCCTGAATACTTTCTCAGCAATGTGGTAGGAGTCACAGATACTCAGGAAAAAAAAAGAGAAATCTGGGCACCTAGACAGACAGACTCTATTTGACAATTAACAGTTAGGTAAGCTGTCTACTTAAAAGCTCAAGCTTTGAATCTATGCACACTAATTCCAACAATTTTGAAGGAGAAATAAGTTTAAGCTGTCTTGGATAAAATTTTAGGGTAGTCGATAGAGTAACTACCTTATGGTTAATCTATTGCAGGTGTGCCTATACTTGCGCATATTTCGTTTACTCAGCAGAGTTGATCCAGCTTATAAGCACTGTTGGCTCACAGTTTGCAGGCTCCAGCTTGAACATGGGTTAACAGCATGGATTTTATTACAAGCTTTCTTGGCAGCAAGCAGGTAAAGGCAAAACTTCAAAACCATTTTCCTTTGTTGGGAGAACCCCCTGAAGGAATTCAGAGGAAATGGTGCTGTCCGTCTGACACAGTTACAGTCAGCCAGCAGTCTAGCGTCTCAGCAAGTAGCACTGCAATCACTCAGTAATTTGTGCTTCATGACTTGAGGGCTATGAAATAATCTGTATGATATACAGCAAGTGGTTAAACAAAAGGATTGAATGCACATAATGCATGCAGGTGTTCATACGGATGGTGTGTCACCTATGCAGTGTCTACAAGACAGGAAATGTAGAGCAGATGCTTCTCTAAGGAGACGCTTGGATTTTTTTTCCATAAAATCTTATACATTATCTATGTTTATAAAATATACTGCAATACTGAGTCTGGTTAAGTTCCAACTAATAGTATATAAGTGAAATATTATCTGACTTTAAAGAAACTCAAAACACTGTGTGACTACATCTCTAGGTGTCGTCTGACCTACATATTTTAAGATGTTTAAGGGCTGAAAGGAAATGAGCAGTTAAAGTCATTATGTCTGGCAGAATGACCAGCCCCAGTCTACTGCTAGCCCACAAAAGAGTGGCATGGCTGTCGTGACAGAAATTCCTAGCAATGCTGAATATGCTGTGGGGCTGGGCACACTTGGCATTTACCTTGGTAGTGAAATATAACCCTGGCTGACCAGAGCTGCCTTCAGCAGCCTCTGGTGGCAGGGCTTCTCTGAGAGCTCAATTTACTTTGAAGCTGCTCTTTTCTCAGCAGAGTCTTCATGAGAGGAAGACAGCAGCAGTGCTGTTTCTTCAGCAGACAATCCTTTAGGGGGATGACCTTAAGCAACAAGAAAAACAAAAAACCAAAACACACTGGTTTTCATGTGTTGGGATTCTCCCCAGATGCTGGAAGGATTCACGCTACTGCATTGTACTCCTTCTGCACCATTATAAAGGGCTTATTTGTAGTTGTCAGTGTCTTTTGTGCAGTGATGGGTTCCTCTGAAAATTCGTAACTGTGTAACTGTTTCTCTAGACTGATTTTCACAAAACACAGCTTTGAAAAATATAGGCTCAAAGGTATAAAAGAGTCTGTTTAGTTGCCGAATATTGCCACACAAATATTACATATAGCATAGAATCTGGACTGTATAAAACTTTTTGAGAATATTCACATCAGAAGCAAAACACTGTTAAAGAGAAATACAGAACTTTTTACAATTCTCTGAGTGCCTTTGTGTGCATGTATGGCCACGGGTTCCTTATTTCCTCTTCTCTTTATTCCTTGAAATAATGCTCAATCTTCTCTCATTGTTTCTACTGAATTTCTGAAAAGCCATTGAAGTCATTATTTTCTCTTGTTCATGCAAGACTAACCCAAAGACACAAGAATTCATGCCTAACTGACAGTTCATTGTCATTTTCTTCACCAAACGCCTAAGGTTCTCTCTAGAGGCCAGAGTCTGAAGGTCTTTACTCTCTGTAGAAGTTCACAGAGGACTGTACTCATCCAGCTACATTTAACTGCTTGTAGAGGCAGCTTCACTGAACAAAGTGATGTCAGAAGATGAATAGTTCCATTAGAGGAAAGTTCTTCTGCAGTTAATTAATTTGCTGAAGCCAAAGTAAAATGCTGAACTACTGTGACCTCAAGACCTCTGTATGCAGAGAGGCTTGTTCTGACCAGCCTGGTTATCTTCACACTGCACCAGGTACTCAGCCAGACAAATTAATCTAGCATGGATTGAAGTACAGCTGGGATACAGATTCCTAACATTTTTTAGCTGATTACTTGCTTGTAAAATGAGAGTCATCTTTTGTTTCTCTTTACCTTAGACCTCTCTTCATTCCCTGATTGTGAGTGAAGAGATTGCTCGTATTTCTCTGGGTCATATTGAACTAATAATCTTTTAGAAGTGAACTTTACAAATTTAAAAATCAAAAATTAGGATTTTTAGAAGAGGGAAATAAAGTACCCTGTTCCTTACTGTCTTTTCCTTGTGGAAAAGAATACTTAGGAATTTTGAAAATCTAGCCTCTTAGTTACCTAAACAGTTGAAGTTTTTTATTCTTCTTTAAAAAGAGATTGGTCTACTTCTACTCACTAGTTGATGCTATACATACACTTGTCTTGAAAGGGCTCTTATTAGAAAAGGAAAGATTTACATGTTAATTGACAAGTTGTATTGATAATTTAATTTGCTCTCAATAAAATCTCAGAGAAGTAATATGTGTTTTAGAGCCCCTGGGACAACATCTGGTAGGAACCTTCTAAGATTTCTAGATTTCTGCCGCTAAACCAGACACTGTTCTTGAAAAAATTAATTCAATCTGCTGAGATGGAAAACCATAATTTAAAAAAAAGAAAGAACAGCTAGATTTGTGGAGGATGGATAACATCCATGTCTGGTTCAACAATGACAAAAAATTTATACAGGATACTTGAAGAGTTCTTTCAGTTTGAAAATTCCAAGTTAAAACTTCTAGATGTTTCCAAAAGGAAAATATTTTTTAATACTTTTTTGCTTCATAGGACTTTTCTTCAAATACAGAAAATGTTAACCTTTTGCATAATTTCCTGTGACAGCTTGTGCTACCCTCTATGAATGCCAGTTACACAGAACACTTTCATAAGTGTTACCTGTCTAGTGTTCATGCAAGTGTTACCTATCTAATGCATTTCTGGGGGTTCAGAAACCCACAGATTTCAAAGCAAAAGTATATGAAAATGTCACTGGAGATCATGTTTTTACAAGGAAAGTAAATTTGGGACGAGCAGGTGATGAAAAGGATTATAAAAAGAGAAGCAATAAAAAGAAAGTTGAGCAGTGGCATGTTGGAATATGAGAAGCAGGAAGAAATTGTCAGATGCAGGAGCTGAGTCTTGTTTTGAAATAAGGACAGTTAGAAAAAAGTGACTTCTGGCAAAGCTTGTTTATGTGAATGAATCTGCCTAATCTGGCAAGCAAATTAAAGCAGTTTTGCAGAGCTCAAAGATTTGCATTGACCACTTGAACCCTCCTCTAACAACGACATTTGAAGGAACAAAATTTTGAAAAGAATCCATACATAAAGTTAATAATAGTCCTTAGTGTTCCTGGTTTGGATCTTCTTCTGTTCTGTTTTGAAAATTGATATGATAGTTTCAATCATCCAAGAAGGTCTTGCTCTCACTCTTCCATGAAGCTGTGAGGACTCTGATCTCGTCATTGTAGTGTTATGATAATGACATTTAAAATGTTCAAATACATCCTAGGGCCTGATAGGAGCAATGGTAATGCGTAGTATCTTCATGTGCCAAGCCTAAATTTCTCTTCTACAGGGGTTCCACGTATTTCATGGCATTATGATAGCATAATCCTTAGGAGACACAGAAATCACCACTGTACTTATGTCATCTCTATTACAAGGGCCAAGTGTAGTAAGAGGGAAGCTACTACCTGACTCTGAAAGATTTTGTGCTTGTTTGTTGTTTGGGCTTTTTAAAATGTCTTTGAGGCCAACTGTTTGCAATAAGCTGTCTGAAGAAATTGGAGTGTTCTGGCTTCATACATCCTTGTCTTCAAAATTTTTCTTATTTAATAAATTGTGCCTCTTTTCCTATGCAAGGAAGAATGTGCCCATATGGATGATGTAAGAGCACGTGATGAGTATACTTCTGCAATCTACAGAAAATGTACCTGGGTTTGGAGGAGAATGTGGGAAATAGTGAATAGGAGTCAATTTTGTCACTGGTATTTCTCTTACACATGAAAATCAGTTGTAATAAAGGCAACTTTTAAAAGCTGAGCATGTCACCATAGTAGCCACTGGCAGTTTCATCAGTGTTTCCTGACCTGAAAAAGCATTTATTTCTTTCAGGGGGGGAAGAAAGATATCAGCTCCTTGACTGAGATGATCATATTACAGTGATTTTTGACTACGATCTTTCTCTAGATATTTTTTTTCCTATAAATCCATGGGGCTGATATCCAGTCTAAATTAATACAGCATGTTGGGGACTCATATTGAAATTCACCCTCAAATCAGAGCAAGGGCATAATGCTGTGGCATAGCCTCACTGCTGTCTTCTCCTAAATGTCTTGGGTGAGATCCTGAGGCAAGAGATCAATGTAATCAGGAACGATGTCCAGCCTGCCAAGGACTATGGAAGCAGTTGGACCATTTTTCTGCACTGAGACCAAATGTAAACAGATGGATTTTAAAAATTGTCAGACCAGTGTGATAATTTTCAGCCTGCAGTCAGCAAATACTGTAGTAAAAGCAGAGCAAGTAAAAGTGTACTGAGCAGGAAGTGCAGGATTTTGCTAAACTCTGTAGGAACCCACGATTAACCTTAGCTTCTGAAAACGTCTGCCAAGATTTTTCTCCACATAGTTTCTTTTTCCATGTGTGCAGGGCTAATAATGGACCTTCCCTCCTTTGAAGAATGCTTTGACAATTAAGGCTTTTTCATGAATGTTCCTTTACATAAGAGCAAGGACTCCCTACTTAAATTTATAATGAAATAGATTCTTCTGTAATGAATCAGTGCTTCCTTAGAACTAGTGCCAAAGCTTATTGATTTTGTCTTCAAGCATTCCCAGGCACATTGCTCTTGCTGGGGTAAAGCAAGTTCTGAAGTATTTTCTAATTTCTCTGGTCTCCGTAACAAGCACTGTGTCATTCCCTTTTCTGCTTAACCTCCAACTTTCCTTATTTCAGTCTGCCTGAAGTGTATGAGTGCAAGAAGTCCCTTTTGACTTTGGAGATATTTTCACTTTATGTGGAATGCAATTTGCTGCTTTCAATCTCAGGGGGAAATATGTTTTTATGAGTACCTTTTGTAGGCCCTGATTCTCTGGCATATCATCTAGAAAATGTCATACAAAATGTTTTGAGCTAAATGAGGAGCATCTGCAGCTCTGAAACAAGGGATGGATGTGTGGGTTATAAAATTAAAACCGGGTACCAATGATATGCAAATTGCAAATGGTTCATAGCTTGCTTTGAATTTTAGTAAAACACTTGAGTACTTTCCTGAAGTCTCTTCAAATATATTCAAATACTTTTGGCCTATAAGAGCAAGATTGTGAGGGCTTTATATGGACTTTGGTAAGGATGTTACTCCACAGATGATCTAACTGATGTAAAAAATCAAGGTAAATACAGTATAGTTCTTAAATTCATAGACACTCTTCAGGAGATCTCCAGGATATTTTTGAGAGTATGCAGCATTTTTTTTTTTACATATATTGGGGGCAGTATTCTATAGAAAACATGAAAAATGTAACTCCATTATGTGGTCAAACAACTATTAACCTGACATACAGTAATAATGTTAATACAGCATCATGTTGAAGGATTGATTATCCTTGCTTTTACAGCTTCTTAAAATGAATCTGAGATGATCCTGACACTTAGGGACCAATTGTCTAGCCATTATTACACTTTACCACCTCATCTTCCTAGAAGAATCTATTATTACAGTAAAAAGTCAAAGTTTAACACTCCTAATCTATATATGATGGACCTTATCTGCTCAAGTGTTTGCATATTTTTTGGTTTCTGTTTTCACTCACAAGTATTTTCCTCTTTTCATTAATATTTTGTCCACAAATTGTTTTGAGAAAGATGTCCCTCTGTTGGGTGCTGTGCTTTGAAAGATTTCAATAGCTGTTTAGCCCTCCTGCAATGTACAGACCCCCAAATTCTTATTAATTAAATAATGAGTAGAAAGATTAAATGAATGGACAAAGAGCAGAAATAGAATTTGAAACAGAGGTCAGATATAAAAAGAAGCAAGTTTAGAGGAGATTCCCTGGTAGACAGAATGTGTGGATGTCTTTACAAATAAGTGTGTGGTACTTTTCCTGCCTTTTTCCCCTTTAAAGCAACTTGTTATTGTGGAGAATTACCCCTTTGTTCAGTTTCCCCTGCTACACTGAAGACAGAGGAAGACATTCTTGAAATATTCAACAAAATGCATGACAATTCAAGCTGCATTACCCAGTGCGTGCTTGCTTTGAGTTCATCACTATTGAAGGGAAAACATTTCCTTATTCTATTGTAATTTTATATGAAAGCTAATGGTTTTGCCCTATAAGGAAAGAAGACTTCAGATGCTTTCCCTGTTAAAAAAAAAATAGTTAATTATAAATTTGATATTGTCAGTCAGCAGAAGATAAAACTAAATCTGTCATCTTGAATGACTGCTTTCCTATCACACATGAAAGCAAGCAAGAGAGAAAAAGCTGTTTGCTCAGCAGTAGTCCATTTGAGAAGAAAAAAGAAGAACTCAGCTTCAGTAAAGGTATGTCAAACAGCAACACCAGGAGGCATTTTCAAGCATCCAAATGAAAGAGAAGGGAGACCCCAAACTGATGTAGGCAACATTGCCATAAGCACAACTAGTACAGTTGAATCAATACTAGAGAAATGTACCTTCAGGCCTTGGTTGCTCAAAAGGTTCAAACCATGAGAAAGGTTCTCTACTGGGAGCAAAAACATAGCTTATCAAAGTTTCAGTAGGACAATATAAGTGCTACAGTCAGGGCTTTTCATTCCTTGTATTTTCAATTTTTGCTACTCTCACAAGAAGATTTCTTTTAATATTAACCTTTACTGGGCAATCCAGCTGCAGATCAAAATATATATAGCAGTGTCCCCACCTCCCACAGTTTACTTTATTTTTGACTCTGATCTGTCAATGAATGGGAACATCTTTATTTTGTACTTAATGCATGGTCTATTCACCATGACAACACCTGCAGCAAAAATTAATTCTTATTTTATACTAACTATGATTATTATTTCAGGATTCTATTGGAAAAAACCTCTAAGGTTTAAATAGATAAATGTGTAAAATTTTGGGTTTTCTTCCATAAAAAGGTAAATATTTGGGGGAATTTATTTATTTATTTATTTGTTTATTTAAATTTTTTTTCTAAGCATGAACAGAATAGGTCATGTCATGCAACAGAATAATCTGTGCTCATTCAGGATATATCGGTGCCTTGCTTTTGTGATTTATGTTGCTTGAAGAGATCGTGCAGAGCAATATTCATTGCTTAGAGGTTGCAAGAGAAAGGAAAGCTCATCTTGGGGAAAACTCCCCTGTGGAAAGATCTTGAAAACCTGTCTCAGTCTGAGCAGTTCTGAAGACAAAAGGAAAAAAATGGTCCCACAAAATATTTTTGAATTTGCAAATAACATTGCCTTTGATAAAGTTGCTTAGAACCCTCACAGAGGTATAAGAATCAGAGAAATTTTGATGGTTGTCAGTTGAAAATAACTTGTGGCAAATGTGTATTTGGGGAATGTGTATTCATGGAAGCATTGAATATTATATTTATGCTGTAAAATTACTTCTATGTGTGGAAAATCAATGTTTTCCTTAGAGAGACAAATCTATTTTCCTACAAGATAATAGAAATTATAGGTGAAAAAGACTTCATTAGATCACTATATCTGTGCCCTTCCAATTAAATTATTTTATAAAGTTGTAGACTGAATTTTCTGAAAGACAGCGGTTTTATTCCTGTGTATTTTACCTAAAAATTGAATTTTATATTAGCAATGGCACTTTAAGTAGTAGTGCCTTTCTGCGAAATAATAACTTCCTTTAATCTTTCTGGGTGATGGCAATCACTAGCCTTTCATGCAGATAATTTTTTGGGCATGCCACATATACGTGGGTAACATGTGGAAGACAAGTCTAAAAGTACAATCCAGTGTCCTTTCTGGTTCTGACTTCCGTGAATTTGATTTTCATATGAAAGAAAACCAAACATCTATGTACAAGCAGAAAGAAGCTGTGTTATCTGTGCAGTATTAAAAAAAAAATGGTTTAGTCAAAGTTACTGTAAAGTTATAAATGGTATAGGAAAATTCTGTTCCTGCCACTGGTCTTACAGCAAGCTGAGTGGTTAGTTAAGGTATGGATAATAGCCCTGGCTATTCTGTGTGTGTGTGTGTGTGTGTATTTTTCTCTATTTGCTTGTTCAAAAGTGGGCTTCTGTTCTTCAGCATGTAAGTTTATCACAAAAAAAATAAAATAGAAACCCAGCAATGAACCAGCTAACCAAGAAACATTCTAAAAAATCAAACCAAACCAAAACAGAACACTACAACTCAATTGACTGTAGCAGCTGGTGTGGGGTCTGTAGCTCAGACCCAGGAAGCCATAACCGGTCCAGAGAGATGGTCCCGTGAGGAACTGTCTTCCCAGGGCCCGTGCCGCTTTCCCTCAGCCGCTGGAGTGCCTCTGCAGGGAGTTGCCTGTTTCAGCAGGCTAACAGCTCTTTAGTGATCTTCAGCTAGTGATTTCAGCTCTTGCTCTGTGAGGCAATCTCCAGGCCAGACTCAGAGACCAGAGGCCCATTTGGCATTCTTGCATAGGTGGCTTTATTGTCATACACCCGCGAAAGGTCACCAGTGATGGGCTCACTCTCCCGACTGAGCTAGCCAGGCTTCTTCTATGGGGATACAGAGGTGGGTGAGAGAGGGTAAAAGCCAATGGATTGCAAAGGATCTGCATAAGGTCTCCCAGAGGATCATGGTTCTGTGTCCTCTCTCGTGGTAACCGAAAAGTGCTGCCTTTTCCAAGGAGATTCTGCTGGGACGTTGTGCAATCTCCTTATCAGCAGGCCTCCCTCTAGGGCAGTGGCTGGGCATATCTCACAACTCCCCCTTCTGTATTTAGTTAAAAGGCGTCTCCAGCAGCTCTTCTGCAGCAACATAGGAAGCATGAGAACATAGTAACACGATAAGAATTACAATGAATACCCACAAAACACCCTTAACTAAAGATGCAATCCATCCCATTATTCGCCATCATCCAAAAAGTTCACCGACCCAGTCTAGGCTCTTACCTACTTTTAAGTCTTTTACTAGTCCTTGTAGTTTCTGGATGTTCACCTGGATGGATGTTGAGTGGGAAGAAAGATTGAAGCAGCACATCCCTTCAAAGTCTTGGCAGCCATGTCCGTGGGCAAGCAGTAGGTAGTCTATTGCTGCTTGATTTTGTAGAGTTGCGTGTCTGGTAATCTCCTCATCCTCTAGAAGGTCGCTCAAGGCAGTGGATGTTGCGTTGGCCTGTTTGCTTAGCCAACACCCTAGGTGATTGATATCACCAAAGGCTTTGAGTGCAGCTAACCAAGGAGTGAATACGAAAGCTGCGATTCTCTCTACCCTATTCAAATTGTAAATGCGGCTGTCGCAATTATTGTCAAATTCAGCAAAGGATCTCTTTTGGCATGTTGATATGCTTGTTTGTCTCCAATTATATAATAATGTGATATTTGGGGTGAGGGTAGAAAGCTTGCCAAGGCTACAGGGGCCTCCTTGGAGGCGTGAGGGGATCCTGGCCCATACTCTGTCCCCACAGACAAGAAACACCCCCCCGGGGTAACACTTTGGGGTGGAGAGTGGACATAGAGAGTACGTGACCGGTGTAATTGCACCAATCCTGACTATTATAGGCTTTGTTAGATGGTGATATGTCTTTTCTGTATGTATTTTTTGCCTGGTCGATTCCTGGCCAACACTGGCTTTGCTGTCTAAAGTAAAATTTGACAAAATATGTTGCTTTGGAGGACCCCAGCAGGTTCAATTCTTGGGGTTCATCTCAAGCATTTGGCAGAATCTTTGTCCACTCATCCCAAGTGTCTACCGGGTTGGGCCTCTTACCTGCGGTGCGGAGGAGCTCTGAGCTAGTGATGGGCCAATCATCTGCTACTAAAGGAATTCCTACCAGGCACGTAGAGAGTGGGTTGTCTACGCTGCCCATGGACAGGCATAGATTGTCTTGATTGAGTGTCTTTGCTAGGGTCACCCAAACATTATGGCTAGGCTGTGGGACAATGTGGTACGATGAAGAGTGTCCAGGCAGTGATGAGGACAGCATCAACCTAGATAAATTTCATCTTTGGGCAGGGATGGGGCTTCTGAGAGGGAATATAAGTGAGACTGGTTACTTTTATGGTGAGAGGGGAGGGTTCTAGGGTTTAGGGAGGTTTGGCAAGGGTTGAGGGAGGGGGATATTTTGGGGTTAAAGGGGGTGGCGACATATAGACTAGGGATCAATCGTCTGGCCTACGGCTTGACTTTTGCCGTAGCTTGTTGTTCAGCTTTCTGTTTTGTCTGCTGCCATGTGATGGGACGGTTGTTTCTCTGGTTTGCCATCATTCAGCGATGTCTCCGTCTCCATGCAGAGCTGGTCTGGTTTTGGGGAGGTCCTGTATTTGATTCAGGAGAGTTCTTGTTGGTGTTTGTAGGAGCAGTGTTTGTAGGGCCTAGGTATGGTTTTATATTTTTTCCTGGGAACCACTTCAGGCCAGATGGTAGCTAGACACAGGCGTAACCTCTCCCCCAGGTAATCAATTGGAAAGGCCCAGAGACCTGATGTGATTTTGGGTCCTTCACCAGCACTGGTGGTTTCTCTGTGAGCTTAGCTTGGGCTGAATTTGAGACGTGGCGGAGTATTGGGGGGTCAGGCTCTGATGAGGTGCCATTTAGGAAGTTAGTGATGTAGAGAGCCTTACAGAGTCTTTCAACAATTGACAAATTCAAAGTTGTGTAAAATTATCTCATTGTGTCTGACGGGCTTTCTATGTCCACTTGTGACATTCTTAGTACAGTGTGTTATTATTTCTTCTTTGGGAGCTGGCGTACATTGTACTTAAAGACATTCAGCAAAAGCAGGATAGCTGCTCTAATTTGGGTTTTGTGATACAATTCCTAACCTAGGTATTTAACAGGGTGCATACATTTTTAGGACAAAAAATCTATCTTTTTCTCCATTTTATACTTGTTTTTCTGTACAGGTTAAGGATTTCTTCTAAAAGGGATTGTATGTTTTAGGCTATTTCTCCCCCAGAACTGTAGTTTAATATGTTATTTGTGAAGCATGTAACTATTCAACCTTTACAGTACCATTAAATCAGGTGTGCATGTAGGCTGGGAGCAGTAGCAAGCCACAAAAGAAGAAAAGGTCTTTTGTGTGCTATTAAAACACCTCTGAGAGTTTAACACCCCACACCCTGTTTTAGTGTTGATATCAAAAATTGTTTCTAGGAGAAAAAAATAGAAGATTTTGATAACGTTTCCCTCCCTGCCCACCGCCTCCCCCCCCCCCCCCACCCCCCGACACACCTACACTTCAGTGTTTTGGTTGTATGGAGATCTGTGCTGTCTGTGCTGCTCGGACACCAGAAGGATTGCAACCCTATTAACGTTTTTTTGTGCACCGGATACCAAATCCTTTTGAAATATCTATGCATGTCTTCTATTTTAATTAGCGCATCTGAGATTAGCTAAGAGATCTCCAATAGCTTCAGCACATCATTTATGCATCTTGTAGTACATTTCAGCTAACAGATTTCAGGTTCTTTAAAGAAGAAATCAGTGCCAGTGACACAGCCTAGGATAAAGCTGAGATTTAACTCTGGTATCCTCACATCTTGTATCATCCTTCACATCTGAGGAAAGTGCATGTTTCCGTTCCAACATACTGATGTACAATTTCACCAAGTATGCAGACCTGCAGATGACACTAAGCTGAATGGTGCAGTTGACACTCCTGAGGGACAGGATGCCATCCAGAGGGCCCTGGACAAGCTCGAGAAGTGGCCCATGGGAATCTCATGAAGTTTAACAAGGCCAGGTGCTGGTGCTGCACCTGGGTCAGGACAACCCCTGGTGCCAACTCAGGCTGGGCATGAACAGATCGAGAGCAGCCCTGCCCAGAAGGACTTGGGGGTGCTGGGGTGAGAGCTGGACATGAGCCGGCCATGGGCACTCCCAGCCCAGAAAGCCAAGTGTGTCCTGGGCTGCATCCAAAGCCCCGTGGGCAGCAGGGGAGGGAGGGAATTCTGCCCCTCTGCCCTGCTCTGGTGAGACCCCACCTGCAGAGCTGCCTCCAGCTCTGGGGTCCCAGCACAGGAAGGACATGGAGCTGTTGGAGAGTCCAGAGGAGGCCACCAAGGTGATCAGAGGGATGGAGCAGCTCTGCTATGAGGAAAGGCTGAGAGAATTGGAATTGTTCAGCCTGGAGAAGAGAAGGCTTTGGGGTGACCTAATTGTGGCCTTCCAGCCCCTGAAGGGAGCCTACAAGAAAGAGAGGGATTTTTTACAAGAGCACGGAGCGACAGGACAAGGAGAAATGCTTCAAATTGACAGAGAGTAGGTTTAGATCAGATATTAGGAGGAAATTTTTTTCTGTGAGGGTGGTGAGGCCCTGGCACAGGTCACCCAGAGAAGTTGTGGATACCCCATCCCTGGCATAGTTCAATGCCAGGCTGGGTAGACCTCTGAGCAACCTGGTCTAGTGAAAGGTGTCCCTGCCCACAGCAGGGGTGTTGGAACTGAATCTTTCAGGTCCCTTCTAATCCAGGCCATTCTATGTTTCTATGACTGCCACTAAGACACTCTGCATGGGGGGAGCCAGTCCAAGCCCCTCTCCTGGCACATATCAATTTGTGCTGTCTCTTCTCACATTAGCAACATTATTCTAGCTTTATGCCATTAGAAAGGAAAAAGTAGTTTCTCAAACTTCATACAAAGCAAAAGTACTTGTCAAAATGGATTTTGAGGTAGTGCATAATTGCTATGTACTAAGGCCTCAGTAATCTCGTAGTTTAATTACTCTGCTTATGGCACATGACCTAGCACAATGATACAATCCATATCAGGATTTAACAGTTTGTTTGATAGAGAAGATCTTGCCATCAGAGCCAAACATTTTCCTTCTAGAGTTAAAATGCAGGAGATAAACAAAGGCTGACTGTTTTCCCTCATCCAAAATGAAACTAGAGTTCTCATAGAGTAAACAGAATCTAATTTGAAGCTTATTTCTTTGCTTCATGTTGAAACAAACTAGGTTGGCTATATAGCCTGAGTAATTTTATTTTGTGTTATTAAAGTGATGCTGTTATAGTCAGCTAAAAGTCACTCAGCTATAGAGACATTTTTCCATGCCATTATGTCTGGATTTAGCTCTTCTGACCTTTATAGGCTATATAACAGAGAGAGAAAGCTTGAGAGACATATCTTATTGTGTCAGAAAAATATATACAGTAAAGACAAGTTGCAAAGAGCCACGGTTTCATAGCATAAATCTCTTTTGCCTCAGCCAGGTTGGAAGTGCTCAATAATTCACAGGAACAACCTTTAATTTACTGTTTTCCCTGGATACCACTGAGGGCTGGTAGGAGGGAAAAAACTCATTACAAAGAGCATCTTTTCTCTATTGGAGAACAAAGATGAGAGCCAAAAGATGCCAAGGATTGGTTATCACTTCTCAATTGCTTATCTCTTGAAAACTGAGCTTAAATCTCTTTGTAAATTATTGTTTAAGGATATGCTAGCAATTTCTTTAATTTTGTAGTAGGAAAAAAACAAAACTGGAGACATGGTTAAATTAATTTAAGCTGCTACTGCTTGTTTTAATATCAGTAAGCTCTGAGGATGTACTTTTTCCCTGTCAGATAAAATGTCTAATTTTGCTCAGGTTCTGAGGTTCCTCTATAAGCCACAAATAAAATTTCACAGGATAAAAGATAATTTGCAAGGCTTTTTCACAAGTCTTGGGAAACTTGTTTGTTCTCTTTGTACATTGGAAGATTTGCTTATTTCTCAGGTGGAAAGAAGGAAAAGGAAAACACAAAAATGTCAAATACGGGGAAAATGAAAGGAGTATAAAGTGTTGTGTCTTTTCTGTCAAGAAAAATATTATTTATTTTATATTTATTTCCTCTTCTGCTATGGTAAGTTTCTTGTTTTTAGTGACATCAGGTACATTTGACATTATTTAGGAGATGGAGGCATAGTTGCCAGTGCCAAAGCCCTGTGTTTCTCAGCGCTGCTAGCAATGAATATCTGTAGTGTTTAGGATTACTTCAGTTACTGCAGGTTCCCTGGGCCTTATTGAAAAAAACACAGCCAAAACAGAGAAATTTGCACAGTATAGACAGCAGAAGTGGAAAGCACGCTGCTTCAGATCATGGCTTCTGATTTCTCAGAGGCTCATTCACAACACTGTGCACTTCCTTGAATAGAAAGTCATGTCTCAGTTCTTAAGAAGAAAGGCTCTTCCTAAACAAATGCTTAGCATGATATCTCAGAGACATTCTGGGAGTTCCCAGAGTGTTTCAGGTAACAGACACTTGAAGAAAAACATCAAATAGTGTATTTGTAATCCCTAAGTTGTCTGAAAGGACATTAGAACTGGACCAGAGTGTACAGAACAGACAAAGGTGAAACAGCAAGCTATATCCGAGACAGTCTTGCTCTGATCTTCCTCTTTCATGTAAGAAGTGTAGCCTCAAAATCACCATACCTTTCCATTATCAAAGGAGTTTCCTTTTTATTAGAGACAATTGACTGAACACTTCAGTACAGAAAGTCTTTAATCTGAAGATCTGAAATAGAAACATTTGAAATTTGTCTCCTTTAGATTAGTAATGTGGTACGATTTCACTAGTACTGTACACGTACTGTTCACGGTTAGTAGAGTTAATGAAGCTTTTGTTTTATACATTTTTGGTGATATTTTTACTCCAATAGTTGACAATTCCATTCTATGTTTTTAATATATGTAATCAGTTTTATTTGGATAACATTTAAGTTTGGTTCATTTGGATAATATTTAATTTCAATATTCAGTTTTTCAATTTTTGCTTATGGTGGAAGGAGTTGTTGAACACCCAGTCTGCTTCTTAGTTCTCTGGCCTTTGTGAAAATTTTATTAATATGGCCTTCTACAGCATATAACACTGTTGTCATTATAACTATCTCTGGATGTACTGGCAGGGGATTTAAGTCCTATTTCACTTTGTCTTTGCTATTTCAAAGATTCATATGGTAGCTTGCTCTGTCTGTACTTAAATGAAAACAGAGAAGTCCACATGGTGTGAACAATCGTTTTAGGTTGTCACACATGTTTTAACTGACAAATGGGTGCTGAGGCAATGTTTTCAAAATTAGGGTGCTTACACTTTTTCATAAACAGAAAGTACAAGGTATTTAATTACTAAACCATAGTTGCTATTGCTGTTATTATTATTGCTGTTGCTATTGTTGTTGCTATTTTGAAGATTCTTGCACAATGAGTGAAATTACTGTTCTACCACTGTTTACCTGGCCTTGAATGTTTACTCTGAGAAGAGTTCCAGTGATATGAGTGATATGATGTCCAGGCCTCATGGAAGTATTGCCTGACTTTCTAAGTACTTTTTTTCCAACTGATTCAAAAATTTAGGACCAGATGGTGCATCACAGAAACTCACCTTTCTTCTTCTTCAAAGGACTTGGAAGTTAACAGGTTATGTTGAGTTGCGCTAGGAAAAGCTGCTGCCTGCAGTCATCATAGAAACATTGAATCAATAATTGGAAAAGACCCTTAAGATCATTGAGTGCAGCTGTTAACTCAGTACTTCCAAATCTATCACTAAATCATGTCCCTAAGCACAGCATCTCTGGGTCTTTAAATACCCCCAGGAGCAGTGACAAAACCACTTCCCTGGACAGCCTGTTTCAGTGCTTGACCGTCATTTTGGTGAAGAAATTTTTCCTAATACAAAGTCTAAACTTTCCCCATCACACAGGCAGGCTTAATAAACACCCTTCCTGCTGCTGTCACTGGCATAGGGATTCAGAGGGGGTATTCCTGCCATGTTGCTGTCCTGAGGAAGAGTAGGGAGTCTGCTTGAATGATGTACTAGCTCTTTGAGCTGCCTGTGTATTTTATACCTCGCAGTGATAGAACATAAAGTTTCTTCTTGCTCTTGAAGTGCATTACTGCTTTTCTGACACACTTTTATATTGAGGGCAGTGTTATCTGAGCAGGTTTTGAGCAGAGCTTTTCATTTTCCCAGGTCATATGGGTTGGTAGGCATTTATAAAGGAGTGGTAGAAACAGGAGAGAGGGTCGTTTGGAAGCATCGTGGTGCAGGGAAGATTTGCATTTGTCTGGCAAATGTCATCTTTAAGCAGCTGTGTGTCAGCATGAGTGTGCTGGGCTGTGTTAGCACAATGCCACAGTGTCATCCTGCCTTGTATCATGTGGCAACTTTTTATGATAATATATTTATGTAAGTGGATAAAATTAGAGCTGCCATTAGTAACAACTTGGGATTGCCTAGATTTCCATTTTTTAAATCTTTTTTTTTTATATGTCATGCAGTTTGTTATTCCTCCTACATATGACGTTAAAAGTAATGGATAAAATTTTATTATCAGCAATGTGATGCTATGTTGCTTTACATTTTAACTGTTGTGTTGTTGCAATACTGAAAAGTGTTATTTTAAAAAGTAAAATTATATTGCTACATTTTAAAATCATTGTATCTATACAAAAATTTGGCATTTCTTAGTGAGAAAACATCATATGAATTAATGTCAGTAACAGTTTACTTCTGTTATAAAAACGTCCTTCAATTTGTTTTAGTAACGAGGACCAAGAACTGTAGAGATTCCAGATGTTATTACCTTTCATTAAAATATATATATATAAGTATGAATACTGATAAATGAAAGAAGCCTTTAAAGTATCATTTTTTAAGCTGAGAGGGATGTCTAGGTAGGAAAAGTCTCTAACTTGGTCAGTATCTTAAAGTTTATCTCGTGTGCAGTATTGTCCCACGATCCTGTTATGGGAACAAATTTCTGTTGAGACTAGTGGTATGGTAGGCACAGATCTGTGCCATTGAAGCTATGGCCTCATACTCACTGCACATGTGAGGCTAGGTGCAGATCCATCACAGCTTGAGCATCCACCCCAGTGGAAAATATACACAGCTGGATGCAGCATAGCCCAGCACAGCTCCCTTCTTGTCCTGAGTCCCTGTGTGCCAGACTCATCTGGCTGCTGGATCTATGGTCCTTTGACTCGCTTTCCCTACTCTGCTGGGTCCATACATATCAAGTGAGTTTTGGCACGTCTGAATCTATGGTAAGGAAAGGAATGTAAATCTTTACAATGTAATCCCCATCCAGTTCCTTAGCCAGAAGACGTTTTTATGTTGTTCTTCACTGCTTGTGGGTTTGATGCATGCAGATATTTTAAAAGTGTGCAGACATATCTGAGTGTGGTACATGAGTCTGCAGCTAATGGTCATGTAGATTGTGATGGAAATTTTCCATGGAATATCTGGTCAAATGAATGCTTGTCACATTCATTGTATATTTCTTTTGTGAAAGAAAGACATATAATTTTTCTATTTTTATCTGATGATACCTATTTCTCCCACCTTACACTGTTGTTGGTTTTAGAGGCTTAGACAAAAAATAAGTAAAAAAAATTTAAATTCACATCCCTATAGAGACTTCATATTACCCCTGGAGATCTGATATGAGAGCTTGTGGGGTGAAGCCTGATCCTCAAGACAAAAGATGTAGTTCTCTCCTGATCTTTTCTTAAAATCTAACTTGAGTCAATTGGCAGATTGTATTACATTAGAGATAACTCTTGGCAAAGTTTCAGAACTGCTATAGTAACTGCATTGTGACTGCAGAGACAAGAGCAGCAAGCCTTCAGTTTATGACACTGCATATTCTTTTCTGCAGCATTTAATTGCACTCATATTTTTGATCTACGGTTTTTCACGCCACATTTTCAATGTGGAAAATACTTATCATACTACTAAATTCTTTGTTTTGTTGATTGATTTTTCAGACTGCTCCTAATTCTGCTCAAACACACTGATAACTGGGCTCTACACCTGGCTGAGCCTCGATTCTGCACATGATGAATAAGTAAAACATGTTACAACACTGATTGTAACTGCAAATCCAAAGTTTTGCAGTTTTTAAATTTAGATTTAATGAACTCAAAATCACTGCCACCACAAGACCAACACTTGTATGAGATAAGCTGGTGGCCTCATGATGTGCTAGCCCTGAGAATTGTTGTCTAACATCCCAAGCTGGACTAGACAGGATTGATTTAGCACTGATTGCCTTGTTTTTCACAGTGCATTACTACCTCTCTACATTAGGCTCCACTGAACTTTAAGAATATGCCTTTAGTGCTTGCACTCATGCAAGTGCACTATTACTACTCTAAGTAACCTCAGGAAGAAACTTGCAGAGAGTGATAGCCTCCCCACCACTCATGGTAAGGAAAATTAAGTCTACCCCAGCAAAAACCAGCACAGACACAAAGTCATTTGTGGAAGGCTGAAGTAAAACATGACAAAATCTGGCAATGTTAGCTGCCCTCTTCTTAGGAGCACCCAGAACACTAAGTACATAGGGA
This sequence comes from Corvus hawaiiensis, assembly GCF_020740725.1. NCBI lineage: Eukaryota > Metazoa > Chordata > Aves > Passeriformes > Corvidae > Corvus > Corvus hawaiiensis. Next base: position 71,144,630 of record NC_063255.1, on the reverse strand, counting down.
TGAACAATTTCATCAGAACATCAGAAGATGCAGTTGAAATTATTTAATTCATTTTTGATTACATGAAACTGACTGGTATATTGCAGCCTGGATTTTCTATTTTCGCTTTGGATTAATTTAATAGGCATTCCATTATTAAGCAAAGTTTGCAAAAGTCTTTCATAGATGTTTTCATTTCTGTGGAGGGCAAATGAAAGCTCTTCTGAGAAGTGAGTGTGTGTTTTTAAAAAGAGGTTTTGATGCTGTCCCAGTTTGAGACAAATTAAGGGAAACACTCTGGGAGGAATGTCCCTGCCAAAGAAGGCAGATTTCAGCTGCCCCTCCCCCACCAGGTTCAGAAAGAAAATTCCTTGGAGGAATGTGAAAAAGGAAAAAAAGTTATTTATTTAACAAACAGAATGCACACAAGCACGGGAAAAGAATAATGCTAAATAATAGAATCTCCCTCTGTGGAGAGAACCTGGGTAGATTTTCAGAGTCCTTTCTGTGGGTGTGGTCTCTCTTTAAAGCTAGCCATTTGGCGTGGGCCACTCCAGGCCAACTGATGTAGGGTCTCCTGGTAGGGTTCTGGTATTGTTGAACAGTCCAGAAGAGAAGAATAAGGAACTGAAGTCCCAGGGAAGCAAAGGACTTTAACTGTCCATCTCTCTCTTCTGAGAAAAGGAGCCAAGAGCTGGGAAAAGCAGGAAGGTGCTTGCCTCCACTCTGCAGCAGCCACAGCAGCTATCTCTGTGTCCTTGAACACAAAACTGCTTTGAAAAGTTCGCCTGGCTTCTTTTGCTTCTTTCTCTTGGATCCAGTTTTGAAGGCACAGAAAGGCACAGGATTCATGTCTGGGCATAGAGCAGGTGATAGGGGATACGCATCATAAAGTCACCCAAGACAGATGCTATAAGCATAGTTTAAATGCAGTATAACTGATTTCCTTATGTTAAAGGGGTTTTACATAACTAGGCAGGCAAGTATTTTTAAATAACTGATAACATGTACACCATACTAAGTATATGTGGACTGTCATTGAGATTTCAGATGTGGAGGTTTCAAATAAATTATTGTTATATAAACAATATAGTCCTGCTCTAACAAAAAACCCCAGTTGGATTGCAACTTATATTACTAATTCAATTGAGGCAGTTAAAAGAAATTCCTGTTCAAACTTGACAGTAGATATAAAAATCATTGCATTATTTGAAAGTCTAATGTTATCCTCTATAGGTTTTGTGTATGTATGAATGCTAATGTTAACTTATATTCAACGAGATAGCACTGAGTGTCTCATAAATATGCCAGCTCATTTAATTGTTGTTTTAAACCACTGCTGTCCAAAGCCTCTAGTACATTTTAAAATTTTCTTTCTGTGATCAAAACCATAAAAAAAGACAAGCCCAAATAAAACCACCAGCTACAAGTACCTTACTGCCACTGTTACCTCTGGTGTAAATTTCTTCCATGTTGAAAAGAATATATTTAGAGTTTTCAGTAGTCTGAACTCATCAGAGATTAACCATGGCTTTTGTTATATTCCTTGGCTGTTCATAACTGTTGGAAAAATGGATGTAGGAAACGTTTACTTGTTATAAAATTCACACAGGCCAAGGTCAGGCAACAATTTGAAACATATTTTGGTATACCTCACACTTCTCTCTTGTCTTTTGCTACCCACAGTGATATGTAATGTGTTTGAAAATATATGGTTGGAATTTCAGATATTGCTGCAACCTTCCCAAAATCCTCTAGTGTGTTAAAAATAAGAAAGCATTTTGAAGTGCTTTGTTGCTGGGTGTAATTGAAACATCAGGGCTGATTTGTTGTAAGCAGAGATATGTGTAAGTGGATGAAGTACTGCTGAGGTTTTGAAGAGTGTGAACCATGGCAAGACTCTGATGACAAAGAACACACTAAAAGTTCTGCAGCTGCCCTTACTGCTGCTCTGTCAGCAGAACTCCATATATTCTCAAAACCAACAGAGAACTTCATTGCTAATATCTAATTAATTCTCTTTTTCATCAGTTATTTGTCACTGGTGAGATAGACCTTGCATCTAAAAAACATTCTGGTCATCTCCTGCCTTTCTGTCTTCTTTTTTCAGGCTCTGTGGCCTGCCTAACTACTTGAGTGGTGAAGTTTTTCCCCACAGCTAGAGCTTCTGTTGCAAGTAAGTTCTGTGAAGATAAATTTCAACTGTAGAGCCAAATATCCAGAACTTTGTAGATGCATTCGTCACGAATATTCCTCAGTGTTTGAAGTAGCAAAGGATGAGATATGGAAAGCTCTGTTGCTGTCTGCAGTTGCTGGTGCCACTTCAAGATGGGATTGATAGTTTCTTCTGAAACGGAGACTCAAAACTAAGACAGTCACTGCAGTGAAAGTAAGTAGCTGTCTCCAGGGTTGGTTATGACCCTGAATTGTAGCCATAAGGACATGACAAAGCTGTTCTGTTTGTGCAAGCCATTTATTTCACCCTAGGACAAATAGAAATGTTGGAATAGAAAAATAACTTTGGATATGGAAATAGCTTTTTGTACCAGTTGATAAGTCCCATGCACTTTTGACAGTGAGGCCAATGGCACCAAAACAAGGTAAGCTTTGGCAAAAATTAAGTTAATCAGTATGTTTAGGGAAAACCACTACATGCAAGGAAACATATGAAAAGTTAAACTGTTTACTATGTTTATAAGCTATGGTTTATTGTTATGATGTTTTCCACAAGATGACCATCCTTCAGACACTCATAGTTTGCTTTTGAATTTCATGTATTGTTTTCTGCTGTATTTTTCAGAAAGGATGGACTGCAAGGTTTCTCTTCTTGGCCTCTGGCTACCAGGATCTGGAATTCTTCAGAGACATTCTCTCTATTGCTGGAAGGTCTAGCCTGGAAATGAATGAATCATGGTTGCTGTTTAGAAAGTAGGAAAGCATTCTGTGAGGGGAAGAAATTAGGAGTGCATAATATAGGAGAGAAACCTTGGCTATTGGCTATGCTAACATGTTATTTAAATAAGAAAACTAAGTAGGAGAAGTCTGAACTACACGCAGGGTGATAATCACAGCAGCTCACTCTGTTCTCTCTGTTTTCTTTCTTTAAGCGATCTGGTGGACTGATATGTGTGAAGAGAGAGAAAACCAGCCCAGATACCTTTTTCTGTATTTCCCCAGGGAAGAACTGAAATTATATTCTCTGATACTGAGACAAAAAGTATTCAAATTCATCCTGTGTTGGTGTGAAAGTATGTGAGTTTCAGTTTAGTGCCTCAGATAATCCATTCCCATCTGGAGGAACTGATGATAAAAAAATGTATTGCCAGCTACCTTCACCTGGGCAGCACTCACCAGAGGCAGTTTTTAGAACCTGTTTTTTAGAATTATTTTAGAACAATACACTCTGGAAAGTGTATTGAATGAATACATCAATTTGTTTCACTACTAAGCAAAGACTATTTCCTGGAATCTGTTTGCGCTTTTAAATTTCCACATCCTCTCTTTAGGCACTTCATAATTTCTGGCCTGCAAGTATGGTTTGTAGTAATTGAAACTGATATGAAACTGTACGGAGTCTTGCTATTCATTATGACCGCATTAGGTGGGTTATTCAGTTAGTTGTTTGAAAGAAGGCTAAAATTAATGTAACATAGATAACATCCTTCCTGTTTTGCTCTTGTGTTCAATACTAATGTTCCTTTAACAGACTCACGATGAAACAGCTACCTTTTTTTGTCAGGTTCTTGCCTCACAAGAAAGCAATTTGCAGAAAACTATGTATGGAATATTCAGCAGAGAGCAAGACAGTGCTGGGGTGGGGGGAGAATTTCTGTGGTTTCATTTGGGAAGGCTGTGCTCCTGCTAAAAAAAATAAACTTTCACAAAACTAGCATGTGGAAGTTTGAGCAAAATAAGCTTTTCAAACTTACCAACTAGTAGGATAGAAAAAGATCAGAAAACCTATGGTGTTTAGCACTCCCTTTGGAGGGGCAACGTGCATCCAGTGTATGAATTCATACCAGGAGGATGAGTAACCTCTGTCTTGCAGCAGTGTTGTATCAACACATGATGTAATATCCTGATAGTTGCTGTGAACTAGACTCACAAATCCTTGGAATGCAGTTGATGGCAGCTGTAAGCAGGTTTGTTTTCTTCTACAGGATTTGACATTCTCGGAAAGCCTCGACTTCTCCCCTACTGTACACATTACCTATGGCCACCACAGCACTCAAATTATGTGTTTAAAGGTAGCAGTTCCATTTTGATCAAATTTTCTTGCACTTCACTTTGTCACTCGTATTCTGCTGTCAGCGGGGGAATGAAAATTCAGCTATTGACTTCAAGTGCCTTGCTCCCTCTTATAGTAGAATATGCATAAAATAAAAGACCATTTTTAAAAACCTATCCTTTGACAATTTTTTTCAGATCACCTCATGTGTGTCTCCTGGTTGTTTGCGATTTTTATAAAGCATGCTCTCTCTGGCTAAAACTAAATGAAAGATTTTATGGGTATTTAACAACTCCCTATTTTTATTTAAACTTTCCCTTTCAGTTTCTTGAAAATCATCTCTGTTTAGGCAGGTGACAAGGTGTGCGTGGTGTGAGTAATTAAGGTGATGATACCTCTTCCCTTTTGCTCCAGTATGCTTAAAAGTTTTAGCTGCACAGATACAAATTGCTAAGTTGAAAGGAAACATTATGAATGCCATGACTTTGGGCTGGGTTTTTAGAAAATACCCTTAGTGTGTGAACGTGTGTGTGTGTTTTTGTTTTCCAAATTTCAGACTTGTATTGGAATTCCTGACTCCTACTTATTTCTGTCAAGTTTCCTCTCCCTTTCTCCTTGTTTTTTGCAGTATAAGCTAGATGTTTGTTGCTTCTCACCCCCAGAATTTCTGCCTTCAAGTTCACATATTTTAGTTTTAGGTTTTTTTCAAACTGTAGGTGAGACAAACTAGAGGAGATGAGGAAAACAGATCTAATATAGTTCACATGGTTTAAGCTTTCAGGTTTTTTAATCAGAAACATGTTTTGCTTGATTTGCTGTAACAATGACTCTCTAGCTGTAGTGATGGACATCTCTATAGACCAAGTTTGCCCTCACACTCCTCAGTATTCATCTGAAGTACTACTGTACTACTGGCAGAGTCAGAAAATTACTTATAATTTATAATGCTTAAATAACTGAATGCAGTGATTATTTATTCTTTACCTGCGAGTTGTTATTTGGCGGCAGTTGTTATGACAATTCAGGAGAAATTCAATGTGGTCATTCTTAGATTAAATTTTTTCTTAGATTTATGACCACTGCAGTTTTCTCTTATCTTTTCTACTTTCTGGAATATTGACTCTGCTCACACTATACCCATGTACATCATCCTCTGACCCTGTCAGCCTTCTTGCTTGAGGTGAGAAAGCAAGATCTGATTGGAGACACACAATAATGATAATAAAAAATTAATTCCTGTCTCTTGATTTGTTTATAAGATGCAGTCAGCAAGTGAAAGGACCAGTGTAGTAACAAGGGCATTGAATTTTTTGCAGCAGAAATTACACATTTTGGTGTAATATATAATGAAGTTTCTTAGAAAAATGCGTAAAATCCATCTTCATCTTTAGTCACTGTCTTCATGAATGGAATGTTTAGGCTTATTTCAAAAATTAACTCTTAAAATCATCTCTCTCTGTCACAATGTTTCTGTCATGCACCCTTCAGCAAGATAATGAAGCTTTAGGTATTAGAGAAATTTCTTCATTGTTCATACATTCATTCTAACATCTCACTTTCCTACACTAGTACCGTCTTTCCATTTGGAAAGTATAGCATTTTTATTGGTAGCCTTCCTAAATACATGAAAGATGGGACAGCAGCACAATCAATACATCATGCACGTGTTGTAATAAGCTGCTCTGTTGCTGACTAGGGAGACATGAGATTTTGATTACACGTGCACGAAAGCCATGGCTGAAGTGTCACGTTCTTATGCACACAGTGAAAGTTAAAAATGAAGTGTGTTTATTCTACATATAATTAAAATTCTTAGGTGTTTTATAAGTTTATACATACATAGCCATTAGTAGGTAAATGTAAAAATGCAATGTCATGGGGGAAAAATAACGATTTAATTCCTCAGGAGTGTATTTCAGACTCTTGCATCTAGTCCACCAAAACATGGTGTGTTGTAAGAGCCAGGGCCTTGAGTACTCTAATTTCTTTCCAGGTTCATGTATCTCAGTGCTATAAAGTGGCCTTAAATACTTACTTTCTCTTTTATAGTAACTGTAGTATGTAACTGATTTTTTTGTTAGGATGAAATCCAATAGCTAATGTTTTTGGGGGTATGATTCTCCATTGTATTCTCTGTATAGCCTGGCTTCACCCTTGGAAAGTTTAATTCAGTAATTCCAGCAAAATCTTTGCAGCTGGAAAAGCTCTTCATTAGCTTTGATTCCTTCAGACCTCAGCTCCACTCATCCCAGTGCACCAGCTTGCCTTCTGGCTCACTTTAGGGTGGTCTTTGATGTCTGCACATCAGTTTCTTGCTTGCCACCTGCAGTATTGGAGACTGAAGAAAGTGTGCACAGTCACCTCTTTTGCTTACTATTTTGTAAAAACCTGCCGCAGATAAGCTGTAACACTGTTTAGATAACTGTGAGAGAATTTAAAAACTTTTTTGGTAGAGGTAATTCAGGAAATTTAATCATTGACTGTGGGTATCAGGCAAAGCTGTTTTCCCACCTCATCATTGACTTCCGAGTCCTACTTTCCTGATGCACTATATCTCTACTCTAGATGAGCATTATGCAGACAGAAATACTTTCTACTGAACTAAGGATTTTTTTCTACACCGGGGAGATAGGGTGTATCAATATTTAATTTGCATTTTTAAAAAGCTTAGCTTTGAAAGAACGTCAAATTTAGAATAACCTTTTAGTATTCATTTTCTTTGTCTAGAGAAGGTTATTAAATGTGCATATTTTTGTGACTTAGGAATATACCTGTCTGTATGTGTTACTGCCAAAACTTATGCTAATGTGGGCTCATGTCAGTGAGTGCTTTGCCCCTGATTTTCTTTAAATCTGATTCCAGGATTCTGGTCCATATTGTCTGTGCATGTTCACATACACAAACATAGAAAATTTCCTAAAAGTCCCAGTTCTTCATCTCTTTCTACAGTTCAGCTGGTTTTGAGGCTGATCAGCATGAGCTCTCTAGTAGTGTGGATAACTCCATTAACAATTATATTGAAATTTCAAAAAAGAAACTTCCATCCTCCTATGGGGATCTAATATTTAGAACATAACACTTCATGCAAGAGAGGGCTGAAGGCTACACAGCTGGCCTTGTGCCTGAAAGATATTCCCAGAGGTTTGCCAAGATGTTTACTTTCTTATAATAACAATTTTACATGCAGAGTATGTTTCTGTGTGTCTCAATCAATCAAGCAAGAGCTTTCTGAGCTTGACTTGTGCCTAGTCCAAATAAAATGAGATTCCATCAGGTTTCATGGCTGGATGAAGTTCTTAGGCTCTGATGAAGTTAGAGCTGTGATTTTTGCTCTGAATCATTTCACTTTTGGGGTGTAAAATGTCAATAAAATAAAGATGTATACAAACTGCTGCCCCAGCCATTGTCAGTACAGAAAAGAGAAGATATTAATTGTTCTTGTAACTGTGCTTCCATACCAGCATGTTATGGAAAAGTGTAAGATTGCTTCTGGTTTCATAATCCCTGCTAGAAATGAGAATTCCAATGAGAATAAGAGTATGCCCACAGAAGAGATTTTCTTGAAGTTGAACAATGGGGGAAAAAATGCAGTGCAGCAGTCAAGGAAAATCTTGATGTATGTTTCAAAAGAGAATGGCTCTCCAGGAGGTAATGTCATTCCAGCTTGTCCATTTTACTGTTAGAAGATGATATAATTGTGTCTTATCTCCAAACAACTTTTAAAAAATGTATTTATCACCTATGTCTGGCCTACGCCTCTAGCTGTATATGCTGAATAGATATCACTGTATTTGTAAAATATTCGCAGTAACATTCAGAAAACTCACATTTCTGTTTTGATGATCTTACTTAAGGAAACTTTATCAATCACTGTTAGAATCACACACACAAAGAAAATTCCTCAGTTCAGAGCTGGCAGCATTGTTATTGTGATGTTATCTATGTTTTTATGGTTCTCCTTTATCCTGTCTGCAAATCACATCAGCCTTCTTGAGGCCCTGAAGTCATATCATAGAAGGCAATGCATTTGATGATGTATCTGCCATTGAGAGATGGGTTTATTTAGACAGCTCTGAGCAGTGGTTTCATACAGATGAGAGTTCTGTTGGCCAAAATCTGGCTTACTGTTTGAGGTGAAATAGCTGAAAAAGATCAAAGAATAAACTTGATATTGTACTGTGGTATGGAAGTGCTGCTTCTTACACACTGGGACAGACAATTCTGTTCTTCACATGATCATGTTTTATTCTGAATGCACAGCAGATTAATGCTTGTTACCTGGCAGCCCCATGGAAGGTTTCATACAGCTGAAGCAGTGCTTCAGGGTAGGATTTCTCCCTCATGAGAAACACAACCAATCCAACCTTAATTTTTCAGGTTTCCTTATAAAATTTGTTTTCGTGGAAGCCTCAAGACTGTCCACTAAGCATTTGGAGGGGATGATTTTCCTGCACTTTGGTGGTGAGTGAAATGCTGACTACTTTATTTGGAGTCTAAAAGCAGCACTTCATTTATGCAGATATTAGGTCCTTCCATCATTTTTGAACTGATCCAACACAATTTGAATTGGCTTGCACCATGAGACAGCATAACCCTAAAGATGAGCAGGTATCCCCTTAGGATCTTTCTAAAACCTAATTATAATTCCATATGAATCTGTTTATCAAGTAATCCTGTTTCCTGGGGATTGGCTGTTGAAAATACTTGCACAGAAATAGGATTCTTATGAGAATGTTCATTTCTACTTTTTCAATTCTAACTACAAAGATAAGCACAGAAAATCCCATCTATTTAAATCATCTGCTACTTTTGGAAATAATTTGCTGTAATTTTCTCTAAATGTGCCTTTTAAACCAGGTGTTGTACATGCTTTTGGATATTAGAGTCTCTCAGTTGTGAGGAAATTTATTCAGAAATGTATTAACTTACTTCCAGTGAGAGCAACAGGAATAAATCTACCAGCACACAGTGAGTCCTGAGTGAGAAGAAGAGGATGAATTGCAGTACTCAGTCTACCTTTTTCTTTGACATAACATGTTCTTTCACATGGGCATCTTCCATCACCACCACAAAGATGAAGAGGCAGAGGAGACATCAGTGCTGTACTGGTGGAGTTACACGGAATTTAATCCTGCCCCTCCTCTGCTCCCTGTTCCTAATCCCAAAGCATTTGGATCATTTTATGCTTTCACTTTTTCACATATTGCCTCCAGTAATTATAATAAAATGGCAACTAGGAAGGAAAAGGGAAAAAAAATCAAACCTACCATGTGCCTGTACTTAAACACCTCAGATTGTATCCACTGATCCTAAAATAAGCTTTCTAGTTATGACATATGGCTTTCAACCTAAGTGGGTGTTTTTCCTTTGCCTGAAATAAATAAAGATTAATTTAGTCGATCAAAGTCCTTTGGCGCCCTTGTCTGGAAGAATACCAAATATGTTCAGGGGTTTTTTTCTACCCATTACTTTTAAAAAGCAGTAGATTTTCGAGGGCAAGAAGGCAGCCTAATAAATCGTATGGCTGCCACAGAAGATGATATGACAGATTGTCCTCAGCCAAAGGCATGGGAAGCATGGGAAAAGTCTCATGGAGCAGCTGGATTTCATGCCCTGGGGTCATTTCCTTTCACAGAACAGGCTGGAGACTGTGCTCCCTCATATCACTAACTGTGTGAGCAAAGCAGCATAGATGTGTTTGCCATATTAAGGATACATGTTAGGGGGCACAGCAACATTGTGCTGCTATGTGCTCTGGTGAGGCTGTTCTGGTGGGTAGTCTGTCAGGTACCATTGGGTTTGGCAACTTCAGGGAGGCACTTGAACTGTAGGCCACTCAATATTATGACACTTTTAAGTTTGCTTTCCTCCCCTAAATTTTTCCTTAGGATCTCTTATACTTCAGTGGAGGTATAATGCTTCCTGGATTTTTTGATTGAGAGGGCAGTTATTTTTCTGACAATATGTCAATTAATAGGACTCAAAACCCTTCATTATTATTTTTTGCTAATGTTGATGAGCACACTCTATCTTGCTCCCCTATTCTTTCAGTATTTATGGTCTATGTGAAAAAGTCATGGCCCGTAGTGGGAGGTTACTTTGGGGTGGAAACAGGAGAGAACTGGCCAGCTGCAGTGGGGGGAGGGATACACTTTAGAGCAAGTTGCTTGCAGCAGCAATGGTTCCATTTAGGTGTCTTTCAGACTAAAAAGGGAAAAGCTTAGTGAGCAAGTGTCTTAACAACCCAGTACAGCCACCTGCCTGCCGTATTGAGGTCAATAGTCTCAGTTTCAGAGAATGAGAAAGGTAGATTTTGAGCACAATGAATGAATGAAGTTGGTTGTTAAATGTTTTGTTTTCATGTTGCTGGGGCTGACTGGATGGCATTCGAAACCCTTATCTTGGAAAAATGACTTCTTTGGCTGGATGGACTTCCGTTTATTTATCTTAGTAGTATCTCATGCATAATTTCTAAACATAACTAAAAGTGAGCTCAGCAGTTGTCTTAGCTCTTTTGTGCTTCCCATCCTTATCAATGAAGGCATTCATTAAGATTCTGACCCCCTTTATGGCAAATATAAATAAAATCTGACAAAATTTTAAATAAATCCTTTAGTGCAGGAAGCTGACAGAATAGGGCAAAAATTAATCTTATGCATAAAAATCTCATTAAGCAGATCCCTGGAATTAAAGCAGTTGGCATCAGAGCCCATGGTGTATGTTGTTCGTTGTTTTGTCATCACATCCACTCAGTCCTTTCTGTTCATGCTGTTTATGTGAACCGTGTTCTCCTTGCAGGATTTGTGTTAGTCTACCCAGAAAGCACAAAGGTCAGAGGGATCTCAGGGAAAATGCCCTTCTTTTCTCATGTGTGATCAGAAAGTTAATACAGATCAGCTGAAACAGCATACTGTTCTGAACCATTTTTTCCCCCTGATATATAGCAGTGACCTATAGAAGCTACACAAGTCAGAAAAGACTCAGAAAGGTCAACCAGGACTCATAAAATCCATTAACTAAAGTGCACAAAGTATTGCTTATAATTAAATTGTATTTCACAAAATAAGCAAACACACAATCCTTTAACATGCAATTGCAAGGCATTGGCTCCTCTTCTCAGAACACTCGAGTTTCTAATTTTAACAGCAGGGAATGTCCTCCAGGTATGAAGGGGAGGTAATCAAATGAAGTGGGAGATTTGAAAAGGCCAGAAGAAGCACTTGCTAATTCCCCTACATTAAGTGTGGAGGAGCCTTTATAGCTTTGTAGAAATACAAATATTGCTGCTTTTCTTTCAGGCCAGAGACTGGTAATTTTGATTAATAGCTGACTGGCACTCAGGATGTCTAACCAGTGCATCTTCTGTGTTTGACTCTGATAATTTTAACATCAGTAAACACTTCAGAATTTTCAGAAAAAAACAAAAAGTACATTATATCTTATCATGAAGAGGGATTTAATCTCCTGTTTAATCTATATTATGAAGTTCTATCAATTTTGTTTTTATGTGATATGCCAGCTACGATTAATATTTTATCAAGGAATTGTTATGTCCCCTATAATCATTTATATAGGTATGTATCTGACTAGTTCAGCAATAGGAATCTTCAATTTTTAATGAAGTAGAAGTTAGTAATACAAGTAAATAGATGTAAATTTTCATCATAAGAATTTAATAATTATTTTTTGATAATAAATATACATTGTATTCACATATGCACAATTATGTATTCACATACCACATTATGATTTCAGAAAGGTAGAAAACCCTCTGACTCATGGCTCCTACTCTAAAGCAAGAACAATATAGCTTGGTAGAACTCTGAAAATATTGCCTCCACCTGTTCTCTCCACCTGCAGGGTCAGACATCTGAGACATTTGTGCAGATGTTCCTGAAGCACTGTCGTTAACAGGATAGTGTTTTAACATAAAGTGGTGCTTCATCCTAAAGAGACGTGGTGCAAACTCTCTCCAGTTGCTCGGCTGAGTTATTAATGGCTCAGCAGTCACAGTATGGAGGCTGAGACAGGTGAATGGCAGTGACCTGAGCACCCATTTGGAACTGTGTCGTCTCTGAGACATGGTCTAGTCACATTATTTGATGGCTGAAATCCAAAGGAAAGTGTAAGACTTGTTTTTTTCTCTTTTGCAGAAGCTCAGAAATCCTCCGTTATCTCTAGGTATGAGAAAATAATTAGAACAGTGATAGACTGAAGTCCTTTCACGATATCTCTATCACTTTTAGTATCTCTTTATCCAGATTGGGATACCCTTTGAATTTCGATATCTTCTTCTCCTTAATCATAATCTCTTTTTAAATCATGCAGCTCCCTTATTTCTTGGGTCATGTGTTAATCCTGCTGCTGGGTTTGCCCTTTGTTTTGTGTAAGGCTGGAAGAGATAATCTCCTGGCTATTAACACCTAATTTGAGTCTGTTGGGGAAATCATCTAACCAGCTATTACCCATAGAAGTCATTAGGGAATTAGCTATTTATGTATTAGCGAAGAGATTTTGCTATGCCGTAAAATCTAAAAATCCACTAATGTGGGGTGCAGTCTGTTCTTGAAAAAAAAGTTTCAACAATACAGCCAAAAGACAAATATGAAAATGCTGCTCATGCAATCTGAGGAATCCACATTGTCCGTTATTTGACATTTTGGCACCTCAGTAAGGTAATTCCTCCATTCAAATAACCACACCAGATGAGGAAAGCATGCCAGTAGTTTAACATCCTTAATTAAGGAGTATTAGGCTGAGCTTGCTGTATTTTATCACATGATTTGAGCTAGAAATTGCACATTTATCAGTTAGTGGAAAGTGATTGGCCAGCTGTAAGACTGATTTTAAATTTGCCTACAAAAGAGTTTCAGAATGAATTCTCATTCTCTGTGTATGGCTATCTTCACTTGAAAATGACTAATATAACATACCCTGTAATTAAGGGAAAGAGCAATAGACATTGACTATATGTTCTGCAAAATGCATTACTAAAAAATTCTAAGGGCTCCATGGCTTTTTTCAGATGCATTTCATAGGACATTCTCTACATGTTCAAGCTGCAAAGTTGGGGAAAGGTCCAGTAGGAGGACATTACGAAGCCACTAGGTCTATTATTTTTCCCCACTTTGCATAAATTCAGTTTTAATGATTTGACAGAAAGGAAGAAAGTGCATGAACCTGACAAAATACATTTTATTACTATTATTATTTGCAATCTAAAGCCATAATGATCATTTAGCCAGAGCCTGCTCAAGATAAAAGGCTCATTAAAAGCTTCAGGTATGAAAACTCTACTGTGTGAGACTGAGTCCTGCTGAGAAAAACCTAGTGTAACTCCTAACAGTTCTGCTGTGCTGCCAGACACTTCTCTTTTACTCAATGTGCTCCGTGGCCTCTTGCGGCCCCTGGGGACCCCAATTTGTGTTCCATCTCTGAAGCTGAGATTGTCACACTTGCAGCAAGTGCAGCCACAGAAAATGGGACTGCATTAATTGCTTAAATCAGCCCAGAGTGTATATTCTCCTGTCAGCAGACACCAGCAGCCCAGCATTTAAGTAGCAGCACAAAGATATATATTAATCTTTTATTTGCTTAGTCATCATAATTTAATTAATTAACATGTGCAGCAGACTCCACCAGCTGTCACCGGAGTTTGCCATCACAGTAATTTCCCCACTGGGAAAATACGACCGCAAAAGTTTCTATGGTTTGGCTTCATTGTGTTGCAAATACAGTTCTAAAGTATTTCTGGTAGTAAACGTTGCACCCAAATACCTTTATGTTCTAGGAGGTAGAAACAGTAAGAATTTCAAGATAATATCTCCATGACAAGTCGTAGGAGTGGAAGCTGAAATGAATGTTCTTTCCAAATTTTTGCTTTGTCACTGTAGTGCATTGTGTGGGCAATGTCTATCTAATTCAGCTTACAGCCACTGGTCATGCCCTCTTCAGACCTGGGAGCCCATCACATACAAAGGTAAAAGAGACAACTATTAAATTTGAGCTAGGGTAAAAGAGGAGAAATACTAATTCAGTTGCTAGGATCTTCATCTGACCACAGGAGGGCAGGATTTAGGAGAAAACTTTGTGGTGTCTTAAGAACGGAGAAGATGAAATTATAAAATATTCTGATGCTACACCGCTATTCAAATATTGTTTTGACTGAAATGTTGCAAAATACTGCAATAAAAACATTTTCATATATCCACAGTATGTTTGCCTGGTCTCATCAGTCCACATTAAATTGTGAAATTCAACACCCCAACATTAGAGAACACTGGGAAGTAGAGTAATGCTGTATTTGGCAGCATGTTACACAGATTACTGTAGTTATCAGGGTTGTGTGTATGTCCCGACTGATCTTCTCATTCCTGCCATTTCAAGGTAAAGGAAATTATGCAAGAATCCTTGTTTCGTAAATGTAAATCTCCAAATGGGTTAATTAGAGCTTGTGTGATCATTCCTACTCCTTTTCAGATGAACTAGATAACACTTATATCTTCAATGTGAGAAGCAAGATCAGCCACCTCCCACCTAAGACTAGTGACCTGATTGCATAAGTTCTCCTCATTTATTATCCGTTACAGTAGTGTTGAAAAAACCATTTTAGCCGCTGACTTAAGGTCATCCATGTATTCCATCAATGATATCGGCTGAAGCTGGCAAACAAAGCTTCCCACCTGCTACATCATAGGTGGGAGCAGTGCTCCGTGTCTCTCCTGTATTGAAAAAGAAGCACAGAAGCTGACATCTCTCAGACCCAGTGGGATGTGAGTGCTCCTTCTTCCTTTTAGTCTCTATGAAAAAATGAACAGCTCAGCTGTTTTGGTCTGACATAGAGGGAAGAACTCAGTCCTGTGCACTGCTTAGGGGCTGTGATTAACAGCAACAAAGCTGTTGTGCTCCAGTATAGCACAAAACACTGCTCATTTGAAGTTAACGAGTCTGAATTTGTGCTGAAAGGGAGGGAAGCAGAAGGAGCAGCACTCACAGTTGGAGTCAGCTGAGAGGCAGTTTAAGAAACTATTTCTCCTCAGCTGTAGCTGGTTGTATCCTGGCTTCTGACAGGGGTGCCTGGCTGCAGCAGCCTGAATGGATGTTAACAGATGCTCACCCCTCGAGTTGAGAGTGAATTTGGTGTGCTCGCAGGTAAGCTGGAGATCGTGACCTCAGCTGCCTTCCTGTGCTGGTGTAGCTCCTGATTCTCCATATCACAGCCTTCTAGATACAGTGCTGCTTATGACTGAACTTCCTCCTAGCTCAAGTATGTGCTTGATGGATGTTGCTGCTTCAAATCTGTTGCTGTTTTCTTTTGTAGGAGAACTGCAAAAGAGGGATGAAAAATATAAAATTACAAAAATGCAAGGGTCTGGATTCTATCCTCTGAAAGACCTGTGTACAGCTTTCTTAGGAGGAAGGGAGAAGAACTTATTAATGACCAGAAATTATTCTGTATAGCAAAGAGACGAAAAAGCAACATTGTAGTTGTTTGACTCATTCTTTTTTAGGCTTTAGCATTGAACAGGGAGTCAGACGAGTTATCTTCTGCCAGCATCTGAAATCTAAACAAAAACCCCAATTCAAACCTAGGTAATAGCCTATGGACTATCTGCCAGTCTCCTGCCTCTAAATATATATATGTGTGAGTTTAAGACACAAATTAGAAACTAAACATTTCTAGTTTTCTCATGGTGAACTAAGGAAAGAGCAAAAGGTCTGGACAAAAAAGACAACTTTGAAGTGAGAGTGTGATATTATCCATGAAATGGATAATGGTTACTGCAGACTTCGGCAGTATTTTGACATTTGGATTTTTGTAATATTTGTACCATTTTGATAGCTTGAAAACCATACTCTAATGAAGAGTCTGGTAAAATAATCAACTGGTATACATTGCCAAAATGCACAGACAGATTGACCTGAAGCTTTTCAAGCATTGCAGCAAGCTGCTATATGGTATGTAAATGTCTTGGAAACAGAATACAGAATCTTGCTGTGAACACTCAGCCCACATTAACTTTGGCAGAACCTAAAGAGACTTTAGAACTAGTGGTTAGTGCAAAGCTGAAAAAGTAACTCTCCAAATTGAGCAGAAAACTATGAAAGGGGGAAAAAAATTTTAAAAGTCTAGCAAAGCAACTGTACAAATACAGTTTGGACATTAAGACAACAGAGACAAATGGAATCATAGAGTTACAGACTCATTTAGGTTGGGAAAGACCCTTAAAGTCAAATCCAGCTGTAAACCTTAACCTTAACAAAACTGACCCAGGTGCAGGACCTTGCAGTTGATCGTGCTGAACAGCATGAGGTTCACACAGGCCCCTCTCAGGCCTGTCAGGGTCCCTCTGGGTGACATCCCCTCCCTGCAACGTGTCCACCACCCTACATAGCTTGCATAACAATCTTGTTAGAACTGTGCTTACCCGTTCCACTCAGATACATGAATGTCCCAGAATTCAGCTGTCACTGTATCACAATTGAGAGCACCAGCCTTACAGTAAAGCTGTTCTGACTATTAAAATCACTAATGCTACTGAAGAAAGCTGCAAAAGCAAAATAAAATGTATGACCAGTCATGTCTGAATTAAGAGTCAGTTTCACAGAATGCCTTGCCGTAATGCTTGATGTGAAGATGTGGCCTCTAGTCCCAAAAATATCACAGTCAGCAAAGATGAGAGAAATAACCAAGAAAAATGAATCAGTCAAGGGTCAAAGCTTATAACAACTAAGAAGCTAAGCCCCTGAAAACGGAAAACTTGGTAGTTTAGAATCATAAATTGTCTACAATGTATAAGTAAGACACCAGGCACTGTAAGGCAGAAGAGCAATCTTTTTAAAGGAAAGAGGAAAGTTAATTTATTTCCAAGCTAGTTAAGATGTAGCTAATTACATTAAAACAAAAACATAAATGTAACGATAGAATCTGAAGTACATGTGTAAACTATGATAATCATATTGAATTTTGCTATCTTGTTTGAATTTTTTTATCTTGTGAAAATATGAGAGAAGGCAAGTGAAGAGTAATAGCTTTTCTGTTGAGGTAAATACCAGGACTGGAATGAAAAGCAGGTTTACAGATCAGTAGCTAGAAATGGTATCCCAGGACTGGGGAATAATAGGTCCAACATTGCACGCTGGGAGTTGCACTTCCCTTTAATGCTTATATGTTGAGTAAGGAAGTGACTCCTTTTTGCAGGAGGTCAGATTTGTACCTTAATCAATTAGAAATATTCACTTTCTGTTGAAAAGCTAAAAAAGGAGTTTAGTGAAATTTACTATATAGAAAATGACAACTCTAGAGCCAATAATTGCACCATAGTGGAACACAGGGAGAAAATGTTACTGCTAAGTGCAGAAAGCTTAGCCAAAACAAAACCATGATTTTTGCAGAATATAGTCTTTTACTGAGTGTTTTCCAAGTATCAGGTAAGTTATATTAAAGTTTTCTTTCCTGAGGTTTCTGATCTTTCTTGCAGGAGGTAACATCATGTAATATCCCTTCTCTTCCTCAACATAGCTTATTTAATAAATATACTAGGTTTAAAATAAGCAATGTGTCTCAGCATGCTTATTAACTACTAGTTGTACGATGGCCCAAGACAAACAGTTAACAGGATGCCCAAGCAAGAAGCAGGTGCTTGCTAATAACTTTCTTCTGCATATTTTAAAAAACTGTTAAGAAAAACACAAGCCTGAGGGCCCTACAAGCAGGACCTTTTTATAATACTTTTTAAAATAAAATATTGTATGTCTTTATACTGACAAGCTCCACTATCTTACTGCAATTCACACCAAAGCACAACAAAAATTTTCCATGTTCACCAATTGAAGCCTGACACTATGAAGCTTTTGTGCTGGTTCTTCATATTGAGGGGGAATCTTTTACCCATAGATGATGACTTTTAAGAGTGTAAGTAGACTTAACTGCTGAAAATCATCCAAGACAGAAATCTGTTTGTGGTTTCTCACAGGGGGAATTCTTATATTGTCCCAGGTGATGCTCCAAATGCCTTCTCCTAGTTTCTTCTAAATAGGCTTCTTTGATATATTTGGACTTGAAATAGGGAGTATGTCTGCATAACTATGTAGTTGAAATATTTTCCCATTGCAAAGCAGTATTACATACTTAGTAGCTTGGATACAGGGCTATTCTTCCAATAATTTTCTGCTGTATGAGTATTGGGCAGGAAACAGACTTCGTGATAAGCACATCCTACTTAGTCTGTGATAGGAATCATATAATTGAGATAAACTAATTCTACGAAGAGCTGATTTTAAACTTACAATTTCACAAAGGCTGAGTCACCATTGCATTAATGGCAGGGGACACCATTTCAGTCCATGCTCCCTGCCACTCTTCACTTTTTTTGCCCATCTTTCTGAAGAAAATCCTGGCAGCTGGTAATATCTCCTAGGGATTAGCGCCAACAACAAAAAAGGAAGTTCTTGGTGTTAAGATATCAATACTTTGTTTTTATTTAAAACCATAACTTATGCACCATGCTGAAAAATATTCAGACTTTTATTGCCACATGAATTCTAACTCTCTTCAACGAAACCTGCATAATTCTGTTAGTTTTAATATGGTTGATACTTCACACTGAAGTGCAAATATATAAAGGGCCAGGAATCAGAATTTTCTTAGAGGAGCTAGTAGCAGATAGTTCTATTTAAATTTCACGATTATACTCTGTATAATATACAAAATCAATGACAGCTAGCCATCCACATTTGTATGTTCACTATATTAATTCAGCTAATTTTTACCTATCTTCATTGATCAGTTGGAGTGGAACAAAAATAAAGCCTCAAGTCCTTTGGTGCATCTGGTCTTTAGTGAACATGGCTACAGCAGCACCATTCTGAATAACAAGGCAAAGCACAAGCAGTATACAACTTTGATGACTGCTGCTGTGGGATTTGCAGGCAGATCATTCGCAAAAGATGCTGTATTCTCTAGGAAAGTCAGGAAGCCTTTCTTTAACTCGATAGCATCCTTCTCCTGGAAGGTAAAAATGGAAATAGTTTCCTGAGCAGTGGGTTCAGTTGTAGAGAAGAAGTCACAGGATGGGAGGATCATTATTCTTAAAGGTAAACTCTCTCAGATCAATAAAGTTACTCCCTCTGCATTTAATCAATGAAAGATACACATTCTTTGTACAAATGCTGAACAAGCTTAGCCTGCTTTCATGGAAATGGTAAGATTTTTATCAGAGTTCAAGATTAATCCCAGCCTGTAAGCTGGGGCAGTCCCACAGCGGTTTCATTTGTTGGCAGGAGCCAGGTTCACCACATCCAAGCTGATTAAACAACACTTGCCTGGTGGCTACAGGCATTAAAACTTCTGTTTCATGTAAACTTTGTAGACAATGATTTTGCCCCATTGGTGACTTCTTATATGAGTCATGAAAGCATCCATACATCCCAGTGCACTGTTACCTGATTGAGAGAAGGAACATCTGAGTGCTGCATATCTAGAAAATTCAATAGAGTTGTGGTGAATGTTTACACTTTAAAGAGAAATCTCCAAGTGTAGGTGAGAAACAAATGATCCTTCTGCTTGCTTGTTACATAGTATATAGATAAACACCTTGCAGCAACAAGAAATGTTGACCATTAGATGAATTTTAATTTGTGCCATGGTTATGACTCCTAAATTCTGGCACATTTGCTTTTTATTTCTATTTTATGTTTATGTTTTTTCATTCTGGTGTTCATACATTTTGTAGTTACTGCTTGTTGAGGCTACACAAAAATTAAGAGTAATGATGAGTGTAAATTTGCCTGCTCAATACTGCAAAATTTGGGCTACACCCTCATTTCGCCCATCCTTTATGGGGTCTGAATAGTTATAAAATATATGTCATGTAGGATAACTCATACATGTTTGATCAAAGTTTTAGGTAGCCTAAAATGAAAGCTGAAGCTTTCAGTATTGTGAGGAAAAAAATAGCTGACTTTAACACCATTTTTTATGTCTGTTTTTTATGTCATTCCCTCTGGTCCTATTATTGTTTTTTCACACACTACAGACAAGTATCTGTTGATGAGTAGCAGCTTCCAAATTACCAGGAATTTTGTATCAGTTCAATCATTTGCTGAAATTCTGAATTAAAATGTCTTGGGTTTGTGCAATCTCCTTTTCCTGACCCAAGATACTCCAAGTCAACCATTGTCCCTACTTACTTTAGGATGGCCCAGGCTCAAGCTCAGAAATGTTCTGCTGATTAGGCGGGACCCTATCTCTCTGTGGAAAAAGAACAAGGAGACACCAAAGTCACTAAAAGTACCTTATCTGCTAACTGCATTCAGGACAATCTGTTACACACAGGGTTTTGGGGATCAAATAGAGCAGTCATCATCATTTTCACAGCTGGAAGAGGAGGCTGGTTTCTTCTGATTTTACTATAATATTCTATCTCAAGCCCTCAGGTAGGAAGCCTGTCCCTCTGTCATCTTCATGTAGCAGGGTAAGGAAGGAATTTTTCTCCAAATCTCTGAGTCTCTGCAATACTTTGAACATCAGTCTCAGGGCTGGATAACTCCCATTAAGTCAAGGCAGTCAACAGAAAGGAGTACATGAATCATGGGACTCACTGGAAAAAGAGCAAAGATTCCTGAGCCTCTGCTCTTTGCCTGAGGAATCCCCTGGCATTGGATTTCTGGGATTTGGCACACAATGTCCCTGGTATTTACTTAAGATTTAGTTACAAATATATGACGTTTTCCCCAGAACAAGAGAATGGAGTCTCTGTTACCCTTTGCACCAGGGTACAGTGTCAGATGCTGTCCTACTTCACCCCATGCTTACTGCAGTACCACCTTCCCCCCAGCAAGCCTAAAGAGACTCATTGCATGAATATATTTAGGGAGCCTTATCTTGCCCCACATCATTTCAATGTCAAAGTGTCATCAACCTTCTATATGTTGCCCAAATTTTAACTCAGTTTTTAAAGCTTTATTTGGATTATGTTTAGTTTAATCTGAATGAACCATTTATTGATATTTGAGAGTAGAGACAAAAGACATGAATGA
Organism: Corvus hawaiiensis; assembly: GCF_020740725.1. NCBI lineage: Eukaryota > Metazoa > Chordata > Aves > Passeriformes > Corvidae > Corvus > Corvus hawaiiensis. The sequence goes on along the minus strand of NC_063255.1, from coordinate 71,123,383 downwards.
AAAGGGTTATGAATTCCTACCATTCCTAACTGAGTTATGTGAAAATAAAGCATTTACAGATTGACATAACCTTGAATTCATGCAGTCTCACCTTAAAATCCCACCTATTTTATCTGGAAATAGGCTGTGTTTGCTTACAGGCTCAATGACAAGGAGCTCTCCAAACTAGATACTGTTTTAGCATAAGAACATCCTCAAAGAAATTATCTGAAACACATCCAATTTAGTGTCTCAAAAAAGGCTCATCTCTGCATGAATGCTTACTGGCAATTTCACGAGGAAGTTCACACTAACTACGTCACTCACAAAGTTCACATTTTTCCATATACAAAATATACACATATTTTAAAATACAACCATGTTTTCCTGATAGCAATGCATGAAGTAAAGGAAAAATATGTTGTCTCCCAAATACCCAGACTGAAGAGACAGACTGAGTAATCTTTAATAGTAAAGGGCAATATGATGCCTCACTGCACCAAGCCATTTCAGAGAAATATTGTATCTTGTTAGGTATCTGTGGAGTGGTTTGGGTAGAAGAGACCTTTGAAGCTTCAACTAGATCAGATTGCTCAGAGTCCCCATCCCCTCTGGCCTTGAATTTTTCCACGGATGGGGCATCTGCAAGCTCTCTGGGCATCCTGTGTTAGTGTTTTGATGCCTTAAGAGGCCTCCTAGAAACAGAGACTAGACAGGAGTAAAGGAATAAAAGTAGGTATTTATTTGAAAGGCCTTCAAAGGTACATCCTGGGGAGCCAGAGGCTACTGCCAAGATGGACCGCAAGACGGACCCCAGGTCACAAGTTCACACTTTTATTGGTTTGGTTCATTTGCATAGCAGGGTTAATTCTCCAATTAAAGCTTCAGTTCAATAATGTAATTCCCCTCAGCTTACCCCACCTTTAGAGGCTCTTTGGTTTATACTTTTTGGGCCTAGGACAGTCAGAGTGTCCTTGGAGAGCAGGCCTGGAGAGGCTTTGTTACGTCTACCTAGCATGAGAGAGCAGAAGTTAACAGGCTACAAGAAACTTCAGAGTCACACACTAGGCAGTACAGGATTTGAAAAATAGAAAAGTTTAAACCGAAGGCACCAGTTTCACCTCACTGTAAAAAATGTCTTCCTTATATCTAGTCTGAATCTACCCACTTGTAGCTTAAAACCACTACTTCTTGTTATGGCAGGTCCTGCTAAAGAGTTTGTCCCCATCTTTCTTGCAAGCACCCTTTTGTACTAAAAGAAAGTCCAGTATGCAATGTGTAGAGAAGTACTGGACAGTCTGCTTCACTCTCCGCTCTCCAGTCAGCTCTTCTAGTTAATGGGGAGAAGGGATGGCCCCCTTTATTATCCTATCCTGCTTCTGTGTTGATTGCCCAGTGAATGCTAGAGGAGTTTTGATAGAAATAGTAACAGTCCTTTTTAAAGAAGGTTATGAATCTTCTGCTCCCCTCTGAAACCACATTGACTGGTGATTAAACCAGGTATAATCCAGCCATCAATTTTTACATTCACACTCTTTCTCTCTCTGGGCAGGATTATACATTTCTGTTGGTATAATGCCTTTGAAGCTATGATTTCATCTTTCATCACCCTTAGTAGCTTTGACTAATTCAGCTAAGGACCGTTGTCCCAGAAAAAAGAAATACTGTTACATAAAATGTTATGGTTTCTCCCTGAACAAAGATAATAAATCCACATTGGTGTTCGGTGGAAATCTAGGTCTTTAAACAGGCTAATTCCAAATTCACCCCCCAAATCTAGTTTCAGATGAAGAGCTCAGGTTTGAAATAAAATTAGAGGCACATTGAAATTACAAAAATAAGATATTCAGCCAAAGTGAACTAATGCTATTTGCTTCTCAGTGCTGTTCAGAATTTTGCTTGTGAGCTTCTGGCTCTGCCTTTACTGTCCACTGACTTTCTTTCTGATAGTGTAAAGAGATGTCAAAAACTGAACAGCCAATGGAAACTGAATTTATGGAGAAATCTTGTAAACCCCCAGATGGCATTTTATGCCTTAATCTCAAGGAAGATTGCTTGTCACTTTCACCAGTAGTATATTGAAGCTAGGACACTGAATTATAAAAGTCACCTTATTGTTCCATCTTCTCACAGATAAACGTGGCCATAGAAGAGAGAAGAAAATGTACAGAAAAAAACCCGTTCTCCTTCATATAATTGCTGACGCAGAAACATTAATAAAGGATTAACAGCCACATATAAACTAAAAGTGGAGAAGAGCTGGTGCATTTAAATGATGTTCTAATAATCATCTAATGCTCTAGGATTTTATGTACTGCAAACTTATGCAACAGTGTTCTTGCACTTATCATTTGAGGGGAATTTGCTGCTCCCCTCCCTTCCCCTCCCATCCCTGAGAAAAACCTTCTCAGACAAGTTTTACCTCTTTAGGAGAAGTTTCTACTGTCCCTGAGAAGTGGAGATATCACTTCATTTCTGTATACAAGGCATAAGAATTAATAATATCAGGTTTCCAAAGACTTTGTCTTAGGAAATAATTTGGAAGCTATTGTGATATTTCCACAAGGCAACCTTTTTATGAAATAGACTCCCCTGTTACTGATCTTGACTTTCATCAAAGAGAAGTACACTGTAAATATAAAATATGAATATGTTGTGTGGTGAAGTGATCGGTCCCATCTGGAGATATTAAATTATTGCTGCACAGCTTTTATCTTTAAACCAAACAGGTTAGCTAGTACTTTCTTTTTTTTAAGCCTCGTGACAATCCTTCTCACAGATTATCCTCCAGTTTCTACCAATCATGCATGAATATTTACATATTTTCTTATTTTAATTCTCTTAACAAATGAGTATGTTATTCAAATTATTTCTTCCCTTCAAATCTCAGTAGCCAAAATATTCAGACCTCTAGACACTCCAAACATGTGAACTTGCTCATTGTTTCAGCTTGCAACTTTATAGCAAATAACAGGGAAAAACGTCCTCCCATTTTCAGAAGTTCTGTAGAAAGTCTACAGAAAAAAAAAAAAAAAGAAGATTATAAATCAGCAGCCATTCTCTGTATTCTAACAGGAAAAAAAGCTCAGAAAAGCAAAATATCCTTATTGTCCAATTTTAACTGAGAGACAAAATGTAATAAAATGGCATTGGAAGACACCAGTAGTTTACTTTAGATGTAAACCATAAATTCATCTTGAATGTACAAATCAAAAATTAATTCCAACACTCAAAATCATTACCATACCAACAGGGCTTGATTTCATATGGGTGGTAATAGCACCTGATATCAGAATCATCAAAAGGATAGAGTGATTGTGGTGTAAAGTTGTTGCAATGTAGACTTTCTTGGATCTATGTTTTCTCAGGGTACAGACTACAGAAGAGGGTAGCATTGGTTGAAAAGGATACATGGCCTGATTGGCTGAACCCAATGCGTGTTATGGACAGGTTCTGGCATCTAACTTTGAAGATAAAGCTGTTCTTGTCTGTAAGAAATCGCTTAAATCGAATACTGCTTTTACTCGAAAAATGCCAGGGAAGTAAATGAAACCTATAAATATAGCCACGGTAGAGAACATCCAGGCTCCCAAACATCAAAGATGACATACAATTCATACACAATATGTCTACTGTAATGACTTCTAATTAGTGCTATATCTTTTTTCCCTGTTAGGTTTCATGAATCTTTGCATGGTATCAAGGCTGGGAAAATTCCAATATCCTCTGCCAAATTTCTTCTGGATGAACCTATTGCATTAAGTTATCAAGCTTTCGTAAGAACATTATAAAATTCCTTTTTTTCTAATACATTTTTAAAGTTTTGCTGCACCAGGAGCTTTCATACATAACATTAATAAGAGATGATGAAAAATTGCTAGAACAACTGACAACAAATTGAAATCACCTTGTCAATTTGATTTGTTAAAGTAGTATTAATATTTTGATCTGAAGTACTGGTTGTTTAACATAAAGGATTTCCTACCAGGAATGCTAAATACTATTGGTCCCTTCCAGAGCTACCCCTTAAAGATAACAAGAGAAATGTTTCCATTCTCCTCTGCTCCCACTTCTGTAAATCCAAATTCTGACAAGATTCACCTGGTGTGCAGTACTATCCAATTTTGTTCTAGGGTGGAGTAGAGTTGGAACTGTGGCAGATCCTGGATGTCTATTTACAGAAGATAATATCCTGCTTGCTACATTTCTTGACTCCAAATCAAGTATGTTTCTCATTTGGTATTTTTCCTGGATATCTGAATGGACGTGTTGTTACCTGTGGCATCACTACCACTGTTTGGCTGTCTATAGAAGAGATTAAACAGAGTTTAGAATCTCACAGCCCAAACACTCCTGGAGTTCAGGAAGAATGTACAGCCAGCTTTAACCTAAAGAATTAATGGGTCAGTCTTAGGACTCTCATGCACTCGGGGTCAGTATGTGCAGAATAATGTTACAGTTTTTTATTTATTTTCAAATACATTAAAACTATAGTTTATATAATTAATAGTATTAAAAGTATTTCATCTTGATTGCTTCATGTAAAGCTAAAACCCATAAATAATTTCCAAAAAAATGTTGTGAACTATTTCAACAGGAGGAAAATCTCTTGGTGGTGGTTATTAAAAATAAAAAGCTGATGATTCAATGTTTATGATGAGATTTTGTATAGCAAATACAAATGAATGCCTTTTATTTTTTCTTTTAACTAATGGATTAGGTATTAGCTACAGTGCATTTTGTTTCTGTCTTTATTTGCCAGTGAAAACAAACCCCATTTTCACAGAATGACAGTTATAAAGAAGTGTTTAACACCCTTCCCGCTTTCCATCAGAGAACAGAAGTGTCCTCATTAGGTCATGAAATTAAAGAAAAATCATTATCTGAGAATATGGTTCAAGATCACGCATAAGTATATTCCTCCATCTTTCTTTTTTATGAGCTATTAACAAGACACACACTCCCCTTCTTCTTCTGTTCCCAGTTTGAGACTTTGAAACTATTTGAATTTCATGTCTTCTTTTGCCGAGTTTGCATTTTCACAACCTGCTTAAGTGAAGCTATTGGGGAAAGCAGTATTAGATAACAGTCATAGCACGAGTGCTGACAATGGGAACTTCGCATCTTCTTCCGCCAGGGCGGTCATGTGAACTCACTATTCACTGGAACAAAACCTGTTTGTCTCCATGCCTGTGTTGGTATAACAAATTAAAAATCAATCACTAGAAAGGCTTAAATAATGTTTTAGCATATTTTTTTGTAATTCTTGTTTCTATGGACAGTGCAGTTGCCTTAGTTTTTATTTTTCTTTTTATTACAGGTAGATAATCTAGTGCATTACATGAAAATTATTTTATTTCAAATATTTCAAAATCAGATATTTTCAGAACTAAGTCCCATCTTGTGGAACTTGATACTCTTACTTGGTATTCTCCTGTGATCTTTTGCATGTCTGCTGAATTCCTTGCCTGACACTTTTTTCTGGGGCCAGGTGTTACTCAGTAAGCACTAAGTGCCAAGGAATAAAAAAGATGGAAATCTTTTCCAGTGTCTGTTAACCGCTCAGGATTCAGAGACAAAAGCTTCAGTGGGATGTAACAGCCAAGTTCCAGCTAAACTCTTGAAGTAGTTTTCCAGGAAAACTGACTGCCAGTGTTGCGTACTGAACAGAGAGTCCTTAAACTCCACTCATGTTCTTCTACATGAACTGTAGAAGTTCATGTGCACTTGCACTTAAAATTTTAAAATTAAGCATTGTGATCCCTGCTCTGGTACTGCTGATGTTTTTCATACAAATATTGCAGGTTTTAAGCACAAATAATTTGTAGCAGAACTGTTGAACTCTCTTTCTGAATTCCTGTGAGACTTCCCAGCTCTAGGGTCAGGGTGGTTTGAGGTGTGATATATTTTTGGTTAAGATGTGACAAATATAGTAAGTAGATGAATGCTAATTCAGGCCATCATATTTAATTAGGGCATCAAGACTGGAATGAAGTCTTCACTCTGAAAATGAGCTCTCATGATCAAAGTAGAGCTACCTTATTTAAATAATTTAAAGGAAGATCAATTTTAATCAAAGTTGATATTGAGTGTTGCATATGAGAATTACTAATTTTTTTCTTTAAATTTTCATGCTACCATGTGAATGAGCAATCCCCTTGTTTAGAGATATGTGGCATCTGGTTGGTGATATTTCTTTAGGGTGGAAATTTTGAATTAGTATCTGCATAAAGCTGACAGCATAGCTAACCCCCTCCATGTGAGAAGTCAGAAATCTGTCTTTCTGTTTTCCCAGCTTTATATTCTATTCAGTTTAAAATATTATCTGTTTCCAAATGCTTTTATTTTTTTCTGTTAATAGGTCTAGCAGTTATCTACTTAGAGAAATTAGAGGATAACAATGTGGTAAAAGTATTTGCTTCAGAGAGGATAGATATTCATTAAATTATAAATTTAAAAAATTATATAATTATGGTGTAATTTTTTTTTTTTTTTAACTTCTGTGAGGAAAAATATTTTAATAGCAGATCTTTTAATGTGCAAACCTGGAAGAGCTCATGGATATAAGTACACGGATATATGCATCCATATGCAGACATTTACATACCCACAAGCACACTTGAGATCACAAAATGAATGCAAAATGCTTTATTGGGTTTAATTAAAAACGAGATGTGTAAAGAAAAACACACACTTTTTACTGGAGTCACTGATGACACCGCAGCCATGGAAAGTTTTCTAGTGAACAGATTCACACTAGGTCATGCATGTAGGATTAAAGCTGTAAATCTTTGAGGACCAAAGTGTGTTTTTGTTCTGTTTATCCATCAGGAAATCATAATCCATAAACTTGACTTCCTGCTGTGTCAACACAAGAGAAGAAACCTGAGCTGACCTGTTCAGCTGGTTGTAAGCAACCACACTATCTCACAGGTAGAACTGAATCCCAATAGGCATCATTGAAACTTCTTCCATTGTTTCTTTCCACCCTCATGTTGTGTTCTAATTCACTCTCTGGACATTTAGTAAGTCTAATGGTTGAAAGTTTCTGAAGGCTACTGAGTTATTTTCTCTAACTTGCCACAGTTATGAATATTCAGGCAAAATTTCCAGTTCACCTCACTACAGACTCTGGAAAAAAAGGAGAACTATTATACCTAACAAGGTGATGTCTGATCCATTCATTTCTGTCACTGAAAGGTGGCTTTCATGGCACGACACAGAGCTTTCCACATCTCCATTGTTCTCAGTTTTATAAGTTTCAAAACTTGAGAGTTTTTTAGTGACCAAAGGTTATTTCTTTTGATCTCTCTTACCATTTGAGCAAAAGATTTCGTGTCATGTCCAGCATCCCATAAAAATGAGCCAGTTTGTACACTCAGCTATTGCTGCCTCTAGCTGATCCATTTGTACTAAACAATGGTTGGTTCTCCTCAGCTCAGTGTTAAATACCCCGTTGCCTCATTTCTCCCATGTCTTGCTAACACAGAGTCAAGCATGAGCTGGAATAACTCTTGCTATTGAGTCTCAAGAGATGTGAGCTTGCAACTTGGTGGCCCAAATGTTGTATTTCTAGAACTGAAACCTGAGAAATAGCCTAGTGGACCCCTCAAGTTCCTAAAGTTTCAGTGCAGGAAAAATAAGTTGTCTTTTTATTTTAGAAAAAAAAAATTTTCCAGAAAAAAAGTAGTAGTAATAGTATAAGCATTTGTTATTATATCTATATATATATACGTAATTTATATTGTGAAAACCTCACACTGCTTGTAATGTCAAACATAGTCATTGTGACCATAATACTGTTTTTATTGTATAGAGAATATTCTTGCTTATGGTGTGTCAACCCTAACAGAATTTAGCTAGCAAAAACCTATTTTAGCAGTTCCTCATTCTAAATAATTTCTTAGTAAAACTATAGACAACAAAGATGTTTTGTATTAATCAGGTGCTCAAAGTCCACCCAGCAAAATAAATGAGCCACATTTATTACATAACTCTATATTCAATAGCAAACAACAAACCAAAAAATAGCCCATATCAGTCCTGAAAAGTAAGAATTGCCACCATGCTTCAGATGATAATAGTGGATAGCAGAATTAACCTTGAGTTTAGTACTCAAGATTGTAATTTCATATTAATCTAAAAATGTTGCTCTCACTGATAGGAATAACTGGCTTTTCATGACAGAAGATTGCATACTGTTTTCTTAGCTTTATGTAAGCAAACTATCACAATACTGGCAATATTTCAAAATCAGTCCTAATAAAAGGTAATGAAAGTAAAGAATGCCCTCATTCAAATGTGAACACAAGTAAGCAACATCCTCCCAAGACCTGGAATTTTTAAAGACACAACAAAAATTGCCTTTATAAGGAGAAGACAGAATGGGAAAATGGGGGAAAAAATGACGACAAAGTTAAAGCTAAGCACTATATACCTTTTCTGGTTTCAAGTGGAGAGTGTGAATTTTTTTCAGGGCTGAGCAGAAGTCCCCCATTAATTTTCATGTAGAGACTGAAGAGCAAAAATGGAGTAACCAATTTGCTTCTTAACTCCTTACATTTTGAGAATGATTGAGACATTTTTTGCTGCTTGTGACAGTCACGAGTCCTCACACAATTTCTCAGTGTATTTAGATGCACAGTGGGAAGGTTCACACATCTGACTAGGTACAAAGAATCAATTTACAGCAAAAGGAAACATCAGATATTGGCACTTAAGCACCACAGCAGTAGATAACTTGGAAATACCTCAAGTAAATTGGAAAGACCTAGTGCTTAAAACAGCAATGAAAAATAATATAACTTCAGAGGTAATGTGCTTTTGGTTTCAAGCGGTACTTGAGTAAAATTTAATCATATATTAGACTAAAAAAATATATTTACATGGCTCCTTTCATGTAGCATTTGTGTGTTTTAAAAGAGCTGATCAAAACCTACCAGCCAGAAAGTTTTCCTAATGACATATGAGATTTTTTATAGCAATGCTAACATGAAGGGGTTCTGCTACAGAATTTTGAAAGTCCTAAGTTTATTTTCCTCTTTTCTCCCTTATATTCTGTTGTCTGCAACATGAGTAAGTCTGCGTCTTCCTCAGGTTTTGTATTTCATAAATTTTTTGCTCTCTTTACTTTCTTAATCCTTCCTCTGTACTTTGACATCATAGAAAAATTAATAAATTGAATGCATCCTGAAAATAAAAAGACCGGTACAACCCTCTGTAAAGTTTATTTTAAATTTTTGTTCTGATGTTAAAGCTGAATTTCCCTTAAAACTTGCTACAAAATTGGTTGTTTATAAAAGAACAAGTGTAGTTTCTTTAAAGCCTGGAAACCTGTTTTCCCTTTTCTATGAGCACTTCAGGAATATAATATATAGAGCTGCACTGAGAAGCACGCAGAAAAGGTTTATACAGCAGACTTATCCTTTTATGTGAACCCACTAAAAGTATGGAGTATGGCTCACCACATATCCCTGAAATAGCCTGGGTATGAGTAAAATATCATTTCACTGCAGGATAAAGTGTTCCATTTAAAGTGCAAGTCCGGGCTCTAGGGTAATATTGACAAAGTGGAGTTATTATGAACTAAAATCTCTTTCTAGAAAACTGGAAAGATATACCAGTAATCCTAAGAGCAGTACCTTCTTCCCTCATGGCAGAAATAGTGCATAACAGAGAATTCATTATTTGTGCATAACGAGGTCTGTAAATGCATTTTATAAAAGCAAACCATAAAATACCGAGAACAGTGCAGGACTGAGAAACAAACTGGCTTCCCAGATGCATTTTCTTGTGCCATGGAGACCATAAAATGGATATGACTCGTCATTGGGAATGTTCTCTTTCCAGCAGGGCTCTTCAACTCAGGAGGGCTGGAGTAACCTGTGTCAGCATTCAGCATTCAGCCTCCAGCCTCCAGATTAGGGGGACTACGTGCATGAAGAGGGGACAGACAGCTGTGGCTTCTGTGCCCTCAACTGCAGTCACTTTATTCTTCAGAGGGCAGGTGGTACATGAAGTGTCCTTTTTTTTTTGAGGTAAGAAATGTCAAAGGAAGAAGGGAGCACCATGTCAGAAAGAATGTCAGACTTTTCTTTATTAGAAAGGGAGAATCCGCTATAGTATTTTGAAAAACATGTTGCATTTAAAAGGTATGGTCTAATGGTAAACCATTACAGGCCTCATCTCAATTCTTGTTAATTTGCCTTGAGGGAAACATGTTCCTGATGCAGGCACCCACTATTCTCTGCCTGAAGAGTCACTGGTGGATTTAAGCCTATGTGGGATAAAGATCAATGTGTGTATACCTGTTGAATCCAGCTTGTAACTACACAAAACAAAAAGGACCCTTTTAAAAAAAGAATCAACTGACAACATAAAAGTAAGGGAAAATTACATGGGCTGGGTAAACAACAGAGATAGCTGATGAAAGGTGAGCCAACAGTGGTAAACTGCTTAAAAATACATGACAAATATATCTGTTTAAGCAAAGATTACCATTCCTCAGATCTCACAATTGTCAAGCATGGCTCTGATTTCTTGCTTTGCATTTCTGATCATACAAATTTCTGATTCATGTCTCCTATATAGATAGGGAAGTGGTCCTGTAATAGACCAGTGGCCAGGGGCAGGTTTTTAGGGGAAGCAGACAGGCTTTTATTTCTCAGTGGTTGCCTCCTATGGTCATCTGCCACTTTTCAGAATTGCTGTTTTTAATTGCATGGACTGGAACCGATATCACCTTTCAAAGCCTTGTCAAAATAGGTGCTGAAGGATCTTCATGGAGGAGTTAGAGGCTGTACATGTCTCTGTACCTTTCTTCAAAACCACACTGGATCCATCTGCACGTGTTGAACATCTAACAGCTGCTAGACTTTGATTTTCTCCCCACAATGCATCATGAATATTAAAACCTAATAATTTTAAGCTTGATGCAGCATCCATTCAGATCAAAGCATCCAGGCAGGCATTACCATTGGCTTGAGCCTGTCAGTAAGCTCATTTGGGTAGACATTGTTTCCCCTGAGTGTTGTAATCCACCTTCTGCCTCTTACATGGTGAATGCATGTCCAGGTGATCTTTGCGAAATCAGTGATATGCTCTAAATTCAAACACCAGCTTGCTTGAAGGTAACCATTTCATGCGGTCATGATCATGGCTTTTGAATTTATTTTTACAGAAATTATTTTATCTCTTGGTGTGCCCTCTGAAATTTATTGATATGAGGCAATGTGTTAGATATATATTTTTTCATGTAAATAAATTACATGTTCTGTAATAAAGAGCTTTGCAGTGTTAGTTACATAATAATGGAATGAAGAACAGACAAACTGGAGGATAATTCTTAAGTAAAGTTACCAATTTTACCATCTCTTTATCTGAATAAATTAACAGGTTTCTCAGACCGACCTTACCTAGAATGAACCATTTTTGTTCTTTAGGCTATTCTCCTGTAAACACCAAAGCTGACTTTGGTGTTGTTCAGCATTGCTTTTTTGCTCGTATTCCTTTCTTAAGTAGTGAATTTTGAAGGATTAACAATGGCAGAAAGTCACATGAAATTATGTACATTTTCCCTGTCGTTTCACCTCTTTAGCATTCTTACTATTAATTTTTTCCATGTTGCCATGTATAATGGAGAGGCAATGGTGATTGTCCTGTGGCATGGGCATGGTCCAAAGGAAGACCCTAGTGGAAACTTTTGCAGTCAAAAAGGAAGTACCTGAAATGAGACTGTGGGAGAGGCAGGAGGAGAATGCATGGAGGGAACACAGAACTGGTGGCTACTGAAAGGGCCTGTCTCTTTCCAGAGGCACTCCCTGTGTATTTGTACCTCTTCCATTTCAGTCTCTTCTACCTCATAGGTCTAAGTTTCATATTAATGTCTCATTGCTTTCAATCTGTAAAAAAAATTTCTGGAATTCCCTCCATTTACTGACATTATCGCACTCACTGCTCTTTTACAACTATGTAAAATACAAATGGCATTCTGTATGTCTGGAAGAGAAACCATAAGGTAATTCTGGTAATTCCGTCAGTTATTTTAGGATATTAATTGCAGACACCTGGAATAGACAGGTATGATGATATTGTAGAATATTTGGAGATATTCATGGTTACTTTGTCACTGAAGTTCCTGCACTGTCACACTGCAGCAAAAGTGTGAGAAGGCAGTGGCACTACCAAATATTAACCAGTGTATTTGAGGGCTTCTAGTCTTTAATCCAAGAGGCCAAGAGCCATGTTGCAGTACCCTTCTGAACAAAACCCAGTTAATTTCAAAACAATGCACTGCTGGATATGTTTCATTTTCAATTTTCAATTATGCTTAAGAGGAAAAGGTTAGCAAATGAATCAGAGGGATGTACACAAAGCTATTTACTAAAACATGAAATGCAGAGCATCCAAGTCTCTAAAGTTTCCCCTTATCTTTCTATAGTATAAATCGTAGAGTCATAGAATGGTTTAGGTAGAAGGAGACGCTAGAGATCATCTACCCATGAGAATGGACACCTTCTACCAGATCAGCTAGAAAACAGTACCATGAAAATATATATAAGCAAAAGAATATAGGAGGCATCTCTTGAATTTTATAACCACATACTAGGATTTTGTATCCCCTGAGAGTGAAATTTTACTCAGCTCTAAGTGTGTGGGCTTAATTGCTTTTGCCACATTATTTCTGTACCAAAGGATATTTTACTTCAAAATTCCATCAAACAATATGGTTTTCAGCTTGGTAAAAGCACCAAGCACCGCTGCTCTTGCATCCTTACTGCACTGAAACTTGTCCTGTTGTTTTCATCAGGGAGGCAACATGGCTGGTTGTCCTAAAACGTATTCCCCCTGAACAGAACCTTGATCTCCAGCTGCTGGAGCTTTTGCCATGGGAGCCCTTAGCTGTGTTCTCAGCACAGGTGTCAGCAATGCCTTGGAGTGTCCTTGTGCCATGTCTCTTAGGCTGGCATCTGGAAGCAGGTAGTAGCAGAACCCCATTGCCTTAGGCAACACAGAGGCTGGCACAGAGGTTGCACAAGGCTTGCACTTGCAGAGCTCAAAAGAAAGAGTAGCAGCCTTAGAAATAGTGTTTTAAAAACTGTACCAAGGTTGTGTCAGTTTTCAGTTACATTTTTCTTCATTTAGGAAATAGATCTTCCTAAGCCATTTCTTTTTCTCCCCTTCTGCAGTCACAAAATTTATTTGCTTTCATAGTGATTCACCTCAGAAAAACAGCAAAATATTATTATGGAGGAAAAAAGCAGGTAAGTGGTCCTTCTTGTGGCCTGACAACAGTGGCCATGGATCTTGTTATAATAAACTCTTCAGAGAAAAAGGGGAGAAGCTCCCCAGGACTTTCATCTGCATTATGATTATGAATTGAGAATTGGGTATTGAGAATTTGTGACAGTCTCACCCTTCTGCAGCAAGCCAAAGTTGCAGAACCGTATCTTCTCACAAAGTATGAATCAGAAATACTTTCATTCATGTCAGTGGAATTGCATTCAGTGAACTTGGCTCAGGTTCAGGGCCTGTGAAGCAGGGCCATTAAATCTTCAGCCACATTATTTACACATTCTAATAATTTAGAATAGCATTTTGATTTTACCTTAGTTCTTATCCAACCAATGCAAATAGGAATGGAAGTTTTGAGAGGTTTTTATTTTAATCACACTGCACCCCACTCCTTCAGTCCCGATTTCTTCTAGTAAAAGATTTTCACAGGGAAATTTAGGATGAAATAGGGACGCAAAATATGACTGAAAATTCAGCCACACTCAATATGTGGTGAAATTGCTGCCACCAAGCCAAATTTCTTTTGTCTTGTAATTTATATATAGTAAAAATAAGGACTGTCAAGTTTTTTCATTTCTGATTGCTTTTATCTTGAATCTGCATTCTCAAAAGTTCTTGAACTAGACACAGTAGTACTAGAAGGAAATGCTGTGGTACACCATGCCCGTGTGGAAGGGCAAGATGAGATGCAGAATGCCAAAAAGCAGAAGCAGGAGCATTCCAGCTGTCTGTGCAGGATTAGGAAGCTGCCCAGCCTCTTCTGCCTGTCAACAATAATGGAATTGAGTTCCGCACTGAAGATAATTGCCTGGAGCCATTCTCCAGCCACAGGGAAGGTAAGATTAATAAAGACCATTTGTTGTAATGCTGCAACCAATTTATGTAATGGAACACATAATAAATAACCACATATAGCACAAGCATTTATCATAGCAAATTTATGCATCCATTTGTTCAATGTGTGTTAAACCAACCATTTGTATGAATAAGAGTGGTACTCTTTGTGTCCCTTTTTCTCTGTTAAATTAAAAATTATTGTTGTTGAGGAGTTTGTTGTTCTTGTTGAGCTTTTCTTTTTTGGGGTGTGTTTTTAAAAGACTAAAATGACAGTGACACCTGCAAACTTCCCAGAAACTGAAATACAGCATAAAGTTTTCCACAGAGCCTGTATTGCTGCCTGTTGCAATTGTAAGATTATTTGAACAAGGATTAAAGCCCTCTTGCAATTATACTGTATATATCCCCAAACAACATAGTTGGATTTGAAACAAAACAGCACTGTCACACTAGAGACAGATATTACTGTGTTCTAAAAATCTGATCTGGAGTTATCTTCTTAAAAAGAGGGTCTGCTCTGGAGGGCCAGATTCTTCTAAGTACTACAGAAAGTGATCAGCTGGATATGGTAAGATACCTAAACAAAGGATTCATTTCTGAATATTGAAAAAGTAAAAGAAGATAAAATATAAGTCCATGTCTTGAACACCATTTAAAGAAAGAGAATCCCTATGTTATCTTTCTTTCCATGTCCATCCAATTCAGTGCAAAAAGACGTTATTTAACTTATTTATTATATTTGTTTCATTAGGCCCTTCTGTCGTGATATGGTCTACAGTATTTGGTTTTCCACACCAGTAGCATTGCTATGTGCATTTTACAGGAGATCCATTCTCTTAAATTATATGCTGCTACAAATAAAATTATTTAAGCATGCCAGCTAACTGCCTGTGTCTTTTCCATGCCATTCCACATCTCTTCTGTGAAGTGACATTTTCATTCCAGTTTATTTTCCAGTGGTTGGTAGCATGTATAGCTCAAAGCTCAGATTACAGTCTAAAAATAGTGTAACCAGACTGCATCTATTGTTACCTAATAGGAACCAGAAATATCAATCTGAGCTTTCCTCAGGCTGTTGCTTCCTCCTCACGCACTTTACATACGAGCACCGAATTACACAACAAAATTTTGTTTAGAGTGGCTTTGTTCCTACCTCCATATATATAACAACATGAATGAAGTGATGAAAGCTAGATACTGAGTTCTATAAATGAATAAATTCTCTGCTATTCTATGTTGGAAGGAACTGAGACCAATCTTTTCCTCTTCTTTTCCACTTATTTCATCTTTGTACAGTGCATACTTATATGGTGGCCCAAAGCAGGTCTGACAAGTTTTGAACAAAGAACTATGAAAAGGATTTGTCCCTTTTTATTGCATTCCTTATACTAGAAAAGCTCCCACTAGCAGTCATTTTAAAGTAAAATAAGAAATAAAAAGAACCTTTTATTGCCCTATGAAGAGCCATAATCATCCTGTTTTCATCCTGACTAAAAAGTCTTTCTGATTATTATGGTACAAGGAAAACCCTTGTAATAAGTAGATGTGACTTCTGTTGAGATGCATATCATTATTTATTGATGGCATACATTAATGTGGAACAAGCGGAAGACAAAGTCAATATTTATGATGAGGAAAAATAAACCAATGTTCAACGAAACAAGCTACTTGATCCTCAGTCAGGAAGACAAACCCCCTCTGATGTACGTAAGACAGATATATAAATCTCGTAACTTCCTTGCAGTCAAAACACTAAGTATAGAGGCTCTATGAAGTTTACATTTGCCATTAATTTATCCCAAACTGTCTCGGTCGTTCAATATTTTTCTATTTTTAGATATTAAGCTAAAATCATCAGATCATAGAATCATAAAATAATTTATGTTCAAAAGGACCTTTAAGACTATTGAATTCAACCATAAATCTGACACTGCAAATTCTACCACTAAACCATGTCCCTGAGCACCACGTCCACACATCTCTTAAGTACCTGCGGGGACGGCGACTCTGCCGCTTCTCTGGGCAGCCTGTTTCTGAGCTTGACCACCTTTCTGTAAAGAAATTTTGCCTCACACCCAATGTAAACTTCTCCTGGTACAACTTGAGACCTTTTGCTCTTTTCCTGTCATTTGTTACTTGGAAGAAGAGGCTGATCCCCACCTCACTCCACCTCCTCTCAGGGAGTTGTAGAGAGCAATAGAGGTGACCCTGAGCCTACTATTCTCCAGGCTGAGCCCCTAAAGCTCCCTCAGCTGCTCCTATCAGACTTGTGCTTCAGACCCTTTCCCAGCTCCAGTGCCCTTCTTTGGACATGCTCAGCACCTCAGTGTCGTTTTTCCAGTGAGATACAAATGTTAAGTTTTGAAATATTTTTGTACACAGAGTGGTTATTTTATGTGTCATTCAAGCAATCTGGCTTATTGGTAAAGAAAAGAAGGTTTAGAAGAACATACAATAGCTTGGGCTTTGTTTGCATATGTCAAAGCAAAATAAAATCCAAATGAACACCACCTTCTACCTTTATTAGTTCCAAGTAATTTCTGGTTTTTTGGAGAGATAGAAGAGAAATTTAGGATTCCCTATTTTAAAGACAGAATTTTCTACTTGAAAAAAAATGGTTAGAATTAGTTTAGCTGTGAGCATTTTGTTTTATTTTGATATGGTATTTATAGCACTGTTTTTAATGTCTCTTTTATATTGTACAATAGATGAATGGGAAACAACTCGTGGGTCTGGACACCAAAGACTAAAGGCAACAGTAATTTGTTACAGGGTACATCTGCAATGGAGAAAGCCATCTACCGTGAACAGTGACTACCTTTGGGATCTGAAATCAAATTAGATTTCTAACATTTCTTTCCCCAAAAATATCTTCAAGAAGTCAGCTTTTCAAGAGACCGTGTAGTGCAGAACCCAGGTAATTCACACCTATTGACATAAAGCTGCTGATGGACAACACTCTGGGCACTGATTGTACCATCACTGCTGGTTTATGATTTCTGCTGATTTGTAGTCCATTGTGGGTGGGTTGAGTGGATGCACACACCACTGCACTGCACTTTGTGTACTGGGATAAAAAAGTGTCTAATGGCTTTCTTGCTATTTGGTGTAAATACAGCCACCATGTTCTGCCTCCAAAATGTCTGTAACGTAGCTCATTAACCTAAACACTGATAACTTCCACATGCTTATCTGAGACCCACCTTGAGCTAAAGTGGTGGAGACAAGATTGTGACTGGAGCCACTGGAGCAGCTCAAATAGCAACACAAACATAGCATCTTCAATTGAAACAAGTAAAATTACCTCTTCACCTCAGCTGTATCTCTCTGAAACTACTTTTGTGTGTATTGTTACCCTCTGCAGTGTCTTGGGAGTGAGGATCTCCGCTTCTTCCCTCTGCCCCTGCTTCTTACTGCCCTGCTCGCTGTGAGAAATTGTATTTTGTTAGTCAGTCAGATATAGAAGACTAATTAATTAAATGAGATTTGTGGCATAAAACTGATGTTATGATAGAAGTTTTTTGTACATTTATCCTGTTAATAATAGAAATAAAAAGCTGACATAATGACAGATTAACTATGCATTATCATTATGATGATCCCCTTAGGAAAAAAAAGTCTTCTTGGATGTTTGCTTTCCTCTAACAGTTTCACATTCCATCTACACCTTCTTGCTCCTGTGTCTCTATTTCTTATCTAATCACATCATCTTTTTCACTGTTAACATAAGACATAAATATTGATTATGTAGTACAATCCATAGTACTGATTATCAACAATTTTATCTTACATGCTGTAGTCAAGATTCAGACAAATTGCATTAGCTTTGCCATTTATTCTTTGAATGTTTAGTCTGTTTATTGAAGCAACCCCTCTGGAAATTTTACCCCTTAAAACTGAAGGGTAAATTCTCTGCTGCAATAAGTGAGGTAACTAGCTAATTGGAATAAGTAATACAAACACTGGGTTGCAGCTATTTTTCTCCAGTTTACTGTGTGTGAATGATATAGGGTCTGCCATGCTTGACAGATAATATTTTGCATCTATAAAAACATTTCTTTTGACACTTGTAATGCTGTTGTAGTTCTAGTAAGACAGTACAACAACTCAGAGTCTTAATCTTTTATGAAGATGGAGTGGGAGAGACTAAATTATTGAATACTGTCTTAAAAGCTATTCAAAACTTGCACATAAAACAGAAATCTTCTCAAGTTCAGAGACTGATTAGAACTTCTTGAATTTCATTAAAATTACCTTTTGTTAGTTTTCTGCTCCAGGTAATATACCTTAGGAATTTGTATGTTGCAGATAAAATCAGGAAACTATTGTTTTGTTTATGGGATAACTCTAAAGAGAGATTTTTTTCTTATCAGTGATGAAAGAGAGTAAAACAAGTATTAGCTGTTTCTTAAAAGACTCAATATTGAAAAGAGATTTGGAAAATAATTCAGCAGTCTATTTCTTAGCAGAATAAACTGACTTCTCACAAAGCTGCTGTGAACCCTCCTGACATACTCAGCATTTCCAATGTATAAAAGAAGATATAGATATCTGCTTTAAACATTCCCTTTGCAATATTACCCAAACATGAATAAAAATTTTAAAAGAAATACAGAATAAGAATCTTCCCTCTTTCATCCTGTATAAAGTTTTTTTTTCTGATTTTTTTAACAGTCATTTATTATGTACAGCTGTCCTTACCCTTTAGTAGAGGCCATATGAATTTGACAACTATCAGTCAGTTGTCACTTTTTAACCGAGACACTCAAGTTATTCTTCCCTAGAAGTGATTTCAAAGCACAGGGACAGATCATCAGGGACTGTAAATTCGTATAGCTGCATTGACTGCACTGACATATTTACACCTGCAGATGATTTGTTTCAAAGTATGCTATAAATAAAAGCAAAATACTTCTAATGGTGTGTCATAATGATTGACACTTTTCATTTTAAAGACCTTAAAGCATTATGATTTTCAAGTGAACGTTTGTATTTATGTAGAAAGATAGATTAACAGCATTCCCAGAATGAAGGTGCCAACTCTCATTTAATTTGAGTTCTCACTGCAGTGTAGTAAAGACTCATTAGCAGATAAAATGCTAATTATCTAGCATAAAAATACAACTGAAGAAAACTTGCACTTAAACAACACATTTATTTGATAATTAGTAAGCATATTGGAGACATGGAAGTCGTTAAAAGCATGAAAAAGGGGAATAGACCTGTTTTCGGCAATCTGTAAGTCTTCCTTTGTGTGAAATTCCCCTTTTACACTGCTCCGTGAGCCACTAATCCACAACTATGCCTCCAGATACAGAAAATCTCTTTTACTGGGATTTAGCAGGCTAACTGGAAATGTCCCATATTTGTGTTTTGATCTGCACAGATTCATCTATCACTGAAATATCAGTGTTTATAATGTCAGTGTTGCAGCTGGGAGAGAGGAACAATCAGTTGCCCAAGAGACTTTAAAACTGTACCATGAGACAGTATTTAGAATCTGTGACTTTGTAACACAGCTGCAAACTTTATTAAGGAGGAGGAAGAATTTATGCTGGAGGAAAGAATTATAATAGGACCTCACAGGGATTTATACAGATACATTAAAAATTAAATTGAATTGAATTCGGTTTTATATTGAGCCTGTCAGACTGAAGACATTCCAAGAGCTTAAAAAACAATGGTTACTTACCAGTACCAAAATGACAATGTGGACAGCCTTTATATGGATTAAATATTTTAAAGCATAATTTTAGACAGATCGATTCTCCAACTGCCAACAAAAAAAATAATGGAACATATATATACACATATAAACATAAGTTTAATATATAATGTATTAAAATAGATGTTTATTTTAAGTAGAAGTACCTTGTAGATTTGTTACTTTTATTTATATTAATATCATATATCTTATTTTTTACATGACATACATTATATATAATATGTATTTAAATAATTCTGTGAGCTTTATAGACATTAAATCCACTTTTAAAGGGGCAATATGGGTAATTTTGTGGTTATACATGCAAATGGCTAGCTTAAAAATGCAGCAGATGTTTGTATGTAGTTGAGAACAAAAATATATGTATCAAGAATAAAAAGACTGGAAGATGGGCACCAAGTTAAAACAAGTGTCTTTCCCTAAAAACATGTTCTTTTTTTTGTTAAAAGGTTTTCATGAAACTGACTGTTTTTTCTAAAAACAAAAAGAAAATCAAGACCTTGTAGAGTAAACTTGAAAATAAAGAAGTGTTAGATATTTCATTAAACCTTCAAACTGTTCCTCAAAATAATAATGGGCTTTTATCTGAACAGCTCTACAAGTAAGTGCTGTAATCTATGCAGGGGGATTTATGAAGCTATATCACATAAGACAGTTTTTACTATATAACAGGAAAACTTTTGCGGACTGTATTCTTTACTCCAATTTTAGCAAAACTTTATTTTCCTTAGTGGCAGCTGCAGAAAGATGGCTTTGCTGCAGAGCAAAGAAGAATTAAAGATTTAAAACACTGATGTTAGAACAGAAGTTGGCTTAAAATGAGGTTGGAGGTTGATACAAGCCTGTT
Organism: Corvus hawaiiensis; assembly: GCF_020740725.1. Taxonomy (NCBI): domain Eukaryota; kingdom Metazoa; phylum Chordata; class Aves; order Passeriformes; family Corvidae; genus Corvus; species Corvus hawaiiensis. Next base: position 71,102,702 of record NC_063255.1, on the reverse strand, counting down.
AAAATTTTGTATAAAGTGACACAGGTTCACCAGATAAAGTACTGAACGACCTATTTCCCAAAATGCAGTATTTAAACAGATATTTTGAAAAGTGTAGGAAGTTTATTGGGAAAAAGTATGGTGAACTGTGGTAAAACAAATTCATGTGTGTGTTTATGTTAGAGGCCAGTAGTTACCAAGAGATAGAGCACTGAATGGCACTAAAGATCGAGAAGCAGGGATAGTAAAAACAAATGGATTTGAGTCACTATGACTTACAGTGAGTGAAAGAGAAATGCCAAAGAGCACATAAAAGATACGGTGTTTCACAGTAGATAATCTCCAACCTGGCGCCACCAGATGACAGTGCAATTCTATAGAACAGAAAGTCGTGTGGGCAGACATGCTGAACTTGTATCTGTGGTCTTGGTGTCATTATTGTTTGATAGTTTTTGATTTAGCTTTGTTTTATCATGGCAAGTTGTTAATATGCTCCATTTCCAAGGGTATTGCCTCATTCCACTCATTTGACTCTACCAACACACTGCCTTCATCAAGAGCTCTCCTATGAATTTGAACTGCAGTGAATGTGTAATTCCTGTTGATTGTTAAATTCATATAATTACTACAAATAACAGATTACTCCATGGCAGTCATCTCCAGTATGTCCAGAGAAATGTAGCTAACAAGGGAGGCAGGGAAGCAGTTTTGATCTGTAACACAGTTGTTTCTGTGTGATCTGTTCTGAATACATGGAAGCTCTCAATGCTGGAGAGCTTTTCCTGGGTTTATTTTCCCCCACGGACAAAGAGGTCACTAGATCCTCAACTCTTCACACACAGAGTTTGTGAAAAACATTTGCTTGAAAACTTTTCTGGATTTGGGACATAACTTTTAGTCAAAACTGCAGAGGCTTCTGAACCTTCAGGATCATGATGGTTAAAGTCAGGGTTAAAGTGGGGGTTAAAGTGACAGTGATTAAAGTTCAAGTGTCCCTTCAGGAGACGTAATGACCTGTTTTCCCAGCAAGTGCTGCAACCAAAGGGCTGCCTAGCTGATTTTGGTACAGTTTGTTTTCATTTCAGTCTGAAACAGGAGCAGATTAGTTGTTCCAGCCATGTCAGAGCTGAGAAAACAGGAGGAAAAGTAGGCCTCTGAGAAATATTTGAAAGGCAAAAGGTCTGTCCAATTTAACGCTACAGAAATAAAATTTCAGATTTTGTGGCTTCTTCATATTGCTGATTTAGACTTACTGAAATGATAAGGTCTGCTGAGGCAATTTGCAAGAACACTAGAACAGTACATCCATAGATATTCACCACAAAGTGAAAGGTCCAGAGCTGTAGATCTGTCTGGGTATGTAGTCAAGAAAACAAATGGAGCATACCAGCTTCCACAGAACACATTTATCCCTTTTTTAACTGAGACAGTTAAAATATTTTTGTCCGCTTGTTTTCTCAAATAATGAGAGGAAATAAGGAAGCAGTACAGCAGCAAGTAGTATGGAAGTTTGTCCTTAGCTGGGGGCTTTATAAGTGCTCGTAAATAATACTGAAGCTAAATGATCCTTCAAATCTGATCCCTCACTAAGAAAATTGCAGCCTGCTCAGAAGTAAAAGAATCACCAGTGGCATTTGTAAAACTCAATGAATATCTTGAATTTCTAGTAGGGAATTTGACATTTCAAAGTTAGCTTTGATGTTAATAAACAAGATTGCAAAAGTGCATACTCTGCCAGAACTTAAAACCACTAACATTATAATACTGAATTTTCAAAAGTGCTTTAAACCTCAGGTGCTCAATCTATGATTTATAGAGTGAATCAGCACTGAATGCATAAGAAAAAAAACCGTCTCAGGATTGAGATTCAGAACCTGGCAAACAAATACTTCCCCTTCATCCCTGAGAGCAGAGATGATAAGGTATATCAGTGCAGCAGCAGCATGAAGGTGAAGCACTCAGAACCCTGTTAAGTGGCACTCCTGCTATGCATAACAGAGGGAGAATTGCTGATGGCAGGGAGACTTTTCTAAAGGGTTGATTGTTTTGATGTAATGCTGTTTGATATTAAAAATGAGAACTCCGATCAGAGGATGTGAGTTTTCCTCTAATACCAGATCAAATGCTACTGTCTGTGTCATTCTGGTGGCAGTGTGGTGTAAAAGTTTCCTTTCTCTCACCCCATAGACAATGCTTTATTATCATTCTGGTGGTTGAGGCTGTAGTGAAGCAAAATTGCAGGATTGGAAAGGACAAGGTGAATGTGTTAACTGTGCTTCATAGCACTACAAACATTCCCTGCTGGGATTTTCACAGAGGGATTGGTGTTATAATAATTGAATAAGTCAGCATGAAGTCCTTTGTTTTCATCTTGGCCACAGAAGATTTTCCCTCTGTGCCTCAAGACAAAGCTTGGGACAGCTGCTAGCCTTAGTGTATGACATGGACTGAGTTGTGCCAGAGTCGTGCTGTGTTGCAAAAAGTGGAAGCAGATGGTGGCAGGAACACAGGGAATGCTGCAAAGTTGCTACACCTTGGTTCATAGTCATTCCTAGGCTTTCCTCACAGCCTCTGAGAACACCTTAGGTTGCACAGATCTGTGCAAATAATTCTCCAGCGGCAGGATGTGAACTTCTTCAAGCTGCCAGGGTAGCATTATGTTGATTCACTTGAAATATGTGCGCTTAGGAAAGTAAAAACCACATCGTTTATCTCAGAGGCCCCATGCTGGAAGACCTAGATGGTCAAGTAAGGAAACAGTGTGATCACATACAAAATTTGCAGTGGCATTCAGCTCTGGGAAATGAGGCCACTTGCTGTCAAAGAGAAACTGAACAGATTTGAAGAACCTTACATCTCTAGTTCACTATAACAAATACCTAAGAATATCAACCTTTCAAGAACTGCTAATGTTTGAATTAATTTCTAAAGTTCTTGACAGATATTATAGTCAGCTTCATTCTTAGATTCCCTGTGATAAAGACAGGGTTTAAGTGACATTTCTGCTCTTTGTATGACATACCACTTAAATGCTTTTTATAAAAGATTTACAACTAATTAATATTTGTTTAGTAATGTATAACAACTACTTCTATTTATAAATGATGAAATGAAATACAGTGTGATCATAAGTAAAAATTTAACTGAAAGAAACACTAATTATAGTACAGGAAAGCAGGGAAAAGTACCTCTCTAGCAGGATCGCTTGTTGAGGTAGCTATATTGACCATTCTTCTGAAAAGAGTAGCAAAAAAAGTGGTGATTGCATCAACATTTTTTGTGATTAGATAATAACTGATGCTGTAGACCTCTAGATGAACTCTTCCCAAGCTTAGCTTAGAATTCATGGTTAGGGTTAGGGTTAGGGTTAGGGTTAGAATGCAAATGAGGCCTAGGTATATAAACCTTAACAAACCCAAAATAAACATGGAAGATACCTGAATTGTCTTGGTTCATGGCAGGTGATGCATGGAGGCTTTTATTTTGCATTTGAGGATGCTGGAATTGGAAGTTTCAAGTTTCACAAGGACTAAGAACTGTCTTCCTGCACATGTTGAGACAAAGGGAACAAGAACTTTCCAGCCAAGTAAAGAGGTTTTTTGCATTACTGAGGGGTGATTTACACTTTCCATAGGGCCATGAGAGTAGTTCCTCAAGACTCGCAGAGGAAGATAATACATATCTCTGCATTATTTCACAGCTGTTGGGGCTGCCCATAAGTTTTGAGTTGTTTTGTATGGATTTCTGGAGGGCACTACAAACACTTTCCTTCATGCCAAAAGGATCTGTGATTTGGCTATGAAAGGAAATGACTGGCACCTGTATTGCCAGCTCAGCAATACCTGCTGCTGCTCCAGCCCTTGAACAAAAGGCATCCTCAAGGCCAGTGGTCTCACACTACAAGTCTCTTGCTATAGTTTTACAAAGAAACAGGCACTGTTGAGGTTTGCTATTTTTCACATACACTGAAAATATCAGAATCAAATTGAACATAGGTATTAGAATGATGATTTATGCTAGTTATCAAAATATTAACGGTTAACTGCTCTTGATTTGTGAGATCGTCATTTTTATTTTTGAAAGGCAACTCAGAGAGTTTTGTTTTCTTGCAGATTTTTTTCTCATCTTTTCATAATTTCTCTGAAGTATGCTCCCTCTCTTCTTCTAGGAGTTTGTCCACTTCATTATGTCCTACCTAGAGCTCTTTCTGCCCTGTTTAGAAAGTAACTTGGTTTTAACTTCTAGACATAAAACAATACAGAAATTATACAGAAGTAGATCCATCAACTCAGCACAAAAAAAAGTTTATTTTCAGGGAAATTATTCTGGTGTTTACAGTGTTTAGACATAACAATTTAGCATGTTGATAGAAGGTTGATAAATCGGCAGTCAGAGGTTTCTTTCATGCTGCTGACATAGGAAACACATGAACCTGGAAGACAGCAAGTACAGCTGTTGTAGAACACCTTTCTGTTGCAGCTGAGGTCTAAACTAGATATCATCCTGTTTTTCTGCTGACAAACCAACAAAACCTGTATATGGAAGGTATTCATCTTCTCAGTCTTTAAAGGGAATATTAAAATTAAAGTTACCGGGATGAAAAACTGAAAAGACAAAATGCTGCAATGAAGAAGCAAAATTTTGTACTCTCCTATTTCCTTTCAGTAGTGTTATTTCTGTTATATTAAGTCCTGCAAGTACAGATTAAGGCACACAGCAAAATCCAGGCCTGAGTAACACAGGAACAGAGATACCATTTCATTTGGACATAAAACAGGTGCTTTTCTTTTTCATCAGCTAAGTTTTCTTTATCAAGTCAACAATAATGAAGTTACCAAATATGGTGAATCCCACAGAACAACATATGGAGAATTGTTTTAAAATTTATTACAGTAAGGTGAACGCAGGAAAGATTTTAGGACTAGCAAGTCAAAAGAAACAGAAAGATCTTTTGGTTGTCACTGGAAAGAAGGGTTATTTTTTTCACTATTTTTCTTTGAGAGAACTGGAGGTAGAATCTTGACCCAGAAATTCAAAATTTAGGTAAAAAACACATTGTGTAAAGCTTTATGTGACTGAATAATTGGTATCTTATGTTCATCCGTAGCAGAACTCACTGTCTTTAGGAATGTAAATGAGGAACTTGAAAGCTTGAAGGGATTTTAAGAGGTCTATCCTTCTGAAAGATGCTTCTTGAATTTCTGTCTAAACTTCCCTAGGGGGTCAGTTACAGTTACCCTCATTCCTAAAAATGTTTCATAGTGTCTGATGTGAATCTGCCTTTTTGTGATTTAAACTTAATTATGTTTGTCTTATACGGCACTGAGAGGAAGAAATAGAAAAAAAAATCTCCTTCCTTTTTGCAATGACCTCTTATGAATCCAAACATTGTTGCCCCTGTTTTTCTAGATCTACAGATGTTTGTAGAATCTTCCTTTCTAGACTAAACAATCCTAATTCACTTGATCTTCCTGTAGACCTGATATCCTGCCTGTTGTTTCCCCTGGACTCTCTTCAGCTGGCACACAGTCGTTCTGTAAGTGTGGTACTCATGCCAAAGTACAGTATTTTAGCTAAGGTCTAGCATTTGCAAAAGAGAAAATGGATTGCTTAACATAAATTAATATCTCTGCTTTGGAGTCTGCCTTCCAGTGTACACCTTGCATCTTCTGCCTCAGGAGGACATTGCATCCTCATCATATTTGCATTGGAGGAATATTCCTTTCAAGGTATAGGAATTTGGCAGAATAACAACCTCCAATGTTCCAGCTGGTCCTCAGAGACCAGGGAGTCTGGGTGCAGCTGGGCTTAGTCTCCGATTGTGACTAGTTCAGCACAGTAAATCTGCTCGAGTCCAATAAGATCTCAGATGCACCAACAGTGTGAGTAGCTTGTGAGGCTACAAGCCTGGTCACATTCACAGTCCCAAGCTCACTGGTGGTGTGATTTATCAACATGACCCTCTAAATCTGTTGGATTTCAAAAAGAACTTTCACAAACACAGATTAACAAATACAGAAGTTTAATGATGTAACAGATAATAGAGTCTTGCTAGATTGTGCTATCTTGTTAGATAGCACAATGTACAAGTGATGCTGGGTTTTCTCTGATGCAGCCAGACCTGCAAATCTTACCAAAGAAGAGTCTCTCCTTTAGGGAGGAAAGAGGAGCAGGGCCAATGTCTTGTGTGCCAGGTGGCTGTAGTCTTATCGTCTGCCATGAAGTATTTCAAATACTAATTTATACTTTTGGGAGAAGTGAAGGTGAAACTGCAGTCAAATATACTGTTACTGGTGTCATAAGTTTTGGGGGGACAGCCACTGCACAAATAAACGTGGGATATTGAGAGTTACGCTGGCAGACAGTACAAAGGCTGTAGGTCTTGCACAAGGGTGGAACTGAACCATGGTATATTAGAACTATGCCCTCTTCCACCTGTCTGATTGCAGCGCTAAGGGTCAGCCAGCATCTGCCTGATCACCAGCAGCAGGACATCATAATTCCTTCACCACATAATTCATGGCACATCTCTTGGAAATTCCTTCACCATATATCTCACAGGATATCTCATGGCTCATCCCACAAGCAGCTGCCTAAAATAGTCAGTATTCTATATTTGTGTAATTAAACAGTTCTGATGGATTTCACTTTTCCTATGGCAGAAAAATCCATTTTTCTTCGGTCTCATCTTCAGATTGAAGTAATTAAGTAGCATCCTGAACTGTAGATTGTCCTCCGGGAAACACTTAATCCCTCCACTAAAGGCAGAGATAGGTATTATCTATAAATTTACTAAGCACATATCTGTTTTGTTGTCCTAACCAGAAACTGCTGTTCTGGATGGCCTCAAAAATATACATCTCTACTTAATCCTTGTGTTGTTTTGATTCAGACTTGCGTACAGAAACATCAAGTACCATTTGGACACCTGAGACTATTTCCAAAGGCCTGAAAGGTAAAACACACTGCCAACAGGAGGCTGTACTTGAAGAGTAGAAAGACAGCCTAAAAAACCTAAAAGATAAATGGCTCAGCTCAGAAGGAATTGGATACTGTTCTTGTTTCTCTTTGTTCATATTGTTAGACAGATATAAAAACAATCAGGTGAGCCTCACATGACTTACATATTCTATTATATTCCTTCCCAAAAAGCTGTCTTGAATGATTAAGAGCAATAAACATCACCAGCAATTGGGCAGCAAATCTTTTACTTCTGATTTATTTTATGTAAACAATTTGCAAGGCCAAGCTCAGTGTCATTAGAGCAGGTGGATGTTCCTGGCCAGGGAGATGATTCCCCATTCCCAACGAGCACCTGAGTACACCTGAGTGGAAGAGAAACTTCCAAAGGGCAAGGCAGTGCCAACAGGCAGAGAAAGATGGATATTGCTTAGACAACTTGATGCTGCATGACTGATCTGGAGCAGTAGGTGGCCAAGGTACATGCTAATAATTTTCACTGGAGAACATGAAAATTACTCGATACAGGCACCCAGAGAAGTGGGGGTGTGGGTAAGGAGAAGTGAGTGATGATTGTAGCATGCAGTCTCATGCTAAGTTACTTTCATACTCAAGGAAGGGAAGGAGGCTGAACTGCTGGCAGTTTATGAAAGAGTTATGGGAGAGATTGAAGGGAATACAGACCTACAGCTGAGCTGTAGATGCCCTGATATCCATATTGGTTGAAGGATAGAAGTAATGTACATGGGGTCAAATATTTAGGGAAAGAACTGACGTCACTTTGCAAGAAGAAATTCTGTCATGTGAATCTATGGAAAGGTTTTGGTTAGTTTGACTCTTTTTCTTTTGGAGCCTAATTATGTAATGAAGAAAGGATATCTGGTTAATGAAGTCAACCTGGGTATATGAGAGCTTATCCTAAGTTAGTTCAACAAAACCGTTAAGGCCTGTAAGCAGCCCTGAACTTTTCTGTACTGTCTACTTCAGTCACAAGTGACCTAGAAAAGGAAAAGAATTATGAACTGATTTGTAATTCTACATGGGGACAAACTCTGGAGAAACGTGGATTTTAGAAGGCAACAAAATAGATTAAATTTAGCATAGGTAATTGGAAACTGATGCATGCAGATAAAACCGGCCTGAATTTCATATGTAACATTATCTGAGCAAACCTTCACTTCTCGTGTGAGACCTTGATATTTTCAAGGAACTATTATAAACTCAGCTTCTTGCTTAATCAGCAGGGGAAAAAGCAAAAATGATGTCAGGAATTACTCAAGAAAATAAACAAACTAGAATGGAATGTAAGTTACAGTGAAAATCCAAGGTTCACTCCCTCTTGTATGTTGTGCGCTTAGAAACACAACTGGAAAAGATCAGCAAAGATTAGCAGGAAGAAGCAAAGGTTTGGAATAATGTCTTTGTGAGGAGCAATGAAGCACACTAGGACTAACTTTGAAAGGGGCAGGTGAGGAACAATAGGATGCAATGAAGTTTTCACTTTCTCTTCCAGTGTTCTATTCTCATAGAAGATACTAAATAGAACTTGCAGTTTGTGAGAAAGAAACAAAGGACAGAGATAGTCACAGTTTTGGTTAACCTGAGAAATTCCTTTCTTGCAGGAAGCTGTAAATGCTGGCAGTTTACAATGGGGTTCAGAAGTTCAAATGCATAGCAGAAAAACCAGTTGAGAGCTGCTGAATATAGAGAAGTTATTTCTGGAAGTCCCAGTATTACGTGTGACTGGAGCCTGGGGTGCATACAGGGTAAATACAACCAAAAGTTTCCCCCATTCTTGTACATTTTTTCTACACTTATCTGCTTTAGACAAGTGAAAAAGACATGCTTTGGGCATGACCCAGTACGAATGTTTTTTAATGCTAAAAGAGAGATGCTTCCTAGGCATCTGGAGAAACTGTAGGATTGTCAGTAACCTGAGTTAAAATTTACAGTCAGTGAGCAGGGATTGAGAAAAAAATCTTGAAAATAGAGGTGCCTTGCAAAGATATAGTGGTAGGGGTAAGATACTTTTAAATCCTTTTCTATATTTATACTATTTTCTGTAGTCTAAAAAAATTACTGTTGTAATATCTGTTGAAATAAAAGATGATCTATTACTAAAAACTATTCTGGTTTTGGAGTACTAAATTCTGCGGAAAAGATCCACTCTGCCCCTATCAAAGGTTTAGCTGACTTAGTCCTGTCATACCACTATATCTTCTGGGTAAGCCTAACAGTTTCACACCAAAACCTTTTTTTGCCTGCTATCCTGATTTGAAAATATGCAGAAAAATGTGGGACTGCAATACATTCAAGTGACAGAGTTTTCGAAACAGAATCACAGTTATTTCTTAAAATAACCTTAGCTATGGAAGACATATAAGCAATGCCTACTTACCAAAGTTTTCAAAATTATGATGATTTAATGGGTTCCTTTGACATGGAGGATGCATATTCCAGATTACAGGCAGATTTTAAACCCTGTCAAGTGACCCGGAAGAAGAATGACTTTAATGGGGTCTTGAACAACAACAAGTTTTGAACAAATTAAACAGGAGGTTGCTCATGCTCTATCCCTTGGGCCAGTCAGGACAGGACATGTGAAAAATGTGCTTTATGCTGCAGCCAGGAAGAACGGTCCTTCCTGCAGCCTCTGGAAAAAAGTACCTTAAGCTTGATTCATGGGGTTCTGGCCTTACAGAGAATTTGAGGTCAGCTACACCCTGATCAAAAAAGAGATCTTGGCAGCTTGTGAAGGGGTTCAAGCTGCCTAAGAAGTCATTGGCACTGAAGCACAGCTGCTTCTGGCACCCCAGCTACTGATGCTGGGATGAATGTTCAAAGGGAAGGTGCCCTCTACGCATCATGCCACTGATGCCATGTGGAGTAAGTGGAACACTCTGATCACACAGCAAGCCTGGATAGGAAAACTGATCATCCAGGGACCTTGGAAGCCACCACAAACTGGCCTGAAGGCAAAGATTTCGGACTATCATCGTCAGAGGAGGAGGAAAAGGTGACATATGCCAAAGAGTCCCATCATATAACCAGCTACCAGAAAATGAAAAGCAATACTGTCTCATCACTGCCGTTTTCTGCCAAATTGTAGGGCTACATTAAAAATGGAAAGCTGCTGTATGGAGTACTACATGATGGGTCACAGAAGCTACCAAGGGAAAAGGTGGATAGAGTCAGGTCACAGAGCTGAAAACTGGCTTTGGATATAGCTGAACAAGAGAAATGGCTGCACTCCAGCTCTACATTGACTTGAGCATGATGGAAAATGCTCTGTGGGGGTGGCTGGAATGATGGAAGCCAATTGGCAGTGCAGAGGGAAATCCACCTGGGCTGCTGAGTTGTGGGAAGACAATGCTGCCCAGGTAGAGAATCTGGCTGTAAAGGTACGCCATACAGATGCACATGTACCCAAGAACTGGGCTACTGAAGGATATCGCAGCACTGGACAGGTAGATTGGGCTGCCAAGATTAACATGTCTCAGGTGGATCTGGCCTGGCAGCATAGTGGTGAATTTTTTTCGTTCAGTGAGCCCATGAGGCCTCAGATTATCAGGGAAGAGATACAACATTCAATGGGCTTGTGATCAAGGGGTGGGCTCAACCATGGATACCATCTCCCGAGTTATCCATAACTGTGAAAAATGTGCTGCAATCAAGCAGAACAAATGGGTAAAGCCTCTGTGGTATGAGGGACGATGGTCAAAATATAAATATGGGGAGTCCTGGAAGATTGATCACACGACACTCTGAAAACCTGCCAAAGAAAGCATTACGTGTTGACAATACAACAACTACATGGCTGGAGATATACCCCACACCTCACACCACTGCCTGGAACACCATGCTGGGCCTTGAAAAACTAGTCTTCTGGAGAGATGGCTCCCCCAAGATAACTGATTCTGAAAATGGGACTCATTTCAAAAACAGCCTCATAGGTACCTGGGCAAGAGAGCACAGGATTAAATATGATAAAGGGTGTATCTTACTCCCTATCATGCACCAGCCTCTGGGAGAATTGAAGGGACAGTTGAAATACAATGGACTTGAAAGCAATGGGTGGTGGGACCCTCAAAGTTTGGGATCTACATTTTACAAAGGCCACCATGCTAGTTGACATCAGTTGAACTGACCTTTCCCAATCAAGACCTCCATGTACTGTAGAAGAGGATTAAAGTCCCTGTAGTGCATCTGAGAAATGTGTTAGGGAAGAAATTTTGGGTTAGTCCTGCCTCAAGCAATGACAAACCCAGGAAACTCTTGCTCACTTTCTAAGGAGAAGAATGTTCCTTCAGGTTGGGAAAAAACATAGAGTGCAAAGCCGTGTGGCATTTGTTTATTGTCAGGGCCTTTCCATGTGAATAGTTTCTATGTCTTATATTTTTACTATTAATATTGTTTCTGTTACTGTTATTTCACTGCTGTTTCCATTCATAACTCAGCATTGTCTTTGCCTATTGACAGTTGCAGAGGGAGGAGGCCAGCAAGCAGTGTGGTTTTAGCAGGAATACTAAATTTGGGAATACCCTTCCTAAACCACGACACAGTCCCTTGTGTTTCTCCTGAGGCAAATGTGCAGTTGCAATAGCATTTGAAGGTGTATATAATGTGATTATACACAGATAAACAAATATGAGAGGCTGATCAAAGGAATACAAAGCATAAAAAAGACAGAAGGAGAAAGAAGGCGGCAAGTATGAATACTGACCCAACTATTTCCGCTCTTTCAACATTTCCTGTGTCAATAAAAATGCTTTCTTCTCTTTCTCTCACAGCCTAAACACCTTTATCTTATTTTTTATTGTATCTGTCAAAGAAGTTTGACATTTAATAGATATTTTTCTGTAATTATGCCTATATTGTTTGGTATTTTGGAAGCCTGCAGTAAATCGTGAACGCTGAACCTAGAAAGACAGGTGGTGCTTAAACATCTGTATGGCGTATTGCTTGCCTGCTAGAGGGAGCAAAGGTATAAGAATAATAACTCATAATGATGTAAACACAAAGAAGACAGTCATAAGGATTTCTGGCAATCCTTCTGTATAAATTACCCTCAAGAGATTGCAAACTCTCACAGAAAGTGTATATCCAGGCAGGCAGTGCTGGCAGATCAGCTATTAACATAGTCTTTGTTTAAAGACAGCTGAAAGAAAAAGGTCTGAAATAAAGAAGGTTTTTTTCTTAGCTTTAAAAGTTGTCATAAAACTTCAGTCTAGATAGTCAGAAATTTTCCAGAAAATGAAAGAGTTGTTTTCTTTTGAATCCTGGTATTTGACCTGAGCTTCTCACAAAGTCATGTGAGCTAAGTGCAATAGTGAACTTTGTGACAGGTTTGAAATGTTCAATGGTGCTTAAACATGAATTGTTCCAGCAGTAACTCTCTTCCATACAGAATTTCCTCTATTTTTAAATCCTATTTCTTCTCTGTTCCTCAATAGGCAGCTTTCCACAAAAAAAAACCGATAAAAAATTAAGTGCCTGCTGATAGGTAAACATGTTTTAAACTGACATCACCACACCCAGTGCACAGAAAGACCATGAGTGTTAAAGCCTTGGAGTGCTTTTCTATCATCTTGCAATTTGTTTGAACTAACTGCCCATCCAAAGAAAAAGCCTTGACTATAAACCAGCTCTATCAGTAGATCTGAAAGCAAATGTACAACAGAGGTATTACATGTGTTTTACTTGTTCTTCTGGTCAGAAGCAGATAACTCACCTGTAGATAAAAAGGTAGCTGCAAATAGCCAAATATCTTATTGCAGTCTAGCAATAAGCTGTCCAAGGGAAAGCAGCCAATGAAGGGTGAACACCATGATCCATATTATGAGATGTGCATTGTGCTATAGAAAAGTAGACATGGAAAATTTATGGTAAGAATGAACCAAAATTGACCACTTTCACTTTGGGAAAGCTGGACTGCTTTCTGCATCCTGAGTGTCCATGAGAGTAGTGCTTAAAGGGTGTGAGAAATCCAAGCTGTATAGCTATATAGCCCTTTAAGATTTTTTAGTTAAAGATAAATCCTTTACCTTCCTCACTTGCTTCTTTGAGAAGAGGCTTCTTTGTGAAACGTCAAAATATTAAAAATCTCTAAGAAGTTATTGACTGCCTCTGTCATGTCAATGATGATTCATCTACATTTTTTAAGGCTTACTGGGCTATCTCCAAAATGAGTCTTTGTAAATTAAACAGTATCTCTTATCTGATAAGAATAAAAGTGTAATAATAAACATTTTTTAACTTGCTGCTAAAAACCCACGTACTCTTTGTTATTCATTTATATAAAGAGTGCCATCTTACTGTCTTCCATGCAGTGATATTTTTTTTCTCCCTTTTCCTGCTGTTCTTGGTCTCTAAATAATTGTCAACTTGAAAAAGCTAGGAATTTCCACTGCACTCTAGGAAAACTACCGAAGGGACCGAAGATTGGTACAGGCTGAGATTCTATTACCTAGGTGAGAAAGGTTAGTATTTAAGATGAGGAAAATAAAATTTTCTTTATTGTGGAAGATCAATTCTATTTTTAGTATATTGGTCATATTGCCATGAATAATGAAAGAGAAGCAAGAGTTCTATAATATTTTTGGGTTTTGGCAGAGATCTTGGTGGGTTTGGGGGTTTTTTTTGGTTGGTTGGTTGGGGTTTCAGGTTTTTTGGTTGTTTTGGGGGGAGGGTTTGCTGTTTTGCTGTTTGGAGTTTTTTTGTTGTCTTTCTTTAAACATTTTTTCTAACTTTTTCAGTATAGCCCTTTTACTTCAGATAAAAGGGCTGCAATTTTGGAAGGAATGTATAATTAAATCTGGCACCCAATTGACTGAGACATATATTTAGCATTGCTGCAAGTCAGTAACACCTATGACCAGATGGTTGGTTACACTTCCCTCTCCTTAGCTTTGTATCAGTTCCTCCTGAATTTCATTCTGTGCAACATACCACAACCTAATTTAAAGAAACAATCCATATTCCTTGTATTCTCTGGGGATTTAGTAGCACCTAAAATAGAAGTCGTAGTTAGCTCAGTTGCTCACTAGGTACCCCAAAACCAGTGCAAGATGGACATTGTCTCAGTAGGTCAATTCAGGGCATAGTGACCCATAATTAAAAAGGGCAATATAAATTCTGTCTTTAAAAAAATTGCAGTCAAAGGGGATGTTGCTTTATGTATTCTTTCCTGTTTCCTTGGGATGGATAACAGAACCTGAATTCACTCATTCTGAAATCTTTTCTTGCAGGTGTCAAATGGTAAGAGGGAAAAACAACTCTGTCTCACTCACCAAGGGATGGCTCTCATGAAAACAACAGTTCCACCAGTTTACCACCTTCTGGAAGTCACCAGCCCTCTAACACTGAGAAGCTGCTACAACGAGATACCTGAGGAATACCAAAGAGTTGATGTTTGAAAATAAGACTTTTGCTTAACTTGTGGTTACACGGTGTCAGACTTTGTATAGGGGAAGTGAAATTACTACCTCAAAAGGGTTTGATACAGTACCTGAGTGCACTGGTGCAACTGCAATATTTTGAGTCAACTGGCATAGTGAACCCACCAGCTGCCCAACAAGAGTCTGTGGTATGCGCCATCTCCAGAAGCAGCAAGTTGTGGTTTAGTGGTTCAGTTCTTTAATGCCAAACAATCTAACTTCACACAGGAAGCCAGAGCAACAATCTAAGTGAATTTAATGTTCACTCAGCAAAAAGCCTAAACTGCCTCACTGAAGTCATGTTGATTTTTTTGCCAAAATCAAGTTGTTCCCATCATAATGAATAATGCTCAGTATTTAAGTACAGGTAAACTGAAGCATCCTAAATGTTCTAGCATTGTTAATGCATCCTATATGGTCATTTTATTTGAAATAATAAAATCTTTAAAACTTCTATAAAAAGCAAGTGTTGCCAGCCTGTCTTGTTAATTTCACTTATAAATCTTTGTGATATTGTTCTGATTTCTTAGGTTTCCAACTCATCTAATGAATTGTGATAATTAACCAGTGGTTTCTTAATCAGATTCTTGTACTATAATTGGGGGGATTCTTCTAAACACCTCCATACCAATGGCTCATAGCAGTTTGAAAACAGAGCTTCGCTACTGGTTTTAGAAACATCCTTTGTGTGGGCAGAACAAAATCATGAAGGCATGCTGAACAGTATAGAGTAAGTATAGATATTTTCCATCTGAGTATTGTCTTCCACCACTCTTCGTGGCCCTGTAACCTTTTTCTGTATCCAAACTATCCAGCAGCCCTCAAGTACAACCAACTGGTTGAAGAATGGGACTTAATGTGCAAAAAGATTTGAATTGGACTTTATGCTTTGTCCAGAAGGAAAGTATTTTGACAATGCCCTTCCCGTAGCTCTAGGGAAGCCAAAGTGTTATAGCACTACTTTGTAATTTCCCTTCATGAATTATTATGTGCTCTTTCTACATATAGACAGGTATTTAATATATTCTGTTCCAATAATAAAGAATTGTTACAAAGATCTTTTTCCTTTTTTCCCCTCTGATTTCTAATTGTAACTCTAGCCAAAGGCATTCACCTGAAATACCCATACATTTTTAATCTACAAATTTGGTGTAAAGACTTTTGTGTTCTTGGGAAACTATAAAAATATGTTCAGTCACCTGCAGCAGTAAGAGAAGGTAATTTTTGCAGCTGATGGTTCAAGCATGTCTCTTGCACCTAGATACTACACATTCCTTCCTTCACAGGTAACATCCCATGAACTGAGGTGACAAGAAACCCTTAGAATCCCTCAATACCATTGCAGATATTCCTTCTATTTCAGGGTATTTCTAGAAGCTGATCTTGTGGCCACTTTCAGCCACTTGGATGCTGCAAAGGAGGTGCAATGCAAGAGAGAATCTGGCCTGGTTTTTGTGTCTTTGGGACATAAAATATTCTCCTCACATACAATTAGTTTCTTGGTAGCTACCTCATAATTTTTGATCAAGTAATTGGGAAGAATTTTTATACTGTATTATATATAATATAGTTATTGAATTTCCAGCTGACTGTTTCATTTTTTCGTTACACCTTAGTAATTTTTCTTAGAGCATTTGTTTTGTTTTTCTTCCAATGTTAAGTCTATAAAATGTCTATAAAATTGTGTGCAGTCTCTGTGAACCGGTGTTTTCACTGTTTAAGAATCACTATTTTGGGTGTTTCCTGGTTTTCTCCAGGTTCCCTTATAAATATTTTTCCTCAGTCTTCTCATCACTGAGTTATTATAGCTGCATCTCACCATAAAAACTTTTAATTTTAAACTATGAATGAGTTGAGCTGCTGCTTCTTAATTTCGGAAATTACTTCTGCTGACTTTACTGTTTTGGTAACTGCCATCATTTTATTCAAGTTGAAAATGCCTATATGAACAACAGCTCTGTCATCTTCCTGTGAAGCCTGACCTCACTTCCTGAGATCATGCAATTTCTTTATCCACAGGTTCTGCAAGGAGTTCACTGTTCAGCCAAACTTGCCTTCCGTCCTCTTTGCTTGACTTATGACATAAATTAAATTAATATAAGAACACTATTCTTCAAGACAGACACGGTTAAAAAATTCGTTCCCAAAACTGTGAAAGTCAAATGGTCTTTTGTCGCAAAATCAAATCAAGTGTTTTGACATAGTAATAATCAGGGAGGAATTTATTTACTTTCTTTGCAAATTTAACTATATTTTATCATAAAATTGCATCTTTATTTTGTGCTTTAGTCAGGTTATATCTTTTTGAAAATTCAAGAGTCAAATCCCACAATTATATAGATATTTGAAAATATTATTTATCTGGGAAATGAATTGGGAGTTAACAATTTGTATTGGGTTTTGCTGGGTTAGAATTAATGTTATTCAGAGTGTCAGGTACAGGGCTCTGTTTCAGATTTGTTCTGAACACAGAGTTCATATTACAAAGATGTTTTTATTGTTGCTGAGCAGGGACTGTACAGAGCCCAGGCCTTTCCTGCTTTTCACATGGCCATGCTGGTGAGGACACTGTGGCTGCCTGGGAGACTGGGAGGGGACACAGCTGGAACAGGTGACCCCAGCTGACCAAAGGGATATTCCAGACCTTGTGGCATCAGGCTCAGTGTATAAAGTGGGGGGAAGAAGGAGGGAGGAGGGGATGTTGGACTGATGGGGTTTGACCTCCCAAGTCACCATCAGTGCGATGGGGCCCTGCCCTGCTGGGGATGGCTGAACACCTGCCCAACCATGGGAAGCAGTGAATTCATTCCTTGTGTTGCTTTGCTTGTGTGCCTGGCTTTTGCTTTCTCTATTGAACTGTCTGTATCTCAACTCGTGAGCTGTGGAGCTCTTACTCTTCTGATTTCTCCCTGGCCCTGCTGGTGGGGCATTGAGGGCATGCATGGGGCTTTGCTGCTGGGGTTAAACCACAACACAATTTCACTTATCTTAAGGAGTTTAGAAAAATCTTTCTGAGTGTTGTGAAGTCCTAAAATATCATATATTATGATAAAGTAGGATGGGAATCTTGCTTGTGAATTATTGTCAAAGTAGCCAGGTCTGCCTACAGCTTGAGAGGCAGAGCGTCAGACTCCACTGACTACTAATTAGTAATTTACACAGCCTCAAACACTGGCCTCACTGCCACTGTCTCAAATGTCTACAAGGCACCTTATAGTCCTCATTTCTCACATCTAAATGAAAGCACAAACACATATATGTTGCTTTGCTGCTAAAATATTCCTACACTTCCGCCATAATGATTCATAGAAAAAATCCAGTTAGCAAATCAGAAAGTAATTACTTTACATCAATTGTCTAACAACAAACAAATCACCCTCTTATATCTAGAAATAAAAAGCAGCCCTATTCTTTGAGAAAAAAATTTGTACTGACATCTAAAGGAACACTAACCCAAAAAGGTTCCTTACAGTACCGATACCACTGAAGCTAAAAGAAAAAGTCAATATCATATGCCCATGAATAAATGGTTTCAGGTAAGTAGAATTTAAAAATCAAACCTTTGAAGGTAGGGTTTAACTCTTAAAAAAACTTTAACAAATTGGCATTGACTTCATGTTTAAATAGTGTACACATTAATGGAGTATCATGTGCTATGCAAATGTGTTCCTCATTTCCAGTGGTATTTGATGGGTTTAATAAGCAAGTGCTCAAGTTACACTGACAGTCAAGGTGCAGTGCTATGATGCTTTTTGCATTGCAGAGAGGTCAGTAGGAAAAATTTCATGTTTCTGTACATGATGCCCTAGTGCCTTTGGAAGGACTGGCAGTCTGGCCTCTATAGTGCCAGGAATTGAGCTGCTTGCAGTGTGAACTTGAAACAGGGGAGGTAAAATGCTTTCACAGAGGGCAGTTGTGAAGCTATTTGCAGAAGCAATATTATCTCAGTCACATGTTACTTCTCCATTTACCCTCGGTGAGAAGAAAGACCTAATAGGATGGATCCTTCAGCATTACACGAAATGAGTTTCTGCATTGCAAAGACAAACAATATTTCTGCAGTGGAATGTCAGCTTCAGCCCCCCACTCCCATAGTAGAGATTGCAAACAAGGCAGTTATGGTGCAGCACTTTGCTTGTCAGTGCTTTCTTCCTAGCAGGTTAATAGTCACTTGTCCCAGTCGGTGGCTTGGTCATGCTTCTCTGTTGATGGATAATGAAGATATTGCCAGGGGTCACACTGGCCTCAAAAACCCTCAAATAGGTGATGCAAAAAGAGGTTTCTCTTTATGTAAGTGAACTAAATGTTTCACAAAAAATCAACTAGGTGGTTATTTTTCTCTGCTACATGAAGAATGAAAATGTTCCTTTCTCTCTGTTGACTTTTTGTGGATTTTTTTTTATCCCACAAATATTTCTTGGATTTTATCTGACAATATCTTTTTTTTTCCTTCTTTTCCTATTTTTCTTTAGTAGCTATGATTGTCCTCAGTGCTGTATATCAGAAAAAATAGAATATGTCCCTACTCCTAGGAGTGCTATAGGAAGTGAGATGCAACAGATGGAAAAAGACAGACTGATGGAATGAGGAACACTTTGACAATGCCAGTCAGCCTGACAGTTGGTAGTCTCAGATCATAAGCGTCCTAACAACTGTTGTCAAGCTTCTTGTAGGCACTGCAACAAAGGAAGATTTTAAAGCACATTCTGAAGGAGGAAGATAAGTTTATTTTGCAGCTATTTATTGAAAAATATTATCTTACAGAGGACAGACACACAATTTAACAGTATAGACAATCAAAGTCAGCACCACAAATATTCACTTCTATCTGACTGTCATACACAAGTTTATGCAGCCATGCATCTTATTTTACATTAGCCAAGTGAAATTCACAATCTGTGTTTTAGAAAAGCTTATATGAATGTGAGATCCCTTCTTTCATTCTTCGGGGTAAATTCCCTTACTGGCATATTTTTTTAAGTCTTGGTAGCAAAAGAAAATGTTAAATTTTGCATTCCCTTTTCAGCATGGTAAGAATGCATTAGTTCAAGAGCAGTCAAAAATTTACATATCTTCCCATTTTACAGGCGGTGATGTGAGAATAAAGAAGTCATGCATCATATTCGGTGTGGGGGGAAATTAGCAACTTACAGTGTGTGACTTCAACACACCTCTGGGGTGGTGGAATTTCAACACTGGAGTTGGTAGGAGGCTTAGGTATTAAGGTTTTTGGATAAGGAGGGAAGGGGTTTCCTCCTCAGTAAAACTGGACTTCAAAACCTGATGGATGCACAGGCGTAATCTCCTAAACCAAGGAACCAAGAGGAGAGAAATTGGAGTGTATTTACAATTATACTGTGCTGTATAAGCCTATATTTCTATTTTTATTGTGAACAATATTCTCTTCTTTGAATTACCACTGAAATTTCCTGAAAAAAAACATTTTCTATAGCACCAAAACAGTGGCAAATTGGCCGGGTAGTGCTTACAATGAACTAAAAAAGATCTGTATATTCAGTAAATAGGGAATGTCACTGTAACAACTTCAGTTTGAAAATTACCCTGCTTTGTGGAAGCTTCAACTTCCCAAATACAAACCAACTAAGCTTGATTTTGAAATATGCATGTTGTGGTGGTTGTGTAAATAACTGCAGATATTTCATCACTGCATGATTAAGTGTTAGTCTGATACTTGTGATTGCACACACACATGCACATGGAGAGAGGGGGAGAGAGAGAGAAAGGAATACATACCAACAATGAGAGACTCTAACTTCAGAGCCCTTAACAGGTTTGT
Source organism: Corvus hawaiiensis (assembly GCF_020740725.1). NCBI lineage: Eukaryota > Metazoa > Chordata > Aves > Passeriformes > Corvidae > Corvus > Corvus hawaiiensis. The sequence goes on along the minus strand of NC_063255.1, from coordinate 71,082,530 downwards.
ATGGAGGGAAGGAAACGGTAACAAAAAGGAAATATGCAGTCCTTTTTATGGTGGCCTATAGAAAATAGAAAATGGCAAAACTTCTTTAACCAATTTGCTCTCTCCACAAATGCCCAGTCTTTGTCAATTCTAACATATTTTGTACTTGACTATTCTCACATGGTTTCTTTTCAGACCGGTCTTTAATATGCTCTTGAAATCTGTTACCCTGCTATTACTAATGCCTTATTATTTCATGAAGCAGTTTTCATTCTGTACATCAGACACTACAGAAAGGACTTAAATACATATCCACAGCTCCTAGATCTCACAGTCACCTCCACCTAAATGTATAAAACCGTCTTGAAAATTCTGTTTTCATGGGTTTTCTTTCTTCTAAAGCTCTAATCTGCATTACCAGGGGAAGGGCTTTTGGCAGAGTGGGTAGAGGCACTCTGCCTACTGACAAGTGTTCAGGGTGGGGTTGTTCATTATCTAGTTCTACACTTGGTGTGCTAATAAGCATCACACTTGCACTAGCTGGTGTGTAGAAAAGGGAGAGATTTGGTCATTCCTTTTCATTTCTTGCCTCTTCAGAGCATGACAGGAAGAGCTTCATCTGTCATGTTTTTCCTCTTCCGTTAGACCTGAAATTCGTACAAAGTCAGAGAGCCTGCCCCAGGTCTTTCAGTTGTAATTTAGCTCAAATCATGCCTGCCTTCCTGACACAGCCATTGGTCTGTGTCTCCAGGACCTATACCTACTGACTGCTCCAGCAGGAATTCCACCCTGCAAGACCACTCAGACAAGATCTTGTTGCATGTTGTTAGCAGAATACCTTATTTTCCATCTCTTTCCCAGCTAATACAGCTTTGCTGTGTGACTCGCATTTCACTCCAAAGCATTGGAAGTCCTGGATTTGCAGTATTTTGCTGACTTTTGAGGGAAAGGCTGGTTACCTAACTCACCTAAAATATGTTCCTTATATATTCTTATGGTCTCATCTCTAACATTTTATAAAATCATATTGCTTTGAATAAAATAGGCAGAAAGGGGAGTAGCTGATTACTTGTAAAGTTCTAAATCAGTTTGGTGGGAAAATACTGGGAAAGCCTTGATGACTTTGTCTTTCCTCTGAGTTCTCATATGCCTCAAGGAATACTGCAGAAATGTAATAAGGCAAACAACTTTTAAAATTCTTTAAAACCTATCCATCTATTTAAACTAAAATGTATGTACGTTTTTCACTGGAAATTTGACTCTGAAATATTTTATGTCTGACGTAATTTCTTATCTTCTAAAAACATATTGGTTCATGATCAATGGATATTGAATACTAAAATTAGAGTAGAATTCAGATATATAGAATATGTGATGATATTGCTGTAGACAGAGGCCTGGAGATTTCTGAGCTCTCCTCTCTGATCTGTTATCAGCCTGACTCTATATACTTTCTCATTTAGAGAATGTTTACTTAGAACTATTATAAAATTAACTCATTTTGCTGAGTACATTTCTTGTAAGGAATAACTAGTTTGAATAAACAACAGCTTTCTTTTCTATTCTGTTTCCTACTCTCACTATTCAGAAGGATGATTTGTCAATATATATGGGGGGGTTGTTCCAAATGATTTTGCTTAATTTGTCATTATGCTTGTTGTGCGCATGCTGTAGCACATTTTTTGTGAGCATTTCCTAGTTTTAAGTTCTGTGGGTTTGTTCTTACTGCATAAAACTCCTTGTAAAGATGGCAAGACTTCTGATTTTCTTCTTTTACTGAGTACATCTCCTACTGTCTAACATCATACTGAAAATATCCATAGCTATTGCAGGATCTTTATTGGTCACATATGATCTGTTTCCCAATGTTTGCATAGAGTTGATAATTTCTCTCTATAATTCTGTGTTCTGATTATTTGTTAATATATGCTTCAGTGGTCACAAAGGATACAATGACAAGCATAATAAATGTGGCAAGTTTTCAGATAATATTCAAAAATGTATTCACCCTCTCCTAATTACTGAAGGTCTTGTTCCAAGAATTGTTCTTGGTGCTTCACTGCTTCAGTTACAGTTGTATTTGTAGGTCTGAAGCAAAAACACCTGCAGCTTCTCTCAGAAATACAATTTTGGGAACAATCTGAATTCATTTGCTATTAGACATTCAGCTTCCTGCTTCCCTCCATGACCCACTCATTTGAACTACAATAATCACATAGTAATCAAAATCTCCTATTGAGACAAAGACAAATGTAAATACTGAAAGAGTGTGTGACACCTCAGTTCCATTTCACTATTGAAATGGATTGTGTATTAGAGTTTCCCCTGGTTAGAATTATTTCTATTCTTTTATGGAAATTACAATGAGTCTACATTGGTAAAAATCTGCACACTGGCAAAATGTCAGATTTTTTGCATTATTGGGAGATTTTCATTAGTTCTGAATCATATAAAACAATAAATACTAACTTAATTGCTAGGAAACTGCAAATGTTCCCTGGAGAATTCAAGTCACACTCATTCTGTGACATATCGCCATGGATATTTCAATTACGGACATTATTGCAGCCTTTAAAAAAATAGATGTTTTGCCATACTACTGTTTTTTTAGTTCTTCTTTCTTAAATTATTTATTTTTATTCAGACAGTGCTGAGGGTATTTGCCTTTTGAAATAATTCAATTGCTGCTTTGAGGACTTTAGAAATAGCTATAGTTTTGGCTCCTTTATCTAAGTCAAAATATATGTAGTAGTTTTCAGATGTTGACGTGATTATTTAAAAAACCATGATGGGTTCAGATTCACAGCATGGATTTAACAGAAGTATTTTGAAGGTATTTCCAAGCAGACGCCATGCACAATGTCATTCTTATAGAGGATTGCTTTAGGTGGCCATCTAGTGGTGCAAGTTCGGTTGCTGGAAGAAAAGGAGAAACTGATCCTTGTGTTCCTTCAGGTAAGGTTGAAATGGTGTGAAATCATCTCAAGATATACATACTTCAGCCAAAAGGAAATAATCCTAGATGAATATTCAAAAGAAAAAATAATAATATTTACATACATACCCAATATTGTCATGAGTTTTCTAGATTAAATCATTTTTACTGCTTATCTACTATAAATTAAACATTCTTTTTATCACGACTGTTTTCTAGTTTTTCATAATGTCTAGCATAAATATTAAAAACCAGATGGAATTTCGTGTTCACATTTGGCATACTTGCTTTTTACTTTTGGTGTACATTCATGGAGGCTTAAAATTTCAAAAATTAGGTCCTAGATGTTCTGGACAGCAGAAATAAAGTCTGTTCTTAGATCCATATGGTCTCTTGCATCCCCCAATAGATTTCTGTTGTCTTATAAGTTAATTTAGTACCACAGAAAAATTTTATTTGCAGCTTCCTTAACAGCAGCCACTTTTGAGAGTGGCACAAGCCAGTCCCACGGATTTGTTCACACTCAGCCATTTTTGCTTCTACACAAATGAGAAAAGATGCAAGAATAGCAAGATTAACTCTGTAAAGTGAAATCACTCTTTCACAGTAACCAAGGAGGCTGTAGGCACTGCTTCCCCAACAAAACTATAAAATCTTGGATGTGTTGTAAAACATTGATTTTTTTCCTTGAAACAGAGTGATGAAGAGACAAGAAGGCTGGACTTCATGTGTGTAAATCATACAATTTTAAAAGTCAACAAATTTCTTCTTCCTGTAGAATTTTTTTATTAAGAGAGAAGTGTGTGATTGTTCACCTGGGATTCCACAACTGCTGCTGATTTTATTAGAGGGATTGCTCACACAGGTCAGAAATAAGAAAAGCTGCCAGCCTTTAAGACAAGTAACTATGCTGTAGTGTTACATGTGTTAGGTCTGTGCTATGCAGAGGGAAAAGCTGCCTGGAGAAAGAGTCTAGCTTTGGCTTTCATGGTCCTTGAGAAACAACTCACTGCAACAACAACGTCAGGCCTTTGTGAAAATGAAGAAGTTGAGAGCGAGTTTTATAAGGGTGAAAGGGAGGAGAGCTGCAGTTTTCACAGGTGGAGAACTGTGTTTTTCTGCCTGGGAGGAGAGTTCACAAGGAACAGCATAATCATATAGAAGGTGGAAGGCAGCGTTTTAGTAGCAAGGGTCCTTTCATCTCCATCTCAGTCATCGTCCACAAGCACCCATGCTGCAGGCCCACTTCTGGGTGGGATCATCTAGGAGCTGCATGTGTGTCACTGCCCATCATTGTGTGAAAGCCTCATGTGATAAAAACCAGCTTTTTTTTTTTTTTAACTTGGATCTATCAGTGCCTTGAAGGAAAGGGAAGAAATAACAGGAATGCCTGGTGATGTCCTTTAAGAAGAAAGGCTACTTGGAAGAAAGTTCAGTTTGCTCCTTTTTGGGAGTCCAGAACAGATGCTATGCAGTTGGGTCCTGACAGGTCCAGGGTAGGGAATCATTAAGACAGATGGGGAGAATCAGATAGCAGCTGTTGTGTACAGCCTGTTATCCCCCAAGCACTGTCAGGTTTATGAACAGAAATCCGTGTGGTAGCTAACACTGCTGAGGCATGTGGCTTTAACCTTTCCCTCAGAAGGGAAATAGATGCAATCATTCTGAGAGTCTGTGACTGTACAAAGGGATTTGAGACAGTTCTGAAGCCGGTAGGTGAATCAGATTGATAGCACTATGGGGCTGAGAGTTCCTGGGGTTTCTGGGTTCGGGTTTTGGGGTGTTTGTTTGTTTGTGTGCTTTGTTGTTGGATATTTGATTTGGTGGGGGTTTTGTGGTTTGAGGTTTCTTGGGGAGGAGGGATTCTGTTGTTTGTTTGGGGTTCTTTTTGTGGTTGCTTTGGAGAAGTTCATCTTGGAAGACAAAAGAGTGAGAGTGTTCTTACTCATTAGATGTTCCAGAGCTTGAAGCAACCCGGAATCTCAGGATTTATCATTGGGACTCCTTAATGATTAGTGTCACAAACTGTGTTACTTGTCCTGTAGCTTCCATCTCTGGTGCATTTCCTACTTATGCTTGACAGAACTTTCTTGGTAATCCCAGCAGGACTCTTGCCTCCTTTCCCCAACTTTTTGCTTGTCAAGGTGCATCGTTCTTACCCTGAAGGAATCAAACCTTGATTATCATCCAGCTTTCTTGGACCTCTCTTCCATGCAGTGCCTGTTCCCATGGGATTCTTCCTAGAAGATCCCCATTTAGCTCTCCTGAAATCCATGCTGAAATCTTACTTGCTGTCATTTCCTTCTCGCGTGATACTGAGCTCTACAAGATCATGGTCACTGCAGCGCCCAACCTCCACACCTCCAAGGCCTTACCTTTGTATTAGTATAAGGTCAAGCAGCCCACCATTCCTCATGGGATCCTCTCCTAGCTGTGTCAGGAAGTTGTCATCATGGAGGGAACTCCCGGACTGTTTGTGTTTTATTGTGCTGCTTCTCCAGCAGAGGTCATGGTAGTTAAACTCCCCCAACAAGGACCAATGCCTGTGACTGTGAGGATGCTTCAAGCTGCCTGTAGAAGGTCCCCCTTCCTCCTCCTGATCAGGCAGCACAGAGCAAACACCCACAATGTTGTCACCCTGCCCTGGGTTCTCTGGCTGCCTTCCGGATTTAGATCAAGACAGTGGAGATGATAACTAGTCTCCTGTGAAATGTGCTACAGGAGCTTAATGACTGCAGTGAGCAGAAGCCATGGTAACATGCCTTCATATATAAAGATGGTATATTGTCTCCTGGAACTGCTGCGATTCAGTAGTAGTTCTTTAAGAAGCGTGATCCTTCCTGGCTCAGCAGTGCTACACCTTTTGTCACTTTATTCTCATTGACTGGAGTCCCTAAGTTGCCTTAACAGAAAACACAACCCTGTGGCACACCAAAAATATGTCTTTGGCAATGCTTTTGTTTACTCTCTGAATGTTCAACAGTTCTCCTGAGATTAGATTAGATTCTCCTGATTAGAATAATTCATTATAATGCCAGAACAAAGGGGAGCATAGCCTTTTACAGTCTGAAGTAAAAGCAGCAATGGCTTTTTTGACTCTTTCTTGACTACCTGTGCTCTAGCAAGGCTTCCCCCTGACTCACTTCAACAGCACTGCAGAACAAATGTGCCTTTGGTGCCTGGCAAACATGTGAAGGTCCAGGCTTTGCAACCCACATAAGGCTGAGTAGCTGCAGAGAGTTAGCAAATACTGGCTGTCTATACTGAAATACTCACGGGGAAGAACACCATAATCTAGTTTCATGATAAGTTAAAATAATTAGGAAGTGGGAAAGGTGATTTTTCTGGCTGTGCTTCACTTGCACAGCCAGGGAGCTCAGTGGCATCTTATGATGGGAAGGATGTGTGCCAAGGTAAGGTTGCACCTGCATGCTTGAAATCAGAAAGCTGAACGAGAAACTTCATACCTGAGTGACAGTGTTGAGTTTCCACCGTCCTGAGTTGTGCCGAGTATAGCCATTAACTGCAATCTTGTAAAACTTCCGCTGACATGTTCTGGATAATGGTTAAATAAATCCCATGCAATAAATTAAAAATGGAATGGTTTCACAGAAAGACTCCTTATTCATTATATGTTACAGTTATGACACACTCAACCATAGATCTTGAAATGGTGCTTTATGCTACTTTGTCTGATCCATCTCTGACTTTTGCTGGCTGAGTCATTTCAGTGAAGTGTCTCCATTGCCCATCACCAGCTGATCAGAACATAGCTGGGATGGTGGACTCAGGTGGGCACAGTGCGCATGGCTGCTATTCACTTAAATGTCGTTATAGAGCTAAGAAAGATTTGCTGATATGTGAAGAAATGGAAACTGTATTACCATTTTCTTTCAGCACTTGCAACATTAAAGTAATGCTGCTTCTCTAGTAGTTTCCACTGTGATTTATCTAGAACAAAGATGATTTTGAATTGAAGAGCCAAAGACAAGACAGAAAAGAGACAAAAGGGAGAATGAGATGCTGGGAAAAATTCAATTCTTCCAGTGACATACTTTGCCCTGTGACATGTCTCTGCTGACTCTGCTTTTGTATGCTTGTTGTAAAAATGCCCAACAGATAATTCATTTAACTGGATGAATGATTTTAGACTGTTACACTTGAAACTGAAGAAAAAGCAAGCAAAAATGTCAGCTTGGATATTGTCAGGGCACAGTGTGAGACAGATGTCCCAGGAAAAGTGGGCCTCCCC